>NW_028227259.1:136876488-138076488 GCF_978045245.1 Mus caroli | reverse complement strand
ATCTGTCTTAGCCTCTCTATTTAGTGTGAATTAATATAGTCCACCTTGGCAAAGGCTCACAACAATGTTTTATGTTCCAGTTATTCCCAAATGTTCCTAGCATCATGTCCAGTGATCAAGCTCTTTGCAAATGTTCCATTTCTAAAGATCAAGTAAAGGAAATGAATTATGGATGCTGAACGGCATACCATGTCTTCCATTCGTCAACCCTATTCTACTCTGCTGCTGAGGCCCTGGGCTCCTAGGACGAAGAGGAATAGTCTCATTCTGTGTTTCTGTCTTCAGCACTAGGTTGACATTTCTCCAAAAGTAGGTCTTTTCTCCTCACCTGCAGTGAGATTCTTTCCCCCATCGTAACATAAGGTAAAGAGAAGGCTGGAGTGTGGCTACTTATAACCCCAACCAACCAACAATTTTTTCTAAAACTATGCACTAAGGTTGGAGATTCTATTGTGATTATGCCTATGTTTGTGGACAGAAATATGGACACAGTCATTGTTATAGAAGGGGTGAGTGAACTTCTGAAGACCAAAATTTGAAAAGGAGACAACACTAGGACTTGGATACCTTTTTTAGCTATCCCAAGACCCTTCTTAGAGACAGTGGCTCCCATCTCTAGTGTTCCTTTATGTTCAGAAAGATGTAATGTTTGCCAGTAAACATCACTTCCACTTTTCTCTGAGTTGCTTGCCACTCTTCTAACTAGTTAATGGAGAAAATGAACTCAATAGCTTAGAGTGGTGTCCACTCTTACTTGGTGTCTTAGTTAGGGTTCTATCGCTGAGAAGAGACACCATGACCAAGTCAACTCTTATAAAGGCAAACATTTAATTAGGTCTAGCTTACAGTTTCAGAGGTTCAGTTCACTATCATCATGGTGAGAAGCAAGGCACCATTTAGGCAGACATGGTACTGGAAGAGCCAAGAGTTCTACATTATGATATGAAGGCAACCAGGAGGAGAGAGAATGCCATCTGCAGGCACCCAGGAAGAGGGTTTCATTCCATACTGGGCAGAGCTTGAGAATAAGACCTCAAAGCCCACCCCACAGTGGCACACTTCCACCACCAAGGCCACACCTACTTTAACATTGTGACACCCCCCACTTTCTGGGCTAAGCATATTCAAACCACCACACTTTGTGATGTAGAAGGTAAGCCAATGCCCTGAGAGGCAATAGATACAGAGGCAAAATGCCCCAGTAGAATTCATTGCCTTTACTTGCTTGGATCTGGCATTGCTTTAAAGTGGATGAGCTCATGGTTCCTGTGCCAGCCAGAGAACTCACTTCCTGGGCAACCAAACTCCTCCACCTGCAGTGCTAGAGAGTCCTAATGTGCTTGCCTGCCCAGTGGGATTTTTTTCACATGTCCTCAGTGTAGTTCTGCCTGGAGTTTGGAATCCATATGATAAACAACAGTTGGTCATGAGTTACTGAAGCCTATTGGCTAACTATGGAACAGAATGCTTGCCAAAGGAGGCTTTTGATTGAGCCTGGGCCAATCAGGATGAAAATGGGCAAGTCAGTTGCTGTTTTGTCTCCAACTGGGCTCTGAGGTTAGGAGATCCATATCAGGCAAGCCTGCAGTGATTCTTCACACCTTGATCTGAAGGCAACCAGGAGGAGAGAAGAGACTGCCATCTGTAGGCAGCCAGGAGGATGGTCTTATTCCACACTGGGAAAACCTTCCAGATTCAGTTTCTGATTCCTGAGTGATGCTCACATGGCTTCTGGGTGGGAAGTGCCATCTCATGCCCTATCTTATTGAATTCTTCCATGAAACCTGTGACATACATGGAGCTTGGTTCTTCTTTTAAAGTTTTAAAAATTAAAGTTGAGATATGAGATGATAGGACTGAAGCTGCAATTAGATTTTTTCACTCAAATTTGAGAATACATTCTGTCAATGGCCTTCCTTCCTTCCTTCCTTCCTTCCTTCCTTCCTTCCTTCCTTCCTTCCTTCCTTCCTTCCTTCCTTCCTTCTTTCCCTTTTTTCCTTCTACCTTTTACCATCTCCTCTCACTCTCCAAGTCTCTCTTATTCCTCTATCTCTTCCTGGCAGGTATTAGAGAAATCCAGGCAGGGGAAACCTTAGGTTCCAACCATCACCACTGTCTTTACCCTTTTCCCTTTTATAGTTCTGCACTGCTAGGCTTGGAGTCCAGGGCCTTGAACATGCTGTATAAGTTCTCCACCACTGAGCCAAACCCCCAACCCATCACTGGCGGATTCTAGGCAGGTGGTTCATCAATGAACTATACTTTCAGCATCTAGATGAGCAGGGACTTAGACATGCATGGTTGTGCCTTGTTTGTCTTATATGGGTTCTGGGGATCTGAACTCCAGGACTTTCCTGATTGAGCCAATCCTTCTGTCCTTCTTTTGCTGTCAAGAGTCAAAAGTGGGCATCTCATGAGGTTAATGGCATTATGTAACTAGCCTGAAATTGGACACATTTAATTTTAAAAGACTTATTTCTTTAATGCTTCATATGGCAGAATCTGGTCATGTGGTCACCTAACAAAACTCATGTGGCATTTAGAAGGAAGAAGTTTCCGAATGTTTATATGTATGTCTGTGGATGGGTATATGTGCATGTGAGTGTAGGTGCCCAAGGAGCCCAGCAGAAAGCATCACATTCCCTGGAGCTGGAGTTACAGGTGGTTGTGTGCCATCTGGTATGGATACTGGAATCTAAACTTGTGTCCTCTACAAGAGCAATCCATACTCGTAGTTGCGGGACCACCTCCCTAGTCTTTGCCATATCCAATTTTAATTGGAAAATTTACATCATGGAAGGTCTAGGGTATGCAGGTACATCGACGTGTGTGTATGTGGAGGTCAGGTGAGAATCTCAGCTATTGTTCCTTCAAGTGTCATCTATTTGTTTATATTGAGGTAGGGTCTCTCACTGGCTTGGAACTTACCATTGTAGCCTAGGCTGTCTAGCCAGTGAGCTCCAGGGACCTACCTCTCTCTGTCTCCCTAATACTGGGATACACATACTTTCCACCACACTTGGCTTTTTATTTATATATATATATTCTGGACATGAACTCAGGTCCTTATGCTTACAGGGCTTATCTTTTGATAACTTCATTGATATTGCTATCTTTGTCTTTCACATGGCAGGATCTGGTCATGTGGTCACCTAGCAAAGCTCCTAAGCAACATTTAGAAGGAAGAAGTTTCTGGATGGCCATGTCTCTGTCATGCTGGGGAAGGCCTGTTTTCATTTGGTACCAGGTCTACCGAGATAACACAGAACTTCTGATCACCAAGATCTACAAAGATTCCTGTCTGCTCTAAGAGCCGGTGAGTGTCTTCCTTTCATATTGTTGAACTAAACAAGCATAGTGTCCAAGGCTGATTGGCTTCATGTCTTGTTTTTGGCTTGGATCCCAAGTGTCTTTCATTTGGCAGTAGAGCCAGCCCTTTACAGTTTAGTCAGCTCAAAATGCTAATGAGAGTATTAGCATCCCCTCACCTCCCCGGAAACACCATCCAGAACCCCCACCCCCACTTCCAAATCTTTAGAGAGGCCAAATCTGAACTTGTTTCATCAAGGCCAAATGTCAATCATAAGAAGAAATCTATATGAAATTTTAATTGCAGGATGTGCTGAGCAAATTTAATGAGTGAAATAAGAGAGGGGAGAATTCCCCCATTCTCGGGGCATGCATAATGTTGACTTAAATGGACTCTCTGGGGGTGCAGGGAATTGCAATTTTGGAATTTACACACCGAGAGAGCAAATCGAGTGGACCCGGAAGGTGAAGGTCATAAATCAGAACCATTTAACCAGCTTTGAATGATTGCTCCTGCTTGAATGGTGGAGAGTGTTGGCTGCAGCCCCAGCCATCACCGTGACTCCAATTGCCGAAATGCCACTCAGTATTCATAAATCAGCGGTCATTAACCCTCTGAATGCTACCTGTCGGGTTCCTAAATACATCTCCAACCTGCTAATGGAGGTTTGATGGGCAGTCGCTCTCAAGGCAAACAAATGACAGCACCACTTTGACAGAGCTGGAAGTGTGTCCTTTTGGAACACCAAGTCGCTTTGGGGTGATGATGTCTCTGCAGAAATCGCTCTTTGCACAAAAAAGATCATTATTATTTTCCCCTAACACTTGTCATCTCCATAGACGACAGCTTTGATGTTTATGTCTCAATTGCGGGAAATTTGCAGAAGATCTGATCCAGAGAGTCGAGAGCTTCAATTCAATTGCAGGTTCATTCCTGTTTACCCACAGTAATTGGAAAATAAGTGCATGGCCCAGCAAAAGGCCATGGCTTTTACTGGATTGCAGGGGAGGAAGCCAGGGGAAGAGACGAGGGAAAGACATGGTAAATGGGAGCGTCCGTCACTTTGGTAACAAATTTGGGAAGAAATGGAGAAATGGAAATGAGAGCCTGAACTCAGAGGGACATGAAACCAGAAAGCGATTTCATTACCACAGACACTGGAGTCTGTGTTCATTTTCTCCGTAGCTTGTCTCTGGGCTGGATTCATAAATTATATATAATGGTGACCAGACTTGTGGGGAAGAGCATCGTGCTGTCGCGAGTAATAGGTACCACTCCACAATACTGCATTTTAAATCTGCCTTAAGTGAGATTTGTTATGTGGGTGTTGGGAGAAAGGCTGGGAGATTTATCTCATGCTTGCTTTCGCCTTGAAAAAAAAAATGGACCAAAGGAAGGGAAAGCCAAAAGCAATGCTATTTCCAGGCTTAGTCACTCAGAGAAATAGAGGACATTTCTTTCACTTCCAATTTACTAGTCAAGGAGAGCAGAAAATGTTTTATTTTTTTTAAAGATTTATTTTATTGATTAAAAAAATCATGTGTATTGATGTGGGTAGGTGCACATATGTGTGAGTGCCTGGGGAAGAGAGAGGAGAGTGTGAGACCCCCTGGAGCTAGAGTCACAAGTGGTTATGTGCCATGTGGGGTGCTGGGAACTGAATTCCATTCTTCTGCAAGCGCAGTGGGTGCTCTTAACCTCTGAGCCATCTCTCCAGTCCCTTCAAACCATCTTAGATGTAAAATCCTCCCATGTCCTGCTCCACGTAAGAAGGAGTAACAGAGAGGGCTGGTCTTGGGTGCTCAGAACTCTAGATCTGAAATCCAGATGAATTTTTATGAGAGGAATAACAATTAAAAACAAGCAAGCAAACAAATTTTAGAATTGGGCATGTGGTTCAGTTGGTAGTGTGTTCGTCTAGCATGCAAAAATTCCTGCCTTTGATCCCCAGCACTACATGAACTGGGCATGGTGATGTGTGCCTTCAATCCTAGCATGAAATTCTATCTCTAAAACAAAGAGAGCTGGCAAAATGGGTAAGTGAATAGAAGCCCTGTTGTCAAGCCTGATGACCTGAGTTTGGTCCTCCCAAACCTACATGTACACATACATGCACACACATACTCTCACACGTGTGTGCATACACATGCACTCCCCCAACACCATACCACACACACCATACACATACATGTACACGTGGGTACACACACACACACACACACACACACACACATCCCATAAATACATGAAAAAAAAAACCCTTTTTCTACCCCTATTTGTTTGCCACATCATGCCGTTAGGTCTCAAAGCTTCTACCTCAGCTGTATCCACTGATACAGTGCTCGAACACTTTTCCTCATCCTCCTGCCCAGGAAGTTCTTTCCTCCTTCCCTGGGGCAGAGCCATTGACTGACTCTCTGGCGCCCCCTAGTGTCTTCTGAAGAAAAAAAAAGACTCTACAACATTTACTAAATTTATTTATTGTGAAATGTTTATAAGCACAGATCTTAAATTCTAGGGACTTCTGTGATCTCCAGGCCAAGTTGTCCCTAGACAACAGCAGACCCGAGAGAACTGAGTGCTTCATTTCATGTCCTCAGTAAGAATCCTGGGTGTGGCCAAGACCTGGCAATTGAACAAGCTTTCCCTTAGAGGAATCTGAGATTACAATGAAGAAACCAAAGGAACCCTTTGTTGCTACTGTGGAATGGGCAGAGGGAAAGGGTGGCGTTATTTTTCTGTAAGAAACCTGTTGAAATGTATAGGGGGAGCTGAAATGTGCCAGAAGGGTAAAAAAGAAAGATGGCGGTATGGTTTGAATGTAAAATGTAACTCATAAACTCATGTGTTTGAATACTTGGTCCCCACCAGATGGCAGTGGTGTGTGTGTGTGTGTGTGTGTATACAAGTGAGTGTGCATGCCTGTGAGTGCAGGTGTGTGCATGTATATATATATATTGTGAATCTTTTTCTGGGGAAGAAAACACACACACACACACACACACACACAAACACACACACAGAGTTATTCACTCAAAATAGGCATCCCAAGACCAAAATAACGCCCTCACTAAAGTCCAGTGTGGTGGGACTTTATTGGAGTTACAACAGAAGTGTATGTGAGAAGCTACTTACAGAAGTAGGCGTGGCTGAGAGGCAGCTACTGTCCTGAGACGCTTATTCTGTTTAGTATGGGTGACGACTCCTGAAAGTTGTGTCCCTCAAGCTCTTCTCATGACTTGCAGGCCAGTTGACAGGCTTGTGAATGTCTTGATAGCTCTGTTCCCACCCCCATAACTGGATTTACAAGCTCCCGATATCACTTTTCTACATGGTGAATCATGTATCAGCTTTCTACATGGGTGCGGTGAATACAAACTCAGGTCTTCATTATGGTGGAGTGAGCACTTACAAACAGAGCCATTTTTCCAGCCAGGTAGTGCTGCTTTGAGCAAGTCGTGGGTTCTTGGGATGTGGTGCCTCACTGGAGAAAGGGGCTCTCTAGGGCTGAGACTTAAGTTTCCAGAGCAGGTCTCTAGTTTCTGCTTGGCTCTTTGCTTCCTGTCTGTGGACACAATGTGACCAGCCACAGGGTTCTCATGACGCTTGCCCAAGATGGATTGAATGCTCATACTTCGAGCCAACACATCCTTTCTTCTTGAAATTGTTTCTTGTCAGGTTCTTGGTCACAACAGCCAGAAAATTGATAAGTACAGAGCACATGTCACACCAGGTGACACTGGGTCATCTCAGAGGTGCCAAGGACTCTGGCTTTGAGTCAGACAATAGGTCTTCCTAGTCACAGCCTTAACTCTGCAACATTCTTGCCCATTTGTAAAAAAGAGACTTCGCAGGCTTCACGTGTGGAGATCAATCTGACACTGACTTTCTTGTTTTCAACTCTGTTTCATAAAAACAGGGTTGAGTTGATGCAGTTGCCTTTAGTGATGATATTGTCTGAGAAAAGCAGAGGGATCCTGAGCAGATTGAGTCCCGTGAAAGATGTATTCTGAGACTCTGGAAGGCAGAACCATTCCGGGAAGAGGTAGATAAACTACAGAGTATATTTCTTGTCAGATGTTTTGTCTTAGTAATGAGAAGGAGAGGAATATTGGGTCTGAGGCATAGCCACCCTTCTTGACCACTTTTAAATTCACGTATATCACTTGTGTAAAAGAATGGGTTCCATTGTGGCATTGCTGTAGTGAATATAATGGACTTTTATGTTTGCCCTCCTATTATTATGATTGTTGTTGTTACTTTGAGACAAGGCCTCATGGTGGAAACCTGGTTAGCCTGTAGACCAGGCTGGTGTCAAACTCAGAGATTCACCTGCCTCTGCCTCCCAAGTGCAAAGATTAAAGGTGTGCTGTACCAGACCGGGCATAGTTTTATAATTAGTTAATATTGTGTGTGTGTGTGTGTGTGTGAGAGAGAGAGAGAGCATAGGTACCTGTGGGAGTTAGAAGAAGGCATTGAATTCCCCTCTAGAGCTGGAGGTCCAGGTGCTTATGAATCACCTGATATGGGTGCTAAGAACCAGACTCGGGTCCCTTGCAAGAGCCCCAAGAGCTGAACCAGCACTCCATACCCCACAGTACACAATCTCTTATCCTCCTTGAGGTGAGAACTGTTTTTGCTGAGCCGACGACATCCTCACCCATATCCCTTAGAATCCATTCATGAATTCCATTAATATTTGCTAAGCTCTTACTGTGTAGATAATGGACAGTGAGACATGAAGTCGACAACAGTGTGTAAGAAGTTGTTGATAAGGGAGAGAAAATGAAAATAAGGGGAGCTGTTTTTTGGTGTACTTAATTGTTTGGCTCATAAAGGGTAAAATGGAGAGGTGTGCAGAAAGCTGGGTATGGAGATTCTTATGGGATGTTTTTGTGGCTTCCTCAATACCTTCTGTCTTCTAGTGCTGAGGTTGGTTCTAAGTGCAGCCCACCATGCTCACCTTTTGAAAGTGTGTGCTCTGGAGTGTGATCTCAGGTCCATATGCTTGCATGGCATGGGCTTCCCCCATGAGCCATCTCTCAAATCTGTCTGTGGCTTTCAAAAAGGATTAAAAGAATGACGTGTATGTGTGGGTGTCTGTGTGTGGGTAGTACCCGTGGAGGCCAGAAGAGGGCATCAGATCCCCTGAAGCCAGAGGTTGTCAGTTACTTAATGTAATTTCTCCATCTGAACTCCAATCCTCTGCAAGAGCAGCAAGCATGCCTAACCACTGAACTATGTATCTAGTCCCTGTGGTTAAGAACAAATTAATGAAATAGGCAGTCCCGACCTGAGCCAGGCCTCCAATTACTGCCTCCATCTGTACTTCTTGGTCCGCTGTGGTGTGAAGACCTCTGCCACACACTCCTACTGCCATGAACGAAGCTGTCTATACTGCTACTTTAAGATTCTCTGAATCCATGAGCTAAGTGAATCCTCCTTTAAATTGCTCCGGTCAGGTGTTTGGTCACAGCCAGGGGCTTCTTGTCTGAACGATGAGCTGCATTTCTTTACATTGCACTGGGAAGTATGCACCTGCTTCTCTTATTTAAAGAGAAATAGAATCCTGGAATACAAACCCGCTCGTCTCCTTGGAAACCAAAAGAAGATGAAACTTTGGATTTTTCATTTTCCACCGCTTTGAGGTAATACATAAATGCGGGTAACCTTTTCTAAATTTCAACATCCACTCCTTGTTTTCTCGGGATTGCAAAAGGCAAAGATCTATGCCCCAAACTCTTCTGTCTATAATATGAAAAATGCTCCAATATATTTGCTCCTGACAGGAACATATTACTGCTTTTATTGTCAATTTCAAGGAGTGACTGGTGTTGGAACTTTCTGAGAGCCACTAACACAATTTAGTCAGAATGAGATGCAGGTGTGTGTGTGTGCGCGCGCATGTGTGCGCGCGTGTGTACACGCACACATGCACAAGCTTGTGTAAGTAATTCAGGCTTGGATGCATTTCTTTTTACTCTGACAAAGGCTGTACTGGCTTCTGCCACACACCTCACTCTGGGGATCTGACTTCCTATGAAGCCCAAGTATCTTGGAGTGCAGAACCCACTTAACATTCTGACATATTTGTCTGGTCCAACTGACGGCATCTGTCACTTTGGCTGAGTCTCTTCCTCTTTCCTTTCATCATTCTCTCTCACCCTAAATTTTCTTCTCTGCTTACCTTGGCCCCAGTTGCACCCTCTCTAGTTCTCACTCTGAATCCTCAAACCTTCAGCATATTCTGTTTCCTCAGTGAGGACTGGGGCTGGGGGTGGGGGTGGGGGTATCTTAGTTTCTTTTCCTATTGTTGTGATAGAATATCCTAATAGAAGCACCTTGAGGGAGAAATGGTTTATATAGGCCCACAGTTTAAGGGTATATTTCACCATGTAAGAGAAATCAAGGCAGCCATGTCTTTTATTTATTTATAAACAATATTTAATTTTACTTATTCACTTTACATCCTTTTTATTGCCCCCTTCCAATTACTCCCTCCCACAACCCCTTTACCACACCCATTCCCTTCTCCTCTGAACAGGTGAGATTCCCAGTCCCCCTCCCCAACCCCTGGTCCCCATTCCTCTACCTTGGCTCATTAAATCTTTAAGGCTAGGTGCATCCTCTCCCATTGAGGCAGACAAGACAGCCCAGCTAGAAGAACATATCTCATGTATAGGCAACAGCTTTTGGGGTAGCCCCCACTCCAGTTGTGTTACCCTCATCATCAGGATGCAGGGGGATGTGGATGCAGGATGCAGGATGCAGGATGCTTTTGCTATTTTTCAGCTCTCTTTCTCAGTGACATCCTCCAACCAGGGAATGGTGCCACTCCTAAAGGTCTTCCCACCTCAGTTGATGCATGCCCAGAGGTTCATCTACCAGAGGATTCTAGATTCTGTCAAGTTGACAGTTCACACCAATAATCACAGCCCCCTTCCCACATCTGCTTGTGGAATTGTCATCATCTGATCTTCAGTGCTGTCTCACTAATACCAGGACTGGATTAGACAATTCAGACTACAGGCATATAGTACAGTTCTCTCCTCCAAACTGAAGCATTCCTTCCTTCATGTAGGGAATCTAAGGCTCAGAAATAAGATGCAACTTACAAGTCTCAAAAAGTTCTGGAAATTTACAGGCTTCACAAAGCCTCTCCCTAAGATTCTACAAACAGCAGTTGCTAGGAGGATGCTCTCATCATCAGAACTGCCTGGAAGTCATGCATAAAGCTTTGGGGATATATTTTTTTATAAGTTATTACCCCTGCTTTGATGGGCTTTTCAGAAATATAGCTTTCTTTTATTCATCCATGCTCCTGTATGTATCCCTTTGTCCATGTAAGGAAGTCCAACAAACTAATGGGTTCCCTAGCTAGAGCTGGGAGGAATAGCTCTTTGTCCTGCCAGTGGTGTTCTAACTAGAGTCAGTGGATGCTTAATTATATCTCCACAAGAAAAGCCACCCAACAGGGCATTGGCTTCTAGAGAAGCAGAGGCCAGAGGTCAAGAGAATGGCCTGTGGTCAACATTGGGCTTCAAGGTGAAGTCCTGGGTGGATCATTTATGGCTGGAAGATGTAGAAGGGCTGATATACTGCCTAGTAGGTGAGATTTTTGTATTTATTTCAGATTTTGCATGATGTATATAACCCTCAGGCAGGATGGTCCTTGAGAATTAATTAAAGTGTTAATCCCTAGAACAGTGTTGAAAGGACATAACTCCAGGATTAGAAGGAAACAGCTGCTGAGAAGCAGACTATGTCTCCTCAAGAAGTTGACAACAGAGTTCCTTTAAGACTCAGCAAACCAGTTCCTTAGTGTATACCCCAAGAGACTGAAGACATGTTCAAACAAAGATTTGTATGTGAAGGCTCTTTGACAACAGTATTCATCATGCCAAAAGGGATAATCGACTCAACTTGCCATCAACTGAATACATCAACTGAATGTGGTCTATCAATGCAATGGAATAGTACTTCTCCATGAAAAGGAACAAAATACTGACATAGTATAATGTTGCAGGATATTTGATCACACTGTGAATCCTGAGATTGAAAAAAACCTGTTTCTAGTTGTGGTGAAGCTCACCCTTAGCACACATCTTTACTCCCTCTGGCTGCAATACAGACACACCCCTAGTACACATCTCTAATCCCAAACAATGAAGGTAAATTTAGTTTGTAGAGGGAAACAGACATATTTGAAATTGATGTCTAATGGAGGGGCAGACAAAGTGATGATTCAGAGAAAGATCTGACAGAATAGAATATTCTCAACTCTCACAAGAACAGAGAGGAAAGGGAAGCTACTTAAGAGAGCAGCACAGAGAGAGAAAAGGAGAGGAGACAGTTTTATCTGGACTGTTGTTCAAAGATACATTGGAGAGAGAGAGAGAGAGAGGTAGAGAGAGAGAGAGAGAAACTTGACACAAGTGAAGACAGAACGAGCCAAAGAATGAGAAAGAGCCAGAAGATTAAAATAAATCGCTGGAGTGAGTTTGAGACTAAGCTGCACAGTTCAGTCGGAGGCCTAGAAAGAAGCCAGATTGAATCAATCAGCTTGGAGAGGAGTTTTAGTCAGAACTGCTGGGTTGAATCAGCCAGCCAGAGTTCAGAAAGTGTTAGAAAGGGTGAACTTATTCAACAGGAAGTCTTAGACTTCCTGAAAACATTCTAGGCCTAGGTGAGATTGAATGGAGGCTAGAAGCTTCCAGGACTAGGCCTAGGTTAGCAGACAGAGGCAGTACATCTTTTTTTTTTTTCTTTTTTTTTTCCTTTTTAAAAATTAGGTATTTTCTTCATTTACATTTCAAATGCTATCCCGAAAGTCCCCTATACCCTCTCCCTGCCCTGATTCCAAACCCACCCATTCCTGCTTCCTGACCCTGGCATTCCCCTGTACTGGGGCATATGATGTTCGCAAGACCAAGGAAGGGAGTAAATCTTGAAGATGACAAATTACTATGGGAGAATAAAAGATATATTTACAATATAAGATTGATGGACTTTGACATACTAGCACAAGTTAAAGAGATCGTATTAAAGAGTCATCCACATTAACTGTTTCTCCCTTATTTTGCCTTCCCAGAGTATTTTATCACAGCAACAGGAAAAGCTAGTACTTAAGTATATTATGTGCAGCATTTCTTTCTTTCTTATTGACCTCTGTATATCTAATGTAAAACACTCTGTGAAATGTCACTGTTAAAGTGTGTGCATGTGTGCGCATGTGTGCATGTGTGCTTGTGTGTGTGTTTGCACATTGAGTTATTATCTACAGTAACCAGAAGAGGGCTAGGTGGCTGTGGGTGCTTCAACCTGAACTCAAGTCCTCTTCAAGAGCAGCAAGGGCTGTTAACTGCTGAGCTGTCACTCCACCCAGCCTTATTGACTCTTTTACCTCTGGAAGGTTATTTAAATTCTGAGACTCAGTTTTCAAACATCTACATAATTTACATAAAACACCAGCCTTTGAATTGTGATGGGAAGGAAATTTGAGGCCATTCACCAAAGCTCTGAATCCTATTAATTGCTGGGTAAATGCAGCAGCCCTTATTTTCCTAGCCCATCCTCTCTTCTCCAGGAAATCCTCATAGCAGACATTCTCTCATTAAGCTGTTATATTTTTACAGTGAACTTTTAAAGCGATGTCTTTCCCCACCCCCAGATGGATTTGATTCTCAGCCTGTGGGGTTTCTGTTATAAAATGAGAGATGTGTTTCTAGAACTTTCCATTTAAGGGATAATTGCAATCTTTTCCCAGTTTGTTGAAACATTGAAGTCAATGGCTAGGAATTTTCTCAGCCTTTAATTTTTCCCCTGCGAAATCACATTAGGAACTTGTACTTAAATATTTGTCTGCTGCTTCCATAATGATCCTTGTGGAAACTCAGGTGAAATAGAATCTGAATTAGAAAAGTCACAAGCAGTTAAAAATACCAGGGTTTCTGTAGAAGCCATGTGGACTCTGTTGGGTGACAGTGATTCATAAACTCTTCATTAGAAGTGTTCTGGCTGGTAGTGGTGGCACACACCTATAATCCTAGCATTTGGGGTGTGGAGGCAGGGGGATTCAGAGTTGGAGGTCATTGTAAGCTATGTAGTGAATTGCAAGGTAGCTTGGCCACAGGGGACTTCATCTCAAAAACCCATCCCAACCCATCCCAACTCAAACAAGACCCACAGTAAGAAAAACCCAGACGGAGGTCCTGGGCAAGTGGCTCGGTCAGCAGAATGTATGCCGTAGGAGCATGAGGACGCAGTCCTGCCCCCAAACCCAATGTAAAACCCTGGGTATAGTATGCTGGTCATCCCAGGGCTGGGGCTGGGCGAGCTGCAGACAGGAGGATCTCTTGGGTTTCCTGGCCAGCCAATTACCAAGCTCCAGGTCTCAGTGAGAGACTCAAGTAAGTAAAGTGGATGGTTCCTGAGGAATGACACCCAAAGTTGACCTCTGGCCTCCAGATTCACATGGACACACATGTATGCACACACATACACGTGCACACACACAGAGGCACACACAGATAACACATACATACAGCAATTGTTTTGGGGGATGGTGAGCTGGCTCAGCAGGTAAAGGTGCTTGCTGTCAAGCTGGATGCTCTGAGTTCAAGCTCCGTGACCCACTTGATGCAAAGCGATAACTCCCTAAAGTTTTCTGATTGCTTCTGCCTGGGTCAGGGTTTCCATTGCCATGGAGAGACACCATGACCCAGGCAACTCTTATAAAGGGCAACATTTTTTTTTCTTATTTCTGATTTCCATGTGCACTTTTTTTTCTTTAAATATTTTTTTATTACATATTTTCCCCAATTACATTTCCAATGCTATCCCAAAAGTCCCCCATACCCTCCCCCCCCACTTCCCTACCCACCCATTCCCATTCTTTTGGCCCTGGCATTCCCCTATATTGGGGCATATAAAGTTTGCAAGTCCAATGGGCCTGTCTTTCCAGTGATGGCCGACTAGGCCATCTATCGATACATATGCAGCTAGAGACAAGAGCTCCGGGGTACTGGTTAGTTCATCATGTTGTTCCAACTATAGGGTTGCAGATCCCTTTAGCTCCTTGGGTACTTTCTCTAGCTTCTCCATTGGGAGCCCTGTGATACATCCAATAACTGACTGTGAGCATCCACTTCTGTGTTTGCTAGGCCCCGGCATAGTCTCACAAAAGACAGCTATATTTGGGTCCTTTCAGCAAAATCTTGCTAGTGTATGCAATGGTGTCAGCGTTTGGAAGCTGATTATGGGATGGATCCCTGGATATGGCAGTCTCTAGATGGTCCATCCTTTCATCACAGCTCCAAACTTTGTCTCTGTACCTCCTTCCATGGGTGTTTTGTTCCCAATTCTAAGAAGGGGCATAGTGTCCACACTTTGGTCTTCATTCTTCTTGAGTTTCATGCGTTTAGCAAATTGTATCTTATATCTTGGGTATCCTAAGTTTTGGGCTAATATCCACTTATCAGTGAATACATATTGTGTGAGTTCCTTTGTGATTGTGTTACCTCACTCAAGATGATGCCCTCCAGGTTCATCCATTTGGCTAGGAATTTCATAAATTCATTCTTTTTAATAGCTGAGTAGTACTCCATTGTGTAAATGTACCATAATTTCTGTATCCATTCCTCTGTTGAGGGGCATCTGGGTTCTTTCCAGCTTCTGGCTATTATAAATAAGGCTGCTATGAACATAGTGGAGCATGTGTCCTTCTTACCAGTTGGGACATCTTCTGGATATATGCCCAGGAGAGGTATTGCTGGATCCTCCGGTAGTACTATGTCCAATTTTCTGAGGAACCGCCAGACTGATTTCCAGAGTGGTTGTACAAGCTTGCAATCCCACCAACCATGGAGGAGTGTTCCTCTTTCTCCACATCCTCGCCAGCATCTGCTGTCACCTGAATTTTTGATCTTAGCCATTCTGACTGGTGTGAGGTGGAATCTCAGGGTTGTTTTGATTTGCATTTCCCTGATGATTAAGGATGTTGAACATTTTTTCAGGTGCTTCTCAGCCATTCGGTATTCCTCAGGTGAGAATTCTTAAAGGGCAACAATTAATTGGGGCTGCCTTTAAAGTTTCAGAGGTCCAGTCCATTATCATCAAGGTGGGAACATGGCAGCATCCAGGCAGGGCATGGCGCAGGAGGAGCTGAGAGTTCTACATCTTGTTATGAAAGCAAGCAGGAGGAGACTGATTTTTCCACACTGGGAAGAGCTTCAAAGCCCATCCCCAAAGCGACACACTTCCTCCAACAAGGCCACGCCTCCTAACAGTACCACTCCCTATGGGCCAAGCATACCCAAACCACCCCAAGAAAGAACCGGAAGTGAGGTGAATCTATCCAACTTCAAAGCCTGTCCCTAGTGACTCACTTCCTCTACCTACCTTCTTCTTTTCAGTGATTCTACAACTTTTCAATATGGCTCTGCCAAGTGGGACCAAGCATTCAAATACGGAGACATTGTACTGTCAAACCATGACATGGTGCTTTTTAAAGTAGCCAACTCAAAGGCTGGGAAGATGGCTGGGAATGAAGTGCTTGTCATGCAAGCATGAGGATCTGCCTCGAGTTCAGATTCCCGCATTCACATACAAAATCAGACATGAAAGTGAATGCCTGTAATCCCAGCACTGGGCAGATTGAGATGGGATCCCTGGTTCTTGCTGGCCAGACAGTTTAGGTCAGTAGTTCTCAACCCTCCTAAAACTCTGACCTATTAATACAGCTCCTCATGTTGTGGTGCCCCCCAACCACAAAACTATTTTCATTGCTACTTTACAACAGTGATTTTGCTACTGTTTAAGTCATGTAAATATTCATGTAATACAAATATGTGATATGCAGGTGGTCTTAGGTTGTGGGCCTGGGAACCAGAGGTTTTCCATGGAGATCTCTATCCAGGCTTGGTGCGAGGGTTCCAGTGAAGGGAAGCGAGTGCAGGCAGGGAGAAGTCTTTGCCATGCCTTCCAGGTTCAGAGTTACTGAGCCAAACCGCTCTGAACTGAGTAGGGTCAGTTCGGGCTGGGCCGATGAGAAGCCGACTATCCAACCAGTGAGGAGTGCGGCAGGACCTCAGGTAACTCTTCAGGAGAGAAGATCTCTTCCCAAGTGTTACATACAGCTCTTGGAACAAAAGACTCAGACGAAGGAGTAGTTCTGGCATCCCTTTAATTTCCTGGGTGGATTTATATACAGTTCTGGGGGTGACTCAGGGTTCGACAGCAGGTACCTCTCATTGGCTTGGACTGAGAGTTTGGGGGAAACCTTATTTGCATGTGGGAAGGCTTGGTGCTGTTCCTACGTGACTGATAGCCACGTGCCTCTCCTGTGGGGGCTGTGGGAGTGGTAACTTTGACAGGAGCCAGGGGTCCAGAAGACATGATCGAATGCCTTCTGTCCCATGTAGGTGGAAATTACCACCCACCAGATCCCACAGGGGTTCAAGACCTAAGCTCGACTGGAGACCAGGCTGTCTGCATGTAGCCTGTTGCCCCACATTAGGTAACCCCTGTGAAAAGGCTGTTTGACCTCCAAAGGGTCAAACTACTGGTTAAGCTGAATGGTGGGCTCTGGGTTTAGAGAGGAGAACTTGTTCAAAAAGTCATGTGGAGAGTTATTGGAAAAAACACTGTATACACACATGTGCATACAAACAAATATGTACACACACACACACACACACACACTCACACACACGCACAGACTGACTCACTGGTCTCTGGTTCTAGTACGGGAGCAACAAGTCATGTTTCCTCCAAACTGTTTTAAAACTGTCCATCTTCACTTGTTTTATCTTAGGGTTGGTTCATACTTTCCTCCTGGGATTGGTCAGTTCTTTGTCTTGCTTAGCTCAGCCACAAACCTCATCAGAACTCTACCTGTAAAACTGGCAAACAGCTGTACCTCGAGCTTGGAAACTGATGGAGAGGGAGAAAAATGTCCCCACCGTTCCTATCAGCCTTAAACAGAAACATCTGTTCCATGGGAGCCTTTTGCTGGCTTGGTTATCAGGGAAGTGTTCCAGGCAGGCGACAACCCTTGGTGACATCAGCCACAAAGAAGGACTGCAAAGGATGGTGCACACAGGGAATTGTCTGTGTGCCAGGAAATGGAATCTCAAGCCTCACATACTAGATGGCTTTAAAAGCACCAGGACTTGCTTAAAAGGAGAGATACTGCCAGAGGCTGGAAAGTGCTCCCAACGAAAGAGAAGAGAAAGCTGATGGATCCAGCAGACCTGGGACTTTTGTTTTCTCTCTACACATCAGCTCAATAGCAGAGGAAAATTTCCACTCTGTCAGTGTCTGTGGAGACAAATGCTTTCCTTCCATCCCTCTTTAGTTGATATCTGAACACGAATATCTTTTCAAAGGAACGGGTTAAGTCAGAGAATGTAGGTAAAGGGTATAGTCCAGAACCCACAGTATGGATATTGCTTCTTCATCTAAAAGTTGAATCTTGTATACGTTATCAAGTGTGCTACTGGTAAACTATGTCCTCACTCCTCATTAGGGGATCCTAGGCAGGTGCTCTACCATGGAGCCACACCCTCAGCCCCTCCATGGGGAATCCTAGGCAGGGGCTCTACCACTGAGGCACACCCCCAGCCCCTCCCTGGGGGATTCTAGGCAGGTGCTCTACCACTGAGCCACGCCCCAGCCCCTCACTGGAGGATTCTAGGCAGGGGCTCTACCACTGAGCCATGCCCCAGCCCCTCACTGGAGGATTCTAGGCAGGGGCTCTACCACTGAGCTGTATTTCTTGATTCTTTACTTTTTTTTTTTTTTGAGACAGATTACTTTTTTTCTGGATTACTATTTCTGAACTCACTCTGTACTGCAGACTGGCCTATAAACTTGCAACCCTTTTCCCTCAGCCTCCCAAGTTTGGAATTACAAGAATAAGCCACAACCCTAGGCTACAGATGCAATCCTAGATGATATTTTTGATCCAGTGTTGGTTGAATGAACAAATGTGTGTGTGTGTGTGTGTGTGTGTGTGTGTGTCTGGAATGGGTTAAAACACACAGAAGGCTAATCATTGTCTAAGCATCTGTTTTGGCATACCTCGTAAGTAACTGAATGAATAGCCGAGGAGAAAGGAACCAACTCCTTAGCATAGAGTTCTGACGATTGAATGCAGGAATCACGGTAGGACAAGGTAACTCGATGCTTAGTGGCAAATGTGATATTCACAGAGGCTCTGCGCAGGCTCCTCTGCAGCCCTTACTCATTACAGTCCTTGCCACGACAGCTTTAAACCAATCTGCGTAGGTGCATTCCTGTAGGTACAGGTGTGCATGTGGTGTGACGGTCAGAGAGGACAAAGGTAGGGCTGGCTCTCCAGTACCTGCCACCTTTCATCTGAGATATGGCAATGCAAGCTAGCGTTTTAATTTAGTTTCTGTTGTTGTGGGAAAATAGCCTGACAAAAAGTAGCTTAGGGCAGAAAGGGTTTATTTTAGCACTCAGTTCTGAGTCACAGTCCATCCCTGCTGGGGGAGTCATGGCGGGAAGTACAAACGTAGTCCCCTAACATCCAAAGTCAAGAGCAAAGAGAAATGAATGAATGCATGCTTGAGGTTCACCTGTTTTTCTCTACTCTCCTACAGTCCAAGGCCTCCGAACCTACGAAAGAAGCAAACCACTTACAGGCTAGGCTTTTCCATATCAATCAAGGCAATGAATGCATCACCCTCCCCTGCTCCCCCAACGTGCCGACAGGACAACCTGATGTAGACAATCCTTCACTAAGACTCTCTTCCCAGGTGACTCTGGGTTGTTTCAAGTTGAGCATTAAAACTAAACTTCATAGTCAGGGTAGCTGGCCAGCAAGCTTTCAGGGATCCATCTGTCTCCTTGTCCCAAGTTTTAGTGCTAGGCTTATAGGCCCACGTCATCATAACCAGTTTTTGACATGGGTTTTGAGGATTTGAACTCATGCTAGTGAGGCAAGGACTTTATTGAGTAAGCTGTTCACCCATCACTTTTGCGTGCATGTATGATACTGAGAGTTGAATCCAGGTCCTCACAATTGCTGATCAAGTACTTTTCCACTGAGCTATGTATATTCCCATATTGTGGAGAGCCATGAGCAATTGCCATCATGAGCCTCCGCTGTGCCTAACTGGTAAACAAGTAATGTGCGCAGGTGCAAGAGTAAATTCGTGCCAAGTCACTGCCCATCCTGGGGCATGGTGATGAGGCTCTGAGAGAGCAGCCAATCAGGTGTGGACACGCCACACTAAGGTGTATATAAGCAGCGCCTTTTTGGTGCTTGGGGTCTTCCTCTTCATGTTGAAACTGGTGTAATAAAGTTGCTGCAGAAGGATCCGGTTTCTCACGCGTGTGTTCTTGCTGGCGAGACAATAGCGCATGTGAGACCATATCCTAGGGCAGACAGTTTTATCCTGTGGTCTCATTTGTGTCACCAATGGCTTCATGATGCTGCTGTCCTGACTTACTGAAATGGACACAATTTCACACCTACGGTGTTTTTGCAAAAACAAACGATTAAACTTAACTTTGAACCACATTTGGGGACTTTATACAAAACCACTGGCTGGAATTTAATACTTTAAAATATCAGAAATCATGGTTGGATAGAAGCATCTTTGACTCTTTAACCTAAAAGAGACCATGCCCTTAAAATTGGTTTTTCCCTCTCCCAGGGCTATCAACTGTTATTAGTGCTTTAGCTAAGCGTGGGGCTTGTGAGCCAGTCCTCACTCCATGCTGGAAAGTTCTTTGACTCTGAGTACCACTGCCCCTTAAACAGACCTGGGTTAATCTCCATGCCCACTCTTCAGATCTGACTACATCCTGTTGTTCTTCTTCATGGACACATGGTGTCACTGTTGGGACTCCATCTCTCAGACTGGGCAAGTCCAGAGCTGCAGAGCTCTCTGGGAATAAAACCAGGAACAGCCAGGCAGGGTTCCTTAGCAGCCAGCTTGGTTTCTTGAGCTCATCATGCTTTCCATCTCAACCTTCCTAGGTCCCACTTATTGCTTACTCCTGGTCTCCTTTGTAAAAGTCAGCTTACAGAAGCCTCTCTGTGCCATGGACTGTGGCTCCTGCAAAGACTCACGGGTTGTCAAAGTGCGGAGAATAAGTGTCTGCGCAATGATGAGAAACAAATGGGACATCTGTATATCACACCCTCTTCCCCCCACAAGGTTCAGGAAACACTGTGGAAGAGAGGATGGGAAGGTTGAGAGAGCCAAAGATCTGGGAGGGCCAGGCAAAAACAGTGTCTCCTGGACAGGAAAGGACTCCTGAACTTCTGAACTCTTGGCTACTGTGTTTGCCTGTACAAGATTAAGTCAGCCAACGTTCCGGCCTCTTTTAGGTTAATCATACTTCAGTGTTGGGCAAATTGTATTCAGTGGGTGTCTTAGTTAAGGTTTTAGTGCTGTGAAAGACACCACGACCAAGGCAACTTTTATAAGGACATTTTATTGGGGCTGGCTTACAGGTTCAGAGGTTCAGTCCATTATCACCAAGGTGGGAACATGACAGCATCCAGGCAGGCATGGTGCAGGAGGAGCTGAGAGTTCTCCATCTTCATCTGAAGGCCGCTAGGAGAAGATTGGCTTCCAGGCTGCTAGGATGATGATCTTAAAGCCCATGCCCACAATGACACACTTTTTCCAACAAGGCCTACCTCCAAGGCCATACCTCCTAATAGTGCCATTCCTTGCGTCAAGCATATTCAAATCACCAGTGGTTACTTAAAAAAAAAATGAAAGAAGAAGAAGATGAAATGGAGTGGATCTGGGAACAGTTGGAGGAAGTATGAGAAGTGAATAGGATCAAAATACACCGTATGCATTAAAGAGTTGGTTTATGATGTTTTTCAGCACCTTGCAGCTTGTGGACATTCTCCTTCCTCTCTCTGAGCGGGAGACATGCAAACTTCTTCAAATGGGGTCTGGGGAGAGAGATAGTTCGGTTTATAAGGTGATTGCCGTACAAACGTGGGGATCTGAGTTCAATACCCAGGAGCAAAGTAAAAAAGGTAGAATGTTGTGGGGTGGGTGCATGTAGTCCCAGTGCTTGGGGAGGTGGAGACAGAAGGATCTAATAGACTCCATGTCTAGCCAGTGTAGCTGAATTCCTGACCTCCAGGTAGAATTGAGAGACACTGTCTTTGAAGACAAGATGCCTGAGGTTGACCTCTGGTCCCCATACACAAAGTGCAACATGTGTGCATGTGCATCCACATACCTACATACATGTACACACATGCAAACACACACTATTTCAAGCAAAAGGGCTTCTTGCTTTTCTGTCTCATTTGAGAGAGGCTAGACTGTTACAGACTGTGGGTAAGGCTTCTTAAACTCTTCTGCTTTGCCCAAGAGACTCTGTAATCTAGGGTAGATAGGTATATAAAATAATAGCCAGAAGCTGGAAAGAACCCAGATGACCCTCAACAGAGGAACTGATACAGAAAATATGGTACATTTATACAATGGAGTACTACTCAGCTATTAAAAAGAATGAATTTATGAAATTCCTAGCCAAATGGATGGACCTGGAGGGCATCATCATGAGTGAGGTAATCCAATCACAAAGGAAGTCAAATGATTTGTACTCACTGATAAGTGGATATTAGCCCAGAAACTTAGGATACCCAAGTTATAAGATACAATTTGCTAAACGCATGAAACTCAAGAAGAATGAAGACCAAAGTGTGGACACTTTGCCCCTTCATAGAATTGGGAACAAAACATCCATGGAAGGAGTTACAGAGACAAAGTTTGGAGGTGAGACGAAAGGATGGACTATCTAGAGACTGCCATATCTAGGGATCCATCCCATAATCAGCTTCCAAACGCTGACACCATTGCATACACTAGCAAGTTTTTGCTGAAAGGACCCAGATAGAGCTGTCTCTTGTGAGACTATGCCGGGGCCTAGCAAACACAGAAGTGGATGCTCACAGTCAGCTATTGGATGGATCACAGGGCCCCCAATGGAGGAGCTAGAGAAAGTACCCAAGGAGCTAAAGGGATCTGCAACCTTATAGGTGGAACAACAATATGAACTAACCAGTACCCTACCAGAGCTCATGTCTCTAGCTGCATATGTATCAGAAGATGGCCTAGTTGGCCATCAGTGAAAAGAGAGGCCCATTGGTTGTGCAAACTTTATATGCCTCAGTACAGGGGAGCGACAGGGCCAAGAAGTGGGAGTGGGTGGGTGGAGGAGCGTGTGGGGGACTTTTGGGATAGCATTGGAAATGTAAATGAAATAAATACCCAATTAAAAAACATAATAAAAATATATAGAAATCAGACTGTATTGACAATAAATTATGAATAAATTTGCTTAGAAAACCCTTGGGCATAAATATAATTTTTCCATTTGTTAAAGTTAAAAGCTACCTTGCATACTAATGAGAAGTGGATGTGCTTATTTACTATCACACAAAGGGTTCTGACTTGGATGAATATTTGACACTGCAGGATGCAGAACAACTTTGATGTGCTTCAGAGTTGACTGACAGTTTGATTTTACAATCTTCAACGCTGGGAATGCCACTTCACATACATACATGGTACAAAATGGAGAAACAAGTTTAAGGTCATTTCTTTTTTAAAATTATTAGATATTGTCTTCATTTACATTTGAAATGCTATCCCCTTTCCTAGTCTCCTCTCCAAAAGTCCCCTATTACCCTCCCCCTGCCCTGCTCCCCAACCCACCCACCACTCCTGCTTCCTGGCCCTGGCCTTCCCCTGTACTGGGGCATATAATCTTCACAAGACCAAGGGCCTCTCCTCCCATTGATGGCCGACTAGGCCATCCTCTGCTACATATGCAATTAGAGACACAAGCTCTGGGGGGGTACTGGTTAGTTCATATTGTTCTTCCTATAGGGTTCCAGACCCCTTTTAAGGTCATTTCAAAAACTGTTGGAGTTTCTGTTCTGAGTCCATGCTAAAAGTCATTGGACAACTTTTTTTAAAAAATGAAACTCAAGTTGGTGAGTCAAATAGCAATTTTTAAAAATCAAGTACTCTCACACAGTGAAAGCCAAAGATATACTAATTAAATACTTGCATGCTGAGGAATGGCAGCAGGAGATGCTTAAAGTCTTAATTTTTCATAATTAAGCCTCATGTTTCCATAATTGTTTGCACAGTAAAAATACTGTGGTTCATAACTCACAATAGACTTGAATATGAGCTGAGTTGTTACAGACAGACAGTCTTCCATGGTGCTGCGTGCCCTGATGGCATGCTCAGTGCAAGAGGCACATGCTGTGTGCTCAGAACCAAGGCTGTAGTGGAGACATAGGATGAAGCAGAGGCGAGAGCTGTTGGAAAGTCTGTGTTAATTATGCATCTGACTTGGAATTAATTTTTGGCTGTTTTACACTCAGAAACCTTTTAGTATTGCTATATTTTTACTGCCCCTGACTTTGATTGCACGATCTTATATGGTGTTGCAACCTGCAGTTTAAGAAGCTGTCCAGGAGGCTCAGGAGGTATGAGTGCATTCTGCCCTTCCAGAAGACTGGAGTTTGGTTCCTACCACACACATAGGGTAGCTCATGATTGTAACTCTACCTTCAGGGGATCCACTACCCTCTTCTAGCCTCCACAAACGCCCGGATTCACATGCAACCCCACATAGATGTATGTACACACAGACACACAGGAATAAATCTTTAAGAAAAACAGTAGACACTGTGCTGTAAGGGAGACTCCATGGGATTCTGTCTACATCCTCATGGGAGGAGGCAACAATTCTATCATTATTTTCCGGCTTCTCATTAGATAAGAGGAGAGAGCCGAGTTCTGCAACCCTTTTTACGGATTCCACATTTCCCAATGAGTATTTAACAAGTGCTTCTTGCTCCAGGTTGTGTTCTGTCTCAGGGCTTAATAAAAATCAGAGGCAGAGCTCTTGCTGAAGATACAAAGGCGATGCTGAAACACTGCAGAGACCATGAAGCAATTTCAGAGAAAAGGAGTTTATAAGTGCTGGGCACTGAGGGTGCCTAAGGGAAGTGCATGCTAAGCATGACTAGCTGTGAGAGATGGCACTTTCATTCAATCCCGGGGGGCAAAACACACCTGCTGGTATATGAGGGGACATTTTCTCTCTCTCCCTTAAAATCTCTTAATTAAATTTATTTATTTGCATCTTGTGTGCATGTGTGTGAGCACACATACTGTGGCATATGCCTCCTCTTCTACCATGTGAGTCTTGAGGATTAACCCCAAGCCACCAGTCTTGGTGGTAGTGCCTTTACCTCCTGTCATTGGCCTGACATTTCTCTTTGAAGAGACAGAACATCTGAGGATTCTCCCAAGTCTGAACTAGGGCGCCCCAAGGCATCTCTGTATTAGTTATTTCTCCAGTTGCTGTGATGAAATGCCAGGAGAAAGTAATTTATTGATCTTGGTTTTGGATCATGGTTTGAGGGCTCAGTCCATTATGGTTGGGAAGGCATGGTGGCAATGGTGTGAGGCAGATGATCATGTTGTGCCACCATCAGGAAGCAGAGAGAGATGGATGCTGTTGTCCAGCTCACTGTCTCCATTTACCAGACTCCTTCCTTCCTTCCTTCCTTCCTTCCTTCCTTCCTTCCTTCCTTCCTTCCTTCCTTCCTTCCTTCCTCCCTCCCTCCCTCCCTCCCTCCCTCCTCCCTCTCTCCCTTCTTCCCTCCCTCCCTCCTTCCCTCCCCTCTCCCCTTCTCTCTTTCTTCACCTTTTAAGTACAGGGTCTGACTATGCAGCCCTGGTTGGCCTGAGACTTTCTATGTAAATATTGTTGGCTTCAAACTCAAAGAGATCAGCCTGCCTTTGCCTCTAGAGTGCTGGGATAAAAGGGCAGCAGTGCTGCCATGCCTGGCTTACTTTCTCCTTTTGACTCATCTCAGAATCCCAGCCCATGAAGTAGTGCAGCCCATATTTAGGTTTGACATTCCCACCTTAATTCCCCTAATCATGATAATTCCCTCATAGACATGCCCAGAGGCTAATCCAACCTAGATAACTGTTGGCTCACTCGTGTGCCAGGAAGCCTCTTTGATGAATGTCAATCACAAATTGATAACTAAGATTAACCATTACACTGTGCAAGCACAAGAACCTTGCCTTTGCTCCTCAGGACCCACATAAAAATGCCTAGTGTGATGGTGTGTGCTTGTAATCCCAGCACTGGGGAAGCAGAGACAGGAAGATCCTGGGGCTTACTGGCCAGCAAGCCTGGTCTAATTGGTGAGTTTCAGGCCAGTGAGTCTCAAAAAAACAAGGTAGATAGTGTCTGAGGAACAACATCTGATATTGACCTCTGATACAACCAACCGTACATGTCTTCACATGTATGGGAATTGTAGGATCAGAGCCTGGGCCCTGGCAGGCCCAGCAAACTCACCTCATCCAGTCATCCCCAGTAGGTCAATTAAAGTGAGAATCCTGAGAAGCAGAGAAAGGGGACTTATTTATTGTGTGTATATTAGGAAGAGGAACAAATGAAGATGCCCACTGAACCCACCTGTGGGACTGTGAAAAGCAGCTTGTTTTTTGGTAGAGCTAGGTTTAAACCCCAGGGACCCAGCAGATTAATCCGCAAGGGACAGAGGCCCGTTTGCCATGCTCCCAGACACTAGGCTACTGACATGAGGTCCCAGATCCATAATTCTGTGGCCATCAGTCACGTAGGCTGTCTGGACTCCACCCCCACAGTTACCTGGCAACAGCAAGGTATGCTCCTCCCACAGTTACCTGGCAACAGCAAGGTAGCCCAGCCCACTATAAAAGGAGCTGCTTGCCCCCTCCTTGCTTTTTTGCTCCCTCTCTTATTTTCTTGCTCCGTTGCTCCCCCCCCTCTGCCCTCCCTTCTCCCATTTTTCCACATGGCCATGGCTGCACTCTACTTCTCTACACTTCTCCCCCTCTCTGTCTTTCTACAATAAACGCCTTAAAACCATGGACTGCCTCTTCTCATCAGGATCTGCTGTGCTGGAGCAATGGAGCAGGTTTCCCTCTGAAGAGCTGTGCACCGGGAAGTCTCCCTGTGCTCCAGCCATGATCGCCACTAACCCAAGCCGGTCTGCTGAGCTAGCCACCTGAGCTAGCCAGACTCTCTCCTCCTGGAGGTAACCTGCCAGAGCTCTCCTTCCTGCCCCCTTTCCTTCGGCCCCCAGGTCAGAGTCTGCCCGGGGGGTCCTCACTTTGTTCTCAGCTCTTCTGAGACATATAGCCCGTCTGGGATGTCTGAGCGTGAGAACCTGTCGCCCCTGGCCTCTGTGCAGACCAGGGACCCCAGAACCGGCTCTTCTGCGGTGCCCAGCAGTCTGTGGTGCCCAAGAGTCAGAGTCCAACTCTGGCAGATCCACAGGGACCCCAGACTTTCCACTTTTCCCACCCCCAGAGCGGGATTCCATGGCTTCCCACAGTCCAATGCCGGCCCCGTGGTTCTGTGGGGTTGTGCGCAGTCAGACTCCCCATGTCTGCCCCCAAGTGGATGTGGGACCCCATTTTTTGACTCACACCCACCCATAGGCCACCTCCTAGATTCTGAACTGAGTTCATGTCTGAAAAGAGACCAAAAGGTATACTTATCAGTCATGGGGAACATGGCTCAATGGTTAAAGTGCTTGCCTTGCAAGCGTGAGGATCAGAGTTCAGGTCCCTATAACCCTTGGAAAATGCTGGTGGTGTTGGTTGCTCATCTGTACTCCTAGCCTCAGATGGCTGAGACAGGATCCTCAGAGCAAGCTGTCCACTAAGACTAATGTTGAGGTTTGGTTTTGCTATGTATTGCAATGCTAAACACCGGCTTCCAAGGCCTGGTTGCCCCCAGGGATGAGAGAATCTGCACATATAAGTGTTGCTATGTAACCTTGTCTTCCCAAGTTACCCCTGACTGGTAAATAAAGATGCCTTCTGCCTATAGCTGGGCATAAGAGAGATGATGTAGGGTTTGGGTTCCTGGGCTTGGGGTCTAAAGAGAGACCACGAGGAAAGAGAAGAAGTGGAGTGAGGAGAAGTCAACGTGGGGTGGGTAAGTTATAAAAATATGTCTGCGAGGGCTGGCCAGTTGGAGTTAAGAGCAGTCCAGATGGAACATAGCCAGTTATAACACAGGGTTATCGATAGGGAAGTAGACATAATAGCATAGAGGGTAGATAACCTGTCCAGCTTTAATGTTGATTAAGGCTTATAAAAATAGAAGTTGTGTGTCTTTTATCTGGGCATTGAAAGATCAAAGGTGGGGTAGAGACACTGAAATTGAGATTAAATATTTACTACAACAACTAATCATATTGATGAGCTCTGGGTTTGATTGAAAGGCCCTACCTCAGTAAAAAATGTGGAAGAGCCATCAGGAATGATTGCTGACATCAATCCGGGTTCTCTACACTCATGTGCACACATGTGCATCTGCAGCTCCAGACATGTACCCACACACATGCACACACACACACACGCATTACAAACATGCACATGTGTGTGCACACACACAAATAGAGGAAGAACAACAGAAAAACAGCCACTCTAGCAAGAACCCCAGAATTCTTAATTTTGCCTCTCCATCAACTTCAATAGTATTTATCAAGTTCCCCTTAAGGAAGAGAGGCTATGACAGGTATTAGAGAGATTAAGTTGGGGGTGGCTATTGGGGCCCCCAAAATTGTCCTTCACAGAGGTACTAGGAGCAAGGGTACACTAACAAAGGGTTTTGTGCCTCTCCCATTGGCTATTAGACTATTGACACCACCATAGTAACTGAAGAGTTGGAATCGCTTTTCAAGTGTTTGGTGTGTGTGTGTGTGTGTGTTTGTAGACCAGAGGCTGACACTGAGTGTCTTTCTTGATTATTCTCCTCTTTACTCATTGAGCCAGCGTACCCTGGGGAGTCAGTCACCTGTCTCTATCGCCTGAGTTCTGGATTATAGGTGGGCTACCATATCTGCCTGACGTTGTATATATGGGGTTGAGAGATTTGAACTCTGGCTATTACACTTGTCTGCACCTCATTCACTGTGGCATTTCCTTAGCCCTTGGCTCGGTTTCTTTCTGCTTTCTTTTCCTTCACCAAGGATGGCAGATCTTCAAAGAAGAGTTGTTAGTGAATTTGAGGGGGGAAAGACCCATGGCAACCTCTAGGCTTGGTGCAGTCTAGCCTGTGGGGTGTCAGCAGAGCAGCAGATGCCAGACATTGGCCCTGTCTCTGGAGATGAGCCTGACTCCCCTGAGCGCAGTCAGTCAGCATAACACTTGGTGCCGCCATTGATTTTTATGTCTTTCTACACTAATTAGACATGTTATTACTAATCTTTGGTAATCACCACAAGGGGCTGGCAGAAAGTCTCTGAGATTTCAATTTAGATTAAAAAAAAATAAGCAATTCTATCCCCTCTGGGAAAATGCAAAGAAAGCTCGTGTTATTTTAATGTTTAAATCAATAAAGCTGTCCTTCCGTTCTGTGCTGGTATTGATGAAATTTATAAAAATCCCTTTTAAACTTCTTTCTGTCCATCTCGTCCCTTTGGGGGTTTGGATTGATTTCTTGATGGCATCTGACAGCATCTATGTGGAAAGGCTGTGAAAGACTTGAGACTTCAGTAGTGACATGAGGGTGGGGATACAGGACTCCATTCCAGAGAGAGAGAGAGAGAGAGAGAGAGAGAGAGAGAGAGAGAGAGAGAGAGAGAGAGAGAGAGAGAATCCTTTTTTTCTTAATTCATTTCTTTCAATGATAAGATCATAAACAACCTCTGTTTAGCCCAGGAAGAGTCAATCATTTGAGGCAGGCAGGAAGGGAATGGGGGAACATCTTAATCAGGAATCTAGTCTTCAGAAAGCCAAGAAATTGTCTTCGGATTTGAAGAACACAATCTAGTACACCCTCTCTGATAATAGGAGCTGATGTGTTGATATAGAAGGAGAAATAAGCTTATTTTTGTGTTCTAGAGAGACAGGCTGTAATTTGCGACATGGCTGCTCGGAAATGGTGGAGGCATATGGACTTCCAGTGAAATAAGGCTGTTAACTCTTTGCCAGGCAGAGTGAGGAGAGGAGGGAGGGGGAGAGGAGCCAAACACATTTGCATTGCGGCAGCAAACTTGGCACTAGCAATGGGGACAGCTTGTGCACTCAGAAGGGTGCCACAGAGTGTACCACAGCTTAGGAGGCAGCCTGTATGTGTGTGTCTTTCTGTGTGTGCATGTGCGTGTGCATGAGCTTGTGTGTGTGTGTGTGTGTGTGTGTGTGTGTGTGTGTGTGTGTGCAGAGTCTACCTAGTTACGGAGGCCAGAGGAATAGAATACACTGTGCAGCTCCAACCACCTGCCTGGGAGCTCTTGGCTCCAGGTTTGGTGACATCTTAGCTTCAGACACAGCAGAAGGATGTAACCAACTTTTTGTGTGAGCCTGGTATCACACTAGGCTCCTGATACCAAAGTCCCTGATGTTCCTCGAAAGCTGTGTCCACATGTATTACATGCCTAATTTTCCCTACCATACTATTAATTAATTTCTACGCTCCAAAAATCAACCTAGCTCAGGCATTTTGTTACAGCAACAGAAAACAGACCACGATGTGATCAAAAAAACTTGATGAAAATGGCTAAGTCTGGTGGTCTATGTTTGAGAACTCAAGCACTTGGGAAGCTGCAGCAGGAAAACTACAAGTTCAAGGCCAGGATGGGCTATAGAGTGCATGCTGGTTTAGGCAGCTTAGTGAATCCTGTCTTTAAATTAATTATATGCACACACATATATGTGCATATTTATGTCTATGTAAATATATATTTGTGTAAATATGTATATATATATTGAATTAAAAGACATTTAGTTTTAATGTGTGTGTGTATGTGGTTGGGAATGTAAATCAGCTATAGAGCTCTAGCCTAGAATTCTGCAATGAGGATTGGAAGAGTGACACAGAGGCAGTGATTTTGCCCAGAATCCCCCAGTGAGGGGCTGGGGGTGTGGCTCAGTGGTAGAGCATTGACCTGGGTTCCATTCCCAGCACTGAATAAAAATATTTTTAAAAAGGGAAAGGAAGAAAATAGGTGAGACCCTTTCATCTATTAAGAAGAGAGCAGCGTCACTGAGTAGAATCTTGTGGGAAGTGGTTCCTTATGGTCAGCACACAGAAGCTGCGGTCCACAGGGTAACAAAGCTGTATCTTCTGCCAGGTGATGAGCGTGATAATGTGTAGGTGTCTTCTAGGTGGTACACACTGTTTGAAGGTATGAAAAATCGCTGCAATGACACGCCAAGAATATGTAAGAGATCTATTAGTACTTCTTTTATGCCAAGCGCCATGTTCATAGTTTGCTATGGTTAACTTCAGATCTAATAGCCATTCTAGGAGAGGGTGACACATTTTGGAGCAGATAGTGGTGAACAGAAAGATTCATGCTGGCAAAAGAGCAGAGAATAAATGGCAGTGGACTGCTTAGCATGAAACAGGATGACTATAGCACATCCTCTCCCAAACGGGACATCACAGAAGGTGTGGAAAGACAGTAGTCAGAGGTCAAGGAAGGTCGCAGCAGAATAATGGTTTCTGACTGTGACAGAACACACACACACACGCACATGCATGTACACACACATGCATGCATGTGTTCATTAGGTCCATATACATACATTTTAAAACAGTGGGACTAGTTGAATGTCCTCCATCTGAAGATTGGACCCAGAATTGTCTTATGTCAGAACAGTGCTCTCCTTGCTAGCTCCCTACACTGCTACCATATCTGATACTTCCAGGACCTTCTGTGCTGCATTTGGTCCTAAGCTTTGAGCTGAGCATTTCTATGAGAGTGCGGCTCCAGGCTCAAGAGAAAAGGCTAAAAGAGAATGGGCTGTTACAAAATGTATTCTCTGGTGTATTAGTTACCTTTTCATTACTGTGATAAAGTACCCCAGTGAGAGCAAACTAAGGGAGGAAGGGAATTATTTGACTTACAGTCTATTGTGGTGGAAAGGAGATGGCAGCAGGCAGGAAAAGCATGGGTCAAGGGGCAGGTCATTGTCACAGCACATCTTCATCAGTAAGCAGAGGGTGAAGTGGAAGTAGGGCTGGTCTATATGTGACCTCTCAAGTCTCACCTCCTGTGAGGTACTTCCTCATTCAAGCCTCCATCTCTTACAGGTCCCACCATCTCTCCAAACAGCGCCACCAGCTGGGAACAAAGTGTTCAAACGTGAGCCTGAGGCCGAGGAGGCTCAGAGGTTAGAACCTAGAACCTCTTGAGTAGGATCCAGGTTTGGTTCCTAGCACACACATCATAACCACTTATGATTCCAGTTCTAGGGAATTCAATACCCTATTTTAACCTCCCAGACAACCAGCATACACATGGTAAACACACACCCAGGCAGGCACACACAAAGACACACAAAAATAATTAAAAATGAAACAAAATGTGTGTGTTTATCGGGGAACATTTCACATTCAAACCACAATAGATGCCCAGAAGGGTTTGATAAAAACCGAATACAGCAAATTGCATTGACTCTTACATGCCAGTGATAAACTTATCTGTGAATGATGGCACATGCAGAACATAATGTATGAGAGAGACTTTTTAGGAGACATTTTATTTGTCTTGTACATATTACATTTCTCAATGGCTTGCCAAATTTTTGAGTTCATTGCTATTAACTCCTTGCATTGTATTAGTGGTAAAATACAACTATTGCCAGTCAAAACCCAATATTGAATTAGAATTTAATTCACTGGAGATGTTGCCTTTGAGTTTGAATAAAAAGCTGGAGCAATTTCAAGGGTATTATAATTTCCTCTAAAATCGTGTGTGTGTGTGTGTGTGCATGTATGTGTGTGAGTGTGGTGTTTGTCCACATACGCATGGGTACTTGTGCTGTGAATGCACATGTGGAGGCCATAGGAGGATGCTGTGTGGAAAATCTGCTGCCTTAAATGTTATTCTCTCGAGAAAAGGTCTTGCTGAACGCAAAGCTAGGTTAGAGGCCTAGCAAGGTCTAGCGATTCTTCTATGTCTTTCCTCTCCCCTCCTCCCCCAGTGCAGGTGTAACAGGTGTGCGTGCAGCCATACTCAGCACTAAAACTGGTCATTGTGACCCCATATTTCTAGGGGGAAGTCTGAATATGAAAAACGATTCAGTTGGGTTCTTAGCTGTGTATCAAAATGACATTCCTCAGGGTAGCCAGCCAGCCAGAGTTCAAGTACAGACTTAATAGATATAAAGCGACTTTATAATCTTGGACACCACACTGTGTCTCTATTTTCTCTTCTATAACACAGGGTTAGTGATTATGTCAGCTTCTTTCCTTATTGTTATAACAAAATATCTGAAAGGAAAACTCATAAGGAGGGAAGATTGTTTTGCTCACGGTTTCAGAGGATTCAGAATATCTTCACACGATTCTCTGTGCTTGCACTAGATAGACTCTAACGCATGTGGCAGAGAATGGTTATCCACTTCTTGGTTGACCAGGGAGCAAAGAGACTGTTCTAAGTTTCTTTTCTTTTGCTGAGATGAATACATTGACAAAAAGTAACATAGGGACTAAAGGACTTATTTTTAATTTACAGTTCCAAGTTACAGTCCATTATTTTGGGAAAATCAAAGCAGAAACTCAAGTATGTAGTCACATAACACCCACATTAAAAAGCAGAAAGAAGTGAATTCGTTCATGCTGCCTGCTTGCTTCATCTAGCTTTCCCCATCTCATATAGCTTAGGACTTGGCTAGGCAATGGTGCTGCCCACAGTGGGCTGGGTTTTCATACACGTATTCTCAATCAAGCCAATCTCTTAAAAACATGCTCACAGGTCAATTTGATCTAGATGATTCTTCAATTGAGATATCCTTCCCACATCATTCTAAGTTGTGAGAATTTTACATTTAAAGTTAAGCATCACAGAAGCCTGAGTTGAGTGCTGGTACACAACTGGTTTTATCTTTATTCCATCAGGGTCCCTAGTCCATAGGACGGGATGGTACCATCCATGTTCAGGATGAGTCTGTTTTTCAGTTCATCTTCTCTGGAAGTCATAAACACACCAAGATGTGTGAGTCCACAATCTCCTAAGTTACTCTTCTAAGTCCAGTCTAATTGACATTGAAGACCAATATCACAATATGAGTCCTCATATCACAGCCATTCTGAGGATGAGATGTTGGAGAGAATGTCTTTGGGAGATTGTCTTGATTGTAAATACATGTCCACTGTAAGCAGCACCATTCCCTAGGCAAGTCCTAAGCCATATGAGATGGGGGAAGCTAGATGAAGCAAGCAGGTAGCATGGATAAATCCATCTTTCTGCCTTTTTTTTTTTTTTTTTTTTTTTTTTTACTATGGATGTGTTGTGATTTGTATCTTATAAACCTTATGTTCTTGGGGAAGAATGACAGGTGGCATTCTTGATTGTGATGATTAATATTGGCAACCTGACAGAATCTAGAATTATCCTGGAAGCAAATCTCTGTGTATGACTGAGAAGGCATTTCAGGATTATATTGATTCTAGTGGAAAGAAATATTATCTGAGGGTAATACCATTCCATGAGCTGTAGTCCTAGACTGAGTAAAAAAGGAGAAGTTATCTGGCTAATAAGATCTAATGTTATCTGCTTCCTGATGTAGTGTGGCCAGTTGCCATTAGCTACCAGTACACACATGTACACACATTCCCTGCTGTGGGGGACTGAGCACCATCAAACCATGAGCCACAGTAAATCTTTCCTTCCTTAACATGCTTTTTCCAGGTATTTTGTCACAATAATCAGACAAGTGGCTAATATACTCATGAACTCATTTTAATCAATGCATGTTTTCTAGGGCACACTGTAAGGAGTGATCCATCGGTCTAGCATAGAGAGAGTAGGGATTGATTAGAGATGTCTGCCAGGGGTGTGGCAGTTAGGAGAAGTGAGGAGTAAGAATGAAGGTCTGTTAGAGCTGGGATTGTTTTCGGCTGAGTACCTTCAGCATTTCCAACACTTGGCATAGTACGTGGCCCCTGTAAAGCCATATCTCAATAATATTACCATGTTCGTTGGCCAGCACTGCCCTAGTCTCTTCTACAAGTCAACGAATGTATCTAGTTTTTATTGCTTCAGCCAAATTGGTGTGAATTTTAACTTGTGAAGAATAAAAAGTTCTTAGTGACTCAAATGGGAACTAAGTACATGTGTGTATAGTGTGTGTGTGTGTGTGTACAATGTGGAGTATATTAACAGAGGTTAATGACAACAAGCATCTTCCTCAATTACTCTGTATCCTATTTGTTGATACAGGTTCTCTCATTGAACCCAGGGCTCACTAATTTGCTTAGCTTGGTTGACCAGCAAGCTTCAGGGATTCTCCTGTCTCTGCCTCCCCTGCACTGGGGTTATAAAAGTGTGCTGCCACACCTGGCATTTGCTGTGGTGCTGAGGATATAACAGAGGTCCTAATGTTTCACATCACAAATGATTTGTCGACTGAATCACCTCTACAGCCTCAAGGAGCTATTGATTGACTGACTGATTGATTGTGGGGATTTGGTCAGAGGCTCTCCAACATTGTCAGAGCATGACAGCTGAATGCTTCTGACTCTGCTCTTAGAAATCATCTCCCCACAAATCATTTCATTATGCCAATTACATTCATGACTCGGAATTCCTCCTAGTGGATGGGGAGATGAGCAGGGTCATCCTGGTTTCATGCTGGCCGCAACATTTCATTGACATTTTCCTCATTAGGATATTGCTTATGTCATTGCCTCGGCTTCAGGATAAGCCATCACTTCTTGTCTTCCGTCTGAACATGTCTCTAGAGGTGATTTCATATGAATCCAATCTAATCTACCGTGTCAACATTTTATTAATGGAATTCATCAAATCCTGGGAGGCCTTTTCTGGGTTTTCACCCTCTGTGCACAAGCTGGGGGTCTCCTTTGATGGGTTTGTAAATTATCCAGAATATCTGAGCCTCGCATGACGGTTAGAGATGAGCTCATTGTCACATGCTCCGGTTAGGGTCCTTGTGTGTGGGTATACGTGTTTGAGCATGTATATCTACATATGTGTGTATAGACCAAAGTTGTTCCCAATGTTCCATTTACATTTGTTTTTAAATTTTATTTTTTTTTTATGTGTATGTATACTAATATGTTTAAGTGTCCACCGGGGCCAGAGAGGGGATCTGATGCCCTGGAACTGGAATTACAGGAGGAGTTGTGATACTTCAATGAGGGTTCTGGGAACCAGACTCAGGCCCTCTGGAGGGGCAGCAAGTGCTCTAAACCACTGAGCCTCTCCTCAGCCCTCACCCTTGAGTCTGGCCAAGAGCTCATCAAAGCTGCTAGAAAACCCCAGCGATCCACCTGTCTCAGTCTTCCCAGCATTGTGTACCACCAGTGTGTACTACCATAGCCAGCATTTTATGTGGGGGCTGGGGATTTGAACCCAGGTCCCCATGCTTGTGACGCAAGCCCCTCGCACACTGGAGTTACCTCCCCAGTCTTCATGCCTCCTGCCTTTCTCACACTTGGAATTCCTTCTCTCCTTTCTTACCTGCTCAGTTTCAATCTAAGGCTTCTGCAGGGTGGTGGGATCTCCTGGAAATTGGTTGAAGGAATTTTTTTCAAGTCCTAAAACATCCCTAAGGCTCAATGGGTCTCTTATTCATCTCTGTAGCTCTTGGAGAGAGAAGCCTATGGATCACTGGAGACCACATGGCTCAGAGCCAGAGTCCTAGTCGCAGCGAATGGTGATTTCCTGACCTGGTCTTTCTTCACTCCTTTTCCGCATGGATTTGTTGAGATTCCTAATCCTGTACACATGGGTGGACTGAGTCACTTCCCTGCAGCTTGACACTTAGGAGAGCTGCCAGACTGACTGAGCAACTCTGCCCTCAGCCTCGGGCTTTTAATTCCCCCCATTATGCCTGGCTCAGCATGGTGAGAACACAACTCATTGGCCTGGGGCCAGGAGGCCTGTCAGCAGGGAGACCAACTCTGGAATGTAATTAAACTGCATGATGTCTTTTGTGTCTTTTATTTCCCCTGTGCCACCAGCAGATGGGGAAGGCTGACATTGTTTACTTCTGTCTGTCTGTCTGTCTGTCTGTCTGCCTGTCTGTCTGTCTGTCTCTTCTCTGTTTCTCTCTCTGTCTCTGTCTCTCTTTCTTGGCAGGATGCTGCAGAAAAGACCTGAGGAAATGATGAGTGGAAAGAACTTGAGAGCCAAGTAGAGAGGATCAATGAGATAGATGCTCATCTACAGAATGTCTGGATCAAGTGTGTATTGTAGGGGCAGGAGAGGTGGCTCAGGAGCTAAGAGTACTTATTCTCTTTCCATGGACTCAAGTTCAGCTCTCAGCTTTCACACTAGGCAGCCCACAACTGCTTGTAAATCCAGCTCCAGGGAATCTGAATCCGATGCCCTCTTCTGGCTTCTGTGATGGCTGCCTTCACTTATGTGTTCTCTCTCCCCCCCCCCCTCTACACACACACACACACACACACACACACACACACACACACACACTTACACTTAAAATTATATCCAAAGAGAAAAAAAGAGTCCATTGAAGGAGCCAGGGCCATGGTAAAGTGCTTGGTCCTTCAGCTCAAGGACTGGAGTTCAGATATCTAGAAACATAAATGCTGGGTGGCCAGGCTGGCTGTGGTATAACACTATTCTCAGAGAGATGCAAGCATATGCCTACTTATCCCAGATACAGAACAGACAACCAACTAAAGTAAGTATATAAGTATACCATCAAATATAACTTGGTGGTGCAACGAGGGTTTTTGTTGTTTGCTTGTTTCTAGTCTTTTTTTTTTTTTTAAACAGGAATATGGGTGAGAGGTTACTTACAGACACAGAAATGACTCAAAGACAGTTGCACTACTAAATCCCACCTCAGCATGCATAAAGGCTGGAAACCTAGAGCACATTGCACAACCTTCAGGCAGTTCAACAGGTTGGACAGTGTCCTTTCAGATAACTCAGTTGGTCTAGACCTCGTCCAGGAGGCTAGGTTGGTCTCTGTGTCTTCCGGGTAACTCAACATGATTGAGAATGGCTCTCAGCAGTCCTTACTGCCTTTACATGCTTGGGGAAGGAGGGACCTAGTATATCTGGTCAGTTTCAGGGACTTCCTGATAGCTTTGAGTTGTTTACTTCCCGAGTTTAAGGGATTTCTCTGCAGGAGGGAAAGCCCCATTTCTCTTTCCTTTAACATATAATACATTGATGAGCTTCCCTCTAAGACAGAAGATTTGAATCCTAGAGGAAATCCTGCTATACCTCAGGGGTCCACCTGGAAGGTCAGCATTAGAAGGTAGACACAAGGAATCTCTAGAGCAAGCTGACTAGTGAGACTAGCCATATCAGTGAGCTTTGGGTTTGACTGAGAGACCCCGCCTCAGTGAACAAGATGGAAGAGCCATGAAGAATGATGCCTGACATCAACCTTGTGTGTCTGCACGCGCATGTGTGTGCGCACACACGCACCCCCAGACTCTATTGCATCATAGAATCTGTTGAATTAATTAATTAGTTAATTAATTTAGTATAGTGTATGCTTGAGTGCATGCTGATATATTCATGTTGGGTGCATTTGGAGTCCAGAGGTTAATATTGATTGGGTTATATTTCCATCTTACTTAAAATTTTATTCTTATTCCATTTATTTCTGGGGATTCCAAATGCCATAGCATGCATGTAAAACTCAAGAGGATAGTTTGTGGGAGGTGGTACCATCCTTCCACTATATGAGACTTGGAGATTGAACTTAGGACTTGGGGGTTGCCAGCAACTGCTTTTTAGCAACTGAGGCATCTCCTGATTCTTCTACCTTATATTTTAAAATAGGATTTCTCACTGAACCTGAAGCTTGCTGATTTGGCTAGACTGGCAGGAGAGCTTCGGAGGCCCATTTATCTCTGTCTCTCCAGTGCTAAGTTTATGAGCACGAGCTACCATGCTTAGCGTTTATGTGGGGTCTGGGGATCCAACCATAGGCCCCATGTTTATACAACAAGCACTTTGCCTCTGAACCAATTCCACAGCCCTGTGTCCACAGACTTGAGAGAAGCATCCCGAATTATCCTATTCTGTTATGTGAGGAACAGGACCCACAGGGAAGCAATGAACCCTAGCTTCCCTTTTTTTTGGTCCATTGAAATTCTTTTTCCATGTTCAGACTTCTATAACACAATGTCACTTACTTCTGTTCCAACAGGAAAGCAAATATTTGTGCAGTGCCAATGGCATTCTTGTAATTAGGAGGTAATATTGAGCAGTAGCCACATCTGAATTGAGACACCCAGGCAGGAGAGTTAAGTCAATTTGTTCTGGGATCAATAACTGTGGTCTTAGCTGATAGAGAACCTGAGGTTTCTTTTTTTGGTTTAATTTGGGGGATATGTGTGTTTATTGGTGGGTGCATTTATGTGTGTGTATGTATATGTGTGTGTGTGTGTGTGTATGTGTGTGTGTATATTTTATGTGGCTCTTTTCCTGAAGAAGCAGGGAATTGATGACAAACCAAAGTATGGATACCTTCTGTCTTAGTCAGGGCTTCCATTGCTGTGAACAGATACCATGAACAAGGTAACTCTTATAAGGACAACATTTAATTGGGCCTGGAGTACAGGTTCAGTGGTTCAGTCCATTTTCAAGGCAGTAGCATCACAGCATTCAGGCAGGCATGGTGCAGGAGTAGCGGGGAGTTCTATATCTTCATCTGAAAGCATCTAGGAGAAGATTGGGTTCCAGGTGGCTAGGAAAAGGGTCTTGAAGCCCATGCCTACAGTGATACACTTCCTCCAACAAGGCCATACCTCCAAATAGTGCCATTCCCTGGGCAAAGCTATTCAAAACACTTCACCATTGAAGTACAACTTGATGAGCCAGTAAGTTATTGAGATTACTTAAGGGAATATGGGTGAGAAGTTACTTTGGAGCAGAGATAGCTCAAAGACAGCTGCATGAATAAAGCCCACCACAGCATGAATGTTGATACAAAGTTGGCAACCTGGAAACACTAAATAGCCTTCAGGCAGCTCAGCAGATAGGATAGTATCCTTTCCAGGTGACTCTGTTGCTCTGATCCCTTTCCAGACTGCTTGGCTGGATCTGTGACTTCCAGGTAGTTCAGCTGCTCTTAGACTCTTCTAGGCAGTTTAGCTTGACAGAGAGCGACTCTAGGCAGTCTTTGCTGCTCATATATACTTGGGGAGGTTGAAGCCTAGGAAATCTGGTCAGTTTCAGGGACTTCCTGAAGCCTTTAAATTGTTTGCATCCTGGGTTTAATGAGCTTCCCTGCAGGATGGAAGGTTTTACCTCTCTTTAGGCAGTCTTGTTGTTTTCCCTCCCTGTAAACATCTTGTATCTTAGTGGCTTTCCTCCAAGACAAAACGTTTTAATCTGAGAGGGAACAGCTATAACAATGTGTGTGTATATGTGTATATATATATATATATATATATATATATATATATATATATATACACATGTGTGGACAGGTATGTGCACAATACCTCGGGTGTTGTTCCTTAGGGGCTGTCCACCTTCATTTTTGAGACTGGAGCTTGCTGACTGTGTCAGTCCTTTAGCCAGCTATCCCCAAGGCTCTTCCGGTCTCCACTTCCTCAGAGCTGGCATTACAAATGCCACTATCCCTGGACTTTTACATGTGCTCCCAAGATCCAACTCAAGAACAGGACAAACATTTGGCTGAGCTCTCTCTCTTCAGCATCCCTCCCACCTATTTTAGCACAATTGTTTATCTCTCTGTGTGTGGGTTTGTGCACAGGAATCTAGGTGTCTGGGGAGGTCAGAAAAAGCTGTTGGATCCCCTGGAACTAGAAGTTCATGTGGTTGTTAGTGGCCTAATGTGTATGCTGGGAACTGAACCCAGGCCTTCTCTGAAAGTAATGTGTTCTTAACTACTAAGATGTATCTCCAGTCCCTTCTCCCTCTCCCTCTTCCTGTCCCTCCCCATCCCCTTCCCCCTCTCTCTTGGCATTAGAGTATGGCTATGAAGTCTAGGCTGGCCTTGAACTCGTGTTAAAACTACTGCCTCACCCTTGGAAGTATCTGCTTCGTCTGGGAGTAACCTTGCTTTTGGGTGACATTTACTATGCATGGGGAGTATTTTAGTGTTACTTGAGCTTTTAGGGCAGCCCCTCAAAACTCGGCATATATTATGTACATCTCCAAAAAGAGAGTTTAACTAGTCTTGGTAGAAGGTCTGTGCAGAGGAGCAGTCTCAGGTCGCAGTCATCTTGGAGAATGAAGTTGCAGTTGTTATTTTTTCCACATACTGGTCAACCCTTTCTTAACTCTCTTATGCTTGGGACAGAGGAAGGCTTTGGCATGCATCTGAGCCTGAGACAGAGGAAGGCTTTGCCAATTATCATATGTCGATGGCATTGGCCCTTGTTAATAATACACATTAACTAAGGACTTCATGCATCCCTTACACTCTCCCAGGGCTTCCATGACTCCCACCCCATCGTATGTAGTATGGTTGATGGCTGTTACCACTGTAGTTTATGCAAGATGACACTGAAGAACTCATCACTATCAATGATGTAAGGTTTTCAGGATATGACCACTTCTGCTCCAGAGAGTAGTTGGGCCATCATGGACAACTGTACCCATTGGGGTGTAGTGTGTTCTTCAGGCTGGCTGTTGTTTGAGATAATCTGAGTTTCATGGCACAGGTTTATCTAAGACTAGGAGATAGCTTAGTCTGCCATTGCTCAACCTGTGGGTCATGACCTGTTTGAAAAGTATGAGGAAGCAACAGAAATAATTTTATGGTTGGGTGTCCCCACACAAGGGTCACAGCATTAGGAAGGTTAAGAACCACTGACTGGCTTAGTCCATAGTGTACTCAGTCTGTGTAAGCATGTGGACCTTAATTTGATTCCCCAGAACCAACATAAAAATAATCTGTTCCCTCTCCCACACTTTCTCTCCTACACCTGATTCCCATCCTTGTTACCTTCCTCAGCCTCTTCCCCATCCAGTTCTCTTCCTCCCTCCCACCCTTCACCTCTGATGACTGTTTTGTTTCTCCTTCTGAGATTTGTACATCCTTCCTGGGGTCCTCCTTATTACTTAGTTTCTTTGGGTCTGTGAATTGTATGTATGTACAAGATTAAAAAAACGTATGTTTATCTTGTACTTTATGGCTAATGTCCACTAATAAGTGAGTACATTCCATGCATGTCTTTCTGGGTTCGGGTTACCTCACTCAGGATGATTTTTTTCCCATTCCATTCACTTGCCTGCAAATTTCATGATGTCTTTGTTTTAATAGCGGAAGAGTTTTCCATGTGTGGATATTCCGCATTTTCTTTATCCATTCTTCCATTGACGGATATCTAGGTTGTTTCCAGTTTTTGGCTATTGCAAATAAAGCTGCTATGAATATAGTTGAGCAACTGTCCCTGTTACCACAGTGGGCAATCTTTGGGGGTATATGCCCAGTAGTGATATAGCTGGGTCTTGGGGTAGAACTATTCTCAATTTTTTGAGAAATCACCAAATTGATTTCCAAAGTGGTTGGGGGAAAGCTTGGGCATCTCTGGGAATAGCTGGGAACTTGAGACTGTGGAGGTTCTGGGAAGTCTATGGGGGGTGACCCTAGCTGAGATTCCTAGCAGTGGGGGATATGGAGATTAAAGTGGCTACCTCCTGTAGCCAGGTGTGGCTTTCAGTGAAAGGAGGGGGACATCAACACACCTATACAACCTTCAATTCAAAATTTGTCCTGCTTACAAGATGCTAAGGGATAAAGATGGAGCAGAGATTGAGGGAATGTCCAGCCAATGACTGGCCCAACTTGAAACACACCCCATGTAAGATAGGCAATCCATGACACTATTAATGATACTCTGTTATGTTTGCAGATAGGAACCCAGCATAACTGTCTCCTGAGAGGCTTCATCCAGCAGCAGATGGAAACAGATGCAGAGACTCACAACCAGACATCAGGCAGAGATCAAGGCATCTTGTGGAAGAGTAGAGAATAGAATTGTGTGAGCTATAGGGGTCAAAGGCACCACAAGAAGACCTACAGAGTACTAACTTGGGCCCATGAGAGCTCACAGAAACTGAACCACCAACCAAAGAGCATGCAGGGGCTGGAGTTAAGCCCTGTGCACATTTGTAACAGATGTGCAGCTTGGTCTTCATGTAGGTCCCCTAACAGTGGGAGCAGGGGCTGTCTCTCACTCAGTTGCCTGATATTGGGTCTCCTCCCCTGAACTGAACTACCTAGTTGGGCCTCAGTGGCAGAGGATGCGCTTAGTCCTGCTGCAACTGGATGTCCCAGGGTTGGGTGGTACCCAGGAAGGGCTTCCATTTCTTTGAGGAGAAGGAGAGGGGGTAATGGAGGGAGGGATTTGTAAGGGTGGGCCTGGGAGGAGAGGAGGGTTTTTTTGGGGGGGGTGTTGAGATAGGGATGTAAAGTAGATTGAAGGAAACCAAGAAAACAAAACAATGATATCCTCCAAAAAAATCTGGGTGTGGCAGCATGTGGTTGTAATCTCAGTTCTGGAGATGTGAACATAGGAGGGTTCCTGATCTCACTGGCAAGTTAGGCTAGTCTAAGTAGCCTGCTCCAGGATCCTGAGAGATTCCATCTCAAAAATCAAGATGAATAGCACTTGAGGAACTACACCAGAGGTTGACCTCTGACCTCCGCACATGTGCTCATGTACGCGCACACACACACACTTACAAATCAGTCAGTGTTCAGTGTTCTTGGAATTAGGAGGGAACATTAAGGAGGCAACTGTTAAATTGGAGAGGGTTAAGATGGGCTTCGGCCAGTGACTGTTGCTCTCCTTCAGAAGGTTCCATACACCGTACTTGACCCAGAATCAGCACTTGATGAATATCAGCAGATATTCTTGCCACTATAATAAAGAATGGACTCTCCCTCCAGGTGGAGACATACTATAGTTTTTTTTTCCTTCAAGAGTTCATCCAGTTGGGCAGGTCAATGATGATCCTGGATCACTACTAGAAAGTCAGGTTCACCATTAGATAATGTACTTTTCCTTCCCAGACTTCCTGCCCTCTAGTGTAGCCCTTATTAGGTGGCCACGGGTTCGAGTCTGCCATCTTTTTCAGTCCTAACTCAAAAGGGCATTAATTTCTTTCTTTTGTCTTTTTTCAATCTTTTTTTTCTTTCAGATACTAGCTAGAACCTAAATATGCTTTAAAATTCTCTCTGTGTGTCCTTACTTTCTTTAAGAGCTCCTTCACCTGCCATGTGACTGTCAGTTGCTCTGTGGCTGACCTCTGTCCCATCTCATGGCATAGCCTTTTCCTTCTCCTTCTCTACTCCCTTCCTCTGGGCAGCTCTGATGTTTGCAGCTTGCCTGCCCTGATGGTTTCCTTTAGGCTCTAATAAACCACCCTCAAGCTTCTGTTTGAATCTATTCTTAAATTCTTTAATTAATAAGACTAAGAACCCAAAGGGGAGGGGTCCTCAATTTCCCAAGTAGCATAGGTGGCTCTACCAGGGCTCTCTCAGATCCTCAGGGACACTTCCCCCTATTTATTTATTTAATCAGTGGAGAAAATGAACTTTCTCCTACATCCCTAGATGGCATCACTGCCAGCTCTCTTGTTGAGGCTATGAAAGGAGATATCTGACAGATGCAGGGCGACCTGTAATGAATGCCACACCAGACAGATCAAATGTATTTGGGGTAATGGGGCAGAAACCCTTGCTATGCTTTATTCGTTGCATCTTAATAGCATCTCCCAGGGACTGGGGGGGGGTTGCCTTAGCTCCAGAGGCAATGTGGAATTCTTAGAACCTCAAAGTTGCAGGAAGTGCCACACTTGACACAGTAATAGCTTTTATCTTGAAGTATTTCAAGAGTGTGTGTGGGGGGGTAATCTCAAAGAAGACCTGGAAGATGTATCACACAAAGGAAATCTTCATAAAGCCCCAGTGGATCTTCAGGGCTTTCAATGGGATTTAAGTGGCTGAGGAATGAGAGATGGAAGGAGAGAGAGAGAGAGAGAGAGAGAGAGAGAGAGAGAGCAGGTTGCTTGTGAATCTATTCATATGATTAGCGGGAGCAAATTACTGAGGAGAAACTGAGTTGTGTTTGTAGAATCCACCTTACAAAGCCAGTGATGAGGCTTGAGCTTGTAATATCAGTGCTGGGGATGGGGGCAGACAAGAAACTCTTTGCGACTTTTTGGCCAGCCAGCCTACTGGAATCAGGAAGCCCCAGGCAGGTCCCAGCGACAGACTTGTTCTTACTGATAAAAATGTACCTCTTGAGGAATGACATCTGAGTTTGATTTCTGGCCTTTGCATGCACACATATGTGTATGAATATATACCTGCACAGACATGAACATGGGCCTATGCATATAGAATGTACACAGGAGTCTCATTCTCAATGACGCTGAATTGATTTGTGCAATGGGAATTTCAAAACTCCCCAAAGCTACTGAGCTGTGGGAACTACCCAGTCCTATTGCCTAGGCAAAAGGCATTGATGATGGAGTCTTGAGTATATTGATGTATATTGAGTATATTGAGTATATTGATGATGGAGACTTGAGATATATAGACATGCAGAGTACTGCCACTTGTTGGCTTGGGGCCTTAGTTCTAGCCCATTTTTAAGCCCTTGAATTCCATGTTGAAAACCTAGCCAATTCAGCACAAAACATAAATCAAAACCTGATCTTCCTTGTGCTCAAGTTTCATTATTTTTTTTTATCTCTTTAGCTCAAAAGAAATCGGTTCTACATCACTTTTAAAAATATACCGACTCAGTTAAATGTAATTTTCTCTAAAGCCAATTGCTTAATTAGACAATAATATCAGAGAAATTGACCATTATATCTGGTTACTGACTTTTCAGATGGCCTGTTACCATTTATATTCTTTGCAGTTGGTTTTTTTCTAAAGCATGAAAATAATTTATTGAAATTGTTCTTTGAAGCTATTTTAATAGCCTAATAGCTTTTTAATTTTCAAATCATTTATATTCATCAGTTGGGGCCAGGGAGGGACTCAGACAGACTCTTGCCGAGCGGCTATTATTTTGTCTTCAGTTATTAACTGACTATGCTTGGAAGGAAAGCCAAGGCAAGCACAGGCTTTCCCCACTATTGATGATGTCAGAGGGGGCTCAGTGTCCACAAAGAACCTTGGGCTCGAAGCCATAACAAGAAAAGTGGTGTTTACTAAAGGACTTATCTGTGCTGGGTAATTTATGTAGATTGTATTTTTTTTTTTATTTTAAATTCAGAGTCATATAGCCATACTGGCCGCACACTTAGCACATAGCTAAGGATGGTGTTGATCTCAGTCTCAGTTCTGGGTATACCAGAATTCATCATCACATTTATACTCAGGAAAGAGGGCAGGGAGCATCCTGGTCACTTGTAACAGTGTTCATACCGGATAGAACCCAACTGACCTACATTCCTAACATGCATTGGGAATTCCCTTTGGCCTTTCTTTATAGACAAGGAAGAATTAAAGTCTAGGTCAAGTGACTTGCAGAAATCACTAGAGTTGTTGATGGAACCAGGTTCTGTGCCCAGTTAGACTCATCTACTTTTTCTCTTTTTCTGTCTCATAAAACTGAATCTCAATTAATACCACAAATCAATATTAAACAATCTGCACCAACAAGCAAGTCCCATGAGACTAGTTTTTGGGTGAAAACAGAAAAAAAGCATGAGAACATTGAATTGTGTTTTGTCATGGCGGAGCACAGCATGAACAAGCTGAAGGAAATGACATTGTTTTCTGACATAGGGAGGAAGCAGAGACTTTATGTTGGATTAGCAAGAAGAACATGTGTTGTAAAAGCTGGTGGTGGGGTGGGATGTGCAAAACCCTCCCAGCTTGAACAAGCTCAATTGCACAAAATAAATGATTGTTAACATCTATGATTGCTTCTGAGACTTCAGACTGACTTATTGTAGACACAGCATCAGGGGGAAGTCGGGTGGAGGACTGAAGCTCTAAAGATTCTCTCTTCCCATCAAGATATGTTGTATTCCACTTAGAATACCTGCAACAAGCTGGTATCTAGTTATCTGCTGAGTGGACTTAGTCTGTTGATCAAGTAAGGGCCAAGTGTGCTTTACTGGATTTCAGAAATCTCTCTTGTTTTAACAATGAGCCCTAAATATTTTCATTCTCCATGTCTCCTCTCCAATGCTTGGGTTATAAGTGCATGCCACCATGCCCAGGTTTTTATGTGAGTTCTGGGGGTCAAACTCAAGTCTTTATGCTACCTCAGCTACCTCCCAGGTCTTTCAGTATTTTTAGGAGAAAATTTATTTTATTTTGAATTATGAGTATGTATGTATATTGAGTGTAAGTATGCTCAGTGGGCAGAAGAGGGCATTAGATCCCTGAGCTGGAGTTAGCGATGGTTGTGAGCTTCCTGGTGTGGGTGTTGGGAACTGAATCTAGTCCCCTGTAAGAACAGTGCAGACACTGAGTCATCTGTCCAGTCTTGAAGAAAGTTTCTTATATGAGCCACTCTGGTAAGCTCTCTCATTGCTTTAGTCCACCCTGGTCTTCAGAGTTCCAGAAAAATGGCCCTTGAATGTTTTGGCAATGATGCATGGTTAGAAGAAACCCATGGGATGACATGACTCCACACACTCACCCTGTACCTGCTCTTAAATCTCCCATGTTCATCCGTGTTCTATTCTAAGTAATGCTGAACCATGCTCTCCTGTCCTTTCCCACTGTATGCTTGCGGGGCTGAGGGCATGGGGCAGGGGGATAAAGGGAGTTGGGGAAAAACCTTTGTCCTGCCAGAGTTCCAGTGCTCTGGGTGGGCAGACGTGGAAGGACTGTCCCACGCTTTCCACACTGCCCTGGGTGGGTGTCTGGCTGTGTGAAGCCACTAGCCCCAGCTCCAGCTTGGCTGGTGGTGGACAAGGGGCAGTCCTAGGTACTAGGTTCTCAGCCTTGGGCATCCCAGACACCACTGGACACCAAGGAAGTGCTGAGAACAGAATTCGGGCTCTGGGGGCAGCTCAGTCAGCCCTGGGGCCAAAGGGAGGGGAGGGCAGGGAGAGAGGGAGGTGCTGTGTGGTTCCCACATGGGTGAGAGTCCTTGGTCCGGTTCATGGCTGGAGTGCAGGAAGCCCTTCTGGAGGGAGGTTAGACATGGCTCATTAGGAGAAAGCCTATCCCATTGTTCAAGCATGGCGAGCCTTGATGAGCAGAGACAGTCTGTTTTAGAGCTTTATTGTAGAAAGGCAGGGGCACAGAGAGAAGGTAGAAAGAGGCCATGGCCATGTGGAGAGACAGGGGAAGGGAGAGAAAGAAGGAGGGCTAGAGATGTGAGTAAGAAAGGTGAAAGCTTAAAGAGAGAGCAAGGAGAGGCCAAGCAGCTCCTTTTATAGTGGGCTAGATTATCAGGTAACTGTGGGGAGGAACATACCTGGTTATAGTCAGGTAACTGTGGGGTGGAGTCTAGCCAGAATGCCAGAAGCTTGGGACATTGTCTGCATGACTTATAGTCACAGAATTATGGAGTTGGGGGCTCTGTGATGTCAGGCACCTGACTCTGGGAACGTGGCTCGCTTTTCCGTCCCTTGTAGAGTTTTCTGCTGGGTCACTGGAGCAAGCCTCATTCAACCAAAATGGGCTGCCTATCATGGCCCCACATGTGCCTTTCCACTCATTTCAAAATGTATTCAAATTCCCCCACATACATGACAACCAAATAAAATCAGACCTTGGAAACTTCAAGGCATTGATCCTACTTTTCCTTCTCTCTTCTCCCTCTTCCTCCTCCTCCCTCCTTTTCCTTCTTTCTCTTTCTTATTTCCTGCCATCTTATTCTTTCTCCCTAGTTTTCTTTGACAAAGTCTTGATGGGCATAGACTGGAATTAAACTAAAAATCCTACTGCCTCAGCCTAATGTAATCTCAGTGCTGGGATTACAGGTGTGGTTGTGTGACACTTCCTGGACACACGTGAACAAATGTCCGCTCACACCAGTTAAGGTACCAACAACAGATACAAATAAATATCATGCCCAGTTATTGGTGAACTGATGGGTTTATTAGGGTTACTTACAGGAATATGGGTGAGGAGTCATAGACAACTGCATCACCAAAAGCCCACTCCAGCATGGATGGTAGCTCATAAAACCTAAAAACCTGGAGCACAATGTACCACTTCTAGGCAGCTGGACAGGTTCACTGGTCTCTATTTCCTTATTTAGGTCTTACTGCTTATCTAAGCATGGGGAGGGAAAGGCCTTATTCATCTGGTCAGTTTCAGGGACTTCCTGCAAACACTGAATTATTTACTTCCTGAGTTTTAATCCTCCCCTCAGAACACCCCTTTTCTTTAGAATGTACTAATTCTTAGTGAGTGCTGGAAGAAGTTACTTCCCAAGTGTGCACTACCATGGCCAGCTGCTCAATCTTTAAATTTAATTACTAAGTTCCAACCTCTCTTCCCTTCTTCCATTCCTTCCTCCCTTCCATTTATTGTTTAACAATTTCGTCCACCCTACAGGGAGGCTTATTAAAACCCAGGAAGAAGAAAAACAAAACAAAACAAAAACAGCCAACAACTCAATATCAGGAAGTTCCTGAAACTGACAAGCTTCACAAGGGTCTGCCTATATCAAGGTTACATCTATAGTAAGGACTGCTGACAGATACTTCTAGTTGCCTAGAAAAAGTTCAGACCAGTTGAACTGCCTGGAAAAGACACCCTTGTCCCTGACCTGATAAGCTGCCCACAAGTGCTACTCTGTGCTCCAATTTCCCATGGTTCATGAGGTGTCATCCATGGGGTAGGATTTTTGGTGTGTGGCTGTCTCTGAGCCATCTATGCTTCTCTAAATCACTTCTCACCCCCAGTTCCTACTCCTGTATGTAACTCTGAGAAGTAGATTGGTTCATCAAGTTGGACTTTGATGCTAGCCTCCTCACTTTGGTTTGTTGTTCATTCAACCCTTTGCTTATGTTACTTCTAGAATTCACTTTTTCGGTTGTGTTAGAAATCTTTGGCACTTGAATACATGGAAGGGTCAAAGAGCAACACCATTAAATAGGAGCATGCCTGTGTCAAAACAAAGAATAGTGGTATGAGTGTTATTTGCAGACACAAAGGCTCCCAGGGAAACCCTTTTTGATTAAGAACATATTCATTCCTTCCCGGGCAGTTCACTTCAAGGTGCTTGCTGGCTGGTTTTGTACTGAACCCTATTTCCATATGCTTTCCTACGGGCATTAGAAACACAGAAAGTACTCTTGTCCTCAATCATTTTAGGAATCCATGAAGAATGAGTTTGCAATAGAGGAGAATGAGTTTGTAGGGCAGCCGTTAGTGCTGGGTTAAAGCATGATTCTTGGAAAACTGGAACCCAGAGAGTGAGCCAGCCTGGAGGCATAGGGGAAGACCTATTTGGATTGGGTATTTTTTTTTTAAATACAGGGTCTCATGTAGCCATGGTTGGCCTCAAACTTTTTATGCATGTGGGGATGATTTGAATATTTGATCTTCTTACCTCCACTTCCAGAGTCCTGAGACACAATTCTTGGTTTATGAAGAGTTGGGGACCAAACACAGGGTTTCATACATGCTAGGTAAACACTCTGTCTATTGAGATACATCTACAGCCCTGGATTGAATCTTATGGGTTGAAACAGTGGTTGGTTGAGGGGAAGAGCAAAAAGAATGGCCCAGGGCAAAGACCATGAGACCTGTGTATGTTTTGCTAGTGGAAAGGAGGTTTGTTTTATGGAGTTGGGGAACCATGTTGGCTGAGGGGAAGAAAAGGCAGACTAGCACAGTGGCAAATACCACATGACCTGTGAATGTAGGGAGAATGAGATTGCTTTTACATAGCTGGGGAACATGGTGTGTTGCAGAAGGTGGGGGGAGATGAGAAACTGTGTTCAGATTGCAAAGAATTTTGAACTTTTGTAGTGTAGGAAGTACAGAGGATGAAGCTAAAGAGTTTTGAGGGAAAGTAGCTTCACAGAAGATATGACTCTCAACATCTGCCCTCACCTTCTGCATCAGTTGGGCAGTCACATCAGTGGACAAACTGCCTTAGTTGTAGAACTGTCGGAGTGCTCTAGCATTGGCCACCAGGAATGTACTTTCTAAACAGTGAATCTTTATGTTGGTAGTTTCTTCGTAGAATCTCAGCCAAGAGTACAGAAGTCCTTTATAACCCTTGTCAGTTCTTTAAGGAGAGAGGAAGGGCTATCTGCAGGGAACCTTGCCTGAAAATGGGCAAACCCATCACAATCCTGCAGCCTCATGTTGATTGGATAGTTAATGAGCAATTTTGCAGTATTAGCTCTTTGATTATTTAGCTGTTGTATGACTTCCTTGGGAGAGACATGGACAAACATATATTCTTTTCATACAGGCTACCTATTGGCAGACTAAGTGCATGCCCAGCTTAGTGAATCAGTAGGTTTACACACAGAGCATGGGTGAGGGGTGAGGAACATGGATGACTCAAAAAAATAATCTTCACTGAATAGACCATCTTAGCATGGGTTCTGACTCATAAAAGTTTCATCTTAGGGAAGGGCTCTATGAATAACATGCAAATAGTTGAGCTGGCCAGAGAGCCCCTCTCCCCAGAAACTGTTACTGCTTATATATCCTTGGGTAGGCTCATTATGAGTCTGTAAGTTTCAGGAGCTTCCTGAGATTTGTGAGTTTTGTTTACTTCCTGAGCCTTGTATTTGTTGTTATTGTTTCTTTGTTTCTTACAATGTCTTAAAGAGTCTCCTTGCCTTCCTGAAAGGGTGTGTGTGTGCTCTATTCCTGATGCAATAACTCTACAACAGCAGCAATGATAAATAGCTATATGAAACTTAACTACGTTTAACCTTGATCCTGCCAAGTGAAAGATTTGTAGGCTCAAGGATTTGACACTGGAAAAGAATCATTTATTCTGCTGTTCCTAAATGTCCATTGCTAGAATATTTCTCTGTGTGCATATATATGCACATGCTCATATTTTTGTACATGTGTATATATGTACACATGTGTTTGTGTGTGTGCATGTTTGTGCATGTGAAGGTCAGAAGTCAACTTCAGATCACCTTCTCAGTCATTCTCTAGCACATTATTTAATCTCTCTCTCTCTCTCTCTCTCTCTCTCTCTCTCTCTCTCACACACACACACACACACACACACACACACACACACACACACACACACAGAGAGTTGGGTTTCATTGATTCAGCAAGGGTGACTGTTCAGTGAGACCCCAGGAATCTGCTTGTCTCTACCTCCCCAGGACTGGAATTAAAAAATGCCTGGCTTTTTCACATGGCTTCTAGGATCTGCACTCAAGTCTTTGTGCCTATGTGCTGTTCTAGTATTATCTCTTGGTCTAATAAAACATTTTGACAAAAACCAATGTGTAGAAAAACGTTTTATTTGATTTACACTTCTGGGTCAGAATCCATCACTAGGAACATCAGGGCAGGAACTCAAGGCAGGCACCATGGAGGAAATCTGTTTGAAGCCATCCTCTCAGTCTCACTCACAGACTCATGCTGTCTTATGCAACCTTACACTGCCTGCCTGGGGATGGTGCTGCCCACAATGAGCTTTATCCTCTTATATTAAGCCATAACCAAGACAAGTCCCCACAAACATGGCCGTGGGCCAATCTGATCTCTGTAGTTTCTTACTTGAGCTTCTCTTTAGATGACTGTAGGCTTTGCCAAGTTGATAAGTAAAGCTAATATGGCAAAGCACTTGGTACCAATGGTTCTGTTCCTAGCTCTCATTTCCAGGAAGTTTTTCAAAAGAAATTAATTCATGATAAAGTGAGAAATAGTAATTGAACACGTTAGATATATCTATAGTGGCATATACTATTTATATTATTATTATTGATTAGAATGGCTTCTCCTTTTCTCTCTCATTTTCATCTTGGTTGTTAATAGAGTGTCCTAGGCCATTCCCAGAATATGAAGCTCAGGTTACAGTCTTTAACTTCCACAGCAACTAGAGCAAGAGCATCCATGGATGGCACACTCTGTAGGCTGAGCCTCTGTCCCAGCATCCCACTAACTTTAAGGATGTACTGCCGGCCTAGATTCCCTATTGCAACTTCTGCTATAAGTACCCATGGGGTGTCTGAGTATCATGGTTCTGCATCTTCTCAATTGAACCACTGCCTTTCATGATCCATGTCAAGTCTGAAATGACAAGACAAGGGCTATATGCCTTTCATAAGCCACTTGATCACCGTTATAATCCAATGTCTATGTGGGGCTTTGGAGCTACTTTAGATCCTTACCACATGAGCCAATTGTATACCTCCTCCCAGCAAAGTGGAGATGCTGCTTCCCTACAATCGACCTTCTTGGTCCAAACAGTTCAGTTTTAGGGGATAGTACAAGAAAAGATAAAGATGAAGTAGGGATGGAGGAAATTGCCTTTCAAAGGGCACAGAAAACCTTTAAGTATTCTCATAAAAGGCTCAAATGTTAAAGGTTTGATTGGGAACTTATAGGATTTAGGGAAGCAATCTAATCCTGACTCCTGAGGTCTCTGATCTAATCAATAGATGGACTCAATATCATGGCAACATTGAGAGGTAGAGAAAGGGAGGAAGTGGAGTTTAGTTGGAGGAAGTGGGTCCCTGGGGGTCTGCCCTACCACATGGCACAGAGCATTATGGACGGGTAGAATATAGGGAAGCATAGACAACATCTCCATTGTGCAGGGAGGAAGCATGCAAGTGGACATATGTTCAGGGTCTAAAATACGTCTAGAGGATACACCTTTGTCCTTGATCCATCCTCCTGTCTGTCTTGGAGCTGTCTGTCATGGAGTGAGCAGTTTTCCCCCTCATGCCTTCTCTGCCATGGTAGTCTGCCTTCCACAAGCCTAAACTGATGGAACCAGCTGACCAGGGACTGAGACCTCTGAAATCGTGAGCCAAAATAAGTCGTTTCTCTTTTGATGTTGCTTCTCTCAGGCATCTATTACAATGATAGTCTGACTAATCCTACATCCTTTGAGGCTTGTTTTACTTTCTTGGATGTGTGTATTCATATATACACATGTGCAGGGGCACATATATGTAGAGGCCAAAGGTCAACCTTTAGTGTATGTTGCTCAGGCATGATAGACTGTCTCCTACTATCTTGGGGCTTGCCAAGTTAGGCTCACTGGCGGGACAAGTCCTAGGGATCTGTCTGTTTTTGCCTCTCTTTAGTGCTGGGGTTACAAGCGTGTGCCATCACACCCAAGGTTTTTAAAGTGAGGTTCTGGGGGTTGAACTCACTTGTCATGAATACAAGGCAAGCACTGCTCTAACTGGCCATCTTCCTAGACCCTTGTTTGGTTTTCTTGAAACATCCAAGGTAACTTCCGGATGCCTGCTTCACTCTACTGGAAATCTTTCATACGTCCTCCTCAGCTGCTCTGCCTCTGACACCTGCAGGTAGGTCAAGAAACACCACAGTCTTCATCTCTAACATGGAGGTTGATTGCCACACCTGCACATCTGAACTTATACATTTGCTAGATTGTTTCATTTAGGGAAGGGAGACTTAATTGCTCTGAAATGTAAAGGTCTTGAGACATTACTTTGATGAGAAGATAGCAATAGTACCTGTTACTTGGTCAAAGGAAGAGTTTAAAGCGATGCGAACATTAGAAAGTCACTGAGATTCTACTGGGATATTGAAGCTGAAATTCTAGGACATTCTAAAACCTTAAATTCCCAACACTTCATAATCTGTTATAGTCTAGACTAATTTCTGCTTCCCACAGATATTAAAGATTTGTATTTATTTTTCCTCCTGCTCTGCTGATGAGTGACCATCGGTCTCAACTTTTCTTCCTCTCTTCTCTCTCTCTCTCTCTCTCTCTCTCTCTCTCTCCCTTCCTCCCTCCCTCCCTCCCCCTCTCTCTTTCTTTCTCTCTCTCTCTTTCTTTCTCTCTCTCCTTCCTTCCTTCCTTCCTTCCTTCCTTCCTTCCTTCCTTCCTTCCTTCCTTCCTTTCTTTCTTTCTTTCTTTCTTTCTTTCTTTCTTTCTTTCTTTCTTTCTTTCTTTCTCTCTCTCTCTCTTTCTTTCTTTCCTTCTTTCTTTCTCTCCCCTTTCTTTCTTTCTTTCTTTCTTTCTTTCTTTCTTTCTTTCTTTCTTTCTTTCTTTCTTTCTTTCTTTCTTCCTTTCTTTCTTTTTTTCTTTCTTTCTTTCTCTCTCTCTCTCTCTCTCTTTCTTTCTTTCTCTCTTTCTCTCTTTCTTTCTCTCTCTCCTTCCTTCCTTCCTTCCTTCCTTCCTTCCTTCCTTCCTTCCTTCCTTCCTTCCTTCCTTCCTTCCCTCCCTTTCTTCCTCTATCCCTCTCTCTCATACCTCTCTGTCTGACTTCCTCTGTCTCTCTCTCTTTTCTTTCTTTGAGAAATGGTCTCACCATGTATCCCAGACATTCCTTGAACTCACCACCCACACCAGACTTAACTGAGTGTATAACTTCCTGCATCTATCAACTCCAGGCATTCTTTTCCTAAGATGGCTGGCCCCTTCTATGTACGTTCAGTTCAAATGGAAAGGATCATTCTGTGTTATTTGAAACCAGTGACCTGGGCTTTCAGCCTTAGCTACCAGAATCCTGAAATTGCTTCATCTGAGAATTCAGGAAGTTATTTCCCCATCTATGGCAAAATTGTGACTGAAAGCAGAAGGGTGAGGGTGAGATGCTAGATAACTTATGCTGTCAACCAGTCTATCAGACAAGACTGTCTCCTAAGCAGAGCCAATGCTTTCTTTCATAAAACTCCTCCTGACATGGATCTTGACACTCTGAGGTCCCTCTGCTGCAGTAGGGTACCGCAACTCATACTACCACTGGCTTTGAGTTGTGGGCTTGAAAAAGTCCCAGACTCATCAATCTGTGCCTCTCAAGAGCTGCAGAGATGCTTGGTTTGCCTAGGGGTCCTGTTAGCCCATTGTTCTGTTGTCTGTCCACAGATCGGATGGGGAGCAAGAAGCCAGCCTTCACATGTCAACATAACCAACCAGACAAGGCACCTGGTACCAGCCTTGGAATTATGGGTAGGAGATGAAACAGGAGGAAAAAAAGGGGGGTGTCTTAGTCTTTCCTCGCTACAGTAACAACTGATCAGAACTGGTGGCCACAACCACAGGCATTAATTGTATCTCAATTTCAAGATCTGGGGGGAAGGATGATGATAGCAGGCCTGTGTTTTCTCACAAGTCTGTAGCATAGAAGCCTTGTTACTGAGGTTCGAATGTGACATGTCCCCCACAGTATTTAATCATTAGTCTCCAGCTGACATTGCTATTTGGGAAGGCCATAGAACCCTTCGGAAGTTGAGCCTCGCTAGAGGAAGTATGTCACAGGAGTTGGGTCTTGAGATTTTATAGACTGGCCCAACTCCTTGTTCTCAGCTTCCTGACTGTGGATGCAACATGACCAGATGCCTCTCTTTCCTGCTGCAATGCCCTCCCCAGTTGGATGAACCATGTGCCCTTAAACCGTGAGCCAAAAGCAAGCCCTTCCTTCCCAAGGTGGCTTTTTGTCAGGTTGCTGCAGAAACAAGACTAACTAAATAACACCTCTTTCTTGCTTCTGGCTTCTGTTGGCTCCAGGTCTTCAGTGATATGTGGCCACTACCCTCTAATGTCTGCCTCGGTGGCCACACTGTTCTCTGTTCTATATCTATCCCCACATTCTTTCAACTTCTCTCCTCTCCTTCTTTCCTCTCTCTCCTTTCCTTCTTTTGCCCCTTCTTTTCTCTTTCCCTTCTAAACCCCCTTCTTTTTCTACTTTTCTCTGTCCTTCCCCTCCATCCTCCCCATCCCTCAGTCCCTTTTCTCTCCCTTTCCCCTTCTTTTAACCCCTCTTTCCCTTCTTTCCTTCTCCTCACTCCATTTTTTCTTCTTCCTTCTATCTTCTTTTTTTTTTTTTTTTTTTTTGGTTTTTCGAGACAGGGTTTCTCTGTATAGCCCTGGCTATCCTGGAACTCACTTTGTAGACCAGGCTGGCCTCGAACTCAGAAATCCGCCTGCCTCTGCCTCCCAAGTGCTGGGATTAAAGGTGTGAGCCACCATGCCCAGCTTCCTTCTATCTTCTTCCTTCGCTCCCTCTCTCCCTCCTTTCTTCTTCCCTCCTCTTCCTTCCTTTCTTTCTCTTTCTTTCTTTCTTTCTTTCTTTCTTTCTTTCTTTCTTTCTTTCTTTCTCTCTCTCTCTCTCTCTCTCTCCCTCCTTCCTTTCCTTTCCTTTCCTTTCCTTTCCTTTCCTTTCCTTTCCTTTCCTTTCCTTTCCTTTCCTTTCCTTTCCTTTCCTTTCCTTTCCTTTCCTTTCTCTCTCTCTCTCTCTCTCTCTCTCTCTCTCTCTCTCTCTCTCTCTCTCTCTCTTTCTTCTTTCTTTTGTTCTGTGAGACAGCATCTCTCGGTGTTACCCTCCATGTTTCTCCTGCTTCAGTCTCCTAAACACTGGGATCACAGGCTTGAGCCATTAGATGTCAGTTGCTGAGGAAACACTGAATGTTAGTTTTTGCTTCAAACGTCCAGACTTTTAAAGCAGGAAGAGCATACATAATTCATAAATCCAATTTTAAAGTCCTCAATGTATTATGTTTATTTCATGTTTTTAAAAAGCACGCGCTGGCTGGGGAGTTGGCTCTGTTGGTAAAGTGCTTGCCATGTGAACATGAGGATGTGAGCTTGATCCCTCAAAATCTACATTAAAACAAGCCAAGTATGTCAGTGCATGGCCGTAATTCCAGTTCTGGGGAGATGAAGACAGAGGGATGCCTGAGACTCACTGGTCACCAGTCTAGCCAAACAGGCAAAAGACCTTGTCTTGAAAAATAAGGTGGACAGGGACTGGGGAAGACACTGATGTTGACCTCCTGCTGCCCTCAGGCACACATGCATCCACTGCCTCTGACTGAAGCATCCCCTCCAGGAAGGATGGTGGAAGCTCATGGGATTCAGGTAGGAAACAAACAGCATACATCAGGGGAAGCTGAATCTTACAAGACTCTTGAGGGCCCCAAGGTTACAGAAGCAGCAAAGAACTGGCTGGGAAGGAGACTTTGGCCAGTCCAGCTGCTGACAGGTTCCAGGTGCCCACAAGTCATGCAGAGAGCTCCAGGGTTGCAGACTTCATGAGCTGTCACACTGGGGAAAAGGGAGGCTTTTGGTGCTGCAGTTGTCCTTGAGGTATCTCTGTTCCTGTAAGTAACTCCATGATCCAATCAGTAACCTCAATAAACTCATTAGCTTACCACCTTTGACATTGGTGTAATTATTATTTCGGTGTATTGTGGGTTTGCTATTTGAGGTGAGTAGGCATGCATGTGTCATATCCCTCTAAGAAAAGTCTCACACAGAATAAATACATACCCACACATATAAATACATACCTACCTACCTACACACACACACACACACACATGCATTATTTTTCTATTTATTTCCAGCACCAATAGACTTTTCTTCCTGGATTCCTATTCATTAGTGACATCTTCGAGCCTCTGTTAATTCTCTTTTCAGGAGCCCGTTTCCACTTCCAGGCTGCACTGGGATGTATGTGAGGAGAAGTTGGTCCTGGCACTGAGTGTCTTGGGGTGGGGGCAGTCGGCGAGGAGGCCCTGCTTCCACAGAGTAGGCTTCCCTCTTGCTCAGGTTGATCTGAGGTGAATTATGGCTCCTTGCTGACTTGTAAGTGGAAATCCATATCCTGCCTGCTTGTGCCCTGCACAAGCTCTTGTCATCTTCCCTTGTGAATATTGATTGCATTTAAACAGACTCTCTGCCCCAGGCCTGGCCAAGGCACCAATTACATGTCCGACTCTCTTTCTTACTGCGTACGCAGGCATATATATGATTAGAAATATGGGCCTGATTGCAATATGAGCCTTCTATGGAAAGCAAAAATGCATCATCTGAATAATGTTTTGGAGACCTCTTTCTGACAGAAAAACAAGAGCCCTGTGAACACACATGGGCAGAGTAGCAATTCATCAGAGCATCTTAGCTTATTGTTCGTTCCCCTGGTCCCATTCTGGCTCCTCTGACAGGCCCAGCTTTCCTTCCTTGGGTGATGGCAGAGGCTGGGGAGCTGTCCTCAGGCCATGTTCTGAATTCCCAATGTGGAAGTTTGAGTTTCACGATTTAGTTGAATAAAAATAAATGGGTAAGTCTATAGAGTGGTATAGGCCTGTTAATCCCACATTTGGAGGGCAGAGGCAGGAGGACTGTTGAGTTCAATGCCAGCCTGGGTTATAGTATAGACACATACTGAAGGGGAGAGAGAAATATACTACATTGATGCATTTGTCATACATGCTGTACGTTTGTTATACATACATACATACATTATACATTTATTACCTTTACTATGCATATAATATAGTCAAGCTACTATTTGGCACTATGCGGCTTACATAGCAATTCCAGCCTCGGGGCTGTAGGATTCTGAAGAAATAAATCGAGTTATTTATTTTTACTTCCATATGGTTAAGAACATTGAATTTTGTCTTTGTACTCATGTGCTTATCTTGAGAGGGTACAACTATCTTAAGAAAGTGCCTATTTTTGTTGGTTTTAATGTCAATGCACCACAAATTAAATTCGTCTCACCCAGAGAATTGTGCTGATCGATGTGGGGAACCCCTCTCCAGCTGCGGGGTGCACCTTCGGAGATCAGTCAAGAAGGAGAAGCGTGTGTCCAAGGCAGATGATCTCCCCCTCTGCTGGCTTGCCCTCCCTTGTGCCTCCCTGTTGATTTCCTCATAGCTGTTGCTGCTGATGTCTATGCTGACAGTAGAGCCAGCATTTAAAGCTATTGTTATGGATTCAGGATCTGTGGCTGTCCAGGAATCTTCCAGACATCTGGTGGACTGAGTGATCTTAGGTCATAGCCCCCTGTTAAGAGATCTTTCCTGGACTACTCTGACTGTTGAGGTCCTGGCCTTAAGGACTGAGTATGAGGTTCTCAGTGTCTCCAGTGTGATTAGGCTCACTTAATAAATCAATTTGTCATCTATCTCCTGTCTGCCTGCCTGCCTGCCTGCCTATCTATCTATCTATCTATCTATCTATCTATCTATCTATCTATCCATCCATCCATCCATCCATCCATCCATCCATCCATCCATCCATCCATCCTTCCTTCCATCCATCCATCCATCCATCCATCCATCCATCCATCCATCCATCCATCCATCTATCTATCTATCTATCTATCTATCTATCTATCTATCTATCTATCTATCTATCTATCTTATCTAATTTCTATCATATCTCTCTATCTCTACCATATCTATTATCTCTATCCATCTATTTATCTATTAACCATATCTATCAACCTTATCTATTTATATCATATCTATATCTATATGTCTATCTATAATATCTATCTATCTATCTATCTATCTATCTATCTATCTATCTACCTATCTATCTCTACCATATCTATCCAACTCTCTCAGTGTTTCTTATCTTATTGCTGGTCAGTGTTTCTACAAACACTATCTCAAAACAAATCAAGAGTAAGACCCACATTTTAAAAAAAGCAATGCTGGGACTGGGCATGGAGGCACACATTTAAGCTTAGCGCTTGGGAGTCAGAGGTAGGAGGATCTCTGTGAGTTCAAGGCTAGCCTGGTCTGCATAGTGAGTTCCAGGACAGCCATGGATACATAGTGAGATGCTCTCTCAAAAAGACCAAAAACCAAAACCAAAGCAAGCAAACAAACAAACAAACACCCAGCACTGGGGAGACGAAGACAGGCAGATCCCTGGCCAGTCACCATAAGCTACTTTATGATTCCCAGACCATTGAGAAGCCCCGTTTCCTAACAGTCTGATAGCAGAATATTCCCTTCTATTCCCTCTTGCTGTCTGAACCCTTACTTGTGGCCGGTATAGTCTCTACTCAACACTCGATTGCTCAGTCTGGCTTCTCTGGGATGTACCAATAGGCCAGTGACCACTGGAGGACAGTCACCGGTACTGTCCCTCTTCCTCCTCCTTCATATCTTTTTTTCTTTTTCCATTTCTATGTATCTGTATGTATATCAGCACATTCGTGGGCACACAGGCATGTTGGTGTGCATACATGGACACACATGTACGTGGAAGCCAGGGGTTGATGCTGGGAATCATCACCAGTCATTCTTACATATTATTTATTGAGGCAAGGTCTCTCAATCAAGCCCAGAGCTGTGGATAAGCTAGTTTCTCTAGTCAGCTTGCTCTGGGAATCCCTTATGTCTACCTTCTTAGGTTAGAATTACAGGCAAGTCTCCACACCCACCTGGCACTTATGTGGGTTCTGGGGATCCGACCTCTGTTCCTCATGCCTGCATGGCAAGTACTTTAACCATAAAGCCATGTCCCCAGCTCTCTTTCTGTCTCGAATTGATTAATGTAAGGGATTTGACCCCATCGATGTTCTCCTTGCTCTGGGCAACTCATTTATTTGTCAACAAATATTTATTAAGTACCTATGAAGTGCCAATCACCGGTGGCAGAAGTTTCAGTGGGTTCTGGGACTTGGCTCAGTGGTTGAGAGCACTTGCTGCTCTCACAGAGGACCAAAGATCAGTTCCCACATTCCGAGGGTTATTAACATCAGAACTCCAACTCCAGGTAATCGGACATCCTCTTCTGGACTCTTTGGGTCCCCATGTGCATGTGTGCCTACTCACACACAGACACCCACACATACACATAATTAAAAGGAGCTGGTAAGCACTGACTGTTCTTTCAGAAGACCTGGATTCCATTCCTTGTGCATACCTGGCAGCTCACGAGCATCTGTGACTCCATTTCCAGGGGTCTGGTGCTTTCTTATGACATCTGCATGCATGTTTGTTGTGTGCACATGTACACAGAAATAAAACATTCACACACATACATTTTTTAAATAAAAAATAAAATAAAGCAGGTTAAAAAGCAACTTCAGTGAACCTTGGTGTTCTGAGACGCACATTTTCAGTTATAGAAGCATTTTTTTCCATATCACCAAATAAACAAGATAATTGGTCAGTGTGTAAGTTTGTTATAATTATCATAAAAAATACAACAATCTGGGTACTGGAATAAGAGAGACTGCGCTTCAGTGGTTAGGGTTAGAACTCAGACCCAGGCCCTTTTCAAGTTATGCAGTTCACAGCTCTCAATTCTTAGTGCTGGTTCTGGTATCTCTGCTGCTGAATGGAAAGACAAACACCCTCCCCCCACATGCCTTTCTATAAGTTCTTAAACAGACTGTCTGGACATCAAAAACAATCTACACTCCTGGTAGCCACACCCCCATCTAGTGGGTACACCTTTTCCTCACTCCCCCAACATCCTCAAAACTCCTGGCATCCCCTCTCCACACCATGCCATGCCTAATAATCAGAGACACCCTGACTGTTAGCTCATGCCCAGTTGAGAGTTTTAAAAAACCACACAGCCTTCCCTCTACTCTGCCCTGTAGGCCTCAGCTGTCATCAGAGACTCTGCCATGTTGTCTGTCTACCTATGATGTTGAGGACTGACCCCCTCCTCAGAGCCTCGACAATGCTCTTGTGTGTCTGTATGTCTATGATGTTCATAACTCTTCTAATAAAATCCTTACCCAGAAGGACTATCCATCTCAGGGTCTGCCTCGATAAGAGAGAGATACAACCCTCTCTTGTCCTGTTGAGAGGACCCAGGTAACCAGAGCCAGGCTGACTCCATGACAGACTGTACACACTGGCAGTTTGGGAGGCTAGGCCTAAGTTTCTGTTTACCAGGAATTAGAACCCAGATAAGGAACCTGTGATCAGCTAACCACAGCCACAGGCAGCCAATCCAAGGACACCTGGTCATCTGGCCTGAAGTAAGGTTAGGTAGCTAGGATGAGTAAGCAACCCCCTGGGAAGTCTTCAGAGCCTAACCGATTGTAGAATCAGTCAGACCCCTAGAGATAGAGTTAACCAATCAAGGTAAAAGGACACAAACCACTCCCTGGAATTCCCCTAACTGACAATAAAAGCTGGGCCAGAAGTCCATTAGGAGTCTCTATTCCTGAATGTGGAGACCCCTGCATGTAGGAAATTCAGCTAAATAAACGTTCTTTGCCTTTAGATACTATTTGAGTCTGGAACATCATTCTTCGCTGAATCATGGACCCTAATACTGTCTCCAGATGAAAGCCAGCTAACTGTCAGACGTTGTAAGAAAGACCCTCAGTGACAAGTGATGTCAGAAGTATGAATTCACACATGGGACCTCAGCGGGAGAGTCTTTTTAGACTCTTCTTGAAACTTACATGTGATAGGGAGGCTGGGCTGCATATTTGCCAAGCAACAGGTGGCATCCACTAAGAGATGATAGAAACAGAAACTTGGGTCTCTGATGGCACCACAGAAGGGCCATACCATCTCTGGGAAGCCACTCTCTGAATTGATACAAGAAAAAGAAAATCCCATTCTGTTCAGACACCGTGGTTTGGGTTTACAATCAACCTGATGTTATTGCTAAGTGACAAACTGGTTAATTAAAAATACAATTTCCTCTGAAGTGAGCGTCTATAAGACCACTTCTTCCTTCCCATTAATTCTGATCATGCACAGGAGACTGAAACCCCCACCCCAACTCTCTTAAGGATTTACAAAAAGATAGAGACGCTTTCTAGCTGGTCAGAAAAATCAAAAGGGCTCTCAGGTTGATCGGGAAGCCAATTATCAGAGAATGAATTACTCTACATTGATAAGCAAAGCAAAAGGAGACCAGGAGCTGTCACTGCAAGCCTGATGTGGGCCGGAAGTAGATCAGAAGGGAAAAAGAATTGTGATGTGAACAGAGCCACCCTGGGGAACAACTCTGACAGGTATTTTGTTGATAAAGGCCTTTGTCTATTTTCTTCAGCTATCACAAAAACACCGAGACTATGACTTATAGAGGGTAGGAAGGTTATTGCGTTCAGAACTCTGGAGCCTGAGAGCTGGCCTGTAATCTGTTAAGGGTATCACGTGGCAGAGAGGATCACATGTCAAGGCAGAGTGGGGTGCTCACTTGCATCTCTCACTCAAGCCACTATGTTATGATTCCATCTAGTTCTAATTACTTCCCAAAGGCCTCATCCCTAAATATAGTGCATTAGCATGCATTTGGAGCTTAAGTTTTCAACACAGGAAGAGTGACATTGTTTTTTATTACTTTTCTTGCTGCTGTGACCAAATAACTGTTAAAAGCAACTTAATGGAGGATGGGGTGGCTGTGGCTCACAGTCTGAGGGTTCACAGTCCATCATGGTGGGGAAGGCATGGCAGCAGGAACGTGAGATGGCTGGTCACGTTGTATTCAGTCAGGAAGCAGAGAATGGTGCTCACTTTCTCCTTTTTGATTCAGTCTGCGATCTCAGTCTATTGGACATCACTGACTATATTTAGGGTAGGTCTCCCCTCCTCAGTTAAACCTTTTTTGAAACACCCTCATAGACATCCCAAGAGGTGATTCCACATCCCATCAGGTTGACAATGAAGATTAACCACTGTAGTAGTTGAACCAGATTCAGGACAGTCTTAGCTGTATGAGCAACAGTGTGATAGTTGGAGGCTACCAGACTAAGGAGGGCAGGACCTGCTAGATTCTTCAGTTATAGAGTTCCTGACTTGTTCAAGCTTTATGTGCTTGCCCTAGCATGGTTACTGAGAAAACTATGGGGGTGACTGAGCTTTGTTCAACAGGCTAATAATTCCAGCACTCGGAGGGACTGCAGAGAGATAATTGCAAGCTCAAAGCCATCTCCAACTACAGAGTGAGAGCGAAGCTAGCTTGAGAGAATTAGTAAAACCACTTATGAAAATAACTAGAAAGAGATATTGGGATATAGTTCAGTGGTAAAAATACTTGTTTAGAATCCACCAGTGAGGAGCTGGGATGTATGTCTCAGCAGTAAAGCACCTGCCTAGAACCCCACCCCCCACCCCCCAGTGAGGAGCTGGGGTGTGTGGCTTAGTGGTAGAGTACCTGCCTAGAATTCCCCAGTGAGGGGTTTGGGGCATGGCTCAGTGGTAAAGCACCTGCCTAGAATTTCCCAAGGAGGGCTTGGAGATATGACTCAGAGGTAGGGTGCCTGTATAGAATTCCTTAACGAGGGGCTGGAGGTGATGCTGTGTAGTAAAACACTTATCTACCCAGTACCGTAAACAAACAACAACAACAGCAACTAAAATCAGGGGGAGAAGAAACATCCCTACTTCACTCTCACCATATACATATTTCAAACACCAGAGTTTTGTGGGTGATTCCACTGCTCCTGCCTTAACATTATCAGGTCCTTCATTTCATATTTTGTCTTCTGAGATCTCATTTCATTGTTAAACTTCTGTGATTTACTGCGTATGCACATTTTGGTGGGATGAGTGAGACATTTTTCATTTTCATACTGATTCAGGAAGGAGCCATAAAATACATCTCTGAAGTCACACCTGAGGGCCTCTTGATTAGGAGTTAAACTGCACGTGTGATTTATTCAATTTGGGCTTAAGGAAACAAGAGATGGCAAGTAAACATGAATGGCAGAAAACTCTCACTTCCGCTTCTGTTGAGTGCACAGACTCCGATGGAGTTCACATGATGTGATAGAATGGGGTATGGCCTTGAAAAAAGCAGAGGATGGCACTGACTGCCTCATTCTAGGTCTGCTTTTGGGATATGGGAACGGGCAGCTCTGCTAATGTCACTTTTGGTTAAGTTTTGCTTCTTGTTGTGACACATCTGACAAAAGCAGCTCTCAATTCACAGTCCATCATTGCAGGGAACTTGGAATAGATCATCACATCATATCACATCCACGGTTAAGAGCAGAATGAAATTAGTTACCGCACACACAGGTCGCTTAGCTTGCCTTCTCCACTCTTGTGCAGTTCAAGATCCCTTGCCTAGGGAATGGTGTTGCCCACAGTGGTTGAGTATTTCAAATAATCAAGAGAACCTCCATAGAAATACCCATAGGCTAACCTAACCGAGATGCATGCACATACATGTAACTACAGTCTACACACTCATGTGAGCATGGGCACACCTACATCATACTCAAAACAAAATAATGCAGTTGGTAGAAGTCATAAAAGTTTAAATCTGTACTATTGAGCATCCTAAGTAAGTTACGAAGTTAATGAAGGGTTATATTTCTAACAATGAGACAGTTGTGTTTCTAACAGGTTGTCTGAGTCCTGAACTTGTCTTGGTTTCTTATTCGGGCTATAATCCAGGTGGCCTTCTCTAAAACTTACCTTCCTAGTCAACTGTTTGTGTGGTTTGCTAAACCATATTTTGATGCCCATCTGCCATAAGACAATTAAAACATCCAAATTAATAGTGAAAAAAACAGGAAAAGGAGTTTGATTCAATGTGGCTGTACTGAGAAGAGGGATAAAGAAATCCAGTAGATGTGTTCTGCCTAAATCCATCTTGGGGTCCTGAACTGAGTACTAGAGATATGCATATCTAATCAGGTCTGGCCAAGGTGTGGCCCTGCCCATTGCAGGCCCTGCCCACCACTGGCTCCAAATTGTCTCTTCAGTAAGATGTCTGACAAGTAGTAAAGCTCTTCTAAGGAAAAAGCTTTCCTTTCTGCCTGGGCCAGGCCTTAGTCTTCTTTGTCAGTAAGCATGGCATTCTGGAAAATTCCAGCTTCTTGAGATTCTTTTCTATAGTCTGATAGCCAACAGAGAGACAGAAGAGCCTCTTTCCTCTTTCTTATCTCCTTCCTTCTCTTCTTTCTTTTATCTCCTGTCTCCCCTCTCCCTCTGGATGTCTGCAGGAGCCACTCCCTCAGTCACATGTAGGATGAAGTGTGAGAGAAACAGTAGCCACAATAGCCAGGGAACACTCTCCACCAATGGAGACGGGGGGGTGGCTCCGTTTGTAAAATGCTTTCCTTGCAAGAGTGAGGACCTGAATTCAATCTCTAGATGCCATATTAATAAACAAGCAGAGACAAACAAAATATACAGTCTAATGGTGGCTTGCATAAGTTGTCCTAGCCCAGTGATTCTCAACTTGTAACTCACAACCCCTTTGGGGGTGGCATATCAGATATTGTTCATATCAGACATTTACATTAAAATTCATAACAGTAGCAAAATTACAGTTATAAAATAGCAACAGAAATAATGTTATGGTTGCGGGTCAACATAACGTGAGGAAATGAGTTAAAAGGGTTATAGCATTAGGAGGGTTGTGAGCCACTGAGATAGACAGATCCTATTTGCTCACTGACCAGCATGCTTGCCTAACAGATAAACTTTAGGGCAGTGAGAGACTATCTCAAAAAAATACAAGGTGGACAGCACTGGAGGAAAAACATCCAAGCTTGTTCTCTGATGCTCATGTTCCCATATGCACAAGTATACATGCATACGGAAAAAAGAAAGGCTTTAAAGGGGACAGCTGGGAAATTCCAACAAGTGATATTAATTAGATGCATATTTTCTTAAAAATATATTTGTGTGTATATGCATGTGTACGTTTGTGTATATATGTTTGTGTGTGTATAAATGTGTGTGTATGTGAATGTTTGTGTGTGTGTGAATGTGTGTGTATGTTTGTGTGTATATGTGTTTGGAGGTCAGAGAACAGCATCTTCCTTTATTGCTCTCATTTTATTTTTTGCGACAGAGTCTCTCCCTGAACCTGGAGCTCACTGATTGGCTGTACTGGCTGATCAGCGAGCTTTGGGGGATCTCCACTGTCTCTTCCATAGCACTGGGATTACAGATGTGCTCCATTGCAGCTAGCTATCACATTCGTGCTGGGGATCCAAAGTCAGGTCATTGTGCCCACATGGTGCTCTGGCTCGTTTTATGTCCACCTGACACAATGCTCTCACTAGGTTGCCCAGTGGGCAAGCCTGCAGTGCATTTTCTTGGTTGGTGACTGATATGGGAGGGTCTAGCACACTGTGGCAGAGCCATCCCTGGGCTGGTGGGTCCTGAGTAGTATAAGAAAGCAGGTTTAAAACTATGAGAAGCAATCCAGTAAGCAGCACTCCTCCATGGCCTCTGCATCAGCTCTTGCTTCTAGGATCCTGCCCTCTTTAATCTCCTGCCCTGACTTTCTTCAGCAACGGAGTGTGACCTGAGACTTATAAGCTGAAATATATCTTTTCCTCCCCCAGGTTGTTTATGGTCACTGTGTTTTATCACCATAGTAGAAGCCCTAACTAAGACACATGGCAAACAATTTACCCATGTGACCCATGGTGATATCACCCATCCCTGAGACGTATTCTCCATTGAAGTATTCCCATATGGGAAATGACAAGTATAACTGGAAATTACTGAATGTGGCCATGGTTGATTAGCTGATTCACTTAAAATCCAGCCCGAGTGGACTTTCGCTCTTGTTTCTCACATGTGGGTAACAGAACAAACAAGTGTATCACTTTTCTGGGGAAGCAATGACTATGTGGCCAGGGCCCTTCCTGTTTTGGGTCTCAACAAAAACTGGTTGGTTATAATCAATGACAGAGTATGTTATTTTTCCAGCCAAGAACCAGTGTCTGATCTAGTTCTCTGTGGCTTGTTGTTGTTATGTTTGTTTTTGTTTTTGTTTTTGTTTTGTAGATCAGAGACCAGCTTAATAATGAATGTGCAAAAGAACGAGAGTAGTTACACATGCTTCTAGAAGTTTCTGACATTCTATCCCGCTACACGTGATTCATGGCTGATTCTTGCAACTTAGGAGTCAAAGTAGTACCCTATCTCCCGTTTCCATGCCGAGTGGGTATAACGTACCCTTTTGGTTCTGTTTTTGAAATAGTGTCTCGTGTAGCCCACGATAGCCTTGAACTCACCATGTAGCTGGGGATGATCTTGAACTCATGACCCCCTCCTAAGTACCACCATGCCTACCTTGGAATTTACCTGTGTAAAGAGAGTAAATTGCCTTGAGCTGGAGAGGAAGAAGGAGGTAGAATTGTGGCCTATATAAATCCATACAGCTCATTTACAGGCTGCCAAATGGATGTTAACTTGAGCACATTGTTCAGCATAGGACAGAATGATCAGAAATGGGAACTCAAGAGAGGTAGGGACAGCTCCAGGGGACAGACAATGGTGCTTTAGTCTTCTTCGGAAAACCTTTGTCACTGATCAGGGAGACATAGCAGTACTCAAAGAAACAACAGACCTAGTTGCTTCTGAGCCGAGAGGGGGAAAAAAACCTCTCCATCTGCAGATCAAAAGAGCCTACCAGGCACTAGGTAGGAAGAATGGAAACAGATCAACACCTAGAAGTATGTCTCTGAAATTCTTATACTTCAAGGACAAAGAAAAAAAAAAAAAGACATACACACATTCCAGAAAGGGGGGGGGGGTGGGAAGAAACAAGAAGAAAATGTTAAGAGTCAGATTTAGCTCCTACTTGCCTTTTTCAGTCTTAAACAGGGTACTACACTGACCAACGATGGTATTTTTGAAGGGAAATGTCATATGTGATTTTGCTTATGTGTTGTGTGGAGGTACTAGGAAGGCATCCGATACAGTACCACTCTCTCACTCAGGCTCAGAAAGGTAACAAAAACATGACTGCCAGCCAGCACACCATTCTTTGTAAAGGATCTACAGTTAACCATATTGGCCACAGAGGAAATGAGAGCCAGTATGGAGGTCATTGAGATACATAATGAGGTTAAAATAGCTGCTCTCCGTGTGTTTTGAAGGCAGAATGCAAATGTTATCGTTTATTCTGGAGAGGGAAGGTACACAAACAGAAGGTGGGTCTGAAATTTCAAGCCATGCCTCTGAGATCCAGGAGATAGAGGTAGAATAGGCATTTTCTACTCTGACAGCAGTACAGAGTGCCCCTCAGGATGTAGAGTGTCAGCCATGAAGACTGGGATGCTCTCAAAGACCTTCTAGTGATGGAGACAGTTCCCCCACATCCATTCACTCAATGACTGTGGCTCTGGCTGTTGGCCACCAGCCAGAAGGGAGAAAGGGAGAAGAGAGAAAGATCAGGGTTCAGACCATAGTGAATATGGCAGAATGACCTCCGGAGACCACTGCAGAGTCAAATATACTTTATGGTTTCAGGGATACGGTGTATAAGGGCATATTTTAGGGATGGGGTGGAAAGGGCTAATTGGTCCTGGCATCAAGAGAACAGGAAGGGCTGTTTAGTTGTACAGAACCTAATTATCATGAGGGTGGGAAGCTAGTAGAGTGGAACATGTGTGTGTGTGTGTGTGTGTGGTGTGTTGAGTTATGAAGCCTTGCAGAGAGGTCTGTATATGGTCACTTTTCAGGCAAGGCCAAACAAGGCCAGGCACCTGTGTTGAGGGACACTCTCCAGACAAAGAAAGGAAGAGACAGGGAAGCCCCACTGAGAAAGGGAGTTCTCTGTCTTGTGCCAAATTCAGAAAGCCATCGGGTCATGGAGGACTCCAAACCTTAATACCAAAGTTCCCTAACAAGATAGATAGCCTGTCTCAAGAGAACAAGGAAGAGAGTTAGATAAAAGGGAGACATCTGATGTTCTCCACTGGACTCCAAAGGAATGCAATGGGTGTGCCTGGCCACATGAGCACATGACCACACACCATACACACGGGCACACACTACATAGGCAGATTCCAGGAGCGTGTTGGCCAGTCAGCCTAGCCAGTTGGTAGACCTTGTCTCAAGGGACTAAGGCAAACGGTGATAGAGCAGGATAGTTGACATTGTCTTCTTGCCTCTCCATGTCACACACACACACACACACACACACACACACACACACACACACACACACACTCTGAAGCAATTAAGAGCAAAACAGCCCATATGGAAAACAGAAGTACATTACCAGAAATGATAGGTCCATACTTAATTCTGGTGAGCATGAAATTCAAGCCTAAACTTTGTGGTAACTGAGGTCGGATAAAAATCTTAAATAACCTGTCAACTTCATCATCTCACAGAAGAAGCAAATTGCTTCTCTAGAAGGCACCACATTTTATCCCAGTCATAAAATATACAGGGAATTTTACAGGCCGTTAGATCATTTTCTCAGGGACATTGAGTAGCTAATAGACTAGATACCCAACTGTAATAATTCTTTCTTTCCTAGACTTCAACCCTCAGCATCAAAGGCCATGGCATGAAATCCCATATGGGGATTTCTCTCTGTAGTGTGGGGTTTTCTTACTCATGCTTCTGCCTTGTGTCAAGGATGAGACTCAGGAACCTACAGATTGATTGACACGTCCTCAAGTAAGGTAGAGGATGCGTGTTGCCCTTCTTTATCAGGCCCAACCTCACAGCATTGCATTTTATACGACTCTCCCACCTGTGAGAGGTGAACATATCCTATCACAGCACATTGACAGTTCATTGAGAGTAGCAGGACTTGTTTCTGCCAAGATGGCTTCACCCTGGGACTTAAGGTAATGACCATTTAAAGTTGACCTATAGACAGTGGTCCTTGAGTTATTTTTAACAATTACATGTATTTATATATGTATGTATGTATGTATGTATGTATGTATGTATGTATATAAATATGTGTGATAGGACCATATGTATGTGGAGGTCATAGGACAATTTGCAGAAGTCAGGTTTCTCTCTCTACCTAGTAGGTCCTGGGGATTGACATATCATCAGGCTGGGTGGCAAGCACCTTATCTGATGAGCAATCTTGATGGCTTGAGTCATTGCCTTGTGCTTTTGATGGTTAAAGATGCAGACACATGGGAATAAATAAAGCAATGGCAAATCTCATTAAGGGGATTGAGAAGAAGTGGGAACTTATGGGATAGTGGAAGATAATTCCAAGATTTAAAGATAATCAATCAATCAAGCAAGCAAGCAAGCAGCATTCAGGGCACCTGTGGGAGGGGGCCCAAGCAGGTTGCTGTGTTGTGTCTTATCCAGAAGCTTTTTTAAAATGAGGATTGCAGTTGGATAGGGAGGAAGACTGTGAAATGTCTATTTCTGTACATGACATCTACTTCACAGAAACTGTGGTTTCCTGCGTAAGACCTGTGCAAGATCAAGCCATCCATCCAACATGGGTGGGAGAGGGGCACACGGACCATCACCCTCATTGCAGGGGCTATTGGAAGTTGATGCTTGCTAAAGGAGGAGACTTATTCTCCTTTGGGACATGGCTGCTGGTAGGTTACTCATGACCCAGTGTATGAACACATATCTATGAGTATATAGGAAACACTAATTGTGCCCGGGTGGCTATTGATAATGATAAAAAGAGATCATAGAGTTGGGAGGGATGCACAGTGGGGTACTAGGAAAGGGAGGAAGGGGTAGTGGAAGATGGGTATGACCTTAGACATTCTATGAATGTGTGAAACCTTCAAATGATAAAAATATTAAAAATCAAATTTTGGGACTGGACAAAGGCTGAGGTAATTTCTATGAGATCCATTCATTCTTTCAACATATCATGGGGGTTGAGCCAATTAGGAAGTTATACACATGTGCTGGTTAGTTTTATGCCAACTTGACACAAGCTAAAGTCATCTGAGAAGAGGGAACCTGAAATAAGAAAATGTCTCCATAAGATCATGCTGTAGACAGCCTATAGGGCATTTTCTTAATTAGTGATTGTTGGAGAGGGCCAAGCCCATTGTGGGTGATGCCATCCTTGGGTTCTACAAGAACCCACCATGGTGGTCTATAAGCCATGAGGAGCAAGCCAATAAGAAGCACCCCTCCATAGCCTCTGCATCAGTACCTGCCTCCAGGTTCCTGCATTGTTTGAGTTCCTGTCCTGACTTCCTTTGATGATGAACTGTGATCTGGAAGCTTAAGCTGTATAAACCCTTTTCTCCCCAAGTTGCTTTGATTATGGTGTTTCTCCATAGCAACACTAACCCAAACCAAGATTCCAGGGAGAACATACATGATGTTGTATACTGTTCATGCTCGTAGGGACTTGTGAATCTTCTTGGTGCCAATCTCTGACTTCTGCTTTGTTAGCAGACTGTCTCCTAGCATTTAGCTCTGGCAGTGATGATTCTGTTAACCTTGCAGGTATCTTTCAGGATGTTAATAGAGCTGTACTCTGCTTGTTCTCACATTCATGAGGCCAGGCAGTGCTTTTCACAATGGGTCAACTACCTAAAACCTACAGAAAGCCAGCTTTTCCTTTCTGTTTTACAAGAAAGTGATAGAATGTAGCCTGAAGTAGGATGTTGTGTCCAAGCAAAGACTTTTAAAGACTTACTTTTATTATTTTAAATTGTGTGTGTGTGTGTGTGTGTGTGCGTGTGTGTGTGTTGCTCCTGTGGTTTAGTGATCTTTGAAAAGATCCTCATAGATACATCAAGAAGTGTGCTTTATCCATCTCCTATGTGTCTCTCAATCCAGACCCATTGATAATCAAGATTAACCAACACGTGTTGTTATCCTTAGAGCATTTAAAGCTTTCTCAGTGAGAGTCAAGACACTAGCAGAGGGAGACTGTTTGTGGGGAAAGTCAACATTTCTTGACTGCACATGTTCAAATCTATACCAGGGGAATCTTGACTTTGAGAAGGATAGCCCATCCTATCTCACTCCCCTTTAAGGTTCTACCTTGAGATTCTCTGGAACCTCAACCCTATTCAATGTCTTTCAGAAACACTAGTTACATATCATCTCCTATGTACGAACAGGAAGGTAGGCACGATGGATAAAGATTATCTGTGCTCCTTAACTCTTGAATGAGGAAGCAGCGAGACAGTGTTCTACCATTTGTAACTGTTACTCCATCCATCTGTGCAATGGACACTCTTGCTTTATAACTCATAGAGGAAACCAGGTGAATTCCTTCATATTCCCTTTGGAATTCTCTCTTCCATACTGGGCACTGTCTTCTTTCATTCAGTGGTGTTGGACAGCATTATCTTCTGGGCATAGCATCCATCAATTGTGTCAGAAGAGCTATGCCTACCTGCAAGAGACCTTATCTAAGATGGGGCTTGTCCACTGTTGATGCTCCCTCATAGGAGTGGGTCACTAAGTCCCTCACCTGGGATTCCAGTCACTCCTTCTTATGCCTCCTAGCAAATTATATGTGACTCTGCTATAGTTGCACATGCCCTTGTGGTCTTATGAGGTGCTAGATTGTAGATAGTTAACCTTAGCCAGAAGGTAGAATTCCATCTGTGCAGCCACAGGAAAGTTGTCATCCATGTAGGGTGAGACATTTTGTGGTGAAGTTGCCTTGGGGTGGCCTATGAAAACTCATTTGTGCTCCAAATTGGACTTGGATGGACTCCTACTTGGTTTATTTTTGGTGATATACTCTTATTTCTCTTCCAGGCTAAGGTTAGTATCTTCAACTGTGCCACTGACCCTGTTTACTCCACTTACCTGGTGACATCACTCATGGGAATTCTCTCCTATTCTTTCTGAACTTCCCAATATCAGCTGACCATGCCAATCTTTCATAAAATTCTGACTATTTTCTTGACTCCATTTTACCTTCCTATTCTGCACTTCTTTCTCCTTATAATCATTTTTTATTTTTTACTTGAGTGGGTGGTGATGAGTTTGAGCCATGGCTGGCCTGGTACTCACTTAATATTCCAAGGTGGCCTTTAGAAGTCCTCTTGTCTCAATCTCCCAGCAGCTTGGATTATGGGTAGATGCTATCATGCTCAGACAGGAATGCAATTCTTGAAAGAACCATCTGTGTTACTTCTTGGCTCTCCATATTCATTGTTCTCTTCAAATTCTAGTTTTCACCCAAGAGAAAGTGTGCTAACTCCCTTCATGAATGACTGGGTTTATGTTGAATTCAACAAAACTCAATCATTTTTACTGAACATTTTCAAAGCATCAGGTATTAGAGATGACTTGATCTTACTTGAAACAATCCCTTTCCACGTTTGTGGTTGATGTATGAATTTTGGAGTTTGTCAATAGAACAACAAAGTTGGGCATGGTTGCTCACATTTGGAATACTAGCATTTGGGAGACTGAGGCTTGCAGTGAGTTCAAGGTCAACCTTGGCAACATATTGAGTTCCAAATAGCCCTGAGCTACAGAGTAAGACCCCCTTTTACACAAAGCATGTTTTAAACCGTGTTGTGTCTAATTTTTTTCATCTTATTCCTGTTGCTATGATTCCCCAACCAAAGATAACAAAGGTGAGGAAAGGGTTTGTTTGTTTTACAATTCCTGGTTACAGTCCATTATTCTTGGGAAGTCAAGACAGGAACTCTATCTACCCAGTTATCATATCACACTCACAGTAAAGAAAAGAGAGAAACAAATAAATCCATACTGCTTGCTTGCTGCTTCTCGAGTTTGTTCTGCTTTCTTTGTTTTTCATATAGTTAAGGGTACAGCCTAGGGAATGATGCTACCCAGAGTCAGCAGTGTAATAATCAGGACAAACCTCTATGTCCATTCCCACTGGCTAACTTGATTTAGATAATTCCTCAATATAGACTCTCTTCTTAGGTGGTTCTCAGTTGTGTGAGGTTGACAATTAAAGCTAACCAGAGCTTTAATTTCATATATCTCTGTGCCCTGGATCATAGGACTGTTAAGAAGAATGAAATAGTTTAAACATATAGAACACTGGATGCAGTAGCTGACATAAAACGCACTAAATAATTATCTATTGTTATATCTCCATTGTATTTCCCTTTTTGTACTGCTCTCTTCTTATATCTTGGGTCTGGTCCATCTTGGTACTATAGAGCTCTTCCCTTCTTTATGCTTCCACCTTGTTGCTTTTGGTTAACCAAGATTCAAAAGTATTACACAGGAAATTCTAGAAACAAGCAAGTCCTAATTTTTTAAATTGTCATTCTTCTATGTAGTAGTGAAATCTTGCACCAGCCCACTATCTGTCCTGGGATGTGACTCATCTCTCTGTCCTGAGTGTATCCACCATTATACACTACCCTTCTCTTAGTCACTAGTTGGCCAGCTCAAGTATTGTCCGGCATACCTATGTGTCTGTGAGACTTTTCCTGGAGAGAATGCAAGACATGTCTAGTCACCCTAGAAAAGAAACCCACGGTATCAAAGTAACAGTTGTACTAATGTCCAACGTGGTGAACCAATTTGTTCTTACTGGAGTTGCTTACAGGAGTAAGGGTAACTCAAATACAGATACATCACCAAAAAGCCCACCCAAGCATGGGTGACGACTTATGAAAGCTGAATCCCGGGAGCTCTCTACACAGCTTGCAGGCAGCTTAAACAGTCTTGAGAATTGCTCTTTTTTTTTATGCAGTTAAGCTGGTTAGAGTTTTTTTTTTTTTTTATATTGTTGGGATCCTCCACCCACAAATCTTCCAAGCTTCTGTTTTCTCAGATGTGTGACCTTTTGTTTACTTCCTAAGTCTCATGTGCCATTCTCTTTCTCCTGGGAATGCTTCAACACAGAGGGAACTACCACACAACACTATGGTGTATATGCTACCCTCTCGTTAGTCCCCCACGAACTATTTCAGTGTATACACATTGTATATACTACCCTCCCATAAATCACTTAGCTGTCTTAATTATCAGCCATGGCAGTATCACTGTGCATATGTGTAACTACTGGTATCTGTTGCTGTAGGTATCCACTAAAAAGTCTAAATAGCCTTTGTAAATAAGGAAGGAATTTCAAACATGCTTTTTAAAGATGATCTCATTCATCCATTTAAACCATCCATGCATCACAGCAGTATGCTAACCTAGTCATCTCATCTTCACATCCTTATGTCTGTAACTGCCTGCTTCTCCGATCGCATGCACGTGGATGTAGCCACTGGATTCAAAGCTGAGCTCATCATGGTCTTTCTCACGGTTGCTTCTCTTGTGCCCGGCATCTCAGGAAGTATAAAAACCAACTGCAGACTTCTCAACTGGATGCAACGAAGAGACCATCAATTTTAGTTACTATTATCATTGTGTTTACCAAAACACTGGCAGGAAGTGCTCAGAGAAGAAAAAACCTGTACTGAGGATGTAGTTGGGTTGGTAGAAAGCTTATTTTGAACATGTGGGGTCCTGGGCTTGGTCTCCAGCACTGCATAAAAATAGGCATGTTAATTCACACCTGACTTGGGATGTGGAGGCAGAAGGATCAAGATTTCAAGGTTATCTTCAGCTACTCAGTGAGTTCTAGGCTAGTTTGGCCCACACAAGACCACAGAGAGGGAGAGGGGAAGGGGAGAGGAAAATACAAGGAAAGGCTTATTTTAGTTCATGGTTAGAAAAGCTCCAGTCAATCATGAAGGGCCCTCAGAAATATATAGGCCAAGCATGTAGTCAAAGTGATGAGGTCCCAACCCTGCCATGGACATCCCTTCTGGAACCACTTGGAGCTGGGCTAAAGGAATACATTCTAGTAACAAAGGCAATGCCAGGCATCCCAGACAACAGTTTCATTGGCCAAATGTAATAACATCACTTTCATTCTCTCTCTCTCTCTCTCTCTCTCTCTCTCTCTCTCTCTCTCTCTCTCTCTCTCTCTCTCTCTCGATTCTATCTTCTTGGAGTTTCAGTCATGGGCCTGTTAATTAGGCCTGTTCCTCACCGCGCTTCGGCGCCTTTGGTTCTGTGACACAGGACTGCAGGGAAAAGCAGCTAAAGAGGACTAATTAAGACTCAGAGTGCTTTCAATAATGCGCATGGAAATGAACAAATTAACTGACGACTCCAAAAAGGCAATATTGCCCCAGTGGGGATTCCCGAGCATGGCGATAACATTAAGGAATGCAATCGTCATTGAGAGGCAACTGTGAATTATGAGTGATACTTGGTCCCATTACCTCGGAGGTGTCAGCTGTAATAGCAGAAAAATGTCATGAGATGTGAGGAGACAAAACAAACGGAGGTGCGGATGTTCTAGTGGGGGAGGGAGGAGGGGCAGGCCCTCAAACAACAAGAATCTATAGCAGAGGGAGTGCTGCTTGCAGTCTTGGGGGACAAGTCTCACTGTTAATGGCCTGTTGTAGTTGACCAGTCTTTTTTTTTTTTAAATGCATTGATACACATTTCTTTCCATCTGTTAGGCTCAGATAAGATAGATGCAGACAGCTCTAATAATCGTAGGTTTTTCCTAAGACAATCAGAACCAACCATACTGGGAGATTTGTGTGTGTGTGTGTGTGTATGTGTGTGTGTGTGTGTGCGTGCGTGTGCGTGCGTGTGCGCGTGTACGTGTGAGTGTACACATACATGCATGTATGTGCATGTGTGTATGCATGTATGCATGCACATGTGCATACATGCATGTGTATGTGTGTGTGTAATGCATGTTTTCATGTGTGTGTGTAGGCCAGAAGTTGTGTTGGTGTCTTCTTTCTCAAGGTTTTACCTTAGTTTTTCAAGAGAAAAACTAAGAGAGTCTATTCCTCAACCCAGAGCACAGTGGTTGATTTACATAGGCTCGCTGGTCAGTGAGCTCCAGAGATTGGTCACTCTCTCTTTCTCCCCTGCCCTGCACCAGTGCTGGGATTACAGGTAGATACTAGCACCCAGATTTTGGTGGTGTCTGTGGGTGCTGGGGATCTGAAATAAAGTCCTCACGTGTGTGGCAAGCACTTTGATGACTATGTCATCTCCTCAGATCCCCCTCTTTTTTGAGACAAGATCTCAGGTAACACAGTGTGGTAGTATGAAAAAGAGCATCGCCCATGGGCACATGTATTTGAGCACTTGGTTCATAGCTGGTATCACTGTTGGGGGGAAGATTTAGATGTGGCTTTGCTGGAGGAAGTATGTCATTGGGGGCAAGCTTTGAGAGTTTAAACACTGGCTTTTATTTATAGGTTGCTTTCTCTTTGCTTCATGCTTGCTGCTCAAGAATTGATCTCGGAGAGATCTAACTCTTTACATTGATGCCAGGGATTCAAACTTAACACACATGCCTGTAATCTCAGCACTGAGGAAGCAGAGACAGGATCACCTATTAGCTAATTTAGTGAAATCAGGTGAGTTCCCAGTGAGAGACCCCAAGTCACAAAATAAGGTGGAAAGAATGACTGGGGAAGACACCCAATACTGATCATTGGCTTTTACACAAGTGAACCTATATCTGCACATTCATACACACATGAACATAGACACAAACATGCACATGTATACACACACACATACCCATACACACACAGACACACACACACAAACACACACACACACACACACACACGGCAGAACAATGTAGTGTGTAGTTTTATGCTACTGCCTTTACTCCAGGAAAACAGCCATGCTACTAGCCCCCCACCCAGCTTCCCTTTTGCTCTACCCACCTTTAGCTATGGAAGGTGACTGCCTTCCCTAGCTAGTTAGCCTTTTCCCACCTTGCCTTGAATCAGTGGTTAAAACACACACACACACACACACACACACACACACACACACACACACACACACACACACAGAGTTTGTTCCTTTTCAACTTCCCTTAGGACACAATTGCTGGGTGTTACTATCTCCTGTCTGGAAAAGTATGCCCTTAATATTTTATCTCCTCTTCTCCCACCTCCCCTAAACTTCAGTGGCTAGTCCCATATAGCCCCTTCCAAACATCCATGGCCTGTAGTAGTGGCCACAGGTTCTAGCTCCTCCAGAGACCTCACATGGCTGCTGGCTTCTTCTTCCTCCAAAGGATGGCAGAAAACTCCTCATCCCTTCCTTGCATCTCTCTGCCTCCTCCAAGGACCTGAAAGTCCCTCCTGTACCTTCCACCCAGCAATTGTCCCCCAACTTTCTTTACTGACAGATCAAGAACCAACTTGTGAACAGGACCTTAGCATCAGAACCACCCCCTTCAAATGACACAGTGCCACTGTCTGTGTTTATGGTAATGAGACAGCTAACACATCTGCTATCATGGCTAACTAGGTGAGGAACTCTTCACTGATGAGCATTTAAGAATTGTCATCCAGGCTAAGGTGGCCTTTCTGGTGCCTTTGGGTCACCCAGGCTCCTGACAGTAACTGTAGCAAACTTACTGGTTTGCCAACTTGGATGAATTGTTTGGCCATTGTTTCTCTGGCCTGTCAGGGGTGAATAGATATTTGTTCACAGCTCCCTAGGAAAAATCATCCAACACATGTGTTGAATGGAAACCATTAGTTCAGGCACAAGTGGTTCTATTTTAAAGTGTGTGTGGCGGGGAGACAAAGGCAGGGGGAGACAGAGCAGAAGCAAATAAAGGATCTAGCATAAAACTTGATATCTTGAAAATTTTTGTTTTAAAAACTCAAACAAAGAGTATTTTTTTAAAATGGGTTATAGGCTTTCAAACTCCTTTTCCAGAGAGCTTTCAAATAAGTTAAATGTTAAAGGTCCTAGTGACATCTGGTTTGGATTTCCTTTTAAATTCCTAGGTGGATTTCCTTTTAAATTCCTAGGTACAGTCAAGATGAAAGAGAATCGGGGCTTGAGACAAGAGCTTCACCAAAACTTCTTGCAGAGCAAATAACTTCAGGGGCAGAGTTTGGTCAAGGCCAAGGCCAAGGCCACTGGGGTCCAAACACAGCAGACAAGGGGGCCACAGGATGGCTGCCACCCAGAGAAGGAAAGGTAAGAAAAACCATATGTTTCCATTCTGCTCCAGGATGAGCAGTTATTGAGAGGAGGGAGAAGTATTTTTGTAGTTATCTTCAAAGTGAGAAGGAACAGATTTGAGCAAATACCTAGCATGATGGTAGCAGCAAAAGAAACACGGACAGAAGCTGACTGGATTGTCACGGGCACTGGGAAGTGGGCAAGAGACACAGCTCCACACTGCCTCCTGCAGAGACCTGATACTAGCAGAGACCTCCACTCAGGTAATGACAGGATTCCTGATTTTATTGCAGAAAAGAAGTTCAGAATGAGCCACCATGAAACAGAGCTGGACTTTATAAGAGAGAGATTTTTTAACCTAGACTTAGGCATTAGGGTTGTTTTAGTTAGGGTTCTATCGCTGTGAAGAGACATCATGACCAAGGCAACTCTTATAAGGAGAACATTTAATGGGGGCTGGCTTACAGGTTCAGAGGTTTAGTCCATTATCATTATGGCCGGAAGCACGGTGGCACAAAGGTAGACATGGTGCTAGAGAAGGAGCTGAGAGTTCTACATGAGGATTGGCAGGCAGCAGGGAGTGAACTGGATTGAACTTTTGAGACCTAGTGACCCACTTCCTCCAACAAAGCCACACCTAGCCCCACAATGTTACACCTCCTAATAGTGCAGTTCACTATGGACCTATAGGGGCCATTTTTACTCAAACCACCCTTGTTTTCATTTGCTATGCCTGCTAATAAAAGCGGTACTCAGGAACATTACTTTTTCTATTATTTAGTGTTTTGTGTGTACATATTTGTGTGTGTGTGTGCACATGCATGTGTGAGTGTTCACACGTATACACATGCATGCACATGTGAGGATGCACATGAGGAGGCCAGAGGCAAACCTCATATATCCTTCATCAGCATACTGCCTATCTTGTCTTTTGAAATAGTCTCTCCTTGACTTGAGGCTCCCTAATTTGCCTCAGGGATCCTTTTGTTTCTGCCTTCCCAGCAGTGGGATCATAAGTGTATACTGCGACCTGCGACACCCTGTTTTCAAGAAGAGGAATCTCTTTTGCATAGTTTTGATCCAATTCACTCTCCATTCTTTCTCCTCCAGGTCCTTCCATCTGCCTCCCTCCATTCCATTCCATTCCATTCCATTCCATTCCATTCCATTCCATTCCATTCCATTCCAACTTCATGTGCTCTTTAGAAAATAACCACAACCATTGGGTCCACTTCATGCTGCCTGTATGTACGTGGAACACAAGTAGTCTCTCTGGGTTGCATCCCGGAAGAAAACCAAATCTCCCCCTCTGAAAAATATCAATGGCCAATAGCTTCTCAGCAAGGGGCCATTCCCCTATCCAGGCTGAAATTTTGGCTGGCTTGAGCCTGTGCATGCAGTCCCAGCTGCAGTGAGGTCTGTGTCATGCACTGTCATGCCCAGCTGTTGTGTGAAATAATAAAAAAAGAACTGGCATGTTCCCGCGCTTGTGCCAGCCATTCTCTGCCATGGTGGCCTGGCCGGCCACGCACTGGTGGGCAATGGCCAATCTGTTTTTATCTTGTGGAGACTCTGACTCAGAACTCCAAAATCTTTCCACCCAGCTCACTAGGTTTCCTCTGGCGGGTCACTACCACGCCAACCCCGTGCTTCAAACCCCCCCATGGCCTTTGTGGTGCACTCAGGCAAACCCATACTTTGCAGCTGTGCCTTTCTCTCTTGAACCCGGACGAGTCGCTGTGTGAAGGAAAATGCAACACAAATTTAGTTCAGAAACGAGAACAACTCGATCGCTTGGCGCAGCAACTAAAATTCTAATCTTGTAAGCCTTATTAAATCTAAATATTCTGGTGTCAAATCCTGACGAATCCATCATTGAAACTGGGAGACACTCATAGCTACATCTTATCCTCATGCCATCCTCGTCCAAAAGACTGTCTCTTTCCTCCTCCTCTCTTCCCCTTTCCAACCCAGAAGTCCCGCCTACTCATCCAGTGATTGGCTCCTTTATTCATTAGGGGATTGGTTCACAAGAAATCACCTGAGTATGACTCACTCTTTGTCCGCAGCCCCTCCCAGGAGAGTGGAATTAGTATCAACATACAAACAACACCAGGCCCACCCATAACAGCCAGCAAGTGCTGTTTTTCTGCAGATACCAATTCTTTCGGATCTTAAACTCTTTACACCCCTTTTCCCTGATGATTCCCCGAGTCTTGCAGAGGGGGGTGTGATAAAGATTGATATAGATGTTTAAAGTTGAGCTCTCTACAGTCTTTTATTCTCTATGCACTGACCAATTATGGGTCTTTTGAAAGATGGTGATTCATACCTGGCTTCTTAAAAAAATGGATTCTGTGTTCTCAACTCAGGTTCTCATGCTTGCAAAGCAAGCATTTTAGCAGCAGAGAAAAGGAAGCTATCTTAGTTATAGTAGGATGATGCCATAGTACAACTTGTGATATTGTGAGAGAATTAAAAAATTGGAAAATTATATAAATGACGATGGGTTTATGGTTATGGATACCAAGATGTCCAAAGATACTGTCCCAACATCTGGTGAGAGTTTTTCTTAGCCTTATCCTTATTACAGAACAGAGATGGCAAGAGAGCACATGTTTGAAAGGAAAGGGAAGAAAGATTACATTTTAAGAAAGAATCTGTGTTTGTTCCCGAGATAACTAAGACTATTGTTATAATAACAGCATTAGTCATATTTTTTCCAGAAATAGGCTCCATGACTAAACCGCTTCTTAAACTTCTTACTTTCTGTATAGTTGTATTGGGGATTAAGTTTCCAACATGTAAACTTTGGGGGATTCAAAGTGTAGCATGTAGGAAAATATGGGGAACCTGGGGAGTTCATGCAAAGAGGGACCATATCTACACTGCCAGTTCTTGGATGTTTCACATTGCCTTGGTAGCATAGCTCTGCAGGTCAAGGTGTTTGCATCCAAGAATGGCAATCTGGGTTTCATATTTGGGACCCTTATGGTGGAAGGACAGAACCAACTCCTGTAGGATTGTCATCTGACCCCTATACAAATGCCCAGTTGTGGGCGTGTGCGTGTGCATGTGTGCACGTGCACACACACACAGCCAACAAACCAACCAACCAACCCAAAACCCAACCCAACCCAAAACAACAACTAACTAGAATAGATAAAAAAGATAAAGTAAAAATAAAAGAAAATGGTTGGTGATATAACTCAGGGCTAGAGTGTTGTTCACCTAGAATCCACACTGGGGGGTGTAGCTCGTGGTAGATCTCCCACCTAGAAACAGTATCAGGTGAGATGCCCCTGTTCACAAGCTGACAGTGTGTAAATAGCTGCCCTACAACGCAATGAACAGAGTCAAAGAAAGGGGTAGGCTCAGGTTCCAGGGTTGTTGTTGATGTGTGCTGAAACCCAGCGACAAGAAGTGGAGGAGACCTGAGTGAGGTTCTCAGTGTGCAGAGAGGATCACCCCAGGGCCAGACTTAACTGGAGAGAGTTCTTTCAGAATACTGCCACACCCCTACCCCACCCCCTTTACCAAAGCCTAAAAGTGCAGAAGAGGAAGCAGCTGGCTGCCTTTGTTTGAAGGCAGGGATTCCTTTCCCAGACAAATCTCCAGTCTTCTGGACTGAAACGAGTTACCACATGTGCCAGTAAACGTCTTAGCTAAGATTTGGCCCATCCATCATGCCTGAGCATGTTCTTGCAGGGCTAATTGCCCACACATAAATTTTTTATTGAAAATTAAAGCAAAAAAAAATGCAAAAGAGTAGAGCAGACTTTTTTCCCAATGAACCATCACACTGAAAGATGCTTTTCAATGGGGGTGGAAAATGAACAGATAATCATATTTTCTAGTCTATATGAGAGACAAATGTTGAGATGTTGATTCCAATTTTCCCCAGATCGACACCTAAGGGGCTTTCCAATATTACAGTTACTGCTTCCCACCTTGCACATGTCTGTATTGCCTTCATGTGTGTGTACATTCATGCCTGTGTCTGTGTGGAGGTCAGAGGACAACTGTTGATATCACTCCTTCAGTGCTGTGTCACCTTGCTTTTGGAGACAAGATTTCTCCTTGACTTGGACCTTGCCTATTAAGCTACTCTGGCTGGCCAGCTAGCCTTGGGATCATCTTGTCTCTACTTCCTCAGCACTGGGATTACAAGCACGTACCTTAACTCTATAAAATCTAGCTTGATTTTTTTTTTTTTTTGTATTTTGTTTTTCCAGACAGGGTCTCATTATGTAACCTGACTAGCCTGGAATTTACTATGTAGTCTAGGCTGGGCTTGAACTCATAGAGATCTGTTTTCCTCTGACTCCTAACTGTTGAGATTAAAAGTGTGCACCCATTATGTCCAGTGTTTCCTTTCTCCCTCCCTCCCTCCCTCCCTCCCTCCCTCCCTCCCTCCCTCCCTCCCTCCCTCTTTCCCTCCCTGCCTGTCCATTGATGTTTTTGCCTGTAGGCCTGTCTGTGTGAAGGTGCCAGATCCCTGAAATTGGAGTTACAGACAATTGTGAGCTGCCATGTGGATAATGGGAATTGAACCCAGGTTCTCTGAAGGAGTAGCCAGTGCTCTTAACTGCTGAACCATCTCTCTAGCCCCATTTCTCTCTCTCTGTCTCTCTGTCTCCCCCTTCCTGCTTTTCTTTCTCTCTTTCTTTCTCTCTCTCCTTCCTTCCTTTCTTCCTTCCTTCCTCCTTTTCCTTCCTTCTCCTTTTTCCTTCCTTCCTTCCTTAATGTAACTGCTAGGGATTGAACTCACATCCTCACGCTTGCATGGCAACATTACCAACAGAGTTGTATCCCAGCTTCCAATATAATTTGTGATGTCATCTTGGGAGCATCACTGCAGAACTCTGTAAACCTCATTAAGCAGCCCCTTACCTGGAGCCTGTCATTAATCAGTCACCAGCATATGCTGTTCAGGACAAAATGTTACAGACTGACCACCCATGTCACCAGCTCACTCTGCTAACTAGTGTTCCTTGCCACTGGAAATCGGATGACCAGTGCCTTGAGACCCTTAATGTTCACAGCTGTTCCAATCAGGAAAACTACACGCTTAGCGAGAGTCGATTATACTTGTCCCCAAACCTGTTCATGCAAATGTATTTCTTATGGCAATTATAGAATTAGGTAAATATTTCAGCACTGATGGAATTGAGGATGAAAGTAATAGAGTTGTCATTTCTATGAAAATTAAGTCGAATGCTTGGGAAAGACTTAATAAAGGCAAATTGCTTAACAACTGCTGTCAAATTAAGTGCAGGCAGCAACTGTAAAAGTTGGGGATGATTATACAAATCTGGAAGGATTCCGAGCTTCAGTTGCTTTTAAGTGCCTTGCTTTCCTTCAACTCAATAAAGCAGGACATTTGGAGAACTCCAAGTAGTTAGCCTATATCCAAGGGATGGATGCATATACACACATACATACATACATACATACATGTACACATACATACATGTACATATATATATACATAATCATATACACACAAACACACATTACATATATACATATATACAAACATACACATATATATACACATATTCATGCACATATGTTTATATGTGCATATAGATGCACATACATATTCACATATATACATATAGATATGCACAAATATATGCATGCATATTCATATAAAGATACACACATAAACACATATACCCACATACATGTACATAACATAAACACATACACAAACACATATACACCCATACACATTCACACATAAAAATATGAGCTGCAACATGGTTTTGCAAGTGCATTGTCAATGGTCTTTTGTGATTGAACATCTTATCCATTTTTCATTGGGAAGAGCTTGCAAGTCTAATCTTGGAGTGTGGGAAGTGGGAAGGAGGTACTAGGAAGGGAGAAGGGAGGAGAAACTGTGGTTGAAATGTAATATATGAGAGAAGAATAAATGTAAACATCTGAAGAAAAAAAGAAGAGGCTTGGTCTGTAATCTGTGCTACCCCATCATTTCAGGTGCATACACTTGACTTTGGCCAAAGATGAAACCATATCATTATAGCTGTGTCAGCTGGAAGTTTCCTGTTGTCAAATGCACTCTTCAACTTGATACTGATGTGTGTGTGTGTTATTCTATTATCTATGTATCTGTCTATGTAGCTATCAATACTCTGTCTGTCATCTTCTAGCTTTTTTATCTTGATACTCTATCATCCCATCATCTTGTATCTTTTACTTCTTTATCTTTCTTCTATGTATCTATCTGTCTACCCACTCATCTGTTTGTCTATCCTCTATCTATCTGTAATTTATCTATACTTATACCCACTTATTGTCTGTCTGTCTTCTCATCAATTATAAACCATATCCAGATTATATATAAAAAATATGTTTTCATTGGAAAGAATTCAAAAAACACAAAAACAATATAAGCACAAATCCCTATTTGTCTTTGCAATTCAGAAATGAGGATTTTTAAATATTTAGGACCATTTTCTTCTAATTAAATTTAAAGAAAAAGATATCCAGATTTTGTGTGATGACATATCAATACAATTTAACACTTGGGAGGTGGAGGCAAGTATGTACCCGCCTATATACATACAGACATACACCCAACCATCAAAATAAGATATACAATAAATTATGATGCATAGAAAAATGTGTGAATGAAGCATATTCTCCTTTTATTTCTATTTCTGTGGCAAATACTTGACAAAAGGTTTATTTCAGCAGGTAGGGTAGGGAAGTCAAGGCAGGAACGGAAACCATTCCAATCACAGTCAAAAACAGAAAATGAATGCATGAATGAATGAATGAATGAATGAATCCATGCTTGCTGGATTTCTTCTCCCATGCACAGTTCAAAGCCAGCCTAGGTAATATTGCTGCCCACAATAGACTGGGTTTTCTTTTCTCAATAAATAGTTAAGAAACACCTTCCATATCCATAGGCCAACCCAATGTGTCTACTCCCTTTTTGAGGTTCCCTCCATTCCCAGCTGACTCTAGTTTGTCTTGAGTTGACAGTAAAAGCAAGTATATAGTGTTTTTTGGCTGTACAAAAGATCGTATCCTTTCAGCTGCAGAAATAAGACAGGGCAGATCCAATGTCTGGCACTAGGCTACATGGACCATGTACTTATTGCAGGTCCCTGCTGTTGACTACTGGAGGAAACAGGAGCATAAGAGGGAACCATAATGGTCGCTGACAATAGATAGATGAGCCATTTGAGGCAGTGTGTAATTACAACATTATATGACATAGATTTTATGGCCTGGAATGGTGGGCTGTTGTAGTTTATAATTTTCATTATCAAGCCAAAAGCCACAGAACAAACACCAGGGAAACTTTATTTAAAGGTGATTGCTCATAAAGGGGAAAATAATTGGAATTTCACAAACCAGTAATTACAAAACCAGGAAAGGTTAGTCTGGTATATTTTATAACTGTAATATAAAAAAGAAACTGCAGGGGGACTTTAAAAAATGCAGCTTTAATTAATTCTGTTAAAGGTTATTGTCTGAAATGAAAGAACAGACCAAAAAAAAAAAATCAAGAATCAAACCAAACCAAACCAAAACCAAAACCAACCTACTTCACAAGAAATTTAAGGGACCCAAAACTCTACAATTAAATGCTCGGTGTCTTAGTCAATGTTCTGTTGCTGTGAAGAGACACCATGACCATGGAAACTCTTATAAATAAAAACATTTAATTGGGGCTGGCTTACAGAGGTTTAGTCCATTATTGTCATGGTGGAAGTATAGGGGAAGTCAGGAAGACATGGTACACGAGAAGGAGCTGAGAGTTCTACGTACAGATGGGCAGACAGCAGGAAGAGACAGACAGACACTGGGCATGACTTGAGCAAACCCCCAACCCCATTCCTGTTGACACACTTCCTCCAACAAGGCCACACCTCCTAATCCCTATCAAGTAGTTTTATTTCCTAATGATCAAGCATTCCAATCTATGAACCTATGGGGGCCATTTTCTTTTCTTTCCTTCCTTCCTTCCTTCCTTCCTTCCTTCCTTCCTTCCTTCCTTCCTTCCTTCCTTCTTAAAGATTTATTTAATATTATATGTAAGTACACTGTAGCTGTCTTCAGACACACCAGAAGAGGGTGTCAGATGTCATTACGGATGGTTGTGAGCCATCGTGTGGTTGCTGGAATTTGAACTCAGGACCTCCGGAAGAGCAGGCAGTGGTCTTAACCATTCTTAACCACTGAGCCATCTCCCCAGTCCCAGGGCCATTTCTATTCTATCCAAACCACCACACTTAGTAAGTCAGGAAAACTCTACAATCCAAATTCATCTTTTTCAAAGATATTTATGGCTATACATTTTTAGTTAGGTAGTGTGTGTGTGTGTGTGTGTGTGTGTGTGTATGCACATGAGTGTAGCTTCCCATGGAGGCCAGAGACATTGGATCCACAGGAGCTGGAATTAGTGGGGGTTGTGAACACCCTGACCTGGGTGCTGGGTACCAAACTCAGGCTCTTTGCAAGAACCTTCTCTCTAGCCCCTGTTGTTTATGTGTTTGCTTATTTGCATGTTTGTGTGTTTGTGCACAGTTTTGTGTGTGTGCATATTGAGTTCAGAAGAAGGCATCAGATTCTTCAGAGCTGGAGATCAATTTGTTTTGGCGACACTTGGATGGTTACGTGATTGCTGGGATCCGAACGTTGGTCCTTATGGGTGAGTAGCAAGTACTCCTAATTGACAAGCCCCTTAAGTAGGTTTTGTCCCTCCCTGCCTGGTGCTTGTGTGACCCAGCAATAGCATTTGTTTAGGTCATCATATTTCTTAATTGTATACTGTGACCTCTTATTATTAATCATATTTGGGGGACCGGAGAACTGGCTCAACAGTTGTGAAACTTGCTGCTCTACAAGAAGACCTGGGTTCAGTTCCCAGTACCTACAATTCATGGCTCACAACTGTCTGTAACTCAAGCTCCCCCCTCTTCTGCTTCCTCTTCCCCCTCCCTGTTCCCTTTCCTCCCCTGTTCTCTTTTCTTCTCTTCCTTTCCCTCCCTCCTTCCCTTCCCTTCCCTTCCCTTCCCTTCCCTTCCCTTCCCTTCCCTTCCCTTCCCTTCCCTTCCCTTCCCTTCCCTTCCCTTCCCTTCCCTTCCCTTCCCTTCCCTTCCCTTCCCTTCCCTTCCCTTCCCTTCCCTTCCCTTCCCTTCCCTTCCCTTCCCTTCCCTTCCCTTCCCTTCCCTTCCCTTCCCTTCCCTTCCCTTCCCTTCCCTTCCCTTCCCTTCCCTTCCCTTCCCTTCCCTTCCCTTCCCTTCCCTTCCCTTCCCTTCCCTTCCCTTCCCTTCCCTTCCCTTCCCTTCCCTTCCCTTCCCTTCCCTTCCCTTCCCTTCCCTTCCCTTCCCTTCCCTTCCCTTCCCTTCCCTTCCCTTCCCTTCCCTTCCCTTCCCTTCCCTTCCCTTCCCTTCCCTTCCCTTCCCTTCCCTTCCCTTCCCTTCCCTTCCCTTCCCTTCCCTTCCCTTCCCTTCCCTTCCCTTCCCTTCCCTTCCCTTCCCTTCCCTTTCTTTCTTTCTTTCTTTCTTTCTTTCTTCATTCTCCTGTATGTGCATGTGTATGCATGCATGCTCCTGACCTTGCATGATTTTGCATGTGCACATGGAGGCCAGAAGACAATCTTAGGTGTCATGCCTCAGAACCATCACCTTGCTTTTTGAGACAGGGCCTCTCATTGGCCTGGAACTAGCCAAGAAGGCTGGCTAGGCTGGGCTGGCCAGTGAGACCTGGGATTTTCTTGCATCTGCCTTCTCAGTACTGGGATGACAAACTTGTGCCACCAAGCGCTTTACTGACAGCTGTCTTCTCAGCCCTTGTTTGGAGTTTTTAAAGAAAAACTCAAGTTGGAGCTAACATGCGTTTTGATGTTTTCCTATAAATAATTTAGGGGGAGGGGAGTAAAATAAAACAATTTTCTACTAAATATTGATGCGGGAGCTGCTACTTGGAGAAGATTGCCGTGATGATGATTGCAATTAGAGTCTCTTTATCTGCCTTTAGAAGTCAGATTTTTTTTTGGAGGGGGGGGCAGGCTTGTAGCATGTTATTAATGCTGACGGCTGTCGTATTCACCCAGTGATTTTGGAAACACTGGGAGGCACTGATCCATCAAAGGCATCCTCACAGTAAGGGTTGATATGGGACCAATAGAAACAGTCCCGTGTGCTTCTGAAATAGGCGTTCAATTTACGCTTGTTGTTCTGCGCGAATGTGTAGCCTACAACACGGCTGAACGGTGTTGCAGGTTGGAGGGGGAGGAGCTAAGCGGATGGGGGTGGAAGGTTATGAACTGTCGAAGTCATTTGTCTCCCCTAAAACTTACATGGTGGAAGCTTGCTTTCTCGAGTAGCAACGCTGGTGTGGTGGGACCTTTTAAAATTAAGTTTTATTTCATTTTTAAAAACTTTGGTTTTGGTGTCTGCATCTGTATGGGGTGTATTCATTCAAAAGCGCGCAAGTGCTCATGGAGGCCAAAGGCGTTGGATCCCATGGAGCTGGGGTTACAGGCCATTTTGAGTCACGTGATGTGGATGCTGGGAATCAAACGCTGGTCCTCTGCAAGAGCTTCACACACACTTAGTCACTAAACCACCTGTCAAGCCTGGGGTGGGGGTGGGACGTGTAATGGGGTTTTTAGGAGGGGCGGAGTGTGATGGAACACTGTCCTCCGGGAATAACCTGGTTGCCACACTCTTGGACCCACAGCAGTTCAGATTACCTTCACAGGACCTGCACAACAACGTGGCCATCCCCATTCCATCCCAGAGGGAGCAGGGACTCGTGAGGCCCCACCCCTCCCCCAAGGATTTACAGAAATTTAATGGTTGCTAGGGAAGGTGGAAGTATTTTTCTTTTTTTAAAAAAGCGATTTTCCAAGCTTCCCCCACCTAAGTTTTAGAGGAGACAAATGATTTCGATGTTTTATAACCTTCCACCCCCATCCACTTAGCTCCTCTACCTCCCCCCTCCGACCCTGTTCAGCCATGTTGTGGGCAGCACATACACTCAGGAAAACAAGCGTAAACTGAATCTACGGTGTAGATACTGGGAAGCTGCTCACGCTCCTGTAAATAAGCCCTCACCTCTAATGAAACCCAGGATGTCAAAAACAAAGACCGGAAAGCCTCCCACACTCATTTGCGTCTCCGTGGCGGAGATAAAATACACTGACTCAAAGCAGTTTAGGTCACAGTGAAGGGTGCATTTGGTTCACACTTCCTGGTCACAGCCCATCACTGAGAGAAGCCAGGACAGGAAGTCAGTGTACAAAAAAAAGAAGGCAGGAACTATGAAGAAGTGCAGCTTGCTAGCTGAGATTCTGCTCAGCTAATTTTTCTTACACAGATCAGGATCCACAGTAGGCTGGGCCCTCCCATGGTCTCAGTCAAGATCATCTTGGATCTGTGGTCTGGGCAATGCTTCAGTTGAAGCGTTGTCTTAGTTTGGGTTTTTACTGCTGTGATAAAATTACTATGACCCAAAGCAACTTGGGGAGGAAAGAAGTTCTTTTTGCAACTCTCAGATCCCACTCCATCACTGAGGAAGTCGGGGTAGGAGCTCAAGGCAGGAATGTGGAGGCAGGAACTCAAGCAGAGACCATAAAGGGAAGATGCTTACAGTCTTGCTCCTTATGGCTTGCTCGGCTTGCTTTCTTATATAGCCCAGGACTACCCGCTCCAGGGTGTGACTGTTCCTAGTAAGCAGGGTCCTCCTACATCAACCAAGCAAGAAAATTCTTTAAAGATTTGCTTATAAGAATTTTTATAAAGGTCTTTTCTCCGTTGAAGTTCCTTTTCCAAAATTCCAGCTTGTGTCAATGTTGACAGAACACCCAGCTTGTAGCGACTTCCTCAGATGACTGTGGGCTGTTTCAAGTTGGCAGGTGAAGCTAAGTAGGGACACTCACATACTCCCTCTTCACACCCTAACCCACCTCCTGCCACTCACACCAACGCCTCCCACTCTCACACACTGTCACACACTCATAGACACGGATTCATACTCTTACAACACATACAAATGTGTACACATGCTCAAACACACAATATACACCTTCACACCCTCACACATTCTTACACACGCCATCATATTCACACACACACTCAGACACTCGCAGGCTGACAGGCACATCCATGAACATACACACACACTCAAACGCACACATAACCACATACACTCTAACACACACTCACTCTACATATTCCCACAGGCATATATATATATATATATATATATATATATATATATATATGTATACACACACACACACATATTCATCTATATTCACAAACAAACACACACACACACACACACACACACACACACAGAGCTTATGGGGCACATCTCTTATGGAGATTCCTGTACCCATTTCTGGTCTATTCAGTTACTGGCTGACACTGTAATGCTTCCCACCACTAAAACTTCAATTAACCAATTGCTCGGGGGAACAGGGTGCTATGGTTAATTGAATTATCTGATTAACTGAAAGTTAATTAGCCAGAAATCCTTTGTAATTCTAAGTCTTGCTACACACAGCTCAACAGAAGAAAGCTCTTTTTCTTTGTGTGTGTATATATGTGTGTGTGTATGCATGTTCATATGTGTGTATGCATGTTCATATGTGTGTGTGTGTGTATATTGTCAGAGTGACATGGATGTATGTGTGCACATGTGAGTGCAGGTGACTGAAGAGACCATAGGGGGATTTAGATCCTCTGGAGCTGAATTTATAAGCAGTTGTGAACCACCTGATGCGTGTGTTGGGAACATAACTTGAGTCTTCTGAAAAAATCAGTACATATTCTTAGCCACGGCTATTTCTCCAGCTCCAACTTTTGTTTTTGAGTCAGAGTCTCTCACTGTCCTGGAACTTGCCAAACAAGCTAGGCTGACTGGTCAAGGAGCCTCAGGGTTCTGCCAACGTCTGTCTCCCCAACCTGACCTCCTCTCTCTTCCTCTTCTTTTTCCTTTTCATGTTCTTCCTCCTCTTTTTCCTCCCTCTCTTCTTCTTCTTCCTCCTCCTTATCCTGCTCCTGCTCTTTTTTCTTGCCAGTACAGGGAATTGAAAGTTTAAGACAAACACTTTCCCGTCAGAGCCATCTCTCCAGCCCTTCACCACAAAATGAATGACTACCTGTCTTGCTAGGTTTTCTAGTATCATTAATGAGTCCTGCATGCATTGTATCTTGATTGGTATTATCACCATAGTCTGTGGTCATATGAAGGGAACTGAGACATATGAAAAGATGGAACAAAGATGCTATGACACCATGACCAAGACAATTTAAGAAAGAAAGCTTTAATTAGGGGTTATAGTTCCAGAGAGCTGGAGATGGTCTATGACCATCATGGTAGGGAGCATGGTGGCAGGCAGGCAGGTATGGTGCTGCCCCAATAGCTGAGAGCTTTCATCTTCACGAGTATAAAGCAGAGAGAGCTAGCTAGGAATGGCATGTGCTTTAGAAACTAGAAACCTCACTCCTCCAACAAGGCCACACCCCCTAGTCCTTCCCAAATAGTTCTGTCAACTAGAGAGCAAGTAGCCAAATATTGAGCCTATGGGGTCTTTTCATCCAAACCACCACAAGTACACAGATATGATGGACAGTATACAACCATAGAGAACAATGATTCTCAACCTGTGGGTCGAGACCCTTGGGTGTTGTCTAATGACCCTTTCACAGGCATTGCCTAAGACCATTGCAAAACAGATATTTGCACTATGATTCATAGCACCAGCAAAATTACAGTTGTGAAGTAGCCACAGAATAATGTTACGGTTTAGGGTCGCCACAACACGAAGAACTGTATGTTAAAAGTTCTCAGCATTAGGAAGGTTGAGAACCACTGATGTAGACAAACTTAACTGTGATTTGCAGGAAGATGGTGTGACTGGATACCCCAAGGTCAAGCAAAATAAGCCGGATTCTGAAAGGCAAATTCTGCATGTTTTCTCTTGCCTGTAGGATCCAGATTTATTTTCAAAGAGATGAAAGTAGATAGGCCAATTTTTGGAAAGATGGGGAGGAGTGGGAGTCAGGGGGAGGGCCATAGAAGATCATGAGAGAAATAATGTAATTCAGTAACATTATATACACATATTAAAGAGCCACAATCAAATCCAGTATTAGGTAAACCTGATGACTACCTTAGAGAAACAAGTTCACAATTTTTAACTATTAAAGTATCCTGAAAAGAGAATAGAAATAAGAGAAGTACATGTTACGATCTCTGACATTTTCATCATCATGATATCATCATTTATTATTATTATTATTATTATTATTATTATTATTATTATTATTTCTGAGATGAGGTCTTGCTACACAGCCCAGGCTGTCCTTGAACCCTACATCCTGTGTCTGCCTCTCTAGTGCTGGGACAGCAGGCATGTGGCACTGTGCCATGACATTCATCTCCTTGCTCTTTCTCTCTTCTCAGTGTATGTGGGAAAAGAAAACAAAACAAAACCTTGGCTCCACCAGGTGTACGCTTGCTAATTTTGGTTTACATTCCCCCATTCCCATTTGCACCTCCAACAAAAGGAAAAAGAAAGACCCAGATGTATTGTCACTAAATCAAGCCCTGCTTTGGCTAGGTCACCGGAGCTTGGTTTCCATTGTGTTACCAGGAAATGAAAAGAACAATTTTTCTTTTGTTGTTGTTGTTGTTCAGGATCCTAGATTTATATTGCTTTCACTTAGCGAGTGAATAATTGATAAGTCGGGGCGTATTAACACAGAACAAAAGAGCCCAGCGGTACAAGGGTCTTGGGAAGGCTGCCTAAATCAATACACACTCATGAATTTTGAGCGCAAAAGGTTGAGCCGAGAGAGAACACAGATTTAGATGGCCATTAATATTTGAAACACACTCTATGCACGAGAGGCTCGCCAGAACCCAAATGTTAACCGGAGGAGCTTCAGAGAAAAAAAAGCTTCTAAATAAATCTGAAAGCAAGATATTTTCCCCTCCAAAGATCTCACGTGGAAAAAAATCAATCATCTTTGTCGTCTCTGCAGTCAGAAGCCAGCTATTAAAAAATCTAATTAGAGTGGTTCTTTTTTAACCAATTAAACATACCAATGTAACACTTGTCTGATCCAATGTTTGTAATTGCCAGAAACGCAATCAAGTTGCCCTCTATGGTAACGCAGATAACTGGAAAAGATTCCCGCCACTCCTCCTGATAACATCCTTCCTACACAAGAGGCAGACTGAAAATTTGATTAATCTAAACATTTTGTGAGGTGTCAAGAGAGGTTTCTGGCCTGATGCTTCATGGTCACCTGAATGGGCAGACCAACTGAGGACCAGAAAGGAAAAAAAAATATCATCAGTCACAATTTGCTCTTGAGAGGTCGCCTCTGGGGCTTGCAGCTGAGCCACTTTCCAAGCTGGGGGTTTTAAACTGAGAAGGGGAAAAGACTTCTTAGAAGTTTTGAGGCTCTGCATCCTGCTGGAAAGTCATCCCTGGCATTGGATACCAGTTCATGGCTATGACTGTTGGAGATGCTCGACCTGGGCTGCTTATCGCTCTGGTCACTGAAGAAACTCGATAACAGGGACCATGTGCTCATTCCGGCTAAATTGCAGCCATGGTTTGTGGGTGTTAAGAGTCACATTCATTCATTAATTCATTCATTCATTCAGTATGGGTACATATTTGTGTGCATCTATATGCATGTGGGGAGGCAGGATGGTTCTCTACTGCTCTCTATTTTATTTTAAATTACATAATCTTTGGTGACTTCATGTGTGAATATAATATATTTAGATGCTATTCAACGCCTCCCCCCAACTCCTTCCACATCTCTTTCCCAACTTTTATTTCTTTTTCTCTCTCTCCTTCACCTCCTTCTTCTTTTTCTCTCTCTCCTCCTTCTCTGTTGCTGGCACTGCCTCTTCTTCCTCCTCCTCCTCTTCCTCCTTCTCCTCCTCCTCAACACGCTGTGTACCATTAGTGCCCTCTGTGTGCTCACAGGTCCAGGGCCATCTAGTGGGAGCAGGAACAAGCTACCATGGGTCACACTGTTGAAGAATAAAACCCCTGACTCTCCCTTCAGCCTTTACCTGTATGAAGCTTCTTAGAGGTGAGAGCTCATGAGTGCCTCCCCTGCTCCCACTAGAATGTTGACTGACTTGGTCATGTTTAGGTCTTGTGTAGGCAACCGCAGCTGCTATGACATAGCTAGGGGATCCCAGAGACTCCTCAAGTAATATGGGCTATAGCCGTTGCACTTAATCACCCATCACATCCAGATAGTAAGACCCTCCTGCTGCAGACACCACCTGGGGAAAGCAACCCGCAAACCTCTCACACTTGAATGTTTCAGATAGGGTCTCTCACTGGATCTAGACCTTGCCAGTTCTGCCAGACTGTCTGGATAAAAGGCCTGAGGAGTTCTCTTGATCTGATCTGTTTCCTCAGTGTTTGCTGCTACACTCAGCTGTGTGTGTGTGTGTGTGCACGCATGTGTGTGCCAATGCATTGCACATGTGTATATGATGGAGTACGCATGCCACTGTGTGTCAAAAGCTAGAGGAGGACCCTGGGTGTTCTTTTTTAACCAATCTTTTCCTTGTTCCATTGAGACAGGGTCTTTCAATGAACCTGAAACTAGGTTGACAGCCTCCCAGTTCTATGATTCCCCCATCTCTGCCTTCTGTGCTGGGGTTATGGGTACTCACTAGTGTGTCGCCATGCCTGGACTTTCCCATGGATGCAAAATTCAAGGGCCCGAACTTAAGTTCTTATACTTACACAGCAAGCATTTTTACCCATTAAGCCATCTCTGCAGCCCTGCATCTAGCTTTGCACATGGGTTTGGGGAATTTAAATGAAGACCCTTTTGTTTTGGTGGTTAACACTTGACCACTGAGCCATCTCTTTAGCTCACTTTTGAGAAGGTGTTAAGTAGGATACTACATTTGGAAAGAACTTGAGAGACCATTTGATCCAGCCACCAGCTTTTCATAGAAAAGGACAAATTCATCTGGATTCAACCTGTGCTTGCCTATCCTTGGTGAGCTCACTACCCTATGGGGGCAGCCGTGGCCTGATTTCTGAAAAGAAGCTTTGCATATTGAGCTATAATCTGCTTCCCCCTCCCCCATGTCTAAGGCCAAAGAAGCTCTCCTTAGAGATCGCAGTTGCCCCTTTCTGGATGCTGGCTCCTGCCTAGCCGGATTGCCAGTACCGCTCTTTGCCCATGAAGCAGTTAATTTGGGGGAGATAATTCAGAACATGTGCTCATTACTGGGTCTTAGAGGCTAAAAGAAAAATTTGGCGCCTCTGCTGTACAGATGGTGTTTGTTCTGTCCCTGGGAGTCTCACGCTGTAGATCTTAATTAATGAATTAATGAAATTTTTCAGTCAAGTGGTCCTAAGGAGCATTTATTTTTGAAAACTCCCCTTCTGCTGAAACACGTGTTTCTCTGCTTTCCCTCCAAGCCTCTAATTAACCGGCAAGGGAAGGTCAAAGACATTGGTTGTAGACGTGCTGAAAAGGGCATGGATTCTTAAAGGGAATTTACACTTGGAGACTAAAGCTACCACCATGGAATTCCAACAGGACTTTTAACTAGGACCAGAAATGATAGTTACATAATATGTTTGGTCCCTTCATGGAGACAGTTACCTTGTCCTGGGATTTTTTTTTCTGATATGCTTTGGGAGTAGCCACCCATTTTTGATTTGCTTTTTTCTTAGTGTTAGGATTGAATACTAGGCTTTGTACATGTTAGGTAGGTGTTCTACCATTGACCTGCGCCCCCAGCATCTCACTGGAGGATTCTAGGCAGGTGTTCTATCACGGAGCCATGCCCCCAGACCCTCACTGGGGGATTCTAGGCAGGGGCTCCACCACTGAACCACATCCCAAGCCCTTTGACTATTCATTTTTTTTACTGGGAGAAAGAGAGATATTCCTATAGTAGAATGGGCACACACTGCTGAATGTGGCAGACCTGAGTTCTGTTCATTGGCTACCAGTTTCTAGCTGTGACAACCTGGTAAGTTACTATAGCACTGTGAGTACATTTTCTCTTACTAGACACAATTGGTATAAATGTTCCAAGTGCATAGGGTTGGTAATGGTTATTCTTTACTGTCAACCTAACAAGATTTAGAGTAACCAAGAGATTGAAGCACACTTTCAGGAGTGGCCGTGAGGGTGTTTAAAGAGGATCGGGGCAATGTCATGGCAATGGGTAATGCTCTTGCATAGCAGGAATAGGGACCTAAATTTGAGTATCTAGCACCTATGCAGCTGGGAATGGCTCCATGTACCGGTAGCCCCAGCTCCAGATTCAGCAAGAGATCCTGTCTCGAGGAAAGAAGGGAAGAGACACTTGATATCTTCCTATGGTCTCTGTGTGCATGCACCCATGCACATGTGTGCACACAACACACACACACACACACACACACACACACACACACACACATTAAATGAGGATTGACTGAGGGCAAGGGAAAAGGAGGAAGTGAGCCAAACATTAGAATTCCCCTCTCTAGGTGCTTTCTGTTTCAAGTTGATGTGAGGAGTCCTAGCTGCATAGACTACTGCCTTGCTTTTCCATCTAAAACCAAGTGCCAAAATAAACCCTTCCTTGCTGAAGTTACTTTTATCAGGTATTTTTGCCACTGTGATTGAGACAGGAAGAAAGCAGGGTTGTTCTAAAGCAAACTTAGTTAATGAAGTTAGAGACTCATACTTTGTGTTGACTCACAATTACTAGGTAACTGTGATGTTCAGCTTTAGTTGCCAACAGACACACCTACAATTGCCTCGGAATAGAGTTTCATTAAAGGATAATCAGTATTGGGTTGGTTTGTGGTGTGCCTGTGGGAATTGTCTTAACTGAGTTAATTGCTGTGAGAAGACCCATCCTTCTTTGGGTGGCACCATCCCCTAGGCAGGGAGTCCTGACTTGTAAAAGTGTGGAGCACTCAAGCTGTATGCAGGCAAGCAAGCAAGCAAGCAAGCACACATGCATTAATTTTTTTTCTCTGCTCTTAACTGCGGATGTGATGTGACTGGCTGCTTTTGCGACTTTCCTGATATGATGGACTGTAATCTGGAACTGTGATATGAAATTAGCTCTCTCTCTCTCACAAGTTGTTTTTTGTCAAAGTATTTTAATCACAGCAACAGAAATGAAACTAATACAGCAATAACTCCCCCTAAGCTCACAAACAAACAAACAAAACAAACAAACAAAATCTGTCAATCAATCAAAGCATTTGCTATTGCTTACACAAACATGAATTTGTCTTCTGGGATACTGCTAGTTTGGGCTCTGCCTGGTTGGTATTCCTTGGGGCTTTTTCTTGGATGTGTATTGAACTGATGACTGGTCTGAGGGCTCTGTCTGGTTTGCCTTCATTTGCATGCCTGGCTGAAAGCTGGTGGGCAGGTGGAGTTATGGGACCACATTCCTCAGCACCAGGAGGCTAGCTTGGGTTTATTCACAGGACAGAGTCAAAGAACAGCAGAGCTGTATATGGCTTTTGGAGATGGCATCATATCCCTTACAGTGTATGCTTCCAGTCAAAGCAAGTCACTCAAGAGGCAAAAGAATAGAATTGCTGTCTAGTTACTTTTCTGTTGCTGTGATAAAATACTCTGACAAAACTACTAGGGAAAGAAGGGATTATTTTGATGCAAAGTTAGTGTATCATTGCAGGGAAGTCAGAGGAACAGAAGTGTGCAACACATTGTATGTGCTGTCACAAAGCAGGGTGGGGTGAAGAATGCTGTTCTGTCATTTTTTCCTTTTTATATATTCTAGGATACAAACTAGGGAATTGTGCCACCACAGTGGGTGGGTCTTCCCATTATAATTAACCTAATCAAGATCATCCCCATAGGCGTGACCCATGTGACTCTAATCTCATCAAGTTGCTAACTGAGGTCAGCTATCACAGTCACATTTCAGAGAAAATAATTTTCACTATTTTTTCATTGGAATGACATAGAAATACTGAGGTGATGGAGTCATTCTGGGCTCTTGCTGTGCTTTGCTCTGGAGTCTGGGATCCAGGAAAACCCAATGACCACTAAAGCCACTTGAGCCAGGAGCTTTAGGGTCCTTCTTTCACAAATTAAACGAACAAAATTCATGGACCTCAGAGGGCACGTTTTAGAGAAAAGTATGTTGAAGAAGTTTATTCCCAGGAAGTAGGATTCCATAGACCACAGAGCTACTAGTCTCTGACCTTTCAAAGGACTCAGGTCAGAAATTGAGCTGAAGTATACAGGAGGGAGATGAGCTGCTCAGTCCAGTTAGCCCAGCCACAAGGTGTCCCAGTACCTCTTCCCAGTTGTAGTCACATAGCAAGTAGTGAGCATTTAGGAGACAAGAAAGGAACAGGGTCATCCAGCAAGGACAATCTCAGAACCTCAGAGGTTTGGGACTCCTTTCCTACCTGACCAGGCTGCAGTTCCTGCTTTCATCGTTGCACAGTTTTCTATGATCTTGAACTCTTGATCCCCCTGCTCCAGCCTCCTGAGTGCTGGGATTGCAAATGTGCTTAACCATGCCCCGGTAGAGCAGCCAGTGAATCTGCCTTGCATTGTATCTAGTATAACTATTTGAAAAACAACATCTGCTCAAAATTTTGGAGATTGATTGATTTTGGAAGCATTTTAAAGTGGGCATTGTGTAGCTTATATTGAAATCACTTGATTATTCCCACTGGAAAGACTTTATTGTTGTCGTGTGTGTGTGTGTGTGTTCATGAGTATGTAAGAGCATGATTTTGTGTGTTTTCTTGCATGTGGAAGCCAGGGGACTCTCTTGGATGACCTTCCTCAAGTACTGTCTACACATTTTCAAAAGACTTATTAATTTTATGCATTATACACACGTGAGTTTAGATTCCTGCTGAGGTCAGAAGAGGGCAATCAGATCCTCTGGAGCTGAAGTTGCAGGTGGTTGTGTTTTTAGTTGTTGGAAACCAATCTCTGATTTTCTGCAAGAGCAGCAAGTGGGTGCTTTTAACCAATGAGTCATCCTTCTAGCCTCACCTTCCCTTGTTTTAGAGACAGTGTCTTTCACTAACCTGGGACTCACCAAGAAGTTGAGATTGGTTCGCTATCGATCCCCAGGGATCTTCAGAGTAGAAGGGTTGGAAGCATGTACCAGCACACTTGGATTTTATTAAAATGTGGGTTCTAGGGATTGAATGCAGACCCTTGTGTTTGTACAATGAGGTTTCTCTTAACGGAATCATTCAAGTTACCATTTCGTGAGGATTCTCGGAGAAGCTGCGTGTGGTTTTAAGTCATTATAAGCACAGCCCAGAGGAAGGACCTTCAGTTCTGTTTTTCCCTTTCAAGGGATGTGAGTGCAGGGGAACTTGGGGGTCAACATACTGGTGCCTTCAGCCCGGGCAGAGCCAGCTTTGATAGTCACTGTTGCAGTCACCTTTGCAAGCCCCAGTGTGTTTGTGGCCGAGCATCCCATGTACCTTATCAGGATGTACTTTATCAGGTTGAAGGCTGCTCACATGTAATCCTGACCTTAGCTCTGTGGTCTCTTCTATATCACTTTTTTTTTTTTTTTTTTTTACCAGCACTGACACTGAGGCTTTGGAAATGACCATGACTTACAAATGATATAGAAGACTTGAAGCCAGGGAAATGGATTTAGCAATGGCAAAAAATGTGGTAAAGTAAGATGGGAGGCCTTTCTTGTGTATGTGTGTGGATGCACATGTATGTGCAGGTGGATGTGCATGAACGTGTGTGTGTTGATGGAGGACAGAGATCAACTTCAGTGGTTGTTCCTCAGAACTCTGCCTCCCCCCATTTTTTCACCAATGTCTCTCATTGGCCCATCACTCTCTCATCTATGCTACATGGTCAGCAAACCCCAGGGATCTATTTGCCTGTCTCCAATTTTCCAGCACGGGGATTACAAGCACATATTACCATTTGCAATTATTAGAATGTGGTTTCTAGAGATCCTTCTCAGATCCCCATGCTTGCATGGTAGGCACCTTACCAACAGAACTATCTCTCCATCACATAATTCTCTCTAGTGAGCACTTCATGCTGCTATTACCACATTATTCTGCAATCCCTATATGAGAGACAAGAAAACAGTAAATCACAGGACACATGTAGCCTGAAGGATAGGAACCAGCACATGTAAGATGAGGAGTCCCTCGGTCTGACTATTAGACAATTTCCATGTCTTGTTGCTGCAGTAGAGACCCACAGCTGTGTCAATTTACAAAGCACAAAAGTGTGTAGAAATTAAAGATCAGGATGCCAGTTTGTGACGATGATCTTGTTAATATGAAAACCCGCTGGAGTATGCCTCGTAGTGATTGAACAGAGCTTAAAGATCCAGTAATCCCATCATGAAGATCTGGCCTTAAATCCTTGTTATTTCTAACCACCTCTTGCATTGGCTTCGTTCCTGTCAGTCGCTGTGATAAAACAAAAAACAAACAAAACCCAAAAACCAGAAACCAAAAGCAAAACAACAACAACAACAACAAAAAGCAAAAAACAAAACAAAAACAAAACAAAACAAAAAAACCCAACCAAAAACATCCTGAAAAACAACCGAAGCCAGGGAAGGTTTGTTTTGGCTTATGATTCCCAAGGTTTAGAGTCCAACATGGTGGGGAAAGCATGGCAGCATGCAGAGGAGGCATGACAAGCAAGATTGGGAGCCTGGCCACACACATAGCATTTGTACTCCAGAAGCAGTGACTAAACAGGAAGTAGAGCCAGGGTATAGAGTCTCAAAACCCACCCACCAGTGACGTACTTTCTTCAGCGAGGTAACCTTCCCAAACAGCGCCACCTGCTGAGAACCAAGTGTTCAGACCTATGAGAGGCTTTCCATTTGAACCTCAGATCCTTCTAAATATCCCACAACCAAATGCCTGTAGCAGATGAACTTGGGGGTAAAGTACCTAACATATGAACTTTTAGGGTAGGAAAGCGATGAGTCACTTTGCATTGCTGTGAAAATGTGTCTTACAGAGACAACTTAAGGGAGGAGTGGCTTGCTTGGGCTCATGGTTTCAAGGGATTTTGTTCCATCATAGACGGAAGGTAGAGGAGGGCAGCTCAGATCATGGTGACAGGAGCTATTCACATCATAGTGGGTTTGTATGCAGTGAAAACGAGGCAGGAAACAGTGGGTGGGTTATAACCTTTAGAAGTACCTCCTTAGTGCTCTCTTTTCCCCTTCTAGGTCCCTACCTCCCAAAGGCAATTCAGCCTCTTCAGATAGCATCAGGGATAGGAACAAATACTGAAAGGAGGGGCTATCTGATTCATATATATATATATATATATATATATATATAGAGAGAGAGAGAGAGAGAGAGAAGAGGCACTTAGCTAACCCCATACCCCACAGACTGTAAGCCATTTCCCCCTCTTGGAATAGAGTCCTTGTAACACTGCAACAATCCTCAGAAGATGGAAGATACTTCTGGGCACTGAAACTGGCTGATAGACAGGCAGCTACTGTCCATGGGGGCTCCTGGGTCACTCAGGCTGATTGCAGTTGTCAGGAGCAGGATGAGGCAGGCTGCACAAATTGAGTGACGCTGTGTTTTTAATTTAGGAGGATTCCGAATGGAAGCATCAAGGACCCACGGAGCCAGACTGTGAAATTACTCTTGGCTTTGCAGCAGGCTCTTGATACTCCAGCATTATGGAACTTGTCAGTTCTGGGAGGCAGAGGCGGGTGGGGTGGCAGGCACGTGGGTAGCTGTCAGAACAAGAATGGATTAATTCTGGGCATTCAGTCCTGTGCCAGGGGTCATGATGGGTGACAGCAACAAAGGGAGTCTGCCTTTGGCAAATCTTACTAGCTTAATCATGGACTCAGGGCTCTGCCCCATGAGCTCACTAGACTCCTGCAGTGCTCCCAGCTGCTTTTCCCACCTGGCTCCTTCCAGCTGTTCCTTTTCCTCTTTACATCAGCCAGTTTTCCTTTTAGCATTGCCTCTCAGAACCCTGCCCGTGTGGAGGTGCACATGTGTGTGGATGTATGTATGCAAATATATGCAATGAGTGTGTTGGCAAGTGTGTATGTATGTGTGCGTGTGTGAGTGTATGTATATATGTGCAGGGGTGAAAGTCTGTGTGGGTGTGTGCATGCAAATATGTAGAGTGAGTGTGCATGTGTGCATGCTTGTGCACATGTGTGCATGCATGCATGTGCATGTGTCTGTGTGTATGTGGATATGTTTGTGCATGGGTGGGAGTCCACATGGGTGTGCATATTTATGTGCACACGAGGAATCTGCATGTATTTCTATGTGTATGGGTGATATGTATTCATGTGTATGCATGTATATATGTTCATGGTGAGTGTACATGTTTCTGTATGTATACATTGTATGTGTGCACATGTATATGTGTGTTTGTGCTCATGCTGTATAAGTGCACATGTGTGTATGCATGACTATGAATTGTATAGCAGTTTCCTCAGTTGCCAGTCAACACCCAGGAACTTCTAAAGGAGGTGTGTTAAGGCTCAAGAAGCAAACAACTAAAAAGTCTTGGGAAGTTCCTGAAATTGACCAGATGCACAATCTCTCTCTCTCTCTCTCTCTCTCTCTCTCTCTCTCTCTCTCTCTCTCTCTCTCTCTCTCTCTCTCCTCCTCCTCCTCCTCCTCCTCCTCCTCCTCCTTCTTCCCCTGATTATATAGAGTAAATAGCCCCACTGAGGAGAGAGATTAGCTGAGCTGCCTAGAAGACACACTGCTAAGCTACAGCTGAGGTTTCTAGCCTTTACAAATCATAACTTATGCTGGGAGGGGCTTTCAGGGATACAACTGCCTTTGAATTGTTCCTGTTCCTGTAACTCCAAACCTCTATTTCTGTGAGTAACCTCAGTAAAAACTCACTGATTCACAAACTGCTTGGTGATTTTCTTTGATCTATCAATTCCCTATCTGAGGTGGGATATGAGCCTTGTTCACATCTCCTCAGGAACAGTGTTGCACAATAGTACCATGCTTGCACACAGGAGAGTATGTATGTATACATGTGTGTATATATGCCTAAATGAGTGTGTATTAAGCACATCTATACGCATGAATAAATGTTCATGTTTATGTGCTTATGGGCGTCTGAATGTATGTGTATTATGCACATCTATATTCATGAATAAATGTTTATGTGTTTATGGGCATCTGAATGTGTGTATGGATGAATGTGCATGTGTGTAGGTGTATGTGCTCATGGGTAAGTGCATGTATGTGAATGGGAGTGTGCATGTCGTAAGGTCTGGAACGAGAAGCTAGCTTGCTAGGCAGCCAGCTGCAAGATCGTTGGGAACCAGTTGGCACTGCCTTGGGTGGCAGTGGTAAGCTGAGGGAGAGGCTAAGTGAACAGCTGCCGCCCTCTACATTTCAGCTCCAGGTCACCTGTGGGACCCAGAGACCTCAACATGCCTGCCTCAGGAGCACCAGACTGGAGTGGCAGTGCAGGCCTGGGACATGCAGCCACTAACCTTATACCTGATACCACTGTGCCAATGAGGCAACCTGGTAACCTGTGAGTTGAATCTTGGACCTGCGACCTCCTCTCAGTCCCTGTTCTGTCCAGGCTTGTCCTTGCTTTGTTCTACCCTCAACTCTGCCCCTTTTCAGCTGCTGTCACTCTGGCTATCCTACTTAGGACCTTGAGAGGGTGGACAGGAGTCACCCATCTGAATATGACATTAGCTAGCTCTCTGGTCGCCTGAGACCTACAGCCCTGACTCTCCCAAGCTAACAGCTAAACCTCAGCCCCAGTGCAGCTGTCCATCTCTTGCATAGCTCCCTGGGATGCTATCTCCGCATCTTTGCAACTCTTTCTCTCTTTTCCACTCGGTCTTTATCGCCTTGTAAAATCCCATTATCAGCTCACAAGGCGCTTCCTCTCTGTAGCCTTTCTAACCGTGTCAGGCCATTTCTTAGAGCATCTCCAGCTCCCTGCTTAGTCATCAGCGGCGGCTCTTCTACATGTGCTGAGTATGCCTCCCTCTAACCAGTCTGGCAGAAATGAATAAAGAGATGTTTGGGACTGGAGCCATAGCTCAGTGGTTAAGAGTACTTGCTGCTCTGCCAGAGGACCAGAGCTTAGGTTCCAGCACTCTCATACAACCACATGCAACTCCAGATCGAAGGGATCTGATGTCTCTTTCTCATCTGTGGACACACACATACACACTCATATGGATGCACACAGCACATGCATGCACACACACAATACATTTAAACAAACATACATTACACATACATATGCACATGCATGTGTATACATATATTTACACACATACATATACATGCATTTGTACATACATATGTACACATGCACACACACACACACACACAACACTTGTGTCTCTTCATCTGAATATCAGACTACTGAAACAATGATTTAAGAACTAGAATCTCCTCACATGTTGGGAGAAGGAAAATACTGACGCCTGGAACCAATCAGAGGGGAAACTTATCTCCCAGAAGAACTCACACAGTTCTGACAACTGTTATACCACCTTGTTATAGGGACTGGAGCCTAGACAGTGGTGGGTCAGTAAGTGGACAAGATGATACCTTGACCAAGGCTGCTTAGATGTGCATATCCCTGGCCCTCCACTGAAACTTAAATCTCACTTCAGAACGCTGAAGACAGACTTGAGAGAATCATTGCATCTCTTTGTCCTTTTGTCCGATGTGGCCACATTGCCTAAATATCCCCTTTTAGTCTTTTACTATCGTCTAGGCTGTTTTAATTGGTTTCCCAAGGTAACTGAGCCTGGCTTTTCAGAAACCAGACTGTAAGCCCGGGTTTGGTAATACCCTTTGTAGACCATTAGTTCTGAAAGGTCATGGAAAGGCTGTGTTCCCTGCTGGTGTGCTTACAGATTAACACAGGAGGAACACATAGGTGGTAGTAGGAGCCGAGCACCCAGGAGTCCAGGCAGGGCTGTCTGCCAATCCCCCTCTCCCTCCCCAGGGACTGAAGAACCCTTCGGAGCAGCTCTTGCTGTCTGCTGTCATTCTCTGTCAAGCTTCCTCCTTTCAGTCTTCCTCATAACTCTGATACTAGATTTGGCTCACTCCAATCATCTTCACCGCCCTGAGGGGACTTGTAAATTCAGATTCTCATGTCTCATAGACCACATGCAGTTTCTTGAGGGGCTTTCTTCTCTCCTCTCTCTCGAGGTTTTCTCTGACGCTTATTGTCTTTCATGATCATATTTTATTTCCAGTTGGTGTTTTTTTTTAATATTTTAGTGTATGTTTGTGGTTATATGTGTATAGTGTGAGAGATGTTTCCTGGAAACACACATACACACATACACACACACACACACACACACACACACACATACACACACACACACACACACACACACACAGGGCTACTTGCTTCTCAATAGGGAACTCACAACAGTCTAAAGTAATGATTCTACTAAAGTTCACCTTGGTGCACAATAAGGGCTTCTAGCAAGAGTATGTGTTAGGTTGTTTCTTACAGGAGCAGAGATAACTCAGGGGAGCTGTGTCCCTAAAAAGTCTCCCTGCCCCTACATGGGTGATGACTCAAGAAAGCTATTACCCTAGCGGTCTCTGGACTACATGCAGGCAGTTCCACTGGCCAGAGGATCTCCTCTTGGCCCCCTGGGCTGGTCAATCAAGACCCTCCCAGCAGCTGATTACTGCTTCCACAACTTCGGGGAGGGACCCTAGAGAACCTTGTAAATTTCATTTTTCTCAGACCTGTAAAGTTTGTTTGCTTCCTGAGTCTCATGAGCCCACACCCCTGCCTGGTCTCCATTATAGGAAGGACTGTTGTAATTTGAAGGAAACTGCTATACAATATGGACACCAGAGGATAATTTGGGGTGCTTTTCTTAGCTATTGTCCGCCTTTCCACTTTCCCTTCCCTCCGCTCCCCTCCCCTCCCTCCCTTCCCCTCCTCTCTTCTTCCCTTCCCTCCCCTCCCGTTCCTCCCTTCTCTTTTCTCTTTTGAGATGAATGTCTCTCACTGGCCTGGAAATTGTCAGTTTGGTTATGCAATCTGGTCGATGAGTCCCAGGCACAGCCTCTTTAGTGTTGGGACTAAAATGCCTGTTATAATGTCCAGCATCTTTATGTGTGTTCTGGCCATTGAGATTAGGTCTTCGTGCCTATGGGGCAGGTATTTTCCTAACCTTGTCATCTCCCCAGTCCAGTGAGGTTATTTTTAATGGGAAGTAAATGACAGAGCCCACCAGGCTACCCCAGCTCGTCTGGCTTCAAGTAGATACATTTGGCTCAGAAGGCAGGTAGCATGGGTCAGAACCATTCTTCCTGGGACACTGGGGTTCCTGGGAGGTATGTGAGGCGGAAGGTAGTTGTTATAACCAGAAATGGGATTTTATAGAAGAAGCTCTCCCTCCCTGCAAATCGCATGGTCTGGGCGTGACATGTCCAAATACCTTTAAGTAGTATCTTGAAAGAATCTGTGAACTTTAAAGTGGTGGCTTTACTTAATTTCAACCATGTTGAAAGTGCTGTTAGATCTGTTCAGATAACTGATTCCAATTTACTACTTTGCAACTAATAAATAATTAGTACAGCTTTCCCAAGTGAGTCTGGGAAAGGAAAGAGAATGGACATAGGGTGGGGTCCTTTGTACAGGAAACATGGCGGCCTTTGAGAACTTTCTTTCCCTGTGGCTCATGGTGGTTCTGTTCTCATACAAGGTTGGTGGTGATTTGAGGCAAGACTCATAATTTTCCCAGTTCTCATCTTTCTCTCCTGTGAAAGGGGAGCATGTTTCCATTTATCCTACAAGAGCCAAAGAGCAGGGCGTGGTGTAGCCGTTCATTCCAGATGTGCCCTCAAAACGTGGCAGTTTATTCCAGATGTTCTCTCAAAGACCTTCCCACTTCTCCCTTTTCAAAAAAAGTGTGTTTCACTGCAGTTTTGCTCCACATCCAAAGATTCGTTATGTCTCATTCACCAAGAATATGACACCCAACTCTAGAAACAATATTAAAATCAGATACCCCTACCGCTATGAGCATTTGTAGGGCTCATTCCACTTGTTGCTATAAGGAAGTGGGGGTGAACCCCATGTTTCTGATAGCTGGGCCAACCAAATATTTTTATGAAAATGAATCTTGATTCATACCATGTAGACAAATCTTCAAATCAATCAATTTCAACTGGATTATAAAGTGCAGTAGCTAATCATAGGTGTCAGTATAACTGGACCTAGAATCACCTGAAAGGTTAGCCGCTGGGCACTCCTGAGACAGATTTTTCTGATCAGACTATAGGAAGTCCTGTCCTAAATGTGGGAAACACCTTCTGGTTGAAGCCCCAGTAAAGGAGATAGATGGAAGAAGAAAACAGTCTGCTTTTTGCCTGCTTGCTTTCACTCTCATTAATGAGTTAATCTACCTTGCTGCTGCTGCTGCTGCTGCCAGTTCTCTTGTTGAGATTAGAACCCGCTTCTTTTGCATTTTCAGCCTAGAGTGAAAAAAGGGACTCTGGTGAGCATGGCTCAGGCAGGCCTTGCCTTTCTCTCTCAATCCCTCTGCCTTGCTAAATAACCATTAAGTTACAGTCCCGAGGCTAGTCTCGGAGGTGTATTCCCTTATTTGGACACTTCTTCCTGAGGCTAACTACCAAGGTCCAGCTATCAAAGTATTGAAGTCCAGCAACCAAAAGCCCCCATTTGGTTCGTCTAATTAACACGCCCAGTTAAAATGAAATACCTCATCCTACTGTGGGGTTTTTTCTTGTATCTTTATAAACTGCCATTTGTCTATAGGCCATGTCTGTCTCCTCGCTATCCAGAAACAGTCCTTTGTCCCACTTTGGGACAAATACCCCTCATCTCTCTTCCTTGTTCCCTTCCCCTTCTCCCTCATCATCTGTCTTCTGTCTTTGTCTTTTATTCCCTGTCTCTTTCCCTCTGGGGCAAATAAATCTCCTTTGAGTTGAGAACTTGATCTTGGAGGTCCTAGCTGATACTTTTCCTTTCATGAAGACTAGCAGCTATCTTCTGGGCCTTCAGTGCTGGACTGGGACTTCTAGAGCAGACAGCGCTGTGGGCTGAACAGCCACTGGGTTCTCAGGCACTGTGGTGTGAGACAGTCACCCTAAGAAAATCACTTTGGTACTTGTTCATTCTATTACTTCTTATCCTCTAGAGATCTCAGACTAATATACAGACCTAAAACAGAAAATAGGAGCATACATCTTCTGGGAATTGTTTTAAGGTAGCTTTCTGATTTCAAAAAGGAAAAAAATTAAGTAGGAGTAAAATGACTTTCCCTAAAGAATAGAAGTATAAATTTGGCTATATTGGCTGGCCAGCTGGCCCCTGGGATCTTCTTGTGTCCTGCTGTCCAGTGCTGGGGTGAAAGGTCTGTGCCAACATGCCTGACTTTTACATAGGCTCTGGGAATTTGAGCTTAGGACGTCATACCACACAGTGGGCACTTTTGCCCATTGAGCCATCTCCCAGGCCCCGCCATCCGAAGCTTTATACCGAGGCAGAACTTAAAAATACCTGAATTGGGGGTGAAGAGACAGGCTAGTTGGTAGAAAGTACTAGCTTTACAAATATGAAGACCTGAGGTCAGCCTCCCAGAATGCATAGCTAAAGCTGAGTGCAGTGGCCTCCCCTTATAATCCCAGCCCAGTGAGATGGGTGTGGGGTGTGAGACAGGACGATGCCTGGATAACTAACCTACCTGGACTACCTGGTAAAAAGTTGCAGGCCAATGAGAGACCCTGCCTTAAACAAACAAACAAATAAACAAACAAACAAACAAACAAACGGTGGGTGGCACCTGAAGACAGATAGTTTAGGATTTTTCTTGACCTCCTCGTGTGTACAGCACATGTGTACAGCAGCCCGCATGTACATGTATGCATACAACATTCCAAATAGATAATTATCTGAAGAAATGGTGAATAAGAAGAGAATTGAGCTTGCCTTTCCAACAAATCGAGTGCAAGGGGATCCTTTTTCCTATTTTGAATAGATATTATAATCCTGCTGCTTTCTCTGTCTGTTTTTTTTTTTTTTTCCCTTCTCACCTTAAGTAGCAGCTCAGATCTAGCCCATCCAATAGGCAAACACTCTGGAGTATGCCTTTTATCTTGCTCCAGCACGGTTCTTGATCTACAGCCCTTGAGGAGGACTCCAGACTGGGGAGATGCCGGGGAAAGGTGTTAGCGAGTTGAGATTAGTTAGGCAAGTGGCAGAGCGAATGTATAAGCAGTGATTTTGCATAATGAGGCGTGTGAAATCCCACTGGAGGTTGTTAAAACAGCAGACAGGCTGCAGTAAACAAGGAGGAAGGTAGGCTTTGAGAGCAGATGGCTTTGAAAGCCTGGCACAGCCCCGGTGCAGACTTTTAAAAATTGGTTGTGTGAGTGTGAGCTACTTTTTTTTTTTTTAAGATTCGACATGCATATTTTAAACTTCTGTTTTAATGATAAAGTTCCGTGGGTAATTGAACATAAGTTTCTATCTTGTTGTAAACAGGCTGGCAGCCAGATGTGATGGACAGCTTGTAGGGAGAGCAGGCCCGGTCGGTTCTTGTGTATTTGGATTGAAATGTGTTATATGTTTCAGAATGGGGTAGTTCTTTTTTGTTTTTTGAGATGGGGGTCTCACCTAGTCCAGGCTATACACTAGAACTCATTGTTAGGTACCAAGGACCTTGCTAAGATTATAGGCACACACACATACTGGGCTTGTTAATGAGATGCTGGGGACAGAAGCAAGCGCTTCTCCCATGTTTGGTAAGAGCTCTGCCAACTCAGTGAGCTACATTTCCAGGAGGGAAGCTTTCCTGACTTACATTCTTGGGGGGCATAGGGACAAATGCTCTTCTCTAGCCAAGTGACCACTGTGAACACCATGCCACTATGCAAATAGCTCCTGGGCTCTCTCCTACTGTATCCCGTGCCCTGCCGAGGATGGGCCACATCCCCTTACCTTCTCGATTTTATCTTTGTCCCTCCTGACTTTCTTTCAGTTTTTATCCATTCTCTATCTCTTCCTGAACATGGTATTATTTCTGGAGTCACCGTATTACCCTCATGTAAGTACACTCCCCTTCTCTCCTTTCCTTCCTTTCTCTCGTTCCTTTCCTTTTTCCTCTGTTTTCCTTTCTTACTCTGTTCCTTTTTTCCTCTTTCTTTCACACACACACACACACACACACACACACACACACACACACGCACGCACGCACGCACGCACGCACACACACATATACATAATTTTATATGTGTGTTCATGTATATGTAAGTGTATGTGTGTGTGTGTGTGTGTGTGTGTGTGTGTGTGTATACAATGAGTATGCATGTAGAGGCCAATGATCAAATTCTAATTCAGATGTCATTTCTCAGATATTATTTGTTTGTTTATTTGTTTGCTTTTGAGACAGATTCTTACACTGGTTCAGTGTAGCTGTCTGGTCAGTGAGTCTCAGAGACCCTCGTCCTCAGTACTGGATTACAAATGCCTTCCACTTTGCCCGGACATTTTATTTGGGTCTCAGAAACAAGCCCCTCATGCTATGAGACAAGTACTTTGTAGGCTGAGCCAGATTCCATCCCAGCTCTCAGAGTAGCCCTTTGTGTGTGAACTTCAGATGAGCTGCCCACGAGAGTCCTAGTCCCAGGTATGACATCGGATGAACAGCCTTTCTGAGGACAGCCAACTGAGGTCTCTGTTGACATAATCTTATCTCTGAAACCAAGGCAACCTCTAATGTGTTTGTTTCCATGTAGGTATGCTTTGGGGGAGATTTGTACAGCAGATCCCCATAACCAGATTTTATGTATCTATCAGGCATGTCCAGTCTTTAGACACTGGAATGGAATAATATAATCTACAAAGCCCATGTTTAAGAACTGAACAACAGAATTTTTATTTAAGTGAAAAAAGTAAAATCTCATAAGGGAACCAACCCCCTGTTCACTTTTTCACATCCTGGCACTGCGACCTGGGTCTTCACTGGCAGCATTTCCTATGCCTGACCACACTTCTTGGGAGCGGGGACAGCTGTCTATCTTTACCGCCCACTGTTAAGTGGTACATCTGCAGTTTCCGCAGGACCAATGCCTTCATCTTGTGTGTGGTCAGATCTATTAGGAGACTTGGTCACTACGACATAAATAAGACAAGAGTGGAAGAAGACAGAGTCGTGATGTACCATAACCTGACGCTGTCACCCCAAACTCGCTTTCTGTACGTCACTGGTTGTTTTGGTTCCCGTATCTGGAGTCCACTCAATGAGACTTTAGATTTGAATGTTTGAAAGGAGAGTTACATTCACAGTGGTCTGTGATGAAGACTTGCGATGTGTTACTTCCCTGTATTTCGATTCTTACTGTTTCCCTGGGATAACGACTGTGTTGGTTAAGGGAAGTTGGACTGAATGCATTTTGTGTCCATGAGCCTATGGAGACAAGAGGTGGAAGGTTATAGCTTGAAAGCATTATGTTTGGGTGGCAAACTAACAAGGGGTGTCCTTCTTATGATAGTTTCTATTGACTGCCAATTGTACAAGAAATAGAATCACCCTGGAGACAAATCTTTTAGATAGGTTTTAGAGATTAGGTTAGTTGTGATGGGAAGCCCAGCCTATGCTTTATTCAGGTCCTGATTGTTTTTCCAGACAGACTGGTACTTATGATATAGGAAGTCATAGGACTACAGAATATTATCTCCATCATCAGAGGAGTCGTAGACTTGAACTACAGACTTCACGAATGCTAGGCAAGAGCTCTGCCAACCAAGCTACATCCCCAGCAGGGAAGCTTTCCTGACTTATGTCCTTGGAGGGCATATGGACAAAGGCCTGCACCTCCCTAGCAAAGTGTGGATGCCTTTTACCAAATTTTTTGTATCAGGCAGGTTCAACCTTTTGATATTGAAACAGAACAGTGTCATCTACAAAGTTCATGTTTAAGAACTGATCAACAGGATTTTTCTTGAATTGAAACAGTGTGTGGCAAGTTGACAAGTGGGTATACATGCCTGTGTGTGTCCTGGGATTGTTTTGAGCACACCCTTAGATGCCAAGGGCAGATCACTGGCAAGCATCCCCTCCAGTAGTGATACCCAGAACGCTGGTGTCTGGCATCATACTCTGTTCTGAGAAGGAGACTCAGATCATAGATTTTAGACCATGATGCTGTGCAATTATGATTCCTAATAGGATCACACTACCTCCAGGCCTCTCATCCAACCTATCTCTCTCTCCCCTCTCTCCTGCAAAGGAAACCCAGTAAGTCAAATCTCTAGGCAAGCATATTGTGTGAGAGAGATAAATCTAAGAAAAATAAGACCCCTCTAAGGATTTGGGGTGGAAAAAGAAGATATCTATATAAATAATTTCATGCTCTGATATCCTAGAAGGCTGTCATTCATAAATATATACATACACATTTATATATTGTAATATATGTGTAAATATATGTGAATATTTATATTTATATGCATACACACATATGTGTGTATAAAATGTTCCACTTCTATTTCCATATCCTCTCTTTTTGAGGTGTTGTTATTGTTGTTGAAACCTACTGTGTCCAACAAGAGCTGCCTGATGTGTATTGGCCTCCCTGTTGGCTTGATCTTGTGCAGGTAGCCAGAGCTACAGCTAGTTCAATGGCGATGCCATATCCAGAAAGCCCTTACATTCTTTCTGTCACCTCTCCTGTGATGTTCTCTGAGTCTTGGGGTGGAGGATGTAGATGTCCCATATAAGGGTCTAATGTAACTCTTGCGTGGTATGCATTCTGAGAAGATCATCCTAGTCTGATATCAATAACTGATTTAAAACTTGAATTGTGTGTGTATATGTGCAGTATGTTGTGTGCTTGTGTGTGATGCATGTACCTGCCTGTGGGGGCCTGTGCGCATGCATGTGGAGGCCAGAGGAGAGCATTTGGGTTCCTTCCTCTATTTTACTCCACTGGATCTTCCTGACACAGGGTATTTCACTGAACCTGAGACTGGCTGATTCTGCTAACTTAGCTGTCCAGGGAGCTCTGGGGATCCTCTTGTCTCTGCCCTGGGGTTGAAGGCATGTCTGACACTTTAATGCGGGTTATAGGGACTTGAACTCAGCCCATCCTTGATGTAGCCTCGGAGACATCTTTCTCATGCTAGATACTGGTCTTTCTAGTAGATATTGCCCTTACATATCTCACCCAAGAGACACCATCTTGCAAAGATGCATGGATGAACTTTGATAGTCCATTCAAGTGTTTTGGGGCAATCTACATGACAAAGATAGTATCAGTATGAGATCCTAGCTATATCTCAGGTGTATTTATGGGTGATGTTGGGCCTGTCTAGGTGGGGGTCATGATTGTCTCCAAGTTTATGGACAAGTTTAAATTCCACAGCATTTTTGACACTGTTCCTAAACTCGGTAGCTCAGTAAGTACCCCCCACCTGAACATGTTGCTTCCCAGAATGCTTTTTGATTGTATGCTCACTGAGAATTCTCCATATTCCATAAAAGCACAGTGACTCCTAATTACTTGATGATTGACACTTATTTTAGAAGAATAGAATAAAATAACTCCAGGAGAAAGATAATTTTAGCTTTTCATGTCCATCTAGATAAGGTGGTCTCTCCCATTTGTTTTATTGTAATTTATCTCCCTATACGGAAAACATCAATTAGGAATAAACTCATATCTCTCTTTTCAGAAACTGCTCATTCTTCACTGTTTATTTTCACATGGCTCTCTGCTACAGCTTAAATGTGAAAAACCTCCCATAGGTCCATGTGCTGAACCCTTGTTGTCCAGTAGGTGGCAGTATTAGTTACTACTCTGTAATGATTAAAATACCAGGATGGGGAAAGTAACTTAAGGAAGAAAGAGTTTATTTTAGCTTATGGTAGGGAAGGCATGGCCGTCAGAGCAGGAAGGAATGTGATCACATTTCATCCGCAAACAGGAAGTGGAAAGATAGGACAGAAAGTTGAGCCAGGCTCTAGGCCCTCCAAGTGACCCCTTTCACTCTTACTTCTTTCAGTAAGGTCTCCACCTTCTGAAGGTTTTATAACCTCCTCAAAGAGCGCCACCAACTAGAGACCAAGTGTTCAAATACACAAGCTTATGAGAGACTTCTCTCACAGTGATGGCACTGAGAGGCTGTAGAGCTTAGCCAGAGGCAATGGACTATCAAGGGAAGACATTCCAAGGTATACCTGCCCCCTAGTTTGTGTGTTTTTCTCTGCTTCCTGGTTGATTGTGGTGTGAACTGCCTCCATCTCAGGATCCCACTGCCACAACTGGAGCTGTTCCACCATGCTTCTGTCACGATGGATAGAAACTCTGAAACCTTAAGACAAGCCTTTTATCTCTGAGAATGCTTTATGGTTACTGTTTTAAATGAGCCATCATGTTCTCAGAGACAGAATGTTTACTATACCCTCCATTATACCCACTTTTTTCTCTCCCTTTGACCTGATTTTGAAGTTCATCTCCCTGTGTTCTTACATCTTTTCCTTGAGGCTTTGTGCTTAGTTCAAACAATATGACTATGCCTTTGAATACAACCGAAACTATAGCTCCTCTCTTTCCAGCCTGACTATCTCAATGTACTCAAAGTAAAACGATTACCCCAAGCCAGGTCCAGCATCTTCTACATTTTATGTTTTGTTTAGACCTATCACATGAGTAGCTCTGTCACTGGGCTAACCCAGTGGTATAAGCTAGATTTTAAGAACACATTTTAAAGATATTCAGTATTTCTTTAAGTATCTGTCATAGCAGATTGAGCACTTGAAAATATCCATTAATAGCTTAGACTCAAAAAACCTGTTCCAAGGTTTTGTTTGGTGCTGACCATGATCTCAACTACAGTGGAAGCTTGCTGCTAAATAATTTGATGTTTACATAGACTTTTTAATAATAGTTTTCATCCAATATAAGGGTTGTGCTCTATTAGTTGTTAGACAAAGGGTATCCATAAAAACAAAATGATAAATAAAAGTGTGACCATCTATGAAGGTTTGAATGAAAATGGCCCCCCATAGGCCCATAGGAGTGGCACTATTAGGAGGCATGGCCTTGTTGGAGGAAGTGTGCCCCTTGGGGGGAGGGGTGTTGAGGTCTCAGATGCTCAAGCCAGACCCAGTGTTTCACACTCCTTCTGCTGCCTGCTGCCTACCTCTCCAGCACCGTGTCTGCCTGTTTGCTGCCATGCTTTTTGCCATGACGACTATAAGCCAGCCACAATGAAATGCTTTCCTTAAAAGAGCTGCCTTAGTCATAGTGTTTCCTCACAGAAATAGATATCCCCATCATTTGTAGAGCCTTGGCATACACTTTGGATGCTGACCATAGGCAACGATTGGTTTTCTTTTTTAAAAAAGTCTCTGTGTACGTACGGGTGTGTGTAGACCACAGCACACAGGTGAAAGTCAGAGGACAATTTCAGGTTTGGGTACTTACCTTCTGTATTGTTTCAAACAGGGTCTCTTATTGCTCTCTGCTGCATAAGTCAAGCTAGATGGCCCATGAGGTTTCACGGATTCTCCTTTTTTTGGTCTCCCATCTCTCCAAAAGAGTCCTGGAACTACAGATGTGTGATATACTACACCTGACTTGTAGGCTTAGATTTTTTCAAAACCTACTTTTAATAAGGGTTCTCAAATGTTTCAACCCTGCTTCTAGCCCACAGTCCAAAGGTAGGGGAGAAAAGATGGTAAATAGAACAAGGGGATGTAGACCTGTTTAGGAGTAGTTCTTTGGGGGCGATTCTAATCTGTTTGTCAGGATGCCAGAAGTCCAGTTCAGTAGTGTCAGGATACCAATCACGAATCAGCAGTGGTGGCACAATCTGGCTGAAAAAGCCAGGCCTCTGCTGATGTCATCATCACGGGATGACCAGAACCAACTAGGATGCCAGGAGAAGTTCTCTGCCATGCTTCTCTCAACAAAGCCAAGATCAGAAAAGTCTCAAGACCCAGAACATTGCACAGCTAGCTAGGCAAGCACACTGTCCTATTTACATTCTCTCCAGAATCACGTGTCCTTCCACGGGTCTCGCCTCAGCAAAACACCATGTGAGTCTGCATTACACGACACAACCAAAAACTTCCACTTCACTGACTTTTTGTATAGTCTGTGGATTTGAACTCAGGTCCTCATACTCGAGAGGCAAATGCTTCACCCACTAAGCCATCTCTCCAGCTCCAGATTTGTCTTCTTGTAGTGGGTGAACTTGAAACACTCACACAACACTCTCTATTGAGATATACACAAAGTATTCATAACTATAATGCCTATATAGATTTTTACAAAAAATGGGCTTATTAATAATAATAAAAAGACCAGGTCAAGCAAAATAACAGTATGTATGGCTCATCAGAGAACCACTTTCGCCCTGTATTCTAGTCATTATCCTATTAACAGGCTAAGCACTATGCTAATTCCTATCAGCATTGATTTCCTTTCCCTGTATTGATGCTTTATGTAAACAGAATCGTATAGCATACGCTCTGTCTTTATCTTCTTTCCTTCAACATTAAGTCTGTGAGATTCATCTATGGTTTTTAGAATAATTGAAAATAACCTTTTTTTAAAAAATCATTTAAGCACAGTCCTCTTATTTTTTTTTCATGGACACTTAGTGGATAATATTCTTCATGAATAGATGTACTTGAATATCTGAGAGCTATCATTTTCTTGGTTGCAAGAAATCTGTTGTTAGGAAACACTTTGGAGTGTTTTCAGTGATTGCTTATCGGTTCAAGTGTATCAGGGAAGCGTCATGATGCTAAGTTGAAGAATCCTAAGCAGACTAATCCCTCTTATGTGTAGTCCCATTCAGTGCGATTATTAACAGTTAGGACTCCTCAGCCTTGGTTACCAAAACAGTCCACAATCACAGCTACTTGCTTAATGATTTGTGCTTGGGAATACGTTTTGATTGCATGACCTTGTTCTTTCCTCCCAGTTGCCTGGAGAGGAAGCCATTGATCAGCTCAGAAGATATAGAGAAAGACTAAAGTGGTATTGCGTAACTATTTTCTAGGGATTGGGACATTTCATCTGGGAGGGAAGCTCACTGAAACTCAGGAAGGAAAGGATACTTATGAGGCGTTAGAAGTTATCTAAACTCACAAGTCTCAGGAAGTTCCTGAAACTTAAGAGATACACATGCACCGTCCTTATGGTTGTATAAACAGTAACAACTGCTATAGAAAGAACCCTCTCCAAACTTCCAGGCAGAGTGCAAGTTAAGAGAAGTGAGCAAAGGAGGTAGCTTCTGTGAGACGTCACTTACGTTCGTGTAGGTTTTGAGGAGATACAGCTGGCTTTGTAACACCCACGTTTCTATCTATAGTCCATTACCTTTACTCCTTCAAGGAACCCCAATACACTCAGTGGTTTGTGAAGCTAGACTTGAATTGAATAGTTTCTTTAAACTGTCACCAGGGATTTGTCTGTTCACATTTTTTCCCCCAGGAAAAGTCTCACAGGGGTGTATCAGAGTGTACAGTTAGCATTAGACTTTGGCTCCTTTTCAGATTGTCTTCCCTGAGATGTTACCTCTAAGCAACTACCACTGAACTATGAGTTGGAAGACTTAGTACCGGTAGAATAGTCAGAAGATAACATTTAAAGCATAGGTAGGCATCTAGGACCAAAGCCAAGATAAGCTATCTTATGCTAGAAAGACTCAGGATTCCTCCTCATCACCATCCATTGAGCTTTCTAGCTGATCTTGAGCTGTAAAAGCATCACACCATATGGTTTGCAAGTCTGAAACATCTGGCATGTGTGGAAACTAGGGACATGTAAAGATGGACAACTAAGAGACAGAAGGCTCAAGGAACTGTCCTCAGTGATGTGGAATAGGACAAAAGAGAAGGACCAGGCACCACTTTTAGTCTTGAGACAGGATATCTCACTGGTCTAGAACTCACCAAGTAGGTTAAACTGGCTGGCCAACTAGTACCAGGGATTTTCCTGTCTTCTGCATCTCCCCAGAACTGAAATCATAAATGTGTGTCATCATATCTTGTGTGTTCTGAGGCTTGATCTCAGGTCTATTTGCTTGTAAGACAAGCCCCCAAACTTGTTAATTTTTATGTCACCAGTCAGGAATAATCAGGAAAGAGTTTAGAGTGGCCTACACAATTCTAATGGCTAATGATAGTTGTAATAATTATGTAGTTGTTTCTTCTAATATTTAATTCATACTTGGTTTCTTCTACCTAGACTGTCATAACTGTCTTCTTTTGGGCTTTCTGTTTTAGATTTTCCCACAATTCAACTGACCCTTGTCCTGGTGAAAATCAGACCTTCCTGTTCTTTGTAACATTCTGTGTCCCATCCTTTCAGTTCACATCTTTAGTTCATAACAAAATCCCTCCCTGAGCACCCCTGGGGCACCCCTGATTGACAGTACCCTTCTTCTCATGCCTTGTGCTCTGCCCACAATGAACTTTATTTGATCTCTCTAAAACTTTTACTCTCAAGTAATATTCTTGAAACATTCTGAACATCCTTACATCTCTATTCCTGTGTAGATATTTCCTTAGAATTGCTAAGTTCTACCATAGAGGTAAGCTTATTAATATTCAGGATGTTCTAAAGATAGGCTAATATTAAGACTCAGGAAGTAAACAACTCAGAAGTCACAGGAAGTCCCTGAAACTGACAAGATGTACAAAGTCCCATAGTTCCAAAGGGAATATAGGCAGTTATAGCTGCTGAGAAAGCTCAGGGTTCCATTTTTTATGAGCTGTTACCCCTGCTATGGGTGGGCTTTCAGTGATCCAGTTTACTTTGGGTCCTCCCTGCTCCTATCAGTCATTCATTACCTATACTCCTGTACATAATCCCAAATAAACTCACTGTTTCACCAAGTTGAACTTTGGTGCTATGCTTACTTTGGTATGTCATTGATCCTCTGACTGGATGGAGATATTTATTCATGCTTCTCCTGGAAAATTATCATACAACAGGCTCCTAGTATAGACCTCAGACCTGTCATAACTCTCTAGCTCAGTTTCATTCTTGATGCTGTCTTTCTCTTTCTTAATGAACTATCTCTATTTCTATCACATTCTGTGGGTCTCCAGTCAAATTCTTTGTTCCAGGACACAGGAACCTGGAAGTCTCAGCAGGTGCCCTCTAGACACAGATTGCTTACTTGTCATGCTGCTAGGACAAAATACTTGAAAAACACAACTAGAGGGGGAGTTTACTTTGGCTCACAGTTTGAGGGTATAGTCGTAGTGGCAGGAGCATGAGGCAGCCAGCCACATTGCATATACAGTCAGGAAGCAGAGAGAGATGGATGTTGGTGCTCAGCTCACTGTTTCCTTTTTACTCAGTCTGGGACCCCAGCCTATGGAATGGTGCCACCCACATTCCTGGTGGCCCTTCCCACTTCAATTAAAGTAATCTAGATAATCCCTCACAGATATGCCCCAATACTTATCTGCTGGATTATTTTAAGTCCTGTCAAATTCACAATCAATTGTAACCACCACCGTCGATTTAGGCATCAGTGAGCTGTGCCCTCTAAATTGCACAATACTTAAATCTTAGAATCCTAACAGGATCATTAGATCTAGTTTGATAGATGTCTCTTGACCTTGACTCATACAGCACAGAGACACACTTTGCTAGCCTGAGGCAGAGGAGTCTAGAAGTTCTTTCGAGCAGGGAACAAAGCTCAGGCTGACTGACCAATGGTGTTAGAAATCATTCTGAGCAGAGACATGTGCTTATATTAGGAACCAGAGTCTGCCACTTGGGAGCATACTGAGCCCTCTACTCTATTAAGGGATTTCTTCTTATCTCTGGGGTTAATGCATCCATTTCCTGTAAATGGAGCCGGATGTCCAATACACATCACTGAAGGAAGGAAAAGATGTGCCGCTTGAGTTGGTTAAACACCAACAGCTGCTCTGACTTAATTGGGTTTTATTCTATTTGATCTTGGATAAAGAGGAATTTTGAGAGTCTATTTTTTTTCTTCTTAAGTGTTCTTGCTCAAAAAATAATAAAATAAAATAAAATTCAATATCCTAATGTTAGTGTGGGTGTCAGATCCTTGCTAGCCAAGCTTGGTACACACGGGGGCAGTAGTGCATCACGGACCTAATAGGAAACAACCACAGGGAATTCTAACTCTAGATGTTTTTTTTTTCCCCTTCCATTTCATATATACTGGTGAAAAGTATCACTTAAGACAAAGTTGGGAATAAATTAAGCAGGGAACCACATAAAGAGGTTTATATTTGCTTTTTCATTCTTGCCATAGTCTGTGAATTTTTATACCTTGACTATTTCCAACTGGCACACAAACCCCCAATTTAAATTTGATGGTGCCATCGGGTAGTTACCATAAACTTGAGGGTGTTCCTGGGAATTCTGGGTCAAGATAGAAAGTCTCTACATGTATCATTTGATGGTTTTGAGTGCCTGGCATGTTACCAGTCACTTCTATCACTCAGTTTACCATTGCAATCAGCCAGAACCTTGTAGACCTGTCAGTCCAGTTACTTGGGAGGCTGAAGCAGGAGGACCATGGGTTCAAGGCCAACCTAGGCAACAGGGTGAGTTCAAGGCCAGCCTGGGCATCTACTTAAGACTATCCTGGAATAAAAAAGTGGAAAAGAGTTGAAGTTGTAGCTTAACTAATAGAGTATTTTCCTAGTATGGGCCAAATCCTGGTTTTAATTTCTAATACTTCACCTCTCTTTAAATTCCAGAAAGTTCATAGTATTATTCGGATAAATGGACCAGAAGAGAAATCAGGCTTGAGGGATCTAGCAAACTGCTCAGATTGAGCAACTCAAAGACACAAACTTTTTTTCTTTTTCTTTTTTTGTTTTTTGGAGACAGGGTTTCTCTGTATAGCCCTGGCTGTCCTGGAGCTCACTTTGTAGACCAGGCTGGCCTCAAACTCAGAAATCCGCCTGCCTCTGCCTCCCAAGTGCTGGGATTAAAGGCATGTGCCACCAAGCCCGGCTAGGACACAAACTTTTGATCTCATTCTGGGAATGCAGCAAGAATGCTGCTTATCTTGTTCACTTAATACGATTTTAGCAGACAGAAGCAGGACTGAACTGCACGACTGATAAATACTTACTGAGTGGGTAAATAGCCAAGTGTTGTCTGATTCCAAGTATATTCTTCGTATAGCTCATTGTGTGTGTGTGTCTGTCTGTCTGTGTCTATGTGCGAGCACATATGTGTGCATCCATGCTCATGTGTGAATACATATGTGTTTGTGAGAATACATACATACTTACGTTCATGTAGAGATCAAAGGTCAATGTTGGGATATGTCAAACCTCGGTCTTTGAGACAGTGTCTCCCAGTGGGACCTTGGTCTCACCCAGTAGACCAGACTGACCATCTCTTCCTCTCCAGCACTAAGTGAGCATCACCAACCTCCTCTTTTAAAGTGAGCTCTCAGGATCTGACTCAGGTTAGATGCTTCTGTGGCCAAGTACCTCCCCAAGTAGGCTATCTAAGCTGTCTTCCCAGTCCTATGTGTTAGGAAGAGGAATAGCTACCCGTCAAGTGGTCCTAGTAGATATTCTATTGCTGCAGTGGCTTCTTGGTTCCAGAAGAAAACAATCCATCCAGGAATTCCTCAGATCCACACTCAAGAATCAGAGGGTAAAGAAAGGCTATCAACACATCTTAAAGGGTGATTGCTTGCTGAAAAAATTGACTGTGAAGCAAGAGAAAGAAAACAGCACGGTATGGATTTATGAGCATTAGATTTCATCCAAAGTAAATTATGTGCACAACTGCAAGATAAGGGGCCATTAGCTACCTGGGGGGAATGTGTAGAGTTTTTGTTTCAGTGATTCAAACCACAGAGATATGATAGGAACGAAGAGGACAGAACCCAGAAAACCATCCACTGAGTAGCCAATGAGTTATTTGGAAGTGAGGGACTCCCCAATAGTTTTGGCTTACATATCCAATTCAATCTTGTCTACACCTCTGCTGCCCTGTACTAGACTGAGAGACCTTGGTGAAGGAGGATAGAACTGGTGGATGTCTTTGGAAGTGGCAAGGCTCAGAGGGCTGGGAAAGCTTTGTGAACATCCTTTGGAATTCTTTTTTTTTTTAATTTTTAATATTTTTATTACATATTTTCCTCAATTACATTTCCAATGCTATCCCAAAAGTCCCCCATAGCGCCCCCCCACTTCCCTACCCACCCATTCCCATTCTTTTGGCCCTGGCATTCCCCTATATTGGGGCATATAAAGTTTGCAAGTCCAATGGGCCTCTCTTTCCATTGATGGCCGACTAGGCCATCTTTTGATACATATGCAGCTAGAGACAAGAGCTCCGGGGTTCTGGTTAGTACATCATGTTGTTCCAACAATAGGGTTGCAGATCCCTTTAGCTCCTTGGGTACTTTCTCTAGTTTCTCGATTGGGAGCCCTGTGATACATCCAATAGCTGACTGTGAACATCCACTCCTGTGTTTGCTAGGCCCTGGCATCGTCTCACAAGAGACAGCTATATTTGGGTCCTTTCAGCAAAATCTTGCTAGTGTATGCAATGGTGTCAGCGTTTAGAAGCTGATTATGGGATGGATCCCTGGATACGGCAGTCTCTAAATGGTCCATCCTTTCATCACAGCTACGAACTTTGTCTCTGTAACTCCTTCCCTGGGTGTTTTGTTCCCAATTCTAAGAAGGTGCACAGTGTCCACACTTTGGTCTTCATTCTTCTTGAGTTTCATGCGTTTAGCAAATTGTATCTTATATCTTGGGTATCCTAAGTTTTGGGCTAATATCCACTTATCAGTGAATACATATTGTGTGAGTTCTTTTGTGATTGTGTTACTTCACTCAAGATGATGCCCTCCAGGTCCATCCATTTGGCTAGGAATTTCATAAATTCATTCTTTTTAATAGCTGAGTAGTACTCCATTGTGTAAATGTACCATAATTTCTGTATCCATTCCTCTGTTGAGGGACATCTGGGTTCTTTCCAGCTTCTGGCTATTATAAATAGGGCTGCTATGAACATAGTGGAGCATGTGTCCTTTTTACCGGTTGGGACATCTTCTGGATATATGCCCAGGAGAGGTATTGCTGGATCCTCCGGTAGTACTATGTCCAATTTTCTGAGGAACTGCCAGACTGATTTCCAGAGTGGTTGTACAAGCTTGCAATCCCACCAACAATGGAGGAGTGTTCCTCTTTCTCCACATCCTCGCCAGCATCTGCTGTCACCTGAATTTTTGATCTTAGCCATTCTGACTGGTGTGAGGTGGAATCTCAGGGTTGTTTTGATTTGCATTTCGCTGATGATTAAGGATGTTGAACATTTTTTCAGGTGCTTCTCTGCCATTCGGTATTCCTCAGGTGAGAATTCTTTGTTCAGTTCTGAGCCCCATTTTTTAATGGGGTTATTTGACTTTCTGGAGTCCACCTTCTTGAGTTCTTTATATATATTGGATATTAGTCCCTTATCTGATTTAGGATAGGTGAAGATCCTTTCCCAATCTGTTGGTGGTTTTTTTGTCTTATTGATGGTGTCTTTAGCCTTGCAGAAGCTTTGTAGTTTCATGAGGTCCCACTTGTCAATTCTCGATCTTACAGCACAAGCCATTACTGTTCTATTCAGGAATTTTTCCCCTGTGCCCATATCTTCAAGGCTTTTCCCCACTTTCTCCTCTATAAGTTTCAGTGTCTCTGGTTTTATGTGAAGTTCCTTGATCCACTTAGACTTGACCTTAGTACAAGGAGATAGGAATGGATCGATTCGCATTCTTCTACATGTTAACAACCAGTTGTGCCAGCACCATTTGTTGAAAATGCTGTCTTTCTTCCACTGGATGTTTTTAGCTCCCTTGTCAAAGATCAAGTGACCGTAGGTGTGTGGGTTCATTTCTGGGTCTTCAATTCTATTCCATTGGTCTATTTGTCTGTCACTATACCAGTACCATGCAGTTTTTATCACAATTGCTCTGTAGTAGAGCTTTAGGTCCGGCATGGTGATTCCACCAGAGGTTCTTTTATCCTTGAGAAGAGTTTTTGCTATCCTAGGTTTTTTGTTATTCCAGATGAATTTGCAGATTGCACTTTCTAATTCGTTGAAGAATTGATTTGGAATTTTGATGGGGATTGCATTGAATCTGTAGATTGCTTTTGGCAAGATAGCCATTTTTACAATGTTGATCCTGCCAATCCATGAGCATGGGAGATCTTTCCATCTTCTGAGATCTTCTATAATTTCTTTCTTCAGAGACTTGAAGTTTTTATCATACAGATCTTTCACTTCCTTAGTTAGAGTCACGCCAAGATATTTTATATTATTTGTGACTATTGAGAAGGGTGTTGTTTCCCTAATTTCTTTCTCAGCCTGTTTATTCTTTGTGTAGAGAAAGGCCATTGATTTGTTTGAGTTAATTTTATATCCAGCTACTTCACCGAAGCTGTTTATCAGGCTTAGGAGTTCTCTGGTGGAATTTTTAGGGTCACTTATATATACTATCATATCATCTGCAAAAAGTGATATTTTGACTTCATCTTTTCCAATTTGTATCCCTTTGATCTCCTTTTGTTGTTGAATTGCTCTGGCTAGGACTTCAAGTACAATGTTGAATAGGTATGGAGAAAGTGGACAGCCTTGTCTAGTCCCTGATTTTAGAGGGATTGCTTCAAGCTTCTCACCATTTACTTTGATGTTGGCTACTGGTTTGCTGTTTGCTTTTATCATGTTTAGGTATGGGCCTTGAATTCCTGATCTTTCCAAGACTTTTATCATGAATGGGTGTTGGATCTTGTCAAATGCTTTTTCCGCATCTAACTAGATGACCATGTGGTTTTTGTCTTTGAGTTTGTTTATATACTGGATTACGTTGATGGATTTCCGTATATTGAACCATCCCTGCATCCCTGGGATGAAACCTACTTGGTCAGGATGGATGATTGTTTTGATGTGTTCTTGGATTCAGTTAGCAAGAACTTTATTGAGGATTTTTGCATCAATATTCATAAGGGATATTGCTCTGAAGTTTTCTATCTTTGTTGGGTCTTTTTGTGGTTTAGGTATCAGAGTAATTGTGGCTTCATAGAATGAGTTGGGTAGAGTACCTTCTGTTTCTATTTTGTGGAATAGTTTGTGAAGAACTGGGATTAGATCTTCTTTGAAGGTCTGATAGAACTCTGCACTAAACCCATCTGGTCCTGGGCTTTTTTTAGTTGGGAGACTATTAATGACTGCTTCTATTTCTTTGGGGGATATAGGGCTGTTTAGATCATTAACCTGATCTTGATTCAACTTTGGTACCTGGTATCTGTCTAGGAACTTCTCCATTTCATCCAGGTTCTCCAGTTTTGTTGAGTATAGCCTTTTGTAGAAGGATCTGATGGTGTTTTGGATGTCTTCAGGATCTGTTGTTATGTCTCCTTTTTCATTTCTGATTTTGTTAATTAGGATGCTTTCCCTGTGCCCTCTAGTGAGTCTGTGTAAGGGTTTATCTATCTTTTTGATTTTCTCAAAGAACCGGCTCCTTCATTGGTTGATTCTTTGAATAGTTTTTCTTGTTTCCACTTGGTTGATTTCACCCCTGAGTTTGATTATTTCCTGCCGTCTACTCCTCTTGGGTGAATTTGCTTCCTTTTGTTCTAGTGCTTTTAGGTGTGTTGTCAAGCTGCTAATGTGTGCTCTCTCTAGTTTCCTTTTGGAGGCACTCAGAGCTATGAGTTTTCCTCTTAGAAATGCTTTCATTGCGTCCCATAAGTTTGGGTATGTTGTGGCTTCATTTTCATTGAACTCTAAAAAGTCCTTAATTTCTTTCTTTATTCCTTCCTTGACCAAGGTATCATTGAGAAGAGTGTTGTTCAGTTTCCACGTGAAGGTTGGCTTTCTATTATTTATTTTGTTATTGAAGATCAGCTTTAGTCCATGGTGATCTGATAGGATGCATGGGACAATTTCAATATTTTTGTATCTGTTGAGGCCTGTTTTGTGACCAATTATGTGGTCAATTTTGGAGAAGGTGCCATGAGGTGCTGAGAAGAAGGTATATCCTTTTGTTTTAGGATAGAATGTTCTGTAGATATCTGCCAGATCCATTTGATTCATAATTTCTCTTAGTTTCTCTGTGTCCCTGTTTAGTTTCTGTTTCCATGATCTGTCCATTGGTGAAAGTGGTGTGTTGAAGTCTCCCACTATTATTGTATGAGGTGCAATGTGTGCTTTGAGATTTACTAAAGTTTCTTTAATGAATGTGGCTGCCTTTGTATTTGGAGCATAGATATTCAGGATTGATAGTTCCTCTTGGAGGATTTTACCTTTGATGAGTATGAAGTGTCCCTCCCTGTCTTTTTTAATGACTTTGGGTTGGAAGTCAATCTTATCAGATATTAGAATGGCTACTCCAGCTTGTTTCTTCATACCATTTGCTTGGAAAATTGTTTTCCAGCCTTTCATTCTGAGGTAGTGTCTATCTTTTTCTCTGAGATGAGTTTCCTGTAAGCAGCAAAATGTTGGGTCTTGTTTGTGTAGCCAGTTTGTTAGTCTATGTCTTTTTATCGGGGAGTTGAGTCCATTGATATTAAGAGATATTAAGGAAAAGTAATTGTTGTTTCCTGTTATTGTTGTTGTTAAAGTTGGCATTCTTTTCTTGTGGCTGTCTTCTTTTAGGTTTGTTGAGGGATTACCTTCTTGTTGTTTCTAGGGAGTGGTTCCTGTCCTTGTATTTGTTTTTCTCTGTTATTATCCTTTGAAGGGCTGGATTCGTGGAGAGATAATGTGTGAATTTGGTTTTGTCGTGGAATACTTTGGTTTCTCCATCTATGTTAATTGAGAGTTTGACTGGGTATAGTAGCCTGGGCTGGAATTTGTGTTCTTTTAGTGTCTGTATAACATCCGTCCAGGATCTTCTGGCTTTCATAGTCTCTGGTGAAAAATCTGGTGTAATTCTGATAGGCTTGCCTTTATATGTTACTTGGCCTTTTTCTCTTACTGCTTTTAGTATTCTATCTTTATTTAGAGCATTTGTTGTTCTGATTATTATGTGTCGGGAGGTATTTCTTTTCTGGTCCAGTCTATTTGGAGTTCTGTAGGCTTCTTGTATGTTCATGGGCATCTCTTTCTTTAGATTTGGGAAGTTTTCTTCTATAATTTTGTTGAAGATGTTTGCTGGTCCTTTGAGTTGAAAATCTTCATTCTCATCCACTCCTATTATCCGTAGGTTTGGTCTTCTCATTGTGTCCTGTATTTCTTGGATGTTTTGAGTTAGGATCTTTTTGCATTTTACATTTTCCTTGATTGTTGTGCCGATGTTCTCTATGGAATCTTCTGCACCTGAGATTCTCTCTTCCATCTCTTGTATTCTGTTGCTGATGCTGGTATCTATGGTTCCAGATTTCTTTCCTAGGGTTTCTATCTCCACTGTTGCCTCATTTTGGGTTTTCTTTATTGTGTCTACTTCCCTTTTTAGGTCTAGTATGGTTTTGTTCATTTCCATCATCTGTTTGGATGTGTTTTCCTGTTTTTCTTTAAGGACTTCTACCTGTTTGATTGTGTTATCCTGTTTTTCTTTAAGGACTTCTACCTGTTTGATTGTGTTATCCTGTTTTTCTTTAAGGACTTCTACCTGTTTGATTGTGTTATCCTGTTTTTCTTTAAGGACTTGTAACTCTTTAGCCATGTTCTCCTGTAATTCTTTAAGTGAGTTATTAAAGTCCTTCTTGATGTCCTCTACCATCATCATGAGATATACTTTTAGATCCGTGTCTAGCTTTTCCGGTGTGTTGGGGTGTCCTGGACTGGGTGAAGTGGGGATGCTGGGTTCTGATGATGGTGAGTGGTCTTGGTTTCTGTTAGTAAGATTATTACGTTTACCTTTCGCCATCTGGTAATCTCTGGGGTTAGTTGTTATCGTTGTCACTGTTTAAAGATTGGAGCAGAAGGTGTGTTCCACTCACCAGCAGTCTCAAAATCCTGTGGCGGGGGTCGTGGGTAGCTGGCGGTACCCCGGTGCTGGTCCAGCCGGAAGAGGCCTGTGGTCCTACTCAGGCCGGTTTTCTGCTTCCCTAACTAATGCAGTCTCTGGTCCCGCGCGCAATTGGATTGGAGCAGAAGCTGTGTTCCACTCACCAGAAGTCTTAAGATCCTGTGGCGGGTGTTGTGGGTAGCTGGCGAGTGTCAGCCGACCCTGCGCCCTAGCTGCCCCGGTGCTTTTCTGACCGGAAGAGGCTTGTGGCCCTATGTAGGCTGGATTTCTCTCTCCCCAACCAGAGCAGTCTCAGGTCCCGCGTGATTGGACTGGAGCAGAAGCTGTGTTCCACTCACCAGCAGTCCCAAAATCCTGTGGCAGGGGTCGTGGGTAGCTGGCGGGTGTCAGGCAACCCTGCGCTCTAGCTACCCCGGCGCTGATCAGGCCGGATGAGGCCTGTGGCCCTACTCAGGCTGGTTTCTGCTTCCCTAACTAATGCAGTCTCAGGTCCCACGCGCAATTGGATTGGAGCAGAAGCTGTGTTCCACTCACCAGAAGTCTTAAGATCCTGTGGCGGGTGTTGTGGGTAGCTGGCGAGTGTCAGCCGACCCTGCGCCCTAGCTGCCCCCGTGCTTTTCTGACTGGAAGAGGCTTGTGGCCCTATGTAGGCCGGATTTCTCTCTCCCCAACCAGAGCAGTCTCAGCTCCCGCGTGATTGGACTGGAGCAGAAGCTGTGTTCCACTCACCAGCAGTCCCAAAATCCTGTGGCAGGGGTCGTGGGTAGCTGGCGGGTGTCAGGCAACCCTGCGCTCTAGCTACCCCGGCGCTGATCCGGCCGGATGAGGCCTGTGGCCCTACTCAGGCTGGTTTCTGCTTTTCTAACTCTCCTTTGGAATTCTTGAGATTCTGGGGATGATGTATAAAGGAAAGACTTTGAATTAGGGCCCTAGACTGGAAGACTTTTGACACTCAAGGTGTTTGCAAATTTAACATATATAAGTTGTCATATAGTTAAAAAAAGAAAGAAAGAAAGAAAGAAAGAAAGAAAGAAAGAAAGAAAGGAAGGAAGGAAGGAAGGAAGGAAGGAAGGAAGAAAGAAAGAAAGAAAGAAAGAAAGAAAGAAAGAAAGAAAGAAAGAAAGAGAGAGAAAGGAAGAAAGACCAAACTCTTTAGGAGGAGGCAGATCAGTGTAGTTGCTTGGGAGATCTGGGAAGAATGTTCCACCCTTTAAGTGTGTCAGGAAGGATCAGGTCTGTTATTGACCTAATTACTTTTCTTAATGTGACCAAATGTCTGACAAAAAGCAACACAATGGAGGGGAGGGGTGTATTTGAGCTCACAGTTGAGAAGATGCAATCCATTATGGTGGGGAAGGTGAAAGGCATGGTGACAGCTGGGCAGTGGATCACATTGTGTTCACAGGAAGCAGTGAGAATTGAGCCCCCCCACGCCCACTTACTGAGTCTAGGAACCCAACCCATGGATGGAATGGTGACACTCAGGTTTAGGATGGGTCTTCTCACCCAAGTTAATTGAATCTAGAAACTTCCTCACAGACTTCCCCAGAGGCTTGTCTCTTTAGGGACTGTAGTCAAGATTGACCATTACAATATTTTTTTCTTCTTGTTTAAAACATTCCATCCTGAAGAGAGTGGAACAGCTCAGGAAACACTAAAGAAAAAATTTAAGACTCACAAGGCCCCTCACTTATATAAGAAGTAAGCAGGTGCCAGAGGATGGGCGACTCTGGTGATGGCCTGCATATTGGGCAGAGTGTGAGCAAGAGATTATTTACAGGAGAATATATAACTCATGAACAACGGTATCACCCAAGCCCACCCAAACATGAGTGATGGTTTACAGATGTTGGAAACTTGAATCATATCATACAACTTGTCTGCCTGTATGTGTTCATGGTCTTGATGGGCACTGCCCTTCAGAAATAAGAGACAAAATAAGCCCTCCCTCACGTAGGTTGTTATTTGAAGGCTAATTCATCCCAGCAATAGAAAGGGAATGGATACAATCTGTGTATATATGCCTCTCATTTATTGTGGATTTTTTTTTTTTTTTGCTTGTTTGGTTGGTTTTGTTGTTATTTTTGATGCAGGGTTTCACTTTGTCATCCAGGCTTGCCTTGAATGTATGCTCCTCCCATCTCAGTCTCCTGAGTACTGGGATTAAGGACCCCTGTGCCACTGTGACCGCCTTTCAGTGATTCCTGAATCTGCACCTTCTTTCCCTCCACCTATCTATCACCTATGAGCTAAGCTGTTTGATTGCAGAGGTGAGAAGAGCTTAGAAACCTATCACCTGCTGTTATCCCTTCCACCCTCTGGTTTCTGGACCATTGAGAAGATGATCTCTATGGTCTGGTATTGAAGTCAGGCTGGATTTACCACCGGTCCTAGTTAGCTCTAACTGTTAACACAGGCTACCGTCATCTGGAAAGAGCCTAAAGCAGATTGACAGTGACGAGGGGCATATCTATGGGGGATTGTCTTCATTATGAATTGATGAAGAAGGACAAAGCTCACTGTGGGGAGGACTCTCCCTAGGCAGGTGTTCCTGAGCTGGATAAGAAAGCTAGGGAAGCACAAACCTGTTATTAAGCCACGGTTTCTATTTTAGGTTCCTGCCTTGAGTTCTTGCTCATGGTGGACTATAACCCAGAAGTGTAAGATTAAATAAATCCTTCCCTTCCCCAAGTCATTGTTGGTCAGAACGTTTTATCACAGCAACGGAAAGGAAACTAGAAAGTCTCTGCTGCATATTGATCTTCTGTGCATCCTCGGGTCAGGGGAGGGTGGCACACAAATATTGCCTTCTGCACACATCATGCCTTTCCTGGTTGCACCTGCTGTTTATTCAACCTAGAAGCCCTCTTACAAACACAGGATGCTTTGCCCACTGAATTGCTTCCTATTCCTTCATATGGACTCAAATCTCTGTTCACGACAACCATTCTGACTATAGGAGGGCCATATCCTGGCTATCATCCCAAAATTATTTTGATGTGTTTGCTTGTTCATGTTTGATGATGCGTGTGTTCCTGCATGGATGGATGCCAGGGGATACCCACAGGTGTCATTCCTCATATATTGTTTGTTTGTGTGTGTAAAGTGTTTTTGAGACAGGCTATCTCACTGGTCTGCAACTTGTCCTGGTGGGCTAGACTGGCTTGCTTGTGAGCCACAGGGATCTGTGGGTCTCTACTTCCTTACCACTGGGGTTACAAGCATCTACTTCCTTGCTGTGCTTGCATTCTTTCTTGATTGCTTGCTTTCTTCCTCTCTCTCTTCCTCTCTCTCTCTCTCTCTCTCTCTCTCTCTCTCTCTCCTTTCTCTCCCTCCCCTCCCTCCTTCCCTTTCCTCCTTCCTTCCTTTCTTTTTCTTTCTTTCTTCATTCACTTTACATCCCAATATCAGCCCCACCTCCTCCCAGTACCCCTCACTCAGAGCCTTCCTCCATTCCTCCCTCCTCTTCTCCTCTGAAAAGGGACCCCCCCCAACCTGGGTATCACACCCCACTAGGCCCTCCTGGGACATCAGGTCACTGCAGGACTAGGTGCATTCTCTCCTTCTGAGGCCAGACAAGGTGGCCCAGTTAAGGGGAACCAGATTCACAGGCAGGCAACAGATTTAGGGACAGCTCCAGTTGCTCGGGACCCACATGAAGACCGAGCTGCATATCTGCTATATATGTGCAGAGGCCCTAGGTCCAGCCGATGCTTGTTCTTTGGTTGGTGGTGTTTCAATCTCTGGAAGCCCCTGAGGGTTCAGGTTACTTGACTCTGTTGGCCTATGGAATTCCTGTTCTCTTTGGACCTCTCAATCTTTTCTTCAACTCTTCCACAAGACTCCCTGAGCTCCATCTAATGTTTGGCTGTGGGTCTCTGCATCTCTTTCCATTGGCTGCTGGGTGGAGCCTGTCAGAGGCACTTATCTGCCTGCATAACAGTATCATTAATAGTATCAGGGATTGTCTTTTGCCCACAGGATGGGTCTCAATTTGGGCCAATCATTGGTTAGCCATTCCCTCTGTCTCTGCTCTATCTTTTTCCCTGTACATCTATCTTGTAGGTAGGACACGTTATGGGTCAAAGGTTTTTGTGGGTGGTTTGTTGTGCTTATCCCTCCACTGGGAGTCCTGCCTGACCTCAGAATATGGCTACTTCAGGATCTATATCCCCAATTGCTGGGAGTCTTAGCTAGAGGTGTCTCAGCTATAGACACCTTGAAACCTCCCCACATCCCAGGTCTCTGGAATATTATAGAGAAAGTTGGTTTTTAAGGTGGGCTCTGGGGAGGTCAAACTCATGTCTCCCTGCTTGCAGCAGTAAGCTTGTTAGTAAGCCCCTATCTGGATAGTGTGTATCTGCTCACATTTTCTTCTCCTGTATTGTAAGTTTCTGGAAAGTAGAGCCCTCGTTCGTCAGTGCCTGGAAGACTTCTTTACACGCAGCACACATCACAATCTGTGGAAAGAATGAACAATGAGGACACTGTGTATGCTTGAGTCCAACTAGATTGTCAAAATATTGGTCAGTGAGACAAGCACAGATCCTTTAATCCGAAAGGTTTATCCAGATTATTTGACCTAATTCTTTAATACCACATCATCAGATAATTCTGTGTGAGCCGACCACTGTAGTGTCAGCAAATACAGTGCTGAATATTATCTGCAGCTGAGTGTGGGGAGCCCAGAGTCCTTTAATGAATGTACATAAGGGGAGAGATGTCAGAAGATTAGCATTCTTGTAATGAGAAGCAGAGAAACATTCATCAAATTGCCCGAGTGCTATCGCTACAGCATCTCCCAGCAAAGACCAGTGAGCAGCCATGAGAGATGGCAGATTTCACAGGTGGGTCATGGGAGCCTTGTTAATTTCACAGCATATAAAAGATGAATGGGAGAAGAAATAAAACACAGACACAGCTATCTAATTGCAGAAAAACTCTGTCTCAAATACAATCCAGAAGCAAATGTGGGCTGGAGATGTGGTTTCATCTGGTAGATGCTTGCCTAATGTGCCCGAGGCCTTGGATTCTACCCCCAGCATTACATAAACCGGGAGTTTAAGGGAAATCTGGGGTAGGTAGGGTTTTACAAAAGGATGGATGGAATATAATCATTCTCTATGAAAGTAGGGCTTGATCTTTATTTTTTTTATTTTTATTTTTTTAAAGATTTATTTATTGATTATATGTAAGTACACTGTAGCTGTCTTCAGACACTCCAGAAGAGGGCGCCAGATCTCGTTACGGATGGTTGTGAGCCACCATGTGGTTGCTGGGATTTGAACTCTGGACCTTCGGAAGAGCAGTCAGGTGCTCTTACCCACTGAGCCATCTCACCAGCCCAGATCTTTATTTTTTGACTTTAGAAATGATGAGACTTTCTGACCTAGGGGACTTTCACTACAGATCTAGAATATGGATCGATCAATCACCACACTCTGTCTCACTGGGAACCCAGGAATCTCCTGCCATGGAAATGGTCCTGAGCCAGGAAGACCCAACTCTGACCCCAATTCCCAGACAATGCCTTGTATCACCCTTGCTTCAGAAGTCAAAATCCTGGGGGCTGTGAAGCTGATATCAGGATTTTTGTCTTCCCAGCATACATGACTTATGATGTAGATAATAGTCTGTGTGGATACTCATAAATGGTCAAAGTGCAGAGAGTAAATGGCTGGGGAATGGTCAGCTCTAAATGGCACTCCTGGACCATATGTCCTCTCCCCTAAGGCTGAGAGAACATTGTGGAAGAGGGGATGGAAAGACTGTTGAGAAAGAATGTTTGGATGTAACAGGGCTGTGCTACCCACAGACTCACAGTGGGCCTATGGATGCTGCAAAAGATCAATCCGGGAAATAGAGCATCATAGAACAGGAAGATACTTCTGAGCCTTTCCTCTCGCAGAGAGACTACTGGCAGTTGATGACTTCTGTGGGAGGGAAACTCAGTTTCTCTCAGTGCTGTGCCCCACAGTATGTTTCCCACGCTCCAGTGGATAAAACCCTACACCCATGAATGCACAGGCAGCACTAATCGGACTCTGTTGGTTATTTACGTAGGGAAGGAGAAGACATGAATTTGATAAGAGGATGTAGGGAACATTTCTTGGAGGAACTGGATGGGAGGAATGAGAGTGGATAAGGCATAGATTGTATTTGTGTATGAGATTACCAAAGAATAAATGTGAAAGATAAAAGAAAAAAAAAGAATTGATTCTTTGAATATGTTCAGAGAATCCCAGCCCATGTTGTGCTATGTGTTGATTTGTGTCACCCTTTCTCACAGGATGGCATCTTAGTCTGTGTTCTATTGCTGTGAAGAGGCACCATGACCAAGGCAACTCTCATGAAAGAAAGCATTTAATTAGGAGCTTGTTTGCAGTTTTTAAGGTTTAGTCTGTTATCATCATTGTAGGGAGCATGGAGGCATGAAAGCATGGTGCTGAAAAAGCAGTTCAGAGCTAAATCCTAATCCATAGTGTGGGGGAAAGGAGGGAGAGAGAATGAAAGGGAGGACAGGCAGAGGGAGAGGTGAGGGGAAGGGGAAGGGAAAAAGAGAGGAAGGAGGGAAAGGAGGGGAATTGGGAGGGAAAGGGGAGGGGGAAACAGATGGGAGAAGGGGAGGAACGGGAGAGGAGAAAGGGAGGGGAAGGGAAAAAAGGGGGAGAGGGTGAGGGAGAGGGGGAGGGGGAGGAGAAACGGAGAGGAAGGGGAGGGGGAGAGAGGAGGTGAAAGAGAAGAGGAGGGAGAGGGAAGGTAGAGGGGGAAGGGAAGAGGAGGGAGAGGGAGAGGTGAAGGGAGAGAGAGAATATGAATCTATCATGGACTTTAGAAACGTCAAGGCCACACCCATTCCAACAAAGACAGACCATCTAACCCTCTCAAATCTATCAAAGAATTCCACTCCTATCAAAGAGTTCCTCTCCCTGGTGACTAAGCATTCAAATGCATGAGCCTATGAGGACAATTCTTATTCAAACCACCGGAGATATATTGGATTCTTCACCTACCAGGGCTGCTAACTGTGACTTAATTTTGAGATAGAATTAAGTTAAAAGGAGGTCATTAGGCTAGGGTGTGATTCAATATCACTTGGTGATATTGTGAAAAAAGGAACTTTGAGCACAGGGAACATATGTGTTATATATGATCTCAATAGTTAGCTCTTGAAGAGAGACAAGTATTTGGCTTCCTGGCTCAAGTAGGACTTGTATTAGGAAGGTAGGGGCCACCATATTATATGCTGGATAGACGTGTCTAGGTGTGCCCCCAAGGTAGATCTCATATTCATATTTAGCAAATTCATTATATACCACTAGTGCCCTACAGCTGGCTCAAAATCCACCTCTCAACATGCAAGTATACAAAGATATTTCATTTCACACTAGGTCTTTGGAGGATGGGATCCGAGTGGCATCCTGCGAAGGAGCTGTGCCCGTCAATCTAGGTGCTCGAGATCCATATGGTGTGCGTGGGAGCTCATGCCTTCATTAGGAAAAAAAAATCCTTTCTTGTAATTAATTGGAGTAAGAGGTGAACTTTTACCCCATCGTTGTCTGTCATGTGTCTTTTGCCAATTAGCGTGGTTGCACTTTATGGCTTAATTTAGTATCAGTTGTGAAACTTGAAGAAAGATGGTAGCATCTTTGAATATTAATGCAGCATCTTTCCCCCAAGGGAATTAAGCCTTCTGACATACCGGACTCTCTAGTTGGTAGAGAAGGCATTTTGGATTTTCAACTCCAATAAAGCTTAGCTTGCATATGTAACCTTCCTTTTGCATGTTGAGAGAGAATTTCCATTCTCAACACGGTGCACTCTTTCTCAAGAAGAGCAAGCGGCAAGCAATCGTGTGATAAAAATTCTGGGCCAGCACAACGGGCCTTGGGTTTTTTTTTTTTTTTTTCTCCCTAGATCATGTTTTGTGAGATTTCATCTAAGGCGAACTAATACATTTTAGAAACTCATCAGGGCAGGAAAGGTTTTTTGAGATTAAGCTCTTAGCACGGTGTCTGCTACGGGTCAGGGTTTCAATAAATCTTGTCGTGGATCTCTAGGGAGTTACAGCTACAGTCACCTGACCGGGCACTGTCCTGGGATGCCTTTGTGACTTTAAAGCTTCCTCAGAGCTGTGTGATGGAATCCCCTGGCTCTTTGTGCCCCAGGGAACCTTTTGGGGATTTTTTTGTGTTCTGGCATGGGTAGAGTCCAGATGTTCTGGATGCAATTGGGAAGCATGCAGAAGTTTGCAAAGGGTGTGTTGTGAGACTCTTTTTAAAAGAAACTCTTTCTGTCTCTGTCTGTCTCTGTCTCTCTGTCTGTCTCTCTGTCCCTGTCTCTCTCTCTCTCACACACATGCACACACACACACTCCTATTCACTCTAGATAGACTACCCATGACAGATCAAAGTAACAATTATACTGAAGTCTAACTTGGTGAACTAATGAGTTTGTATTAGTTTTACTAACAGGAGTATGAATGACAGATGGGTGTCATACTCAAAGACAGCTGCATCATCAAAAAGCCCATCTCAACTCATGAAACCTGCAACCCCAGAGCTCTCTGTATAGCTTGCAGGCATCTCAGGAGGTTTGAGGTCTCCTCTTGACATCTTGGCTGGTCAGAGTCCCCCCCCCCCCCCCCCCCCGCAGCAGTTGTTTACTGCTTCTGTGACCCTGGCCCTCATGATTCTCCCTAGCCTCAGCTCTCTCACAAATGTAAATTTCTTTACTTCTTGGGTCTCATACTTTCCCACCCACTTCCCGAATGGAAGTTTCAATCTGGAGGGAATTGTTATACAACATGGTGGTCTCTGTCTGGATTGGAGTGTTTCTAGTTTCTCAGTGTCTTGCTTAATAAGGACTGGTGGAGGCTCATGCATAAAGCAGAGTAGCAAAATATTTTATTCAGGAGTAAAGATAAAGTACAGAGTAGATGCACTGCAAAGGAACAGAAGTCCTGGCAAGTACATTACTCAAGAATGCCTTGCATTGTCACAGGGTCCCCTTTATGGGCCTGGAAGGAGGAAGAGGCAGGGGAATGAGGTGGTAAAGTGAGAGTGGTTTTCTGTTTTGGTCGATGGGCAAGCATTACGTAAGCCTTTGTTACTTACTTCGTTAAGTAAGATTTTGTTTAAAAGCCATGTTACTGTGTGTGTCTTTCCCCACAATGCATTGTAGTTATATAACTTTACTCATAGATACACAGTTATTACACACAGTTATGAGAGAGCTGATATGGAATTTTCCTTAAAAGTTCATTCAGAAGATTGAGTATGTGTAGCCATACAGGTATCCCAAACCAGCCCAGGCTGAATCAACCCACTGCTTATCGATCTGGGACACATTTCAGTTTATGGGTGAGCACACATGGGGTGCTACTAAGGGTTCCCAGTGAGATACAGGTCAGAGAGCATAGCCTGTTGCTTGTTTGGAGAGGGCTGTGTCTAAAGCCCAGTGAATGTGTATCTGTGTGGGATCCCAAGTTTCTAGGGGCTTTGTTAGGAAGGGCTGTGTGTTCTGCTGAAGCCAAGAAGAATCCCTCTCCACTAAGCCATTGGTATGCTTGCTTGCCTCCATTATTCATGGGCATGTGGTTTGCTCAGCAAGAAAATGCATCCCTAACTTAGCAAGACATGCAGAATTTCTCAGTGCAGGCATCTTGGGCAGCAGGCGTCAAAAAGGGGGTGGGAGAGAACCCGCATCCTGCCAGAGGTCCAGGGCTCTGGGTGGGCAGACTTGGGGGACTGCTTCATGCTCTCTATGTGGCCTGAGTCGGCATCTGGCTGTGGGAAGCCATGGAACCCCAATCCGTGGGAGTAGAGAGGGAGCAGTCTGGGGGGTATCTGGGCCTCACAGAGTTCAGAGACGACAGGTTCTCAGTCTCAGACTTCCCAGATGTCGCTGTATGTCACGGAAGAGCCGAGAACAAAGTGAGGGCCTTGGGGGCAGCTTGGTCAGCCCCAGGGCCATAGGGAGAAGGGGTGGGGGGATAGGCGCTGGGTGGTTCCCATGAGGGTGAGAGTTTTTGGTCTGGTCCAGCCTAGCGGCTGGAAATGCTGAGAGGCCTTCCCGTGGGAGGTTAGATGTGGCTCTTTAGGGGAAGGCCTATTCCATCCTTCAAGCATGGCTGGTCTTGAACAGAAATGGCCCATGGTTTTAGCGCTTTATTGTAGAAAGGCAGAGAGAAAGCGAGAAGGTAGAAAGAGAGAGGCTGGCCGTGGCCACGTGGAGAGATGGGGAAAGGAAGGGGAGAAGGAGAGCTAGAGATGAGAATAAGAAAGGTGAGAGCTTAAGAGAAGGGGTGGGGGCAAGCAGCCCCTTTTATAGTGAGTTGGACTATCTTGCAGTTGCAGTTGTGGGGAGGAGCATACCTGGCTATTGTCAGGTAACTGTGGGGGTGGAGTCTAGCCAGAATGCCAGGAGCTTGGGACATTGTCTACATGACTGATAGTTACAGGATTATGGAGTTGGGGGCTCCTTGGTGTCAGGCGTCTATGTCTGGGAATGTGGCTGCAGCTTTAACATGTTCTGTCCCTTGTAGAGTTTTCTACTGGGTCTCCAGAATAAGTTTTGCTCAACCAAAACACAGACTGCTTTTCACAGTTCCACACAGGAGTACTGCCCCATCAAAAAGTGCCTAAAAAGGGGGTGGTTTGAAGGAATTTGGTTCTCAATCTGTCACCAGCAAGCTTGTTCCTTGCTTGTTGGGATTCCCCGGGGACAGTTCACCCATTTCAGTTCTCAGTTTCCATGCAAACATTAAACCAAATGTGGTTGCTACCAGTTTCATATTCTCTCAAGCTATGCATTCTGCTGGCATCAGAAATAATTTCTGGACCCCAACACATGAGTCTTCACACTTGATCATTTTTCCTTTTTCCTTTTTTTTTTGTTTTTATTAGATATTTTCTTTATTTACATTTCAAATGTTTTTCCCTTTCCTGGTTTCCCCTCCAAAACCCCCCTATCCTCCCCCCCCCCCCCACCAACCTACCCATACCTGCTTCCTGGCCCTTGCATTCCCCTATACTGGGGCATAAAGCCTTCACAGGACCAAGGGCCTCTCCTCCCATTGATGACTGACTAGGCCATCCTCTGCTACATATATATGCAGTTGGTGCTAAGGGTCCCTCCATGTGTTTTCTTTGGTTGGTGGTTTAGTTCCTGGGAGCTCTGGGGGCACTGGTTGGTTCATATTGTTGTTCCTTCTAAGGGGCTGCATCTTTAACATGTGTCACCTACAGGACGTATCAGCCACTGCTAACTCGCTGCAGGGAGCTTCAAGTGTCCCTCTAACTTAGGTCTTCGTGTGTCACTCACTTGATTCCCAGCCTTCTGTCTGCTGCCCATTCTGTTTTCCCCACAATCCTTTCTCTTTCATAAAGATATATCAGCTGGTTTATTCATCCAACATTTATAGACAACTGGATTTTGTGGAGCTGAAGATGAATTAGATGGATATTATCTCCTTGAGTGGTTCAAAGTCAAGGAAACAAGAGAAGACACATAAAGTGAAAATTCTGACCCATGTAGAAAGTGCCATAAAACTAGGAAGCTTGGGAGTCTGTGAGTGCTGAGGAAAGACTGTGGCTGTGCATGGGTCAGGGAGGGTGATTTTAACGGTAGAAATGTATAAGGTAAGGTTCACTAGCTGGAATCTCGGGGTGAGGGGCAACTTCCTTAAGGGCTTCATTTAAATGAGATGTAAGTACAGAGGTAAGGAAACTTCAGATTTGGAGAACTTGAATTTTGTGGAAAGGGCTTACACTGTACAAAAGATTTCTAGTTGATATTCTTCTTCTCTGGTCCTTGATATTTGTTTGTGGACCAAATTTAGGGGTGTCTTAGTCCGTGTATGTTGCTATATGCAGCAAAAATACCCAAGGCTTCATTCTAAAAGTACCTAGGATTCTCATGGCTGGAAAATCTGAAGGCCATGGTGTCAGGGTTTCAGTGGGGATCTCTGGGTGTGTCACGACATAATGAGGAAGGGGAAAGCAAGCTGGCCACATACACAAGGGCTCACATGGCAAGATGAGGCAAAAGACCATGGGAACTTTTTCCTTTTTTTTGTTGTTGTTGTTATTGTAATAATACACTCTAGTGAGAACATAGAATTTCCTAAGAAATCCAGTTGCATCCATGAGCTAGCCCATTCATGAGGGCAGACCCTCTATAAGCAAGTTACTGCCCATTAAACCTCATCTCTTGAATGTTCAACTCAACAACTCCACATTGGGAGACAAATTTCCAGTAGATGAACTTGTGTGTGTGTAGGTGAACTTGGGAGGTGTGTATGAGGGCTGTATCTCCACGTAGATTAGACAGTCTAGTGATAATGGCAAAACAGGTCCAAGTATGAGTTTTTATTAGATCAAATGGAAAGGCACTAATGAAATATATTGCCTGATGTTGGATTAGTGAGAACTTAGAGATCACTGGTGTGTGTGTTGACAAGAGCATAATCTTCTAGTGTTATATTTCAGCTTATATCAGTGCTTGCCTCATAGGGAGATCCAATGATGGCTGAAACAGCAAGTTCTTCACACACTCTGTTTGCACTTGAGGACCCTTCTTCTCCTGCTGCACCGTCAACAAAGCTCATGTTAAACTCCTTCCTTAAGAGAACCTACTTTCTCTTTAACTCAGGCTCAGAACTTCTGACTCCCATCAATGCTAGTGTGTCCTTTCTCTTGGTCTTTGGAACTCATCTCCCACCCAAATATTGACTTGTGGCATGATTTATATTGCTGTTCATATTAACAATGAATTTGTTCACAAAAAAAATTAGCACAAGGAGAATGCAGATTATTAAAGGCCTCATTAATTTCACCAAGTTTATTTAAATGACAGTAGGATGTCAAGTCAATAATGATGACTAATTAATAAACATTTGAATACCTTAAGTCATACTAAAGCAGTGGCATATAAATCTATCAGGGGAGAACTTGGGGTCTCCAGTGAATGGAACTGATTGAATGTGAGAATCCCAGGTATAATGTGTTAGCTCAGTGGTTCTCAACCCTGAGACCCTTTAATAGAGTTCCTCATGTTGTGGTGACCTTCAACCATAGAATTACCTTGTTGCTACTTTATAACTGTAATTTTGCTACTGTTATGAATTGTAATATAAATATCTGATATGCAGGGTATCTGATATGTGACCCCTGTAGAGGTTGCAACCTCCTTGGGGACCACAAGCCACAGGCTGAGAACCTCCCTGTTAGATAGATGGCCTTGAATAGTTAGGCAGATGGTTGAATGTAGATAAGATGGAGTTTGAAGTGATATCCCAGAGTTGTCGATGGACTAGGGTCTCACTGTATTACAAGACTCACTTTCCTCCTTCTGAGCCATGATGTTCAAGGATAATAAGGGATTCTGAAAACAGCTGGTCTCGATAAGACTGTCACATTTTAGAGATGCTTTTTAGTGAATTTGATCTGAGAAGCTACATTTTGGTAGCTTCCAACCTAGGAGGAGATCATGAAGTATCCCATTGTCATTCTTATTCACAGCCTACCTCTGATAAAGTGAGTTTCAGCTTGGTATGGCAGCAGCCATCTTGAGTAGTATAGTATTGGTGTTCTCTAATGGAACAGAACAGATAGGATGGACATTCTCTCTCTCTGTCTCTGTCTCTGTCTCTGTCTCTGTCTCTGTCTCTGTCTGTCTGTCTGTCTGTCTGTCTCTCTCTCTCTCACACACACACACACACACACACACACACACACACACACACACACTCACACACGCATAATTTGTGAAGTCATCTTATGTTAAAAAGAGCAAAAACAGGTGAATCACATCTGAGAGACTAAGAACCCAGAAGTTGTTCTGTCCTTGAGGCAGGGTGTGCTGCAGTTGGAGTTCCACAGTGGCTATCTCAAACTGGGAAGGCTGACAAACCATTAGTCGCTCAGTTCAGAAGGCGGCATGCCTCAATAGTCCTAATCTCTCACCTAAACCTAGAAGATTCCTGGCAAGCCCCTGGTCCTCATTTAGTGTTAGAAGCCTGGAAATGGTGGTTGTGATATCCATAAAGGAGTCATCATCATCACCATCATCACCATCATCATCATCATCATCAGCAGCAGCAGCAGCAATAATGGGATAAATAAACTCAGTTGAAAGAGAGAAGGCCAAACCTGAAGAAGGCCTTTCCTCTGCCATGCATGCCACCTTTAGATCAGCTACCAGAAGGTCCTGGTCACATTTGGGGTTGGTCTGACCCCATCCTTTAAGGGAATCAAGACAATTCCTCAAGTGAGGCTCCCTATTCAGGTGATTCTACTTAGAGGCAAGATGACATTAAAACCAGTCATCACAAGTAGTAACCACTGTGCTGGGTCTAGCATAGCCCAAGCTTTTTTCCCTACAAGGTTCCCCAGCGGATGACAGAGATGAAATGGTGTATTGTGTGACTTCTCCCAGGGAGATGTGAATAAATATCAATTTACCCTGAGTCTCAGAGTATGGATGACAGACCAAAGAAACCATTCTACTCAATTACTGGCTTGGTGGACCAGTGAGTTCATTGGGGGGTGGGGGTGGGAGTGAGGGCATGCTTACAGGACCATTGGTGACTCCAAGACAGACCTCCATAGCTTAGAAAATGACTTACAGAATCTGCAACACGGATCTCCCTGTGGAACTTGAAGACAGTCCCATTGAGAAAGGAGAAAATCTTACCTGCCCCCCCCCATAATCAATGCTTATAGAACCTTGGGGAGGGGCCCTGCAAGTAGTGTAGGTTTCATGCATGTACCTCCTGAGACTTGTAAGTTTTGTTAGCTTCCAGAGTCTTAACGAACCTCCCTCCAGGAGGAAATGGTTCAATTTGGAGAGAACAGCATGTGTGGAACTTTATAGCCAGACTACTGACTTCAGGAGTGGGCCTGATTCTTTGATAAAACTGAAGGTAAACTGGGCAGAGTCCTTCTAGAAAAAAGGTGCTTACTCACCTACCCATATCATCCATATTTATATAATCAATTCCTGTATTGTCTGTATTATCTATGTGCATCCATATCTCCATGTTTATATAATCTACATCTATCTATATGCATCTATATAACATATCTGTATAATCTTTATCTTTCTATATTATCCATACCTATAGAATCCAAATCTGTGCTATACATCCATACCATCTATATACTTATATATTTTTTATCTATGATTAAAAGCATCTATTTCTCTTTATGCTTTATATATTTATATAACATATATCTCTAAGATCTATTTTATATGTATTGATATACATTGTTAATATCATTTATTTTTACTATGTTGTGTATATCAATGTGTATGTCTGTATCGGCCTAGTATTTATCATTTATACCTGTATCATCTATTTGTATCTTTACATCATCTATATATTTATCATCTGTATCCACTTATACATTAACATCAGCTGCATTATTTCTATCACTTGTGTCATTTATATCTGTCTATGTCCATCTACATATATTTCTCTATTATCGGCGGCTGTCTTTCTGACTCAAATCTCAGGGATCCAGCTGTTTTTCAGTCATCCACGGTCGTGTTTCCGCAGATAAGACCCCACCAGTTGGAGTCTGTGCAATCCTGAATTCATCTATCTCTTTCATGGGCATCCTTGAATGTTGGAGCCAGTTCTCATTCAAAGGTCCAGGATGTTTTAGAACACCAATTGTCCCCTTGCTTCCTGTGCTCAGCAGGGATATGGACATTTGAGCCCCTCAGAGTCTACCCTTAATGCTCCTTGGCATGTGAAAGCTGCAGTTAGGAAGCCCCAGGAATCTGTAATCACCTATTAGAGGTGATTTTATTCTTTTAACCTCCTCCCTACTCTTACTCGGCCACAGTGGAATGCTTCAGGAACTAATGTAATGGAGATACTTAGGCGGAGTCCATTGCCTTCAAACAGAGCAATCTGTTCTGAGTGTACAGCCCTGAACTGCAGCAGAGGGAACCGTGTGGAAAGCACTCGATGGGCAGATGAAGGTTCTGAGAGCATCCTCTCCTGTGAGGGCAGATGGGGGTGCTCCAGGTGAGCTGCCCTAGAGAAGTGGAAACATGGTGTCATGGTTTGAATGAAAGTGGCCCCTATAGACTCATAGGGAGTGGCATTATTGGAGGTGTGGCCTTGTTGGAGTAGGTGTGGGCTTTTTGAGGAAGTGTGTCACTGGGGGTGGGCTTTGAGGTTTCAGAAGCTCGAGCTAGGTTTAGTGACTCACTCTCTCTTCTTGCTGCCAGTGAGTCCAGGTGTAGAACTCCCAGCTCCTGAGATATCCTGGCACCTGGTTCCCACCATGATGACAATAAACTAAACCTCTGAAACTGTAAGCCAGCTCCAATTAAATGTTTTCTTTTATAAAAATAGCCATGGTCATGTCTCTTCCCAGCCATAGAAATCCAAATTAAGACACATGGCTTTTTAGATAAACTTAGGTTTTTATTGTAGGGGAGATTACTCCCTCAGATATATGTATTTTTAATTTGTGTATTGTATTTCTAAGCATTTGTACTTATGTATAGTGTATATTATATGTATGTATTTTCTGCCTTATCCCCCATTCTTTTTTTTCTTAGCTCTCTCCTCTCATGTTTGTCTTTTTATACAATTTTATTCCTACTTTCTCTCTCCCCCTCCCCCTCATATACACACACATACATATATATACACACATATACAAACATATATATGCATGTGTATATATATATATATATATATATATATATATATATATATATATATATATATATGTATGTATGTATGTGTGTGTGTTGCAACTAGAGTCCTAGCTAGTTTTTGTCCACTTGACAGAAGTTTGAATTGAATTGTCTAGGGAGGGGGAACCTCAATGAAGGAAAATGTCTACATCAGCTTGGCCTACAGATAATTGTGCAGAGCATCTTCTTGATTAATGATGTCTGTAGGAGGGTGCAGGCCACTTTGCATAGTGCCACCTGAAGGCCAGTGGTTCTGGATCATATAAGAGGGCAGGCTGAGCAAGCAGTAGAGAACAGTCAGTAATCAGTGGCCCTCCACTGCCTCTGCCTCAGGTCCTACCTTTGGGTCACTTCCTTGAGTGTCTGCCCTGACTTTTCTCAGTGATGGAGTGTGACTTGAGAGTTGGAAGCTGAAACAAACTTTTCCCTCCCAGAGCTGCTTTTGGTTATGATGGCTTATCCAGCAGTATAAATCTTAACTTAAAAAAAAAAAAACACTTCTGTGAAGAAAAACATATAATGTTTGCTTTCCAGTGATTGGAATAATTCATTTGATATGATTATCCTTGTACCCATTTTCTTGCAAACAGACCTTGGTTCTTATTTCTTAAGATGTATTCATGCATCTGTGTTTGTGTAAATGTGAGTGGATACCCTTCTGAGTGCAGTGCTCACAGGGGCCAGAATAGAGGACACCAGACTCCCCTGGAGCCAGAGTTAACAGTTGGTTGTGAGCCTCCTGATAGGGTGCAAAGAACAGACCTCGAGTCCTCTTCAAGAGCAAGAAGTGCTCTTAACCCATGTGCCATCTCTTCAGCTTCAACTTTGTTTTCCTTTATGGTAGAAAAAAATCCCATTGTGTATACATACCCCATTTTCCTTATTCATTCCTCTCCTGTTGGGCAACTTGGTTGGTTTCCTGACTTGGCTGTTGTGAATAAATAGAGCTGCAAGAAACACGAATATGCAAGTAGTGAGCTCTGTGACACAGGACACAAGAATAGGCGGGACACATGGAATGTTGGTTTCTTAAGACATCTGTGTGCTGACTCCCATAGTGGATGGACAAGGCTGTGTTCTCACCGCAGCTGTACAAGGAAAGGCAAAGACAGCGTTTTGCTGATACTAGGAAACCTTCAAAAGTTATGTTTTGTTTTTGAGTACATTAGAGCTTGGCTCAACCCTCATGAGGCCTTCACATGTGGGTTATAACTGATAGGAAGTCTCCCAGGATCCATGCATCCCACTATATACAGACAAAGAAACTCGGACATTTTTCTAGTCTGGGCATATGGCTCAGTCATTGAAGTGCTTGATACACAAGTAGGAGGGTCTGAATTCAATCTCTGTAATCCATGTTAAAAAGCCAGACATGACAGTGTGTAACTGTAACCCAGCATTGGGAAGGCTTGCTGATCATTGCTTAGCCAAATAATGAGTTCCAGGCCAGTGAGACACTGTCTCAAAACCAAATTGGATGGCATCCTGATAAATGATATCAAAGGAAACACACACACACATACACACACACGGGGGGGGGGAGATACACACACACAGAGAGAGAGAGAGAGAGAGAGAGAGAGAGAGAGAGAGAGAGAGAGAGAGAAATGGAGTGAATACTAACATCTCACTAGTAGGAACATTGATAGCATTAATTCCTACCAGGAAGTACTGAACCAAAGAGCAGCAGAAATGACCCAAGGATGAGTCTAGTGTTTGGACTGTAGCAATGCTAGCAAGCATGATCAGTGTTGATTAAACACTGGCTATCTTACAGAGGCTTCTGAGCAGGAATGAAAATGGGAAACTGTTTTTCTTCCAGGGAGAGGATGTATGGACAGCCACAGGACTGGATATGGATATTCTGGGCAACTTCTGGGATGTGGATACTTGCAGCAAGGCTGATGCATTTAGCCTACATGCTCCTTGCCTTGTGCCCCACATTGAACATCCATGGTTGAGGGAAACCTTTACAGCTGACTGTGAGAGATGCATAGAAACATACTTGCTTCTGAAAATGAGTCCAGCTCAATTTTCAAGTCAGAAGTACATGAATTTTTCCATATTTTTCCATGAGCAAAAGTGGCTACCCAGAGTCCAGAAAGAGCATCTTCAAGAATTTCCTCCAACTACTGCATCTGCAGAAGGAGTCATGTTTCTATAGAAGCTGGTATTCCCCAGGAGATGACTCATTTCTATGCCATGGATACTATTTGGAGCTCTGCCAAAGCCTCCTTGAACTGCCATGGTAGCAAATGTTCTGCATCTCTGTGTCTCACTTTGTGTTCTGAGACTTCATTAGTGGCAGAATTGAACAATGCTGTTTTGCCAAGTCACTCTTGAAATAACCTCTGAGGCTTTAGTTGTCAGTTCCTTTCTGCTTCCATGTAGCAAAACTTTCTTCTGTAAGTCTGAACAGGAAAATAGATAATGCATGTTGTATACCGTTCTCTCATGCTTCTACATATTGTCTCCAGTACCAATACTTAAGATTTAAAAGGCAAGCCACATAAAGAGACAGAATCCTCTACAACCTCATAACCAGCATGAAGAAAAACTCCTGAGGTGCCCCTTGGACAACAACAGATATTATACCTGAGAAGAATAAGTGAATATAGAATTTTGCACATGGTTAAGAAGACAGTGTTGTGAGACTTTTCCTAGGAAGATGTGAACAAAGGTGTATACACCCCAGTCAATGACAGACTGAAGTCATCTAGATGGTGAGTTTATTGAATTCCAATTCAGTGAACGAGTAAGTTTAAGGAGTATACTTACAGACTGTGAATGACAGATTGCTGACAGAAGGATAGATGACCCAAAGACAGCTGTGTCACTAGAAAGTCCACTCCAGCATCAGTGATGACTCACAGAAGCTGCATCCTGGGTTTACAAAAGACTTGCAGGCAGCTTGGCTGACCAGAAAGTCTCTTTATCCCAATAGTCATTTTTGCTTGAATAACCTTGGAGACTTTTTGACTCTTGTTTCAGGAACTTCCTGAGACTTGCTAATTGTTTTCTTCTTGAGGGATAAATTTTGTGTAAGGAACCTCTTCTATGGAGAGGAAATAACTGCAGAACAGACAACCAGTGACATCTCAAGAGTAGTGTAACAGGAGAACACATTTAGAAGAAAGCAATATGGGAATTCATCGTAGGTAAAGAATTTATAAGCAACAGTAAAATTGACTCTTTAGGTACCACCTTTCACCACTGATTCTCAATACTGTTAGTTACAAAATATTCGTATTTCTAAATCTTCTATTGGTTTGAATTCTAGGTGTTTGTGTCAGTACCTTTTGAGGTTTAGTGATGTATAACAATCCAAATGGCTTGTAAGACCATGTTACTGTGTGAGGCTGAACTTTCTATATAGAATTTAACTAAAGCCACACTTTGCATCAGATTTAATGTTATGTCAGATATAGGAATGCATTGTCTTCCATAAGCCCAAATATTGGACTAGAGATTGGAGGCGGGGGAATAAAAAGGAAAATAATGGTGTGCCTCTCTTTAAGCTTTTGTTTGGAAAATATACAACGTATCTAATTGTGTGATGGGACTATTATAATTGAGTTAATAAGACAGATCTAATTCCCCCCTTTTGAGACAGTGTACCACTATTTATTCCTGGATGGGCTAGGACTTGTTATGTAAACCAGGCTGGTCTGGAACTCACAGATATCCTCTTGCTTCAGTTCCCAGAGTGCTGAGATTAAAGGTATGTACCAGCTTGCCTGGAAGTAGACATCTTAAAACATTTAAGTGTTAATCTATAATGTAGTGCAAAGTTATAGTATACACGAGCAAGAACTTTTCTGAGTGCTCGAGTTTTTAATTTTTTAAATCCAGCCTGATGGCTAAAAGTGGTTATCCCAGCTCCGCAGCAGGCTAAGTCAGGAGGATTACAAGTTCAAGGCCAGCATGAGGAAGTTAGTGAGACCATCCTAAAATAGTAAGTAAAATGAAGGCCAAGGGTGTAGCTCAGAATCAGAGTACTTGCCTAGAATCTCCTCTTGAAGGACAGGAATGTGACTGGGATGTAGAGTGATTGCCTAGAATCCCCTGTGAGGGGCTAGGAGTATGGCTAACAGTAGATTGCTTGTCTAGCACATGTGAAATCCTGTATTCAACCCTTGGTGCTGAATTTTTAAAAAAAGGTATTTTGAATTGGCCAAAGAGATATCCATGAGAAAAAGTATAAAGCAATTCATATTCACGTTCTGAAAGTATGAAAAACTGGAACATTGATGTTTTGGTAGATTAATGTCAAAGTTATGGGTGTTCCCAATATATAAGATAAATGTACTACACTTGAACACATGCCTGGGGTATAGTGGTGATCTGCCTTAATACATGTCTTATAAGAATGGTATAATAACTCAGTAGGGTGTATAAGGAATCTTTGTCACAGTAAAGCTATTTTGAAAATATTGTCAGCTTTTCAAGCCACAGTGCATTGTTGGGGAAACTAAAGCAAAATCCAAAGAGGAGATTCTCAGATGCATGCTTAGGTAGCTTTCTTATAGCCCGGGTTAACCTGCCTTAGGAATGGTTCTGCCCACAGTGGGCTGGGCTCTCCAACATCAATTACTAATTAAGATAATCTCTTACAGACAAGTTCACAGAATAACCTGATCGAGGTAATCCCCTTGAGGCTTTTCCTCTCAGATGACTCAGCTCTGTCAGGTTAACAGTTATAGCTAACCAGGACACCATGGGGCAGCATCCTTGGCATTCATTTACAGGTATTTGTAAGGCAAAGTTCTGGTGTATAGGAGCAGATTGAGTCTGGGATGGCTATTTTTGATTACTGACCTGACTACATTTGGAATTAACTAAAACCCAAAAATGGAGGGGCAACCCTGCGAAGGATTTTTGCTTAATCTGAAGTGGGAAGATCCACTTCTAATCCAGACCTTTGAGGTCGGAAGACAGCATTTTAATTCAGATGCTTTGAGGTGGGAAGACTCATCTCTAATTTGGGTCACACTTTCTGTTCAAAGCCTATATAAGGACATGGAAGAAGGAAGCTTTTGCTCTCTACTGCTTGTTCATGCCTTGCTAGCAACTCCATTCCTTTATTGACATTAGAGAGCCTACTTCTTCAGAATTCTGGTATATACTGGAGACCAGCTGAGACATCAGCCTCATGGGCTGAACAAGTACTGAATTCATGGACTTTCTGTTCATAGGCAACTGCCATTGGATTAGCTAGACCACAGGGAGGTTCATTCTATGAGTTCTGTTACTCTAGAGTTCTAGATAACCCCAACACATACAGAGTTATTGGCTTTTCTTGGCTTTATACCTATTTGTTGTGGGGCTTTATCTTGTCTGCTAACTTAATGGGATTGAGATATACCTAGGAAATCAGTAAAGTACATATTTGGGGGTGTCTTTCATAGCATGTCCATCTTGTAGACTCTGGCATAATCAATGATCAACCCCTTGATAGCATTATTGGGAGATAGCAAAAGTTTGGGGCGTATAGCCCAATTGGAGAAAATAGGTCATTTGGAGGTATATTTTGGGGATTTCTCCTCCTCCCTTCCTTCCTTCCTTCCTTCCTTCCTTCCTTCCTTCCTTCCTTCCTTCCTTCCTTTCTTTCTTTCTTTCTTTCTTTCTTTCTTTCTTTCTTTCTTTCTTTCTTTCTTTTTTTTTTTTTAATATTTTTATTACATATTTTCCTCAATTACATTTCCAATACTATCCCAAAAGTCCCCCATAGCGCCCCCCACTTCCCTACCCACCCATTCCCATTCTTTTGGCCCTGGCATTCCCCTATATTGGGGCATATAAAGTTTGCAAGTCCAATGGGCCTCTCTTTCCATTGATGGCCGACTAGGCCATCTTTCGATATATATGCAGCTAGAGACAAGAGCTCCAGGGTTCTGGTTAGTACATCATGTTGTTCCAACAATAGGGTTGCAGATCCCTTTAGCTCCTTGGGTACTTTCTCTAGCTTCTCCATTGGGAGCCCTGTGATACATCCAATAGCTGACTGTGAACATCCACTCCTGTGTTTGCTAGGCCCCGGCATCGTCTCACAAGAGACAGCTATATTTGGGTCCTTTCAGCAAGATCTTACTAGTGTATGCAATGGTGTCAGCGTTTAGAAGCTGATTATGGGACGGATCCCTGGATACAGCAGTCTCTAAATGGTCCATCCTTTCATCACAGCTACGAACTTTGTCTCTGTAACTCCTTCCCTGGGTGTTTTGTTCCCAATTCTAAGAAGGTGCACAATGTCCACACTTTGGTCTTCATTCTTCTTGAGTTTCATGCGTTTATCAAATTGTATCTTATATCTTGGGTATCCTAAGTTTTGGGCTAATATCCACTTATCAATGAATACATATTGTGTGAGATCTTTTGTGATTGTGTTACTTCACTCAAGATGATGCCCTCCAGGTCCATCCATTTGGCTAGGAATTTCATAAATTCATTCTTTTTAATAGCTGAGTAGTACTCCATTGTGTAAATGTACCATAATTTCTGTATCCATTCCTCTGTTGAGGGACATCTGGGTTCTTTCCAGCTTCTGGCTATTATAAATAGGGCTGCTATGAACATAGTGGAGCATGTGTCCTTTTTACCGGTTGGGACATCTTCTGGATATATGCCCAGGAGAGGTATTGCTGGATCCTCCGGTAGTACTATGTCCAATTTTCTGAGGAACCGCCAGACTGATTTCCAGAGTGGTTGTACAAGCTTGCAATCCCACCAACAATGGAGGAGTGTTCCACTTTCTCCACATCCTCGCCAGCATCTGCTGTCACCTGAATTTTTGATCTTAGCCATTCTGACTGGTGTGAGGTGGAATCTCAGGGTTGTTTTGATTTGCATTTCGCTGATGATTAAGGATGTTGAACATTTTTTCAGGTGCTTCTCTGCCATTCGGTATTCCTCAGGTGAGAATTCTTTGTTCAGTTCTGAGCCCCATTTTTTAATGGGGTTATTTGACTTTCTGGAGTCCACCTTCTTGAGTTCTTTATATATATTGGATATTAGTCCCTTATCTGATTTAGGATAGGTGAAGATCCTTTCCCAATCTGTTGGTGGTTTTTTTGTCTTATTGATGGTGTCTTTAGCCTTGCAGAAGCTTTGTAGTTTCATGAGGTCCCACTTGTCAATTCTCAATCTTACAGCACAAGCCATTACTGTTCGATTCAGGAATTTTTCCCCTGTGCCCATATCTTCAAGGCTTTTCCCCACTTTCTCCTCTATAAGTTTCAGTGTCTCTGGTTTTATGTGAAGTTCCTTGATCCACTTAGACTTGACCTTAGTACAAGGAGATAGGAATGGATCGATTCGCATTCTTCTACATGTTAACAACCAGTTGTGCCAGCACCATTTGTTGAAAATGCTGTCTTTCTTCCACTGGATGTTTTTAGCTCCCTTGTCGAAGATCAAGTGACCATAGGTGTGTGGATTCATTTCTGGGTCTTCAATTCTATTCCATTGGTCTATTTGTCTGTCACTATACCAGTACCATGCAGTTTTTATCACAATTGCTCTGTAGTAGAGCTTTAGGTCCGGCATGGTGATTCCACCAGAGGTTCTTTTATCCTTGAGGAGAGTTTTTGCTATCCTAGGTTTTTTGTTATTCCAGATGAATTTGCAGATTGCACTTTCTAATTCGTTGAAGAATTGATTTGGAATTTTGATGGGGATTGCATTGAATCTGTAGATTGCTTTTGGCAAGATAGCCATTTTTACAATGTTGATCCTGCCAATCCATGAGCATGGGAGATCTTTCCATCTTCTGAGATCTTCTATAATTTCTTTCTTCAGAGACTTGAAGTTTTTATTATACAGATCTTTCACTTCCTTAGTTAGAGTCACGCCAAGATATTTTATATTATTTGTGACTATTGAGAAGGGTGTTGTTTCCCTAATTTCTTTCTCAGCCTGTTTATTTTTTGTGTAGAGAAAGGCCATTGATTTGTTTGAGTTAATTTTATATCCAGCTACTTCACCGAAGCTGTTTATCAGGCTTAGGAGTTCTCTGGTGGAATTTTTAGGGTCACTTATATATACTATCATATCATCTGCAAAAAGTGATATTTTGACTTCATCTTTTCCAATTTGTATCCCTTTGATCTCCTTTTGTTGTCGAATTGCTCTGGCTAGGACTTCAAGTACAATGTTGAATAGGTATGGAGAAAGTGGACAGCCTTGTCTAGTCCCTGATTTTAGAGGGATTGCTTCAAGCTTCTGACCATTTACTTTGATGTTGGCTACTGGTTTGCTGTAGATTGCTTTTATCATGTTTAGGTATGGGCCTTGAATTCCTGATCTTTCCAAGACTTTTATCATGAATGGGTGTTGGATCTTGTCAAATGCTTTTTCCGCATCTAAGGAGATGACCATGTGGTTTTTGTCTTTGAGTTTGTTTATATACTGGATTACGTTGATGGATTTCCGTATATTGAACCATCCCTGCATCCCTGGGATGAAACCTACTTGGTCAGGATGGATGATTGTTTTGATGTGTTCTTGGATTCGGGTAGCAAGAACTTTATTGAGGATTTTTGCATCAATATTCATAAGGGATATTGGTCTGAAGTTTTCTATCTTTGTTGGGTCTTTTTGTGGTTTAGGTATCAGAGTAATTGTGGCTTCATAGAATGAGTTGGGTAGAGTACCTTCTGTTTCTATTTTGTGGAATAGTTTGTGAAGAACTGGGATTAGATCTTCTTTGAAGGTCTGATAGAACTCTGCACTAAACCCATCTGGTCCTGGGCTTTTTTTAGTTGGGAGACTATTAATGACTGCTTCTATTTCTTTGGGGGATATAGGGCTGTTTAGATCATTAACCTGATCTTGATTCAGCTTTGGTACCTGGTATCTGTCTAGGAACTTCTCCATTTCATCCAGGTTCTCCAGTTTTGTTGAGTATAGCCTTTGGTAGAAGGATCTGATGGTGTTTTGGATGTCTTCAGGATCTGTTGTTATGTCTCCTTTTTCATTTCTGATTTTGTTAATTAGGATGCTTTCCCTGTGCCCTCTAGTGAGTCTGGCTAAGGGTTTATCTATCTTGTTGATTTTCTCAAAGAACCAGCTCCTTGATTGGTTGATTCTTTGAATAGTTTTTCTTGTTTCCACTTGGTTGATTTCACCCCTGAGTTTGATTATTTCCTGCCGTCTACTCCTCTTGGGTGAATTTGCTTCCTTTTGTTCTAGTGCTTTTAGGTGTGTTGTCAAGCTGCTAATGTGTGCTCTCTCTAGTTTCCTTTTGGAGGCACTCAGAGCTATGAGTTTTCCTCTTAAAAATGCTTTCATTGCGTCCCATAAGTTTGGGTACGTTGTGGCTTCATTTTCATTGAACTCTAAAAAGTCCTTAATTTCTTTCTTTATTCCTTCCTTGACCAAGGTATCATTGAGAAGAGTGTTGTTCAGTTTCCACGTGAAGGTTGGCTTTCTATTATTTATTTTGTTATTGAAGATCAGCCTTAGTCCATGGTGATCTGATAGGATGCATGGGACAATTTCAATATTTTTATATCTGTTGAGGCCTGTTTTGTGACCAATTATGTGGTCAATTTTGGAGAAGGTACCATGAGGTGCTGAGAAGAAGGTATATCCTTTTGTTTTAGGATAGAATGTTCTGTAGATATCTGCCAGATCCATTTGATTCATAATTTCTCTTAGTTTCACTGTGTCCCTGTTTAGTTTCTGTTTCCATGATCTGTCCATTGGTGAAAGTGGTGTGTTGAAGTCTCCCACTATTATTGTATGAGGTGCAATGTGTGCTTTGAGATTTACTAAAGTTTCTTTAATGAATGTGGCTGCCTTTGTATTTGGAGCATAGATATTCAGGATTGATAGTTCCTCTTGGAGGATTTTACCTTTGATGAGTATGAAGTGTCCCTCCCTGTCTTTTTTAATGACTTTGGGTTGGAAGTCAATCTTATCAGATATTAGAATGGCTACTCCAGCTTGTTTCTTCATGCCATTTGCTTGGAAAATTGTTTTCCAGCCTTTCATTCTGAGGTAGTGTCTATCCTTTTCTCTGAGATGAGTTTCCTGTAAGCAGCAAAATGTTGGGTCTTGTTTGTGTAGCCAGTTTGTTAGTCTATGTCTTTTTATCGGGGAGTTGAGTCCATTGATATTAAGAGATATTAAGGAAAAGTAATTGTTGTTTCCTGTTATTTTTGATGTTAAAGTTGGCATTTTGTTCTTGTGGCTGTCTTCTTTTAGGTTTGTTGAGGGATTACCTTCTTGTTGTTTCTAGGGCGTGGTTCCTGTCCTTGTATTGGTTTTTTTCTGTTATTATCCTTTGAAGGGCTGGATTCGTGGAGAGATAATGTGTGAATTTGGTTTTGTCGTGGAATACTTTGGTTTCTCCATCTATGTTAATTGAGAGTTTGGCTGGGTATAGTAGCCTGGGCTGGAATTTGTGTTCTTTTAGTGTCTGTATAACATCCGTCCAGGATCTTCTGGCTTTCATAGTCTCTGGTGAAAAATCTGGTGTAATTCTGATAGGCTTGCCTTTATATGTTACTTGGCCTTTTTCTCTTACTGCTTTTAGTATTCTATCTTTATTTAGAGCATTTGTTGCTCTGATTATTATGTGTCGGGAGGTATTTCTTTTCTGGTCCAGTCTATTTGGAGTTCTGTAGGCTTCTTGTATGTTCATGGGCATCTCTTTCTTTAGATTTGGGAAGTTTTCTTCTATAATTTTGTTGAAGATGTTTGCTGGTCCTTTGAGTTGAAAATCTTCATTCTCATCCACTCCTATTATCCGTAGGTTTGGTCTTCTCATTATGTCCTGTATTTCTTGGATGTTTTGAGTTAGGATCTTTTTGCATTTTACATTTTCCTTGATTGTTGTGCCGATGTTCTCTATGGAATCTTCTGCACCTGAGATTCTCTCTTCCATCTCTTGTATTCTGTTGCTGATGCTCGTATCTATGGTTCCAGATTTCTTTCCTAGGGTTTCTATCTCCAGTGTTGCCTCATTTTGGGTTTTCTTTATTGTGTCTACTTCCCTTTTTAGGTCTAGTATGGTTTTGTTCATTTCCATCATCTGTTTGGATGTGTTTTCCTGTTTTTCTGTAAGGACTTCTACCTGTTTGATTATGTTATCATGTTTTTCTTTAAGGATTTGTAACTCTTTAGCAGTGTTCTCCTGCAATTCTTTAAGGGATTTTTGTGCTTCCTCTTTATTGTCTTCTGCCTTTTTATCAGTGTTCTCCTGCATTTCTTTAAGTGTGTTATTAAAGTCCTTCTTGAAGTCCTCTATCATCATCAGGAGATATGCTTTTAAATCCGTGTCTAGCTTTTCCGGTGTGTTGGGGTGCCCTGGACTGGGCGAAGTGGGGGTGCTGGGTTCTGATGATGGTGAGTGGTCTTGGTTCCTGTTAGTAAGATTATTACGTTTACCTTTCGCCATCTGGTAATCTCTGGGGTTAGTTGTTATCGTTGTCACTATTTAAAGATTGGAGCAGAAGCTGTGTTCCACTCACCAGCAGTCTCTAAATCCTGCGGCGGGGGTCGTGGGTAGCTGGCGGGTGTCAGGCAACCCTGCGCTCCCGCTACCCTGGCGCTGATCTGGCCGGGTGAGGCCTGTAGCCCTACTCAGGCCGGTTACTGCTTCCCTAACTAATGCAGTCTCAGGTCCCGCGCAATTGGATTGGAGCAGAAGCTGTGTTCCACTCACCAGCAGTCCCAAAATCCTGCGGCGGGGGTCGTGGGTAGCTGGCGGGTGTCAGGCAACCCTGCGCTCCCGCTACCCTGGCGCTGATCCGGCCGGGTGAGGCCTGTGGTCCTACTCAGGCCGGTTTCTGCTTCCCTAACTAATGCAGTCTCAGGTCCCGCGCAATTGGATTGGAGCAGAAGCTGTGTTCCACTCACCAGCAGTCCCAAAATCCTGCGGCGGGGGTCGTGGGTAGCTGGCGGGTGTCAGGCAACCCTGCGCTCCCGCTACCCTGGCGCTGATCCGCCGGGTGAGGCCTGTGGTCCTACTCAGGCCGGTTTCTGTTTCCCTCTCTTTCTTTCTTTCTTTCTTTCTTTCTTTCTTTCTTTCTTTCTTTCTTTCTTTCTTTCTTTCTTTCTTTCTTTCTTTCTTTCCCCTTACTATTTACCTCCTTTGCCACAGTTTCTTGTCACCATAATGCTCTGTCCAAATGCATGAGACCAAGTGACCATGAAATGAACTTTGAAACCATAAAATAAAACATATCTTCCTTTGCTTATTTCTCTCAAGTATTTTGTCACAGCTATGCAAAAGGAGCCAACATGTCTGTCTTTCAGAATCCTGGAAGAATCTCTTAACAAGCAGCCGATGTATCCTCACCTCTCTGAGGTGATGTTTCTTTCTGCCTATGGTGATGTCATCTGTTGTACTCCCTTTACTGGGGCCTAAGTAGAAATGGGAGCAAGTCAGAAAAGTTTAATTGGGTCCCAGATGTGATTAACCAAGACTCATTCTTATACACTGTGCTGGTGTTTAGCACACCACAAATTCTATCACTGCCCAGTGGGTCCTAAAAACCATTCTGCTTTTAATGTGCCTTGCCTGGTTTACTCAAGTTGGAATTTAAATCAAAGGGTAACGTCTATATTGGGGATAACTTTGTAGTTTATCTTAATATAATGGCTAATAAATGTCATGGTTTAAAGGGGCTTTTTAAAAACAATGGCTTTAACAATGTTATATACTTTTAAGGGAATCTAGTAAGCCATTGACTGAATCTAGTACAGTGTAATTTGAGACATTATAAAAACAGCAATAAGAATAGGAGACACAGACGTCCAAGGCATTGAACCAGAGCCAAAACAGATACAGGAGTGTTTCCTGCAATGAAAATGGAGCTTCTCATGCCTTCTTAGTCAGATCCCAAGGCAACAGATTGACAACATGGTTTGCATCATTACCAGCCTCCTTCAGACGGGAGAGAAATAGAAGGCAGCTCCCAGGGTTTTCATAAAATCAGAATTCCTAGTATAGGTCTTGAAACAAAATCCTGTACTGATTTCCCTTGGTTATGTGACATTAGGGTCATTTTAGCAACGAGATTAGAGGAAATAGCATGCAAAGGTATCTCAGACTGCTTTCTGTAACTGTAACAAAATACTGGGGACTAGGAAATTTACAGACAAGAGAAGTTGGTTTAATTCACTGTTCTAGAGACTGGGAAGGCCAAGAGCATGATGCTGGTAACTGGGGAGGTCTTCATGTAGCATTATAACATGGTGTCACATGAAGAGACAGAACAAGTATGCCAGATTAGGTCTCTCTCTCTCTCTCTCTCTCTCTCTCTCTCTCTCTCTCTCTCTCTCTCTCTTCTTAGAAAGCCATGATAACCAGCCTGGGATAAAATAATCTCCCTGACCTAAACAAACTCTAATTACTTCCCAAAGACCTTGCCTCGCATTGACATCAACATGTGAATTTGTTAAGTTGTCAACACTTTCAGAGGACACATTAAAAACACAGCACTAACCCTCACGTCCCATCATGCCAATGCCTAGGATATAACCTGCAGCCTTAATGATCATTTGACCTCATGGCATTTTCTGTCCCTCAGGTATGAAAAAAAGGATTTACCCATGATTATGTGATTTGATTTCCTTGGATTTCATATGCATCCTATCTCTGCTGGGCTTCTGCTGCCCAGCTGGTTCTATATCTATAACTAAATATGTAGCACTGAGTAATTTATAAAACATTGATATTTGTTTGGATCGTAGTTCTGGAGGTGAAGAGGTCCAAGACCATGGAGCTGGTATCTGGTGAGGGATTTCGTGGCATCCAGACATGATGGAGGGCAGCATAAGAATCTTACTAACTCATTGAATCCGCTCCACCAACACTTAGTGTCTGATCACTCTTGGTTTGTGGTTAAGTTCTTCATTTATTAACTTGGATGTACCAGTGTTTGGTTTGCCTTTAAGAAGAGTCCTAAAGCTTAATGGGAATCTCATATTCTCCATATCATTTTTAGTAACTATTCACGAGTTGGCTATATAACCCCATTCTTTTTCTACTAATCTCATCTTAGATTTAGAGTTGAGCCTAATTTCTGTTTGATTGTATTTGCCTACTTTGACTTCTCCAGTATCTGCCCACATTTCCTACCATCTTTTCTCTTAGGTCTTTTTTGTTATAACCCATGAAATCCAGTTAGTGTTGCCTATACATACACAGGTGTGGGGTCATCCACTAGAGCATGGCCAACCTACCATGGGGCCATACTACTGTCAAAACTATTTCTCTCTCCTCAACTATCTATTGCCCGTAGTTTCTCATGGTATGAAGCCTTGTGGACCATTCTCTCATCTATTCTTGAACCATGCCTGGCTTGGCATTGTACAGGTCTTAGGTAGTAAACCACACTTCAGTGGCCTTGTCATATCTAGCAGACACTGTTGCACATTAACCCTACCTGGTCTTTGTCTCTTACAGTCTTTCTGCTCCGTCTTCCATGATGTTCCCTAAGCCTTGGGGTATGAATTCGATATAGAGATTCTATTTACATTTGAATGCTCCTCTGTATCCTATTTTGACACCCGAGTGCAATAGTTCTGTGTTGTGTGACTTCTCCTGGGGATACATGAACTAAAAAACCATTCACTCAAGGTGATTACATTGAAGTCTAGTTAAGCTAAAGAAATCATTTCACGGATGTCTATTTTGCCAAACTAATGAGTTCATTGGGGTTGTTTATAGGAATACAGTGGAAGGTTACTTACATGGGTACCTCAAAGGCAGCTGCATCACTGAGCATCCCTTTACAGCATCAGTGGCAACTCATGAACTCTGCATCCCTGGAGTTCCCCATAGACTTTTTATGGCGTATATAGCTTGGGGGAGTGGCTGTGTGCATCTGCCATTTTCTGAGCTTTCTGAGCCTCCTACACTTTATAAACTTTCTGAGAAAATCTTAGGAGTCTCTCTCTCTCTCTCTCTCTCTCTCTCTCTCTCTCTCTTTCTCTCTCTCTCTCTCTCTCTCTCTCTCTCCAGGAAGGGATGTCTCAGTTCAGGGGTGACAGCCACACAGCATCTTAAATAGTCTACCTTACCATTTTAACAAGTGACAGAGTATTTTTAACATTGAACTTTTCCATAACTTGGATATAATCCTTCTCAGTAGTGGATTCCTAGTCCCCTCACCATGAACCCCAATATGCAATGTGATGCCTTTCTCATAATGGATTGGGGATCTATTGGTGATCCCTAAACCTGGTGGAATTTATTGCTCTATAAAAATATCAGCTGAGGGACACAGTGAGGGATTCTTAACGCCTTTTCTTTCTTATTAGCATGTATTCATTTGTTGAGAATTCTGGCTTTCATTCTGGAATCCTCATGTCTGTGTCATCCTTCTTAATCTCATACATCTCTATCACCATCTCCCAGTTTTTGGTCCCCATTCTCTTCCAAAAAAAAAAAGCCATCACTTCTTTATTCAAGTAATTATTTTTTCTTAAATTTAGATTGTGTGCACGAGATAGACATGCAGTATTTGTCTTTATTATGCCAGTTATGAGTCAAGGCCAGTTCATGGGCTACAGAGTAAGTTCAAGAATAACATGGGGAATTTAGTGAAATCTTGTCTCAAAATTTAAAAAGACGGCATGTAGCTCAGTGGCCGACTGATTTACTATATATGCAAGCTGACCTGGGTTCAAGTACCAACATTAACAACAACAACAACAACAACAACAACAACAACAACAACAACAGAATATATATGAAACACATCCCAAAAAGACTAAATCTACCATACTCATGAGTTTGACATTCTGATTTTTGTTTATGTTTGTGGGGGCTAAGGATAATTGCTTAAGAAGGCCAGTGGAGTGAGCTGAAGAGATGGCTGTTAAAACCACTGTTAAGAAAACTTACAGTACTTGGAGAGGATCACAGTTGGGCTCCCAGCACCCATATGGCAGCTCACAAATACCTATAAGTCAAGTTTCAGGGGATCTGACACTTTTGGTTCTGTGGCCAATACACACACACACACACACACACAGAGTATGCATGCACACTTACAAACACTCACACATACATGTAAAATTAAAATAAAATGCTTAAAAGAGGGCAGATGGAGTCATGGCCAAGAAGAAGGACTGTGGGCCTTTCCAAAGTCAATATCTATTTTCAGAAGGGATCAGAGCACTCACAAAAAAAAAAAAAATGTGTCATCTGGATGATTCTGCACGACACCCCCAGTGAGTCAGACACTTGCAGCATCTCTGCTAAATGTCACCTCAGAGATGTAATGTTCTCACAGATCTATTTCTTTGTCCAATCTAGACAATCTTAGTAAATTTTAATTATTTTTAGGAAAGAAGGAAAGGCACGCGGACTGGGAGATGGCTTAGAGGCTAAGAATACTGCCTGCTCTTGCAGAGGACCAGACTCTGCCTCTGAACACCTACAAGCAGCTCACAACTTCCTGTAATGCCAAATCTGGGGAACCTGACACTTTCTTATGGCCTCTGAAGGCGCTCATATGCAGCCCCACATAACTACATGCACACGTACACCTATGTAAAATAATGAAAGCTTTTAAAAAGAAGTCACAATCAGAAGAAATAATCAAGAGGGTCATGTATTAGAGACTATTCTTGGCTCAAAAATATACATTATACCATGTCTATACCATGTCTTTTCTCTCTCTCTCTCTCTCTCTCTCTCTCTCTCTCTCTCTCTCTCTCTCTCTCTCTCTTATCCTGGTATGTGAGTGTGTTCACATATGGGTTCACAGTTAAGTTTTGGTGCTCATATATGTCTGTCTGTCAAGGCCATGTCTCAAAAAAAAAAAAAAAAAACCAACAACACAGTACAACACGAGTAGCAGAATATGCTGTTTCAATTTCCCTTTCTGCATGTTTGAGTGGTTACAAAGCTGTCAAGCTTTCATCATGTCCAGAGACCAGTGTACACCTAGAAGAGGGAGAAAGCAGAGAACCAAGGAGCTGAGTACATAAAGAGAAGAAGAGAGCTGGTGAGAGGGTTTGGTCAAGTGAAGTATTTACCATGCAAACCTAAGGACCCAAGGAGCATCTCGGAGTAACCACAGGCAAACACTAATACAACAAAGTCCTGGGTATGACAGCCGGTGACTGCTTATGCAGCGTGAGAGAGGTGGAGACAGGAGTATCCCAGAGGCTCATCTGCCAGCCACGGTAGCCAAATTGGTGAGCTCTAGGTTCAGAGAGATACCCTGTCTCTAAGTAGAAGGTGGAGAGCAATTGAGGAAGACACTCTGACTTCTGGCCTTCATATATGAGCACCTGAACTCACATGTTAACCCACAAACACACACACACACACACACACACACACACACACACACACACACAAAACAAACAAAAGAGAAAGAATGTGATTTACATCATGGCCGAGAAGCCAGTTTTGGAAGCAGAGTAAATGCTTCATGTTTCAGACCCTTTGTTTCAGCGTCCTCCAAGTAACAATCTCACCATTGTTACTGCCCCCTCCTTTGCTGCCATCAGAATGCTGCTTCTTTGACTTTCCTATATGGATGGAGGACCAGGGGCTCTTCAGAAACCCCACAGGCCATCAACATCACTCTGTGACAGCTGAGTCATCCAACCTCGTGGACCGAGAAGCTACCAGATTCTCAGCTTCTTCAGTGTGAAGACAGCCAATGTGAACTACCCAGCCTTTAGCATGTAAGTCAATCTAAGAAGCCTCCTTAGTAATGTTTATATTCCCCCTGTCTGTTCTGTTCCTCCAGAGAACTATCCTTCCAACTATGTCCTATCTGGCCTTGGAAAGATGTGAACGTGGACATTTTAGGGAGGAGGGATGGAAGGAACTCAAGTCCTTCATTTCATGATTAAGCCACTGGCCATATGTTTAGATTTATTTTTGAGTGTGATGATAAATTTCCTTATTTATTAAAGCAGTTTAAATCAGGTCTATTTATTATGTTCCTGTTGTCAAAGCCATCATAACTAATTTGTAGGGAGGAAAAGTGGATCATGCAATTACAGAAATGTTGGTTTATCATATTTTATTACCAGGCCACAGCTCTTCTATTGGGGTGTGTTGTCCTTTGAATGAAAAATAACTCCCACAGATTAATGTGTTTGAATGCTTGGACCTCAGGTGGCAGTGCTGTTTGTGGAGATTGTGGACTCTCACTAGAGGAAGTGGATCACTTAGGGTTTTAAGTTTTAGAGCTCAAACTCTTGTCCTGTCTGTTCTCTGCTCCCTATTCATCTTACCTTTGAATGTCAGTTTGATACAACTCAGGAAGACCTCAGTTGAGAAATTTCCCAGATCAGACTGGCCTGTGTGCATGTCTGTGAAAGAGTACCTTGTTTATTCATTGATGAAAGAGGGCCCAGCCCACTGTGGGCAGCACCATTCCCTGGGCTGTATAAGAAAGTTAACTAAATATGAGCCTTGAGTGAGCCAGGAGGAAGTGTCCTCTATGGTTTCTGATGTACTACTTTGCAATGAAGTGAGTTCTTTGGTTGGAGATAATGTTGTGTGGAAAAGTAGTATACACTTAGTTCTGCCTTGAAGTTCCTATTTGACTTCCTTCCATGACTTCCCTCAATGATGGATTATAACCTATAAGATGAAACAAATCTTTTCTTCCCGAAGTTGCTTTTGGACATGGTATCTGTCATGTCAACAGAAAGAAACTAGAATCTTGGCTGGTTACAGTCTTCCATGGCTTCTCTGTGACTTCACCATGATGAACTCTACTCCTTAGAACTTTAAGGTGAAGATAACCCATCCTTCTTTTGTTCTGTAGCTTTTTTTGTCATAGCAATGAGAAAAAGACAGGTTAGCCTCATGATTCATTGGGTATAGGGAGCCAAAGAAACCCTAAGTGACTACCATCCTGGATGAATGCTTATTGTTGACATGGCATGACCATGACAAAGATTCCAAGGTCTTGGACCTATGAGAAATTGGAAAAGCCAGCCACTACCCATGTGGTCTAGGATCAACAGAAATGATAAAGCTTTCCTTGAGAGTCTGACTGTGAGAGTTTATGAATGATTGACCAGAGTGTGCAAAAACTAGCAACTTACAGATTTCTCCCCCTGGATATTTACAGCTTGAGAGCACTTACTGACAGAAACATTCCACCAAGACTAGCTAACTCTTTCCCCTGTATTGTACCTAATGAACATGCTGAGGTTCTGGGTTGCACAGACAGAAGACCCCACATAATCTTAGCTTTACTGTATGTATGTCTCTGTCTATCCTTTTCTCATTCCATTATAGGCCCTAGTCCAGGCCCCAGGACCCAAACCACACAGGATGTAACAATTTGGGGCAGGTAGAAGGGAGGAAGGGGAGGGGGAGAGGAGAGAAAGCTTAGGGAGATGAACCTTATAGTCTCTTCTTTGGGGAATTTGCCATCACTAAGTCATAGTCAGTCAATACAAGGTAAGATCTTAGAAGGTATCTCAAGAAGAGAATAAGAAGAAAGATAAATAGGTTGAAATTTAAAAGGTGTGTGTATGTGTGTGTGTATGCATGCATAGATGGAGATTGAGCACAGATGGAGATCAGAGGACAACCTGTGGTCCTTGCTTCTCTCCCTTTATCAGCTTCTTCAGTGTGAAGACAGCCAATGTGAACTACCCAGCCTTTAGCATGTAAGTCAATCTAAGAAGCCTCCTTAGTAATGTTTATATTCCCCCTGACATGCATTCCCCCTGTGCATTCTGGAGATCAAACTTAGCAGCCAATACCTTTACCTACTGAGTCAGTTCTCTGCCCCCACACATACACAGACACAGATACACAAACACACATAGACACACACATACATCCTCCTTCCATATATAGGTATACACACATGTATGTATGCTAGCCTCCAACTCACTATTCTGTTTCAACTGCTGCATTTTACACACACACACACACACACACACACACACACACACACACACACACACACGAGAATCTTCAAGAAAAATCAATGGAAGTGGAGATCATTTTGGTAGGTGAACTAATGACTCAGACAAATGTTCCATGTGTCCTCTCATATGTGGTTATTTATATTTAAATATTCATATCCACATGTGTATAGATGGCATGCAAGTAGACAGAGATTATCAGATCAAGGAAAAGGGAGGGTGCAGGGTGAGCAACAAAAGATGGTGTGTGTGTGTGTGTGTGTGTGTGTGTGTGTGTGTGTTGGGGGATGGAGATGAACCAAGAACATGATATGTGTATATGAAGATGTCATAAGGAAACCATTCTTTAGTACACCCATTCCAAAAGGAAAATTAAATAAACGCTCTCTATAAGAATCCTTCAGAGGGTGGAGGTTGGAGGAAACAATGTGTGTGTGTGTGTGTGTGTGTGTGTGTGTGTGTGTGTGTGTGTGTGTGTACATAGAGGCCAGAAGAGGGCACTAGATCCCCTGGGTCACCAGATGTGGGAGCCAGGATACTAACCTGAGTCTTCTAGAAAAGCAGCCAACGCTCTTATTCCCGAGTTCTCTTTCCAGTCCCTAAAGCATACTTCTTGTTGGAAAGTCTATTCAGAAAGCCTGTTCCATTTGCTGTCAGCCCTGTATACATGACCACTCTGAGGACACAGCTGTTTCATTAAACCAACAGTGTAAACTAGTCTTATTACCTAAATGATGCGACCTTGAAAAACACTTGGGTTAATTGCTATTAATCTGAGAGCTTTGTGGAAGTGAGAATTTAGCTTTCTTCCATTATAACTTGTGTCCCCATGGAGAAGGGAAGATGCTGAGAAGGGCAGAAAGAGAAGACATCAGGCTCTAAGCCAAGGGAAGTTCATTATGACTTTCCAACACTAAAAGTTAGAAAAGTTAATGAGATACTTTCCCCCAGGGTTATCAGAGGGAGCGTTGCCCTCCCAAGGCCTTGATCTTGGACTTCTAGCCGTTATGAGTGTGAGACAACATGTTTCTGTTGTTTTCAAGACACCTGGTTGATGGGATTCTGCTACATCTCTAGAAAACCAGCAAAGATGGTGACTTAAGTAGACAACTGTAGTGTGTTGGTTACTTTTCTCATTGTTGTTACAAAAGGCCCCTTAAAGCAACAAAAGGAAAGAGGGTTTATACTGGATTTCAGCTTGAGGTTATATTCCATCCTTGTGTGGGAGCCATGGCAACAGGAGCCTGAGGCAGCTGGTCCCATCATATTCACAGTCAGAGCCCTGAGAGGTGAACACTGGTTCCCAGCTTCCTTTCTCCTTTCATCCCTTTGATTCATTCTGAGATCTCAGCCCACAGGATAGCACATTCAGGACGGGTCTATCCTCTTCAGCGAAGTTTCTCTGTAAACATTCTCATGGACACACCCAGAGGGTGTCTCCTAGGTGCTTCCAAATCCAGTTGAAGTGACAATGAAGTAAGCTCTGAGGGAGCTGACTGGGAAGGAATAACTGAAGCCATAGCAAACCCCAAATAACAACAATAAACCATCAACAACTACATCTGGCCTATCAATTCCGGTGAGAGGGAAAACAGAGAAAGTTCTGTGGTAGCATGAAGGATGCTGGAATGGAAGATGGGGGACTTCACAATTAAGAGGTCACTATGGGGGGAGGGAGAGACAGGAGAGGTGACTCCAAAGATGGCTCAGCAATTAAGAACACTGACTGCTCTTACCACATGGTGGCTTGCAACCATCTATGATTGGATTCACCCTCTTCTGGTGTGTCAGAAGACAGCGACAGTATACTGATATACATAAGATAAATAAATCTTTAAAAAACAAAACAAAACAGGTCACTGGGGACTCATAGCAGAGCTATTCTGGGGGAGCATGCAAAAACTGGGACCTTAGGGCCAGCCCCCTCCTCCCTTACGTTACCACAGTTACTCACTATGCAGCTCTCATTAAGTTGAAAGAGGCTCAAACTGGTTTACATTTTGCACTGAGCTCTCTTCCTTAATTAAGGATATGAAAGCCAAACACTTCTTACAATAGAATAAAAAGAGAGAGGAAGTGTTTTACAGCTTCTGAGGGTGGGGAATAGATCTGTTGATTAAAGAAGAAGAAGAAGAAGAAGAAGAATGAATGAATGAATGAATGAATGAATGAATGTAAATCGAGAATAAATGGGATGAGATTTCCTTCCACAGAGCTCTGAAATAGACACAGGTAATCAATGGGTGACTTTCCTTTATAATAGTGGGGATGAGGGACTGGGTGGCTCTGTGTGCTTTTTTCTCCTACATATTACGTCTACATATGTAATGGCAACAGTAAACTATCAACAACTAAATCTAGCTGACCGTTTGGGGAAGAGGAAAAACTGAATGTTCTGTGCAGGCATGAAGGATGGATGCTGGAGTGGAAGATGAGGAATTTAACAATTAAGAGGTCACATTTGGTTTTCTTGTTGTTGTTGTTTTTACATATTCATGTTAATACCCGGTGACAGCTCATCTCAAGTGTCAACTCAGTTGAACTAAGAGGCTCTTAGAAGATTTGCAAAGCGTATTTATGGGTGTGTCTGAGAAAGTGTTACTATTAGTGAACTTGGGGTCACAGTCTGTATTCCAACAAGTAATTTTGGTCATTCACCCTCCAGAGACCAGATAAAACAGCCAAATTAATAGTAAAAAAGCAAGAAAAAGAAAGTTGTTCAATGTGGTGAGATTGGGAAGAGGGCTTTAAAAAAAAAACAAAACAACAACAAAAAACAACAAACAAATGGAAAAACCAAAACAAACAAAACCAATTTGGGCCCTTCAAGTTCAACTTTAAGGTCCTGAAGTAAGAGTAGAGTTTCAGTAGAAGTCAAAGGAATGCACATCTAAACAGCCTTGGTCAAGGTATGGTCACACCCATTATTGACCCATCACTGTCTGGACTTCAATCTCACCATGTAAGGTAGTTGGGTAAGTTGTTAGGATCGTGTGAAATCTCTTTCTGAGAGACAATTCCCTATGCCAGCTGGTGCCTTTCTCTTCTCCCAGCATTACGTTCTTGGTAAATTGTCCATTTCTTTGGGAACCATTGTTTCAATAATCTGAGAACCAGGTCAAGAGATACATGCATCGTGTTAGAATACCTTCATTTCTGCTAGTTGCTTCCATTTCCAGGGTGGATTGTCTATACCTCAGTACGGGGAGCATCACATAGTGCCAAGATTGAGACAGATAAAAGGGGGAAAGAAGGGAACAAACAATATACACATCTCTTTACTTCCTGCATGACATACTGTGAGTGACTCTGCTCTGCCATCGGTCTCTACAACAATGGACTGGAACCCTGAAACCACTATCCAAAATCAAGCTGTTGTCTTTAAACTGTTTGATTCAGTTATTTTGTCATAACAACATGAAACCGACTAACACAATGGTAGGATTCCTCACACACTATGTGAAGGAGTAGTTTTAGTGCTGGAAAGCACACATTTTCCCAAACTTTCTGATTTTTTTTTTTTTTGTGGCTTTTCAAGACAGGGTTTCTCTGTATAGCCCTGGCTGTCCTGGAACTCACTTTTAGACCAGGCTGGCCTTGAACTCAGAAATCTGCCTGCCTCTGCCTTCCAAGTGCTGGGATTAAAGGCATGCACCACCACCGCCAGGCTCTGAATTTTATAGTATGTGAAAATTACTTTGAAATATGCTTATAAGTGATTATTCAGACTTCAATGTCTAGATTATTCTTTTGAGGAGATAACTAAAATAATGTTAATGTTTTATTATAAAGGTGTATGCTTTAAGCAATATTTACATTATCAAAAATAAAAAATGAATAGTCTGTACTATGTAATGGATTTGATAATTATAAAATCATGAAAAAAATTCAGACACTATTCATGACAATGCAGATGTTCTGTGTACCTTGATTATGAATAAATGGTATCAAGCAAATTTTATAGAAAAGATAAATTTAAAACATTAGGTATCTGAAAGAAGTATTTGAAAAATAGTTAATAGTTAATTTGGTGTAATGGGATAATGGATGATTGTATTTTTTGGGAGGGGGTGTCAGTGTCTCTCTCTGGCTGGCATGGAACTTATTATGTAGAGAACAGTAGACAAACAACTACTCCTTTGTTTTCATCTACCAACTTCTCTCCCATCTCCAACCCCAACCATAGGCATGTTTTGGTTCAACAGTTGAAAGAACTAAGTATTATTGATGTGAATCAAGACTATTTAACACTAGGCTTGAGAAAGAAATATTTGATTCACTGAAATTGGACCAAATGCTTTGGATGAAGTAATTAGTTCATTAGAGGAAGAATATCTCACCATTTAGACTTCATCTATGCACTTTTCTGGGCACCGGGCATCTCACATAGGAAGATCTGAAAGTAGCCATTATGAAAAGACACATCTCTGTACCATGACCTGTTGCTTCCTTCTCATTTTTGAAAAACTTTTATTCTTGGAAAAAATTTAGTGTCTTAGGGTAACAGATGTTGAATGCTTGCGTCTGGCCAGATGACTATCCCTTCAGGGATTCATTAAATCTGTATAATGCCTCCTACCAGTGTTATAGAGTTGCAAGGTAAGACTACAAAATGCTGAGCAATGAAGGCATTTGATATGTGCCTCAAGTCATAGACTCATGGCTAGGGTGTTCTTCAGGTCCTATTATGTACTGAGGAGCTGTTGACTATTACTAGCCACTGGAGGAGGAAGAATCCTTCTTCTTTGAGGGTGTGGACAATAAGAAGGGTACCATGCTTTGTTGAGTGATCCTGCATCCATGCACATATGAACACTAGTAGGACTTAGTGGTTTATCATGAGCAAACACACACACACACACACACACACACACACACACACAATGAAAATGTTGGAAGGGGATGTGTTTGGTGGGATAGTTGGAGATTGGAGAGGAAAGTGGTGATAGATCAAATTTCATTCTATGAAATTCTCAAAGAGTAAAAAGTAGAAATTGGAATTAATTAAAGTAACCAAAATTTTTTTTGCCACATCAGAACACACCTAACTATCATGACAGTAATAAAACCAACAACAACTGGAAAATAATTCAAATAAATTTCAAGATTTAGGCAATAACCTGCACTATACAAAAATATCATAAATATATATCTTTTCTTCTCAACTTTTCCTTGCTTTTGCCATCCTTTTTCTGTTCTCTCTTCTCATTCTCTTCTATTTCTTTCTCCCTCTTTTTCCTTTCTTGTGGAATGGAGATAGAACCTAAGTCTTATACATGCTAGGCAAGTGTTCTACCTCGAGTGACCACTTTCCCATGAGTGAATTATTAACTCCACCACCTAGTCTCCTCTTAGGAAAGTTCAGAACTATGGAAGAAACAAATGATAGAGTAATTTCATAAATCTCCGGGCTGCTTGCTATGCAATTAGATCAACTGCATAATGTATAGGTGCTTACTGCACTTCCAGCTGGTCACTTCATCTTCTTCAAATGATTGGCTGATTATAACTCCCCTAATATAATCTTCTGCTTAGATCACTATAATCAAATACAGAAGGAACTTTGAATTTATGTGCTGGTCTTTCAGCTGCTTATTAAAAACACCCACTCCCACCTCTTTCATACCCAGAGGTAGAATCTCATATGCTTTGCTATGTGTTGAAAGACAAAGAAGCTCAATTTTATTAAAGAAAGATTCTTGGGCTTGAGCAATAGCTTGGTGTGTAAAGCATTTACTGTGAGTGTGAGGGCCTGGGCTTAGACCACCAGAACTCCTGTAAATCTGCATATGTCATTACACACATTTGTAATACCAGTGCTCCTTTGGTACAGGGGGAGGAGACAGGAGACATTTGTGATGCTTTTAGGCTAAATATGCTGGCATCCACAAGCATACCATGGCACCTGCATGCCTATGCACAAACATAGGCAATTCACATGTATGCATAATGCACCTGTATACACCTGTACAATATCATGTATGCACACATCATACATGTACACACATTATACATGTACACATGCCATATATGCACACACATGCAAGTAAAGAAACAAAATAAAATAAATGAATAAACAGTGATTGTTTGCCAACCAAGAAAAGACGAATCCTATCTTTTGTGGGTTGAAGCATGTGTTATAGATATGAGTATCTGCCAAGTGATGAATCGATTCTTCTCTTTTAACTAAACATGAGATAAAAGTTTTCATAAAACTTGAGCGGCTAGAGAGATGACTCAATGATTAAGAGCAAATTGCTCTTCCAGAACACCCATATCTGGCTCCCAGCACCTATGTCAGGTTGCTCAAATTCTCTGGTAGCTCCAGCTCCTAGGGATCTGAAGCCCTCTTCTGATCTCCACAGATACCCACATTCGTATGCACATACCCTACATGCACACATGCACCCACCCATACATATACAAAAATAATTTTAAAAAATAAAAGCAATCTTAAAAGATCATGAAATGATAAATTCTAGTATAATGAGAAACAGAGACCAATGAGAGGATTTTTTCATTCTCTTCATTTTCTGTAAATCATGGTGCTATGTAATACAGAAATATTGCCCACAAACCACTTTATCTCTACACATGAAGTTGGGAGGCTCATCCATGATCTAAGTGGTCCAACACACCAGGCCTCTCTTTTGTAGCAGATCATAGACACTCTGTCTATCATCTATAGCCAGGCCAATACCAGCACAGCCAGTGTGAGTTTGCAAGATGGTGTATGCCCTGCTGTTGAAGTCATCATGGCAGAAAATAAGGTTCAGAAATGACATATTTTAGAACACTCTTATCCATGTGTGTATTATTGCCATATGCAGGTGTGTAGATTATACCTTTGCTATGTAGTAACTTCCTTGGAATTGAATCATTCTGTCATAGAGCATAGCTCAATAAGACTCAAGAAGTTCTAAAGGAAGCTGATTAAGACTCAGGAAGTAAACAGTTCACAGTTTCAGGAAGTCCCTGAAACTTATCAGAGGTACAAAGCCATTTCCTCCCTGTCAGTTGGTTGTTAACTTGACACTTCCAGGAAGAGAAGAACCTCAACTGTAGGCTTTATTCCACTAGATAGGGTTATGTGCATGACATGACCGTGGGGCATTTTGTTGATTGATAATTGATATAAGAGAACCAAGCCCACAATGGGTAGTCCCATCCCTAGGCCAGTGGTTCTGCGCTATCTAAAGCAGCCTGGGAGCAGGTTAGAGAGCAGCATTCCTTCATGGTTTCTGTTTTAAGCTTCTCCCTTGGCTTCCTTCAATGATGGAGTGCAACCCATATAATAAGAAGAACTTTTCTTTCCTAAGTTGCTTTTGGTCAGTGTTTTAGTGCAGCAACAAAGAAGCAAACTAGAACATTCCCCAAAGTAAGGACTGCTGAGAATAGAGGAGTCTCAGATCTGTCAAATTGCTTGCAAGTTGTTGAGCAAGGTCCATGGCTGCAGATTTTGTGAGTCATCACCGTGCTGGGATGGACTCTGGTGATGCATCTGACTTTGAGTCATTCCTGCTCCTATAAGTAACTCCTTCCCCTTACTCCTGTAAGAAACTGCAAAAAATTCACCGATTCACCAAACTGACATCCTTACTTTGGTCTCTGTCCTGGCTAGTTCTATGTCAACTTGATATAAGCTAGATCCATCTAAAAGGAGTGAACCTCAGTGGAGAAAATGTCTCTATAGGATCCAGCTCTGAGGTATTTTCTTAGTAATTGATGGGGGAAGGCCCAGCCCATGGTGGGTGGTACTTTTCTGAGCTGGGTGATTCTGGATGCTATAAGAAAGCAGGTTGAAGCTCTGATGAAAGGATGGACCATCTAGAGCCTGCCATATCCAGGGATACATCCCATAATCAGCCTCCAAATGCTGACACCATTGCATACACTAGCAAGATTTTGCTGAAAGGACCCAGATATAGCTGTCTCTTGTGAGACTATGCCAGGGCCTAGCAAACACATAAGTGGATGCTCACAGTCAGCTAGTGAATGGATCACAGGGCTCCCAATGGAGGAGCTAGAGAAAGTACCCAAGGAGCTAAAGGGATCTGCAACCCTATAGGTGGAACAACATTATGAACTAACCAGTACCCCGGAGCTCTTGTCTCTAGCTGCATATGTATCAAAAGATGGCCTAGTCGGCCATCACTGGAAAGAGAGGCCCATTGGACATGCAAACTTTATATGTCCCAGTACAGGGGAACGCCAGGGCCAAAAAAATGGGAATGGGTGGGTAGGGAAGTGGGGGGGAGGGTATGGGGGACTTTTGGGATAGCATTGGAAATGTAATTGAGGAAAATACGTAATAAAAAAATAATTAAAAATAAATAAATAAATAAAAAGAAAGAAAGCAGGTTGAACATGCCATGAGAAAAAGGCAGGAAGCAGCACTCCTCCATGGTCTCTGTATCAGCTCCTGCTTACAGGTTCCTTTCCTGTTTGAGTTCCTATTTTGACTTCCTTTAATGATGAACTACACTGAAAAAAAATTGAGTCAAATTAACCCTTTCCTCCTGTGGTGGATATGCTTGGCCCAATGGAAGTGGCACTATTTGAGGTGTGGCCTTAATGGTGGAGGTGTGGCTTTGTAAGAGGAAGTGTATTTTTGTGCGGATGATAGACTCTTCCTGGCTGTCTGCAGAAGACAGTCTCCTCCTGGCTGCCTTCAGATCAAGATGTAGAACTCTCAGCTCCTCCAGCATCATATCTGCCTGCATGCTGCCATGCTTCCTGCCATGATGATCATAGATTGAACCTCTGTGACTGTAAGCCAGCCCCAGCTAAATGTTTTCTTTTATGAGGGCTGCCATGGTCATGGTGTCTCTTCACAGCAATGGAACCCTAACTAAGATACCTCCCCAACTTGCTTTTGGTCATGGTGTTTCATTCTGTCACTGGTTTCCTATTTGGAGTGAGTAGATGTTTATGTCTCTTCAGGAATGTATGTATATGTATGTACAGCATGTATGGGAAACATTATGTAAGAGAACATTGCTGAGGGAGTGAGGTGGGAGCTAATACCCCAGTTATATTCAGCCATCGACAGCAGGAAAACATCACTTTGGCTAATTCACACAAAAGCACTGCCACTCATAGCTAAGCTATGGACTGCATTTTCTTAAATGTATACACAAATCTCTGGGTTTTATCCCAAGAACCATAGAAACAAACAAACAAACAACAAGGCAGAAGAGTTATCTATACCCAACTCTTTAGTTGATCATTAGTGACAGTGTCTCTAATTTTAGCATTTAGGAGGTTGAGGCAGGAGGATTATGAGTTTGAGGCCAGTCTAGATACATAGCAACACTCTGTCTCAAAAAAGGAATAAGGATGTGGCTCAGCTGATACAGTGCTTGCTTGGTATAAAGGAAACATTGGGCTCCTTCTCTAGCACCTTGTGTCTCAGACATAGTAGTGTACACTTCATCCAAGCATCCAAGAGGCAAAGGCAGGAGTGTCAGGAGTCCAAGGTCATACTGGCTACAATAGTTAGTTTCAGAATATGAAATTCTGTTTCAAAACAACACAACACAAAACAACCTGGGTCTTGTACTTAGCACCCTCTAACAAAAAAAATAATCAAAGATTAGATATTAAATATAAAAGCTTTTAAAATATCAAGGTCTTATAAGATGGAGCCATGACCTTGGATTAGGTGAAAGGTGTCTTAGTTAGGGTTTCCATTGCTGTGAAGAGGCACCACGACTAAGGCAACTGTTATAAAGGATGACATTTAGTTGGGGCTGGCTTACAGTTTCAGAGGTTCAGTCTGTTATCATCATGGCAGGAAGCGTGGCAGCACCCAGGCAGACACGGTGCTGGAGAAGGAACTGAGAGTTCTACATCTTGATCTGAGGGTACACAGGAAGAGTGTCACTCTCTTCTGCCCTGGGTGGAACTTAAGCATGGGACCTCGAAGCCCAACCCTACAGTGACACACTTCCTCCAACAAGGCCATAGCTTCTAATAGTGTCACTCCTTGTGGGCTAAGTATTCAAACACATGACTCATAGGAGGACCATACCTATTCAAATCAGTATGAAAAGAAAAAAAATGAAAAAGATAACTTACATGTGTACAATACAGACAGTACTGTGTGTATACGTACAGTAGCCAGTGAGACAGCTCAGGTGGTAAAAACACTTGACATATGAACCTGACAAGATAAGTTCAATCCTTGAAACCCACTAAAGGTGAGAAGAGAGAAACAATGCCATGATGTTTCCCTGTGACCGACATCTGAGCCACTTACTTCCTCTAATCTCATTATCAGGAGCATGTGTGTATATGATGCTCTTCCAGAGGACCTGAAGGTGAATTCTTAGCAGCAGCATGGTGGCTCACAACTGTTTGTAACTCCAGTTTCAAGACTCAACATACTTCTCTGCTCCAGCTTCCTATTGCCCATTCTACTCTGTTTTGTTTTGATTTCCACTGAAGAATGAATTTTCATGCTTATTCTTCCTTGTTTCCTTGAGGTTGTGTGTGTGTGTGTGTGTGTGTGTGTGTGTGTGTATGTACACCCTGCACTACCAGTGTTTCTCTATGTCATCCTGATAGAGAATTGTTTGGATAGGAGCCTGGGTCCCAACAGCTTTAATGAGCCAGGCGAGGCCACCCACACTCACCAGACATGTAATAGTGAAAGTAGTGAAAGATTTATTCAGTATGGTCACACTAGGAAGAGAAGTAAAGAGGTCCATGATTTCCACCTCCCAAAGACCATCTTTAGGGTTCTGATAAGATGCTCTAGTTTAAGTAGAGGGCAAGAGGTGTGCAGAGAAAAGTGATTCTAGTTAAGGTGTGGCTCGTCTCTGACACTTCATTCTCTCAGCTCTAGACTCTCCTGTAGTGATTGACAAGTTGTCAGAAAGCCATGAAATCTCTTCCTGGTGACAAGCTTCTCTTCTGGTCAGCACCAAACAGAAGCCTCCTCTTCCTCATGAGTCTCATCTCTCTGAGGCAATTCCAATCTCTCGGGACGCATGGTTGCTCTCTGACAACCTAAGAGAGTACACTAGCATCTTTCTTTGGAATAGCTTCAAGGGTGTCCCCAAGTATCTTCTACCTTTGTGCTGATTGTCCTGGAGTGTGAGTACATAGACCTGGTTAGCTGGCATCCTGAGCAGTGTCAAGTGATTCCTTTGTCCCCACCTCCAACATTGCCATACACTGGGATTCCAGGCTCATGCCACTGTATCTGGCTTTATACGTAGATTCTGAGTATCTGAACTCAGGATCAAGATAGCCAGGCACAGCCTTTACAGCTCTCATACATTAACCTCAATGTCTCCAGTACCTTCTTGTCTGCCTTATTCTTCTACCTTACCTACACCACCTACCCCCATACTTGACCTATAAGGAGAGGAGGTGCAGGGGGTAAGTCAGACATAGGAGGGAACTTAGTCATTATTTATGAGAGAGGACCTGAGACTTGGTGAGGGTGTCACAAGGTCATTGTGGATAGTCACTGAAGTGTGTCACTCAGGGTGTGGAGAGACAAGGTGAGGTCCTGCCTGACCTCGTGACTCCTGGCAGAGGCGCAGATGGTGCCTGTACATCCCACGGGGGATGGCAACCCTGTCCTCTGCACAGGAAAGAGAGCTTTGTGTAGAAGGAGCCAAGCAAGCATAGTCTGAATCCTGCTCCACCCCCTCCTCACCCGGCCTAGAGAGTTCTTCCCTTTGCTCTGCTCAACAAGCCAACAGCTGGGGACCTTTTGTGATGCAATTCATTAGTTCGTGGTGTCTCAAAGCTGTAACAGGAGTCTCTAAAGGGACTGGGCCTCATCTCAGCTTTATTAAAACGAAATCTCCCCTTGGCATTTCTCTCCGGCACATCTCCAGGTATGCACCAGAGGGACAAAGCAAAAGGGAAGAGGAGGGCTGGGGCTGAAATGCCAGCAATCCAATTAAAGGAATGTTTAACCTTTGTAAATAAAGACCCTGCTTAGCCTGCATCTCAGACGGGGAGAGGAAGATGAACTGGTTTGGTAGGAAGCCCCTCACTGAGAGAGGAGAGGGTGTTTATAACCGTCCTCCTGGCAGAGGCAGCTCAGCCTGCTGTTAAAAATTACACTGTCTAGAAAGCCAGCTGGCAACTCACGGGGAAAAGCCTGTGATGCCCCAAGCTGCTGCCCCAGGTGTCCTCCTCGGTGAAAGGAACTGTTTACCTAAGCACAGGGTTCCAAAGAGGCCTCTGTGGTTGCCCCCAGCTGCTTGATTTCCATTAAGGACGTGAAGAATGGGCTGGGGAGAGAGCTCAGGCTGTCAAGTGCTTGTCCTGTGAGCAGGGGGGACCCGAGGTTGAGCTCCAGAACTCATGTCAAGAAGCCAGGCATGGTGGCACAGGCTGGTAATGTCAAAACTGGGGATGTGGAGACAGCAATCTGTGGGACTTGCTAGCCATCTAGTCTAGACTGCTCAGTGAGTCAGAAGCCAATAAGAGATCCTGTCTCTACAGCCAGGTGGACAGAATCTGAGGAATTACATCTTTGGCTTCCATATTCATGAACATATTTGTGTCCACCATATGCATGATTCATCTCCCCCCACCCCCGTCTCTCTCTCTCTCTCTCTCTCTCTCTCTCTCACACACACATACACACACACACACACACACACACACACACACACACACACACACGGTGGGGGTTGAAGGAGGAGGGAAAGAAAGAAGCTGGACTTGATGGTGCATGCCTATAATCCTAGCACTTGGCAAGGACTGTTAGGAGAACCAGTCTGGACTACACAAGATCATGTCTCAACAACACAACAAGCAGTGTCAATACAAAAGCCATGAAAAATAAATTTTAGTGGTAAGCCACAAATAGTGGCAAAAGGAATAGAAGACAGACTCGCTAAGCCTGGTGGCGCAGATATGTAACCCCAGTGACTTTGGAAGCTGAATGTAAGCTACCCTGGCAGAATTGAAGGCATTCTACAGAGACGGGTGTATCTCTGGATCTAGCTGACTATTGAAATAACAGCTCTCAAGAAATGGGGATTTCCCCTAGGACTCTCATGCTTCAAGAATGAAAAGGTGCCAGTAGAGGGGAAGTTGTCTTCTAGAAGTTGGTTTACAACTTGTCAGATCACCTTACAGGATGAGACTGAAGCCCCGGAATCCATTGGCCAGTGGTGGGCAGGGCCATACCTGATTAGGAATGCTTAGGTGTGCATAAAATAGCCATATCAATAGTAGAAAAAAATAATGATAAAGAGGGATTTTTATTTAATATGGCTGCATTGGAGAGAGGAACAAAGAGATGCAGAGACACCCCACAGGGTCCTGAAGTGAGATAAAGGTTTAAACAGAGGGCCAGGGGATAGAATCCATCACCTTGTTTCTGCCTCGGTAGGGTATTTGAGGTGCTTCTACATTCATCTTCCTACACGGTAATAAGAAAAGCAGTGGATGGGGCTGAGGAGATAACTCAGCAGGTAAGAGCACTTGCTGTCCCTGCAGAGGACTGGTTCCCAGCACACACAGTGGGCAACTCACAACTGCCTGGAATCTCAGCTCCAGGGGATCCCACACCCTCTTCTGGACATCATAGGTGCTGCATTCACATGCACACACCCATCCCCTACATATACATGTAAATAAATAATATATAGTATTATATATATAGTACATGTAATATTATCATTACTATATTAATCAGTGAGTCTAAAGCCAGTGAGAGACACTGTCTCTAACAACAAGGAGAACAGAATCTGAGAAATGACACATGTGTGGTTTATCTGTGGCCTTCATATGATATAATAATACCATTAATATTAATATATTATATAGCATATATTATACTATATAGTGTGTGTTTTATATAGTATATATGCTTATATATAGATGATATATATTTACTTTTATTATTTTTAAGTGTGTGTGTCTGTGTACGTGCACGCGTGTGTGTGTGTGTGTGTGCGTGTGTGTGTACTGATATTAGAATCAAGAACTGAGTTTGAATCCTGGGCAAGAGCAGTACACATTTGTGACTGCTGAGTCTTCTCTCTACCCCCTGAATTAAGGTAGCTTTATGCCATTATCCACAAACTACTCCTTCTCGTCAGTCCTGGGAACGGAACACAGAACATTGCACATGCTGGTGTGAAGTGAAGTTTCCAGAGGAGTCAAAAATTGGATGATTGACTGGTTAAAACATCTGTGATCGTGGAAGGTGGCAATGGTGCAGAACTATAGCCAAATTATCTAGGCCTATCTCAGCCCCTTAAATAACTATGTATTGCCTCCCTTTGTGTCTGGCCTAACATTTTTGGGACTGTCAGGTAAATCCCTTTGGAATTCATAAACGCATCGCTAGCTTCCACCAACCCAAACACTAGAAGTTATCAGATAGTGTCCGACTCCTACAGCAGAGAATCCCCTACTTTTCTGTAACCTGTCTACCTGATGCCTCCACCAATGTCTTGATTTATAACGTTGTTCTGTCATTATGGAAACATTATAAAACTGTTACCACATGGGAATATGGTATTTGAAGTGAATCTGTTACCATGACCACTCACAGTTGGCCCTGGATGGAACTACCCTTTATTTCCTTTGACATAGGAGCTATGTTGGGCTGACAAGCCCTCTATTACCGAGCTCTACTGCCAGCCTACCTGACTATTGTCATTATTATCATTACTGTTAATTTCCAGCCTATCCTGGGGTGGACTTTTGATCCTGTTATCTACTTGAGTCATTTGTTCTCCTGTAAGTAACCTCAATAAACGGACTGTTTCACCAAGTTGTACTTAGGTAGTGTCCTTATTTTGGCCTGTTTCTATGTGAGGTTAGTAGATGTTTGTTAATGTCTACCTAGTGGTAATGGTACATAACTTATCTCCAGCAAGGTTAGGCAATACACATGACTGCTCAATGAGAAGTGAGCCCTGGAGCCTGGATTGGGACCTACCTGGATACACAGGGGTTGGGGAGGGGATAAGGGTGGGGTGGGAGTAGTCAGAAACACTGGAAAATGTCTAAGCCATGACCAGTCCCTGCATTTAATGACCTGCTAGGGATTGTGACATGCAAGCCCCTCCCCCACCCTCCCTGCAGCATCACCCCAGGCCTCCAGTGGGCCTGTCAGCCCTCTCTGGATTGTGTGACAGACCTGTCAGAAGTCGACTCCTACTAGAAGGGTGCACACTCAGAGCATTTCTGACATCGATGGGTTATTCCTGAACTTTGAATGTCTTTGAGCAGAGAAGATGCAATCCCCAAACAACAGACACTCGTCTGTCCTCCAGGCGCTGAATAAATCAGGAGAAATCCCCAACTCCATAATCCTAACAGAGCCATCTCTGATGACTGCGACAATCCTGTCTCTCGTGGGTTAGAGAGCGGCTGTAATTGACGAGGAAACTGACAGCTCTTTGTCTTCCTCAACTCCATGTGTCCCTCTGGCAGCTGTCTTGGTCCTTATTGCCAGTGACTCCCGTCTCTGTGTCTCCCACCCTCATTCTTTCTTTCTGGCTACTCATCAAACAGATGTATGTCCCTCTTGCCCTAAAGACGAGATCTATAAGGCACAGCATGGTTTTAACACAATTCAGCTTTTTGAGAAATGTTATGTCTGAGAGCTGCAAAATAATGAGTTTATTATGGACGGTTTGCAAAAATGAACTCGCATCTCATTTATGAGCCATTAGAGTCCATGTTCTACCAGCCTGATTGCTATTAATGCCACCAGCATATAATTTAGCGAGCGTTATTAAAACGTGTCACAATTGAGCAAGGATTGCTCCTGGCCCCCACAGTGGGGGGGGGGTCAGGATTGGGCATTGATATTGATGATTCGTCCCACAAACATATCTAAAGTGTTTGCTGAGCTATGCTGCCTGCCCTTCGCTGGGGGGATTGTAGGCAAGCACTCTACCACTGCGCTATATCTGCAGCACTTACTTTTCTGAAACAATATCTTGCTCTCGAGTCTCTACTAGCTTTGAGTGTACGACTTTCTTTCCTCAGACTCCCCAGGGCTGGTAGTACAGACAGGCATGTGCCAGCACACTCGACTGATGTAAGTAATGCCTGAGTACCTACCTTCTGCATTGACATTGCTAGTACAAAATAATAGAGCTGGGGCCTGAGATATGGCTCAGTGAGTAAAGATGATTGATTCCAAGCCTGATGACATGAGTTCAATTCCTGGGACCTCAGAGTGGAAGGAGAGAATAAACTCCTGTAAATTGTATAACCTCAATGCATGTGCTGTGACACATATGCGCGTGCACACACGCACACATACACACACACACATAAATAAATAAATAAATGTAAAGAAAAAGATGGTTTTGTACTAACCCTTTACTTCCCACCAAATTCCAAGCACAATCCCAACTTATGAAACAGGTCACAGTGGATGGGTTGGGTGGTGTGAGTCTCTGTTGGTGTGAAGATGATCCTTGAGCAAGGCAGTGATGTATCAGGATCCTCCTCAAGACCCATGATGTATGCGACTCAGAGGCTGAGGGGCTCAAGTTCAGGTGCACAGATCCACACCCTCTTATTCTGTGTCATCCTGGAAGAATCTCCTATCATTTTTGTGCCCTACTCTCCCCAGCCACCAAATGGAGAAATAGTTGACAAGTTCTCACCTCTTGGTCCCTGGACTGTAATATTGGTGAAGAGCTCAAGGCAAGGGAAATCTCCCAGGCTCACCAAAGATCCACTGAATCAGGCTATTATACACCAGAGCTCAAATGCCACATGAACCAGCTTTGGTCCCAATGCCAGCTTTGGTCCTTGGAGCCTGGTCTCACAGGGCTCTTAGGATGCTTGAATCAAGGATGATGTGGAAAGGCCCTTGAAGCCCCCGTCTCTTCATCTTCTTCCTGCTTTTCCTTCTTCCTCCTCCTCGATTCTTCCTCTTTCTTTTGATTTCTTCCACTGCATCCATGTTCTCAGTCTTCTCTCCTTTCCTCCTCTTCCTCCAGTCGCCACTCAGTTTTCTCTTCACTTCTTCCATTTCCTCCTTCCTATCTCTTCCTTCCTTCCTGTTTCCTTTGTGTGTGTGTACGTGTTGGACACTAGCTTTTGTGATGTAGCACAGCTGGCTTTGTTAAACTCTTTATGTCTTTATGTACACATGACCTTAAATTCACCATCCTCCTGTCTCAGCCTCTGAGGGCTGGAATTCCAGGCAGGTACCACCACATCTCATTTGCTATAAGCCTTCTTGAAACCATATGTACTAGGAGATGAGTTTGTGCCTCCTGGATGTGTATGAATCACATCCCCTAATCTGGATAAGGCTATAAATGGTATCAAAATCTTGCACCTGGCATCTCTCTTTCAGAAAATAGAGTATCTAGTCAGATGGCGAGGCTGCAGGACCAAGCTATAAAGAGCAGTTGTAGAAACCAGAATAGCCCCTTCCTCCCTGCAAACACTCCCTTTCAGGCACATTCTCCTTTCATTTAGTCAGCATAATAAATATAATTGGAAGTGTACAGAGCCCCTCCGTGCAGGAAAGCATCGATTACTCTTCCAGCATCGGAGTGTTAATTTGTAACATCGATTAAATTTGGCTTCAGACTGGGAGTAGCGGGGGGAGAGACGATCTCACCTTCAAGACTTGCCACATTGCTTAGGGAAATCGCTCGTAATACACATTAGGATGGATTTGAATGTGTCAGTATTAATACCGAGCATTTCCCCCTTGTCACATGTTGTTAAAAGAACAATCACTTCACGTCTGAGTAGCGATCTTACTTGGAGGCTGGAGTTAATGTAGCATATTCCGATCAGTGCAGAGACAAGGCCTGGATGTCTTGTGAACACAGGCAATTGCCCATTACAGAGCTGGTTAATGCCTCCCCTCCATCTCATCTGTTTTACTGCGTCCGAGATGATTATTGTTTTGTTTGGAGTAGGCGTTGGCCCCGCTGAACTCGGAGTGACAGAGCGCAGGCTGGTGGTTCAGAGGGTAAGAGAGGATTGATCTGTGGGCTCTCGCTGAGTCCTTACACCGCCTTCTGCTTTCTGAGGGATAAATCTCCCTTTTAGATAACTCCAGATTGCTTTTCAGACAGATTGACTCTTGGCCTCCCCAGCCAAACAGTACTTGGGCATAACCCAGGCAGCCTCCCCACGGCTAGGAAGAAATCATTTCGATTGTCTGAGGTTAATTTGCTAAATGAAACATTGGGTTTTCTCTCACATAAGCAAGAGAAGTTGTTTGGATGAGGTTAGCAAAGGCAAGGAGAATTCAGAAAACATCCCTCCCTGATTGGGGGGGGGCTTCACCCCAGAATGAACCTCTGTTGGACCGCTTATCCAGAACTAAATGAATTAATGGGAATTGCTTCTTCATTTCTGTGTTATCTTCTAGATTTGGAGTGATTGTGAAATATATGGAATGAATGAAGTTTACCTTTTACAACTAGTGGTTAAACTGAGGCCCCAGATATTTTGGCATGGTTGGATATTTACTGTATTCTCATGAAGGTCTGGGGGTGTGGCTCAGCAGTAGAGAACTTACCAGAACCCCCCAGTGAGAGACTGGGGAAGTGTAGCTCTCTTACCTATGAGGCTATGATAGAGCACTTAGTTAGAGTCCTCCAGTGGGTGACTAGGGCTGTATAGCTCACTTGGCCCATAGTGAGGAGGACAGGGATGAGGTTATGATAGAATGCTTGCCTAGAACCCTACACTGAGGGGCCATGAGTATGACTCAGCGGTAGAGAGAGCCCTTGCCTCATATATACTTGATTCCATCCACGGCACTACAGAAGAACAAGAGTTGGCCCAGATACGAGGTTCCTGGGCTTGAGCAGGCTAACAAAGTGGGAGCTTTCAGAGGTAAAATGCCAACAGGTGAAACACAAGCACCTTATCAAGAAATTCCTGGAATTGAAGATTTCATGGAGAAGCAGGTCAGAGAGACCAGATACAACCAGAAGAAGGGGATAGATGACTGGCCTCATGCACCCGGGCTTCTGATGCCCACAAGAGCCAAATGAAAACTGTTAGAAGGCAAAGGAACAAACCAACACAAAAAAGCCCTTTGAGATTTTCTGTGCTGCCAATCGTCTATTTGCCTTTGCATATTTAGTTTCTTTTATTGGGGGGAGGGAATGCTTCTCAATTAGGGTTTCTATTGCTGTGATGAAACTCCATGACCAAAAAGCAAGTTGAGGGGGAAAGGGTTTATTTGACATACACTTCTAGATCATAGTTTATCATTGGAGGAAGTCAGGGCAGGCATTCAGGCAAGGCTGGACCTGCTGATGCAGAGGCCATGGAGGGGTTCTGCTTACTAGCTTGCTTTCCCTGGATTGTTCAGCCCGCTTTCTTATAGAACCCAGTACCACCAGCCCAGGGATGGCTCCACCCATAATGGGCTGGACCTCCCCCCCCCTCCCCCGCTTTGATCACTAATTAAGAAAATGCCCTATGTCTGGATCTCATGAAGGCATTTTCTCAATGGAGGCTTGTAGTGTGTAGTGGCTATTCCTGGTTGTCAACTTGACTATATTTGGAATGAACTACAATCCAGAATTGGAAGGCTCACCAGTGACCCTTATCTGGAGGCTTGGAGATCCTTATCTGGATCTTGGTATCGAGATCTTGAGCCATAGTGGCTATGGATTCCGGAAGATTAAATCTCCGAGTTTAAGGAACACACGTTTAATCTGGACTACACCTTTCATCTGGGATTAAAGGTGTGGTGGAACACACCTTTAATCTGGGCTACACCTTCTGCTGGAGACAATATAAGGACATTGGAAGAAGGGAGTCTAGCTCTTGCTCCTTTGCCTGCCTGCCGTGTGAGACTGAGTAACTGCTAGATCTTTGGACTTCCATTCACAGCTGCGACTGAACCATTGTTGGGAATTGGGCTGCCGACTGTAAGTCATCAATAAATTCTTTTACTATATAGAGACTATCCATAAGTTCTGTGACTCTAGAGAACCCTGACTAATGCATAGTGGGTTGGCCTAACACTGCTTGTATTCTAATGCTAAGTGCTGGCCTCCAAGATTTAGAGCATGTAGTCTTTAATTAATTCTGATTGGTAAATAAAGATGCCAGCAGCCAAGAGCTGGGAGGAAGATAGGCAGGGTTTAGGTTTCCCTAGGTAGAGACCATGAGAAAGGAGCAGGAGGAACAAAGTCACCAGGGAAGAAGAATGTGCAGAAGGAAGGCGAGCTACCATGTGAAAGGGCCAAGAGAATATGGTCCAAAGGGCTGCTCAGTTGGGTCAAGAGCAGCCAAGATGGAACATAGAAATTCGTAAGTAGTAACTCGGAGTTATTGATGGGAGAATGGATTCTAACAGGATGGAGGTTAGGCAGTTGTCCAGCTATTGAGCTGCTTAAGGCATATTAAAATATAAAGGCTGTGTGTGTGTCTTTCATTCCGGAATACAAATGGTCAAAGGCGGGAAGGAAACCCGTGCCAGGATTTAAATATTTCTAACCACAGAGGCTCCTTCTCCTCTGATGACTCTAGCTGGAGTCAAGTTGACACACAAAACCAGCAGGTGCAGGTGCTTTGCATTGCATTGTACGTTTCCTAGATGCAAGAAAAGACAAAGAAAACAAAAGCAGGCTCCCTGTGGTGGTTTGAATATGTTTGGCCCAGGGAGTGGCACTATTAGGAGGTGTGGCCTTATTAAAGTAAGTGTGGCCTTGTTGTAGGAAGTGTGTCCGGGTGGGGCTGGACTTTGAAACCTTCCTCCTATCTATCTGCCTTTGTGAGACCCTGACCCTCGGTAGTGGTACTTCCTTTGAGATTCTCCTTTGAGTGAGACACTGAGACACAGATCGATGCAAAAGCAAGAGGTTTATTTTCTGGCACATCGGGTCAACTCTCAATCAGTCCCTCGAGGTGAATGATGACAAGGCAACCCCGAATGGCTATTATAAGCAGTTTTTATACTTTTTTGGGGCACAGGTTACATCAGCAAGGTTACAGTTCAAACTTATTGGCTAAACATATTGACCTTTAACTCTATTGGCTAGCAAGCATGACACACATTTGAACTCTACCTGGGACTTTCCAGAGGGTCAGGTGACTATCAGTCAGTACATTCTGAGGATTTTTTTTTTTTACTCAAGAATGTTCCTGTGGGTGGAGAATGGAACTTGGCCTACCCTTCACCCCAGATGGGAGGGGGGAGCTGTAAGGAGGGAGTGGGACTGGAAAAAGTCCTTAGGATCCCTCACCTTCAAAACAAGAGGTAGAACTCTCAGCTCCTCCAGGGCCATGCCTGCGGATGCTGCCATGCTTCTCGCCATAGTGATAATGGAGTGAACCTCTAGACCTGTAAGCAAGCACCAATTAAATGTTGTTCTTTATAATAGTTGCCTTGCTCATCATGTCTCTTCACATCAATGAGAGCCTACTAAGACATTCCCTGAGATGATGGCTTCTTGGTCCAGGAAGATATTGCAAGGAAGAAGACACAGGGGTGGGTATCTAAACAGGACCAATTGGGGAAAGGAGAGGATATGAGGAACCTATAAAAATGCGAAAGCAGAACACACTCTCAGCTTTAGGGTCCTTCTTTTCCCAAGAGGTAAAAGCTATTATTTCTGCATTCTCTATGGAACTCTGTCTTTCCCAGAGGTTTAGTTCTTTGTTAGTGCCAGGGAGTGAGCTCTGCAGTCCCCTAGGTGACCACCAGCATCCCTCTTAGTCATAGGCTATGTGCTTAACTCATTTGCCACCATGAGCCTTGCCCTTACTGCCCAAGAGAAGCTTCACTGGGGATGTTATATCCCATTCTGTAGCTATTGTGTGTGGAAGGGTTAGAGGAAAGGAGCAGGAGAAGATCAATGAAATATCCAGGTATATGGAGGAGGGTGAAGAGATATTAGAAACTGGTTGGCTAGATGTTATGAGGAACCTAGACCTCAATGCTCAGTGCTGAGAGGTGGGGCCTTTGAGAAGTGATTTGATCATGAGGACTCTGACATCACAAATGGTTTCATTAATTGATGGGTTCAGAGTTGAAGGAAATATTGTGGAAGTGTATGGAAACCTTACTAGGTGGGGCATAGTTAGGAGGAGCTAGTTGATGAGAACGTGCTCATGAAGGGGATATTTGATCCCCCTCCCCCAGCCAATCTGCATCTCTCTGCTTCCTGGTCCACATGAGGTGAGCATCCTTCTCTGGTCCACACTCCTAATGCAGTGGTGTTTGGCTTCACCTCAGTCCTAAATCAGTAGAGCCAGCTGAATACAAGCTGGGGATCCTGAAACAAATACAAACCATGGTTTCAATAGGGGTTGAGATTCTGTGTAGTTGCCTATGTCCACTAAGGTATTTAGGATGTAACCTCTGGAAAAGAAGCTACAGTGTGCTTTATAGGTAGCCAGACTTGATACACATGAAATAGAATAAGCCTCAATGGTGGCCTCACAAGGGAAACCCCAAGGACTAAAGTTCTTTATATAAATTTGGATTAAATAAGACATATTTTAGAATTTTTGGAACAGTGGATTAATTTCATTATTTTCTTTTTTATTAGATGTTTTCTTCATTTGCATTTCATATGCTATCCCCTTTCCTAGTTTCCTCTCTGAAAATCCCTTATTACCCTCCCCCCTGCTCCCCAACCCACCCACTCCCACTTCCTGGCCCTGGCATTCCCCTATACTGGGACATAGAATCTTCACAAGAGCAAGAGCCTCTCCTCCCATTGATGGCCGACTACATATGCAGCTAGAGACACTAGCTCTGGAGGTACCAGTTAGTTCATATTGTTGTTCCTCCTATAGGGCTGCAGACCCCTTCATCTCCTTGGGTACTTTCTCTAGCTCCTTCATTGGGGACCCTGTGCTCCAACCAATAGACTGTGAACATCCACTTCTGTATTTGCCAGGCACTAGCATAACCTCACAGGAGACAGCTATATCAGGATCCTTCCAGCAAAATCTTGTTGGTATATTCAATAGTGTCTGGGTTTGGTGGTTGTTTATGGGATGGATCCCATCATTATTTTCTTTTAAAAAATTTATTTGTTTTTTTTTTTCTCTTTTCTGCCTTATCTGTGAAATGGGGTGTCTTAGTCAGGGTTTCTATTCCTGCACAAACATCATGACCAAGAAGCAAGTTGGGGAGGAAAGGGTTTATTCAGCTTACACTTCCATGCTGCTGTTCATCACCAAAGGAAGTCAGGACTGGAATTCAGACAGGTCAGGGAGCAGGAGCTGATGCAGAGGCCATGGAGGGATGTTCTTTACTGGCTTGCCTCCCCTGGCTTGCTCAGCCTACTCTCTTATAGAACCCAAGACTACCAGCCCAGGGATGGTCCCACCCACAAGGGGCCTTTCCCCCTTGATCACTAATTGAGAAAATGACTTACAGTTGGATCTCATGGAGGCATTTCCTCAACTGAAGCTCCTTTCTCTGTGATAACTCCAGCTGTGTCAAGTTGACACAAAAATAGCCAGTACAATTGACCCCTTGTCAACTTGACACACAAACATCACTAGTAAGCCTCAACCCTTACATTCTTATTCATCCCCAAGATCTAAATAACTTTAAAAGTCCCACAGTCTTTACATATTCTTAAAATTTCAATCTCTAAAATATCCATCTCTTTTAAAATCCAAAGTCTTTTTACAATTAAAAGTCTCTTAACTGTGGGCTCTACTAAAACAGTTTCTTCCTTCAAGAGGGAAAATATCAGGGCACAGTCACAATCAAAGCAAAAATCAATCTCCAACCGTCCAACGTCTGGGATCCAACTCACGATCTTCTGGGCTCCTCCAAGGGCTTGGGTCACTTCTCCAGCCATGCCCTTTGTAGCACACACGTCGTCCTCTGGGCTCCAGATGCCTGTACTCCACTGCTGCTGCTGCTCTTGGTGGTCATCTTGTGGTACTGGCATCTCCAAAACACTGTGTGACCCCTTCAGTCCTGGGCCTTCAATTACAACTGGGGCTGCACCTCACCAATGGCCTTCCATGGCCTCTCACAGTGCCGAGCCTGAGCTGCTCTCCGTGACCCCTTCATGCCTTCAAAACCAGTACCACCTGGGTGACCCTTACACATTACCAAGTCCCACTGCAGAAGGAGTACAACATTGCCTATCTCTGGAACACAGCCTCTTTGTGCTTTCAGAAAACACTTCCCAGAAGATGTCACCTCAACGATGCTGGTCTCTTCTTAATCACCACTAATTTCTTAGCTCCAGCTAACCAGCATCAATAGTCCCAGTAATGCAAAGTTTTTGCTTTAGTAGTTCTGGTATCTTGTTAATCACAGCTGATTCTTCAGCCCCAGCTAACCAGAACTACAAAATCTTCACAATAAAAATAGCAATGGCCCTGAAGAGAGTCTTTAATTTTCCCTCTGAAATTTCACAAAACAGGCCTCCATCTTCTGCACTGTTCTCAGCATTATCTTCCAAGCTCCTACACAACATCTGACAGAGCTCTTAACAACGAATGGATCTTCAAGCCCAAAGTTCCAAAGTCCTTCCACAATCCTCCCCAAAACATGGTCAGGTTGTCACAGGAATACCCCACTCTGCTGGTACCAATTTGTCTTAGTCAGGGTTTCTATTCCTGCACAAACATCATGACCAAGAAGCAAGTTGGGGAGGAAAGGGTTTATTCAGCTTACACTTCCATGCTGCTGTTCATCACCAAAGGAAGTCAGGACTGGAACTCAAGACAGGTCAGGGAGCAGGAGCTGATGCAGAGGCCATGGGGGGATGTTCTTTACTGGCTTGCCTCCCCTGGCTTGCTCAGCCTACTCTCTTATAGAACCCAAGACTACCAGCCCAGGGATGGTCCCACCCACAAGGGGCCTTTCCCCCTTGATCACTAATTGAGAAAATGACTTACAGTTGGATCTCATGGAGGCATTTCCTCAACTGAAGCTCCTTTCTCTGTGATAACTCCAGCTGTGTCAAGTTGACGCAAAAATAGCCAGTACATGGGGGTAGCAATATTCACCTTCCAGAGATCTTGCAAGAGTTAAACTACAGCCTATGTAGCTGCATTCCATGTGCTGACTGATACTGAGCATGCCATCAATTGTATTTATTATTCTTTTGAAACTTAATTTGTTCTTTCTTAAGCAAGAATGCTACTTCTTGACTTCTAGTCTTACAATATGATTTACAGAAGATGGGATATCATAGTGATCCAAGTATCACATTCTGGAAAAATGTTCTACCACTGAACCACAACCCCAGCCCCTCACTGGGGAATTTTAGGCAGGTGCTCTACCACTGAGCCACATCCTCAGCCCCTCATTGGGTGATTCTAGGCAGGGGCTCTACCACTGAGCCACGCCCCAGCACTGAGGCATTCTAGGCAGGGGCTCTGTTACTTATGTATCCTCCTAGGGGAATTTTAGGAAAAGCTCTACTATTGGGCTATACCTGTCCCCCATTTTAAATAGCAACCCACTAAGTTGCCAAGGTTAGCATAGAACTCTGTACTATGTAGCCCAGGATGTTCTTGAACTTGTGATCTTCTTGTTCCTGCCTCCAAAAAAACTGGGATCATGGGCCTGTGCTATGGTCTCAGTTCATTCTCTCTTATTCCTGAGGCTCAGATCCTTCACATTCCTGACATTTTGTCTGGTTCCTTTAGCAATGTCTTGTGTGGGATCCAATTGATGTCTCCCTCACCCCTCCTTCCTTCCACCCAGACATTATTGATAATCCCATCATGGGTGGAGAGAAGCCCAGACTAGCTTCTCAATAAGTATTCTCCTTAGAAAAGCTCCAGAAGGCCCTTCTGAACAGAAGTGCTCAGAATGATTTAAGAACTAATCGTTGGGGGAGAGCATGGTGTGTTCAATTCTCAGGAACCTCCCTGGGAGACATTCAATGTTTAATGCATCCTGAACACCCTTCTGCTGCCACTACATTTTTTAACTTTACCACCGGATGAAGAGCCAATGTCAGTGATGGACTGAAGAGAGCGTCCAAGAAATATGTCCCTTTCCCAGTAGGGTTTGCTTCTGCCTTGGCTTCAGGCTCAGGACAAAAAATGGCAGTGGTTAATTCACTAGTGCAGGTTCTCTCTCTCCCTCCCTCTCTCTCTCTCTCTCTCTCTCTCTCTCTCTCTCTCCCTCTCTCCTTCCCCTCTCCCTCCCCCTCCATCTCCCCCCCCCTCTCTCTGTAAGTATGTGTGCAGGTGGGTGTGTGCACCCGTGCATTTGTGTATAGAGGTACAAGTTGCTTTCACTTACCTTTCTGTGTCACTGCTCACCTTAATTGTAATTTTTTAAGGTAGAAAAGGGTTTAATTTTATTTTTAAGTATAAAAGTAGACCTTAAAGAGGATTTTTTCTTTTTCTTTTCACTATTTTATTTCATTCACTTTATATCCTGATCGCTGCCCCATCCTTCCTCTCTTCTCGATCCCATTCTTACAAATCCTTCTCCCTGTTTCCCTCCTCACCACAGAGAAGGGAAAGCCCCTCTTGGGTACCACCCTGCCCGGTACATCCAGTGGAAGCAGGACTAAGTGCATCCTCTCCCATTGAGGGTCAACCAGGCAGTCCAGTTATGGGAACAGGATCCAATGGCAGGTAACAGTCAGATACAACCTCTGTTCCAATTGTTAGGGGACTCATATGAAGACCAAGCTGCACATCTGCTACAAATGGGGTCCTAGTACAGCCCCTGAATGCTCTTTGACTGGGAGTTTAATCTCTGTAAGCCACCATGAGCCCAGGTGAGTTAACTCTGTAGGTCTTGTGCTGTCCTTGACCCCTCCAGCTCCCTCAATTCTATTCATCATTCTTTCACAAGACTCCCCAAGCTTCATCTGATGTTTAGCTGTGGGTCTCTGCATCTGTTTCCATCAGCTGCTGGATGAAGCCTCTTGGGAGACAATTATGCTAGGCTCCTGTCTGCAAGCATTAATAGTGTCAGGGGTTGGCTCTCTCACATGGATTGGGTCTCAATTTGGGGTAGTCATTTGTTGACCATTCCCTTAGTCTCTGCTCCATATGTAACCTTGCACATCTTGTAGGAAGGACAAATTTGGGGTTGAAGGCTTTGTGGGTGGGTTGGTGTCCTCTGCCCTCCACTGGAAGTCCCACCTGGCTACAGGAGATGGCCACTTCCATCTCCATATCCCTCACTAGTAGGAATCTCAGCTAGAGTCACACCCACAGACACCCAGGAGCCTCTCCCTACCCCACTCCTATCCCAACTGTCCAAGTAGTCCCAGAGATGTCCTCACCAATGTCCTCACCCCCAGCTCTTCCTGCCCCCTCTCTCCACACTTGATCCCTATCCCCATTCCCCTCCTTAACTTCTCTCCCACCCAGTTCCCATTATCCATAGACCTCTGATGACTGTTTTGTTTCCCCATCTGAGTGAGATTCATGTATCCTCCCTTGGGCCCTCCTTATACTTAGTTTTTGGGACATGTAAATTGTAGCATGGTTACCTTGTACTTTATGGCTAATATTCACTTATGAATATATACCATGTGTGTCTTTCTGGGTCTGGGTTACCTCACTCAGGATAATATTTTCTAGTTACATGCTTTTGTTTTCCAATTTCATGATGTCCTTGTTTTTAAACAGTTGAATAGTACTCCATTGTGTAGATTTACCACGTTTCTTTACCCATTCTTCAGTTAAGGAATATCTAGGTTGTATTGCATTCGGTGATTAATGCTACTCAAATTGTCCTGGTGGTGGCAGTGCAGGTTTCTCACTACCCACATCAATGTTCTGGATTCCCAAGTGAAAGAACACACACACACACACACAGCCTTCTATTTTATGTCTTAAACAGATCAATGACTGGGCCACTCACAAACTTCCAGGTTGTTAACACCTCCTCTCCAATACTCCTGAGTTATTACTTACTAAAATCTATATTTTGTCTTTGTTACCCTAGATCCAATGGGGCTGAGGAGAGGGCACCCTGGGGCTGCTCTTCCTAGCTCTTACCTGATTGGAATATTTTCTCTTCTGTAGCTCTCAAGCCTGGATCCTATTCCTTTCTGGCATGGTGATTTTCCTTCTTTCTCTCAGTCCCGTGAATCCTAAAGTCTGTCTCTGTTTCCCTGTCCAGCCATTGGCCACCAGACCACTTTATTTACCACTCATAGCCAACTGGGGGCAGGAACCCTCAGCATCTTACATGTGGAATCTTATGCAATTATGGGAATCCAATTAACATAATACAAGCATTAAACCAAATCCACTACAAGGTTGTTTCCAGCTTCTGGCTATTATGAATACAGATCCTATTAACATAGTTGAGCAAGTGTCCCTGTGGTATAGTGGGGCATCTTTGGGGTGTGCTTCCAGGAGTGGTATGGCTGGATCTTAGGGTAGAACTATTTCCAGTTTTCTGAGAAATCGCCAAATTGATCTCCAAAGTGGTTGGAAAAGTTCGCATTTCCCTCTTGTTCCACATCCTTGCCAGCATGTGCTGTCACTTGAGTTTTTGATCTTAGTCACTTTGATGGGTGTAAAATAGCATCTCAGAGTCATTACGATTTCCATTTCCCTGATGACTAAGGACACTGAACATTTGTTTAAGTGCTTCTTGGCCATTTGAGATTCCTCTGTTGAATATTCTCTGTTTAGCTCTGTACCCCATTTTTAAATTGGGTTATTTGGGTTTTTTTGGTGTCTAATTTCTTGAGTTCTTTATATATTTTGGACATTATTCCTCTAGGGAATATAGAGTTGGTGAAGGTCTTTTCCTCATCCTGTAGGCTGCTGTTTTGTCTTACTGACAGTGTCCTTAGCCTTGCAAAAGCTTTTCAGTTCCATGAGGTCCATTTATTAGTTGTGATTTTAGTGCCTGAGCTATTAATGTTCTGTTAAGGAATTTGTCTCCTATGCCAATATGTTCTAGGCAGTTCTCTACTTTCTCTTTTATTGGAGTCAGTATGTCTTGTTTGATTGTTTTAATTTTTGAAAATTTCATACAACATATTTCAATCATATACAAATGCAACTTCCTCTTTCCACCTTAACCCCCACCCCTTCAGATTCATGTCCTATTTGTTGGTAATAATCCTTTGAGTCTAATTAATGCTGCCCATATGCCCATGGGGTGTAACCATCCACTGGGGCATAGGCAACCTACTAGCTGCCACATTGCCTAAGGAAAGACTCTCCCTCTCTCAACAACCAACAACTGCTAGCTGACTGTGGGATCATGAAAGGTATCTTGGTCCCCTGTTGAGCTAAGGGTAGAGCCCCAGAGACCCTGAAGGAACAGTAGGAGTTTTGCCTGCTCCTGGGCCCCAGGCCCCTGCCACTAGCTGCAGCCTCCCTTAGATTTGTGGCCATCAGTCACAGAAGGGCAACACCCCAAGCCCCTTCACACATGGAGGATGTGACCTGTGGTCATGAAGGCTCAAGACAGATCTCCATTTTAATGAGGCACCTAAAGGCGTGGAGGACTCAGTCATTAAGCTTTCCTTCCCAGACATCCCTCCCTGCAAAAGGTGTTTAATCACAGGCCCACCCTTAGAAGTGGGGTATGGTTTACACATCCACTTTCCACCATGATAATAAATGCCTTAAAACCATGAACTGCCTTTTCTCATTTAGATCTGCTATGGGAAACCATAAAGAAGGTTTTGCCTGCTAGTCAATGTCTAGTCTTCTGTAGAAGACCTCTCTGCACTCTCACGAACACCACCAAGCCCAAGCCTGCACCTCACTGCCATCAAGCCAAAGACTTCCTCTGGAACCAGTTGGAGTTCCTCTTCCTCTCAACCCCCTTGCCCCTGGCTAGATTCAGCCCTCAGGACCAGATTCCATTCTCAGCTCTTCCCTAGACTTCCAGCAGCTCCTGAGTGTCCAAGAGCCTGGGAACTCCATGGCCCCAGCCTTTTGACAGGCCCAGGGACTCCTGAGCCAGCTCTGACTGTCTCTCTTCCCTATGGCCCAACACCATCCTGGCAAGGTGGGCTAAGTACAATTAATTCCTGAATCCTGCTTCCCCAAGTGGCTGTGCCGTGTGACAGAGTGGACATGGGACCCTTAACCTGAGTAGTTCCATTGCTAAGGGTTGAGCCTCTGGGCCCCCTTACTTATCTATGCTGGAAGTTTGACGGGCTTGGTCTTGTCAAACTTTTCAGCTTGGATTTTGTAGGTCTTCTAGGAGTCAGCATTTCACAGCAGTCCCCATCATCTTCCAACTCTTCCGTTCTTCCAGTCTCTTTCTCTGATGTGTTCCCTGAGCCTTGGGTGAGCACAGATATTGTATGGATGATTCATCCATAGCTGAGTGCTTAATGATTAATTATACTTGGTACTTTGACCAGATTTGAGTCTATTCATGAATGTATAGACTGTTTCATACTGGCCAGGGATAGCCAGAGCTGGCTCAGGGGTCTCTGGACCTGCGAAGAGGCTGGGGCCATGGAGTTCCCAGGCTTTTGAACACCCAGGCACTGCTAGAAGTCTAGGGAAGAGCTGAGAATTGCACAAATCTATGCATATAAGCATAAATATTTAGAAGGGTGTTTGATAGCATTATCCTTTACCATAACGGTAGTAGACTCCCCTTTAGGGTCTATGATCACTCACATCATGGGATTTTGACCAGGTTTAAGGTATCCATCATTGTATCTCTACTGTGGAGCAAGCCTTATGTCCAATTGGAAAGCAATTGGTTACCCCTATAACTGTCATGTCACTATTGTAGTAGTGTGCACACTTTCTAGGAAGATTGGAATTGTAGCTTGGAGGGTCCTGGAGCTCATTGTTTGGGAAAGGCTGACTAGAAAGTTCTGGAGATACACAAAGGTATCTCTTCAGCCCCTGTGCACATGGTATCAACACAGTCAGTGAAGCTTTTACCTAAACTTTCTGATTACATGTTCTGACTAGTCTCCAAACTGGCCAATGTTCCCCTGGCTTTACAGCAAAGGTGATAACGACTTATTGCTAATATAACCACTGGTGTTATTTGTCTAGGTTAAACGAATCTAACAGGCAAATAAAACAGCTGGAAAATTGAAATATTCTTAAAGAGAGATGGTTAAAGAATTTAGACACACGACTGAGCTTCTCAGATGTGAAGTTACTTGGAATAGATTGTTTTAATTGGTTTGTTGAATCAGAATTAATATTGAACATTAAGAAGCATACCACATGCATGTCCATCACCTTTTATTTATTTATATCTAGATCTTTTATAGTATGAATCTCAAGCCTTGTCTCATGAGGTTCATTATCCATGGGCCAGGAGGGAGGATATAGGTTGGGTCATTCACCTTCCCCCTTCTTCCCCCTTCCCCCTCCTCCTCCTCCTCCTCCTCCTCCTCCTCCTCCTCCTCCTCCTCCTCCTTCTTCTTCTTCTTCTTCTTCTTCTTCTTCTTCTTCTCTTATTTTGTTAATTGGATTTTTAAGAGATTTACTTTATAATTACAGGTGTGTGTAGGCATAAAAGTACAGTGACCCTGGAGGCCAGGAGAGATAACAGATCCCCTGGAGGTGGAGTTCTAGGTAGTTGTGAGCTGGGAGGCTATGAGGGCTGGAAATCAAACTCTGGTCCTTTATAAGATCAGTTTGTGCTCTGAACTCTGAGCCTCATTTCAGTCCTTATCTATCCATTTACTTTGAAGTAAGGTCTCCTGCTATCCAGGCTTGTCTCAGTTCTTTTTTTTTTTTAACGTTTCTTTTTTTTTTTTTTTAAGATTTATTTATTTATTATATGTAAGTACACTGTAGCTGTCTTCAGACACTCCAGAAGAGGGCGCCAGATCTCGTTACGGATGGTTGTGAGCCACCATGTGGTTGCTGGGATTTGAACTGTGGACCTTCGGAAGAGCAGTTGGGTGCTCTTACCCACTGAGCCATCTCACCAGCCCCTTGTCTCAGTTCTTTATGCAGCCAAGGGTGACCTTGAACTTATGATCCTTTTGCTTCCACAAACCAAGTGCTGAGATTATATAAGCACTACATTTAGATATATCCTTCCGTGTATAGACATCTGGCAAGTTGAGGAAAAGACAACTGTGTGTGAATTTGGCAGAGAAAACAGGAATATCCTGGGGGGAAAGATCCAAACAAACCATTAGCAAGGCTCTAACACCTACAGAACAGTGTGGGAAACAAAGAGCCGGAGGTTGGAATAGATAGAAAACAAATTATAGAGAGACTCTAAGGTTCAGAAAGGGCATTTTACCTCTGTTAGACTTTTTGGTGGCATGATAAAGTAGTGACAGCTTAGAGGTAGAAGAATTTATTTTGGTCCGTGGTTTCAGAGGTTTCAGCAATCATGGTGGGTGAAATGGACCTCATAGACTCATAGGGAGGGAGTGGAAGAATTAGAGGTATGGCCTGTTTGGAGTAGGTGTGGCCTTAATTTTGAGGAAGTGTGTTACAGGGCATGGGCTTTACAGTTTCAGATGCTCAAGTCAGACCCAGTGGCTCATTTTCTCTTCCTGCTGCCTGCTGATTTGAATATAGAACTCTTGGCTCCTTCTCCAGCACTATGTCTCCCTATATGCCACCATGCTTTACACCATGAGGACAATGGACTAAGCCTCTGAACTATAAGCCAGCTCCAATGAAAAGTTATTCTTTAAAAGAGTTGTCCTAGTCATGGTGTCTCTTCACAGCAATAAAACCTCAACCAATACAGTGGTGGTGACACAGAGAAGCTTGTACCATAGTGGCCAGGAAGCAAAGAGAAAGGAGATGAGACAGAGGTGGGTGGTGGGGTGGTGGGTGGTGGGTGGTGGGTGGGGATTGATTCTTTACTTCTTGTTAACCTTCCTCTCTTCTCTTTTTTCACCTTTTATTTGGTCCAGGTCCACAACCTACGGGTTGGTGCTACCCTTATTCAGGGTGGCTCCTCATAATCTTTTCATCTCAGATAGATGCTCACAGAGACTTCTGCTGAAGTGAGGTTTACTAATCCCTTAGGCATTGCTCAATAGAGAAAAGTTGACAACCATAGTTAAGCATTTTATCTCATACATACTATCTCTCATATACATGCACACCCCTCCCTCGACCCTAGGAATCAAAACATTTACTTGGATCCTTATGGTCACAACTTCTGAGACAAAGAAACCATTTCTTTGTACAAAAGTCATTAGGGAAGATTTGACTGGAGGAACTGAGATAGGAGCTGGGCTGGATTGAGGAAGAGGATGAATTTGAATATGCAAATGAGAAAGGAAGGCTCCTACTGGAAGGAGACAGAAAGAGAAAGCAGGATGCCACTGGAGAAAAAGGTCTGAGGAGGTCAGGCAGGTCAGTATCAGGGGCCAGGCCAGAAAATTGGCCAAGTAGTATCACAGAGGGACCACAATGTTAGGTAGAAGAGGGGACATTTAGATGATGCACTTGTCTTTTTGAATATGAAGGGATTTTTCAAAAAGCATCAAGTCCTGAAGATAGAGCTCAGTTGGTAGAGTTGTGGTCTTACAAGCATGAATTTGATCCCCAGGATCCACATAGAAGACTGGATATGATGGTTCATGCTCTTTCTCCAGTACTGGGGAGATAGAGAACATATATGAGTCTGTTTCAATAATGAGACTCTGAGCCAGAGAGAAGGCTCAGTGGTTACAAGCATGGGACCCAGGCTCAATCTTATGTACTTATATGGTGGGTCACATCTCTCTGTAGCTCTAGTCCCAGGCATTCCAACACTCTTCTCTCACCTCTCTGAGTACCAGGCACACAGGTTGTGCACACACACACACACAGACAGGCAAACACCCACATGCATTAAAAAGATGATAATGATGATAACAATAATAATATTCAATCATCAGCTCTCAGCTCAGAGGGGTAGCTGTGATATTTGAGTAAGATTATTTCTTGATCCATGTTGGTGAAGTTGCCCTGGTAATGCTGTCTGCACTGGCTTGGAACTAGCTAGCAAAAGGTTCAGGATGAAAACTACATATACCCTGTCTTGTATTCTCATTACTAACGCACTGATTTGCCCACGTATGCTTAATACTAGTGATGCCTTCATGGTTTCCTGAAAGGCACAGAAAAATGCCAGTACAGATTTGCTCACCCAGTTGCCCCAAAAGCTGAACCCCAAATGTGCAGAATGTAGGAACAACTGCATGTTGGTAAATTGCCATTGTGAAATTGGCAGGTGACTTATAAAACAGTGAACAGCCTGACAAAACATTGTTCCTGTGTATGTATCCTAAACCTGGTGACATTTGGAAGCCAACCAAGAACTATGGTACCAGTCTACCAAGTACAAGTATTAGAGAAATTTCTTTAAAAGAAAAATAACACATTTTCCTTTGGCTTAGGAGAGAGAATAGATGAACAAAAGGAACCTATGTAAAAGGGTTTTTTTTTTTTTTTTTGTACTCTCTGCACTAAATGTGTGTTTGCATGTGTGTGAATGAATGAATGAATGAGTGTGTGTGTGTGTGTGTATGTGTGTGTGTGTGTGTGTTTGCATGTGGTACATCTTCATTTGGGCATGTGTAAGCCAGAGGCCAGTGTTGGTGTCTTCCTTGATTGCTCTTCACATGTGTTTTAAAATAGGTTCTCCCCTGGAAACTGAATCCACTGATTGGCTAAACTGGTTGCCCAGGAAACTCTAGGTCTCCTCCTATCTTTGCCTCTTTGATGTTACAGGGTTGTGTGTCATTACCTGGCTTATCTTACATGGTGCTAGTGATCCAAACCCAGGTCCTTGTGTTTGCTTGGCAAGCCATCTCCCCAGCCCCTACATATAAATGTTAAAGTCTTCATTCCGTGTTATCTTGGGAGATAAGTATTTTTCCCCCCTCAGAATTGTCATGCCATCCTCAAGATTTGATTAAAACAAATAGATGCTAATTAACTACAGAATTCTGTTTCATATTCTCAGAATGTTTTCTTCTTTTAAAAATTAAGAATTAACTTTTATCAAAGCCATGCCTGGATCTAGTTTTTCAAAATCAAACAGCACTAATGGACTTGAAATGAGGAGCTGTAGTTTCCTCTGGCTGCACGCCCCACCCCTAGCGTGCTCTCTAGGGGAAACCACCACATTCCATTTCAGCTATTTCTTCCAGTGTTTATCTCCCTGTTTCCCAATAATATGTGTCATAAGACATTAAATGGATTTTTACTTTGGTCTCTGAATTGTTGCTATAGCCTCAAAACTGAAAATAATAGGTGCTAAGAACTCCCATAGCCCGAAGAGAATTGACAAGATAATGAGACTCATCTCCCAAGACTTTACAAACATCCGGCAAGAATAGCAAGAATAAGATAATGTTCACATTGTATCTACCATGTTACAGGTTATAGTCTAAAGGTCACAAGTTTATTATCATTTAACTGTTGCGGTGGCCCAGTGAGGTGAATGCTGAATCACACCATCAACCATTCAAAGCCAGCCAATAGCATAACGATAGTTATCTCTGGGACTGAGGCCAGCATGAATTAGCACCATGCTTGCCTGGAGTGCTCAAAGTACTGGGCTCTATCTCAGAATCATATACATCTGGTATGGTGGTGTTTGTTTGTAATCTCAGCACTTCAGAGAGAAAAGAAAGAACACGAGGAGTTCAAGGTCATTCTCAGCTATGCAAAGTTTGAGTCTAGCCTGGGCTACATGAGATCCTATCTCAATATATAGCAAATAAGCAATCACATAAAAGAAACAGCTCTCATGAGTGCCTTATGAACACCAAGAGGAATGGGTATAATGAGTATCTGTGATTCAAACACTTTCGAAGCTACACAGTGGGGTATAATGAGTTTCAGGCTAGCCTGGACAATATAAAACTGTCTCAAATGAAGGAAGGAAGAGACAGAAGGAGAGAAGGGGCAGGGAGAAGGAATGAGGGAGAGAGAGAGAGAATATAATCATTTGATTGACATTTAGGTAACACAACATCATCATAAAGATATTTATGCTTGTGGTCTGAACCCCACTTCCTGAACAAAATGGGTAGCTGCTGAAATCAGAAACATGTCTCATCGTTGCTCTGAGAACTTTGCCTCAGGAAAAGACTATTCAGTGAGACAGAAGATTGAAGTTTTAAAATGAAGAAAGGTGGACTGGTCACATCACAGGTTCTTTAAACTAACCAGGATGCTATCTATGGGTTCTGACAGAGAGGTTGTTAGGTGAGGAGGGAAAATGGAATTCAGTCTATCACAGCAGAAGGAGAAAATGAGGTGATGTCATGTTTCGAGTGGATTCTTAGGCTGAGAGCTGGAACACCCACCAAAGCATCCTGCTATCACAGCTGACTGGCTGGGGAGTTTGCCTTTTGACTTTGCCGCTGAAATATCTTCTATTGCCTTTGTGTGCCCTTGCATGCATGTGTGTATGTGTGTGAAATGACGAACTTGCTCACTTCCAAGCTTCTTTCTTAGCTATAAACTTTCCTTCCCTAACTCCACCAATACAACCGCGTGGAAAGAAAAGAAAATCAGTCATGAAAATTTACGTCATGGTGGCTGTCTAAATATGGCTCACTCAAGGGACACACTTTTATTACGCTTATATTTCCTCTCTTGGAAAGCCTGGCAGGGGGAAGTGATTAGTTTATGTTTCACTTACATTGTTTGCTACACACAGATCTAGGTCTAACCAGGAGACCTGTTGGTTTGCTGTGGGTGATACTTTCTCGCACGAAGCACACACGGATTAGATCTTTAGAGGGCTGAGCCTGGGGTCCCTAAGAGCTCTCTGTCCTTCCTGAAGGTTCCATCCACCATGCTTGACCTTCGGACCTGTGGCTCAGCTCTGACCCTGGAGCTTTCCTTGGCTAAGACCTGATTTGGATTCAGTTTTACTTGTCCTCCTCCTTTCTTCCCTCACCCCCCCTTCCTTTGTTCCTCCCTCCCTCCTCCCCCTCCTCCTCCCTTTCTCCTCCCTCCTCCTCCCCTCCTCCTTTTCTCTTTTCCTCACTCCTCTCCTTCTTCCCTATCTTTCTCTCCTCCCTCTTCCCCTTCTCCCTCCTTTTTTGTTCTCTCAGCATTGACTATTTGAAAATGTCTTTAGTCTTTCATTTAGCTTGGTACAATATTCTAGAGTTATCTAATTTTACCTTCCCCACCCAAGCAGAGAAGCAAATAAGATAATCCCCTTCAATAACTTTGGGGCCTTTTCTAGGGAGCAGGAGTGAGGGAATGGAAGATCAGAGAAAGGATGGGAGCTGGGAGGACTGACACAGAGACTAGTCATTAACTTGACTATGGTTACAAATCACTTGTGTTCCATTGTTAAGAACGTTCTATGGAGTTCTTGTGGAGGATGAAAGGTAGGAGGAGGAATAGGATGGGAGAGTGAAGAGAGACAAGGAGAACTGAGAAGAAAGAAAAAGAGGAGGAGGAGGAGGGAAGAGGAGGGGTGTGTTTATTATTTTATCAGCATTGCCTTGCCCTGATCAAGGGTGGTCTCAGGTTATTCTCATGATGCCTTCCCATAGCTTGGCCCCACTTCCTGATCACTTTCTGCTTCCAGTGAATACAATGTCACTAGCTGCCTCCTATTCCACCATGCCTCCTCCACCTTGCTGGACTGCACCCCACACAGTGAGCCCAAATCACCCTCCCTTAAGTGACTTTGTTAGGAATGTTGTTACAACAGGACAACCGACTAAGGCAGAGGGGGGTGCTGAGAACAGGAAACAAGGAACTCCAGGCATAGCAAACACGGAGCTAGCTAGCTGCTAACTTTCCCATGTCACTATTACAAACTGGCTTTGTGTGTACTCCTTGTCAAAATTGAATTTTAAAAAAATATTACTAGGTGTTGGACCAACTAAGAGAAAACACAGTTTAGCTTATGGAGCATAGTCCTCCAGCTATGTCCTCAGACTGAAACGGGCTGAACATACATAGACCGTTATAGGGGTAGGGGAGAGTTTGTTGAGGGAACAAAAATCTAAATAATTGTCTTTACTGATCCCCTTCCTCCAACTTGGGAAATCCTTCCCAGAACAGAGTTCAGCAAATGACATGCCACCCATTCAGTTACACAAAGGAGAAGCATCGAGCTAACCTTGCTGATTTTGGTGCTCCCCAGACCTTCTGCAATCATTTCTTCCCATACAGTCATCGCTAATGCTCCCCAGACCTTCTGCAATCATTGCTTCCCATGCAGTCATCCTCTCTTGGTGCTCCTCAGACCTCCTGCAATCATTGCTTCCCATACAGTCATCCTTAGTGCTCCCCAGACCTTCTGCAATCATTGCTTCCCATACAGCCATCCTTAGTGCTCCTCAGACCTTCTGCAATCATTGCTTCCCACATAGTCATCCTCTTGATGTTCCCCAGCCCTTATGCAATCATTGATTTCCACACAATCATCCTCTTGGTGCTCCCAGACCTTCTGCAATTATTACTTTCCACTCAGTCATCCTTTTGATGCTTTTGCAATCATTGCTTCCCACACAGTCTTCCTCTTGATGTTCCCCAGCCCTTATGCAATCATTGATCCCCACACAGTCATCCTCTTGGTGCTCCTCAGACCTTCTGCAACCATTGTTTCTCACACAGTCTGTACCTATGAAGGGTTGTCTCCATGACCTTTAAAGATACCCAAATGTGTGCATGAGCAAATCTCTTCTATAAAATGACATATTGTTTGCATATCACTTGATGACATCCTCCTATCTCTAAACAACTTGTAATGCAGTGGAAGATGTTAATTCTTCGTTGTATAACAAATGGTGACCAAAAAAGATCTGTATATGTTCCTGTGTGGGTAAACATCTTTGGAGCTACAGTTCCCACTACGTCTGAAACATGGATTCAAATGGGAGAGTAGAGCTGCACATCTTCAAAAGCTCTGACATCATTGTGACATCACCTGAATTGTTATTTTGACCTCACTTCCCTTTTGTTGGTATCATGGGAAGAAATAGCCTGGATGGAGAACCAGTCCATCAGAATCTGGGGGAAGAGTCATTCTGTAAATAAGTTACCCACCTCATAAGTATTCACAAAAACTTTAGATCCACAATTAAGAACTCATTTGCCTTTGGGAAGCTCTGTCCAATTTCATGTTGGAGTGGTTTTTTTTTTTTTTTTCCTAAATAAATTTCTGCTTCAACTGTCTATGTCTCTCAACTATTTACTTCAAGAAGATAAGAACTGAGCAATTTCCCAGTAACAAATGCACCATCTAGATCTCAGGCGCCCTTGGGATGGGATAGATTTAACAGTGGAATTCTGACTCCAAAAGGCATTTGAGAGGAAACCCATGAGGCAGACCTGGATTCAGAGGGGAGCCAGACATTTAAATGGGCCATCCTTAGCTTGGGGAAGAAAAGAGATTAGAGACTGATAAGACCTGGAAGCTCATCTCCTTTCAGAAAGTCTTCTGTAGCTTAGTCAGGTGCTAAACTTACTATTATAGATAAGAATAACCTTGAACTTCTTATTATCATGCCTTTACCTGCTCAGTACTGAGACTGTAGGCATGCATCATCACATCCAGTTTTACCAATCGCTGGGAACAGAACCCAGGGATTTGCACATGCTAGGTGTTCATCTTCTATTAAACAAGTGATACCAAAGACCTAAAATCTAAGAATGGCCCAGTTTATTACATAAAATGCTGTAGTACTTTCACATGGCTATATACCATCTTACTTGCTTTCAACTATCTCTAACTCACTCGGTGTGCCTAATTGTTATAGTTTGCTCTCTGTTGCTGTAACAAAACAATCTGATCAAAAGCAGCTTGGGGGAGGAAAGAATTTATTTGGCTTATACTTCCAGGTCAGAGTCATCACTGAGGGAAGTCAGAGTGGAAATCTAAGCAAGAATCTTAAGCAAAAATCATGGAGAAACTCTGCGTATTGGCTTATTTTGCAAGTTCATGCTCACCTTCCTTTCTTATATAGTCCAGGATCAGCCGCCTAGGGATGGTGCTGCCCACAGTGGACTAGACCCTCTTACATCAGTTATCAATCAAGGCAACCCTTCCAAGACATGTCTGAAGGCTAATCTGATTTGGACCATTCTTCAGGTGACTTTAGTTTATGTCAAGTTGACAGTTAAAGCTAACGAAGACACTGGTTTTATACAATATAGCTGATGTGCAAAGACTTGTTATGCTATCCTGTCCAGGGACTGAAGATGAGAGGAGTGGTCTCTATGTCAGGTCTGAAGAGATTGTTCAGTGCTTTAAGTATGTTTGCTGCTCTTCAGGGACTGGAGTTCAGTTCCCAGCCCCACACTTGACAACTCACAACTGCTCCCACTCCAGGAACTCTGACATCCTTTCCTGGGCCTTTGTGGGCTCCTGCATGCAAATGCAAAGATCCCCAGATAATCACATGCTTAGGAAAATAATAAATATTTAAAAAAGATGTATGTCCATTACAGATGCTAGCATCTCTATGCTAAGGACATTTCAATCTTCTGATGGTTAAATTAGTGAATGCCCAACTCTTGGATAAGGTTGGGCAGCTGTGTGAATACAAACTGCCTCCTCCCTGAGCTCAGAGGGCCTCAGTCACTCATGGGCTGCAGATAACCCTGTTGAATGTTGTTCCTGACCCACCCCTCCCTTCCAGTCCCCATCTCCACTTCATGTTGATCTGAAGGGTAATTTTCTTGTCAACTGTATAATTAATGGGCAGCATACTACAGTGGCCCTCTATTCTGCATCTTGGAGATATATTTCAAAAAAAGGAACAGCTGTTTAACCAATCACTCAGCGGATGTCTCCCCCTTTGGTGTCCCTGTCACTTGCTGTTTTCACACATTGGGTCTGAAGCAGGCAGAATCAATTTAGGTATCTGCTTGGCCTCTCAGTGAAAATGGACATGAATTAGAAATTCTTAAAATATCAGAACTTGTTGCCTGTTAGTGCTGAGTGGTGTATAGAGTGCCCTTGCAATCTCCTTGGCTCCTAGATGTTCCAGCACTTTGGCAGTGCCTGCCACTTTTAATAAAGGAAGGAAGAGGTCTTTTGTGGTGGCTCTAAGATAATGTCTTGTACTGCCGGCACATCTGCTTTCTCAACGCAAATTAGAGCATTTATTTTGCCATTTCCCCACACAGAGACTCAAAAGATTGGTCCGAAAAGAGAATTGCAAAATCATTGGCCAGCCCTCTGAATGTAAGAATAAACTGCGTACACATTTATTCATAACCAAGTCCTGGTATGTTAAAAGGATGCCTCTTCCTCCTCCTCGTCCTCCTCGTCCTCCTCTTCCTCACCCTCCTCCCCATTCTCCTCCTCTTTTCTTTCTTTCCTTCCTTCGTCCTCCTACTCTTCTTCTAGGATTAAGTGTGTTTGTGTGTTCATATATATGTGTTGTGTATATACATGTGTATGTGTGCATGTGGGGTGCATGTGTATATACGTATGTTGTGTACTCTCATGTGTGCTCTTGTGTGTGTGTATGTGTGTGTGTATAGAGTTGCTTGTGTAGTCTAGAGCTGGAGTTACAGGAAATTTTTAACTGCCCAATGTACGTCCTGGACTTGAACTTTTGTTCTCTGCGAGCTCTTAACTGCTGAGCTATTTCACAGGAGCATTTGTGAGGTGCCTTCTATAAGAAGAGACTATTGCTAGAAACTTACTAATACGGGCATTGGTTTGAATGTAAAATATCTCCCACAGGCTCTTGTGTTTGAAGACTTTGTCCTCTGTTGGTAGTGCTGGAGGGTGCAAAAGCCAAAAGATGGGATATATTTGGAGGAAGTAGGCTGCCAAGGGAGACTTCCCTGTAGGTTATATCCTCAATAATTCTGATCTGAAATCTCTGCTTCCTGATTGGCCAAGATATGAGAAAGCAACCTCAAACTTATCTTCCCCATGTAATGGACTGTACCTTTTCTATGTTTCACTATTTCCATGATGGACTCCAAAATAATCCCCACCCCGCCTTAAGTTGCCTCTGTCAGGTCATTGCAATAGGACAAAGGAAGGATAGAGCAGGGAATTACTAGAGGAGAGTGGACGGTATGTTCAATTACTGGAATTGGCCACTTCAATTGGCTTTGGCCCCTACCGGTTGAAGAGACAGAAACAAATGTAGAAAGTGGTTGGTACTACTTTGACCTTTGACCTGTCTTGGATGGCCCTGGCAGAAGCCCTGTATCTCTTGTTGGCTTCCTCGACCTCTTCAGGGTTTCCTGGGGCAGCTCCTTGGAAAACTGTTCTATACAGTACCCCAACCCCCATTTCTTTTTCCTTTCTATTTGTCTTTTACAGGCTTATGTCCACTTCCTGTTAACTTGACCCAATCCTAGAGTCACCCGAGAGGGATTGCCTAGATCAGTTTGGGCTGTATGTTGACTGGGAAGGGGTTGTCTTGAATGTTAATTGACATAGGAGGGCCCAACTCACTCTGAATTATACGATTCCTTGGACATATAGTTTTTGGACTATATGAGGAAGTTAAATGACCATAAAATGGACAGCTGGCTAGCAAGCAGTATCTTCCATGGTCCTTGCTATACTATTTTGGCTGCCAATGAAGCCTTTGGTCAGAGGTGATGCTCTGTGGAATAGCAAGTAGGCCTGCCTTCAAGTTCCTATCTTTAGTTCTTTGTTTGTTTGTTTGTTTGTTTTTTGAGACAGGGTTTCTCTGTGTAGCCCTGGCTGTCCTGGAACTCACTCTGTAGACCAGGCTGGCCTGGACCTCAGAAATCTGCCTGCCTCTTCCTCCTAAGTGCTGGGATTAAAGGCGTGCACCACCACTGCCTGTCTATCTTTAGTTCTTGTCTTGACTTCTCTCAATGATTAACTGTAGCCTATAAAGTGAAGTATACCCCTTTTTCTTCTACACTGCTATTGATCTGAGATTTCCTCTCCCCATCCTCCCACTTCTCCCCCCCCCCCCAGGAACCAAAATGTAACTAGAACATCTCATAAGCATGAGGACCTGAGTTTGATTCTAAGAAACTACATAAAAACAGTAGGCATAATAGTATATGCGTGTAAGTCCCCTCTTTCTCCCTTCTATAAAGATGGAAACTGGTAGATCTCTGTGGTTTGCTGGCTAGTCAGTCAGCCTAGCCAAATATGGGAGTTCCTGGTAAAAGTGGGAGATCCTATCTTTTTTTTTTTTTTAATAAAAAAGGTAGTGACTGAAAAGGTCACTTCAGATCGACTTCTGGCCTTCATTCACACACTTGAGTGTACACGTACATGCATACCTGCACACAAACACATGTTCACTCAACCCTACTCCCCACAATACATATATAACACATGAGGATGATGATACCCCAACTTATCAAAAGCATATTAAGAGGAGTCAGAAGAGAGAAGCTTGTAATATTAGATCAATAGTGGTGGTCATAATGGCTCAGGCGCGCACGAACATAATGCAGAATAGACAGCTGAAGAGGGGAGAATTTATTGATCAGAGAACAATCTTCCACAACTTATGGGTAATGACCTGGGAAGGTCATTGCTAGGAGGCCTTCACAAAGCTCACATCTGGTGAAGGCTCACAGTAAATAAATGGGAGTTGTCAACATCACCTTGAAGGAGGAGTGAGTTAGCCATCAGACAGGTCTAGAGAGGGAGAATTTGAGAAGGATTTATGAAACTAGAAAACATCCAGTCTCTTAATAAAACACTCCCCCACCTCATTTCTTTCATGGAGACTAGACTATATGGCCTCCTTCAAGAGGTGCTTGCCTTGCAAGTGTGAGCATCTAAGTTTGATCACTACATCCCAAGGATAAGAAAGCCAAATATGGCTGTGGTCTCAGCACTGGGGAGGCAGAGACATGTGAATCCCTGGGCCTAGCTAGTCAGCCAGCCTGGCCTAATTGGGAATGCCAGGCCAGGAAGAGACTCTGTCTTGAAGGAAGGAAATGGTGTTTATGAAGATGATCCTGAGATTGTCCTCTTGCCTCTGTATGTGTGCACACACATGTATGTGCACTGGCATACACAAGTGCACCCATGAACCTGTATATGAATATATATACATGCATAAGAAAAGAGTAAAGAGTGTGTGGATAGATGTAGCACTGCATTCTTTATGGGATTTAATGGTTGCTGGTCTTTCTGGGCTGAGGTTGGTAGCAGCTGAAGCCACCACACAGCTGAGTATCCATGAAATTAAAGGATTTCAGAGCTGTGAAGGGCCAGGCGGTGACATTGAGCTGACAGGGCAGGGCAGGAACATTAAAGTGATGCTAAATATGTCTGCAATAGGGCTAGAGAGATAGCTCAGCTGGTAAAGAGCTTCTCTTCTAAGCACAGGGACCCTGGGTTTGGATCTCCAGAAGCCAGGTTTAAAAAAATGCACATTTAAAAAAATGCATATGGCAGCACACATATGCAATTCCAGTCCTGGGGTTCATTAGCCAGACACCCAAGACTATGGGTGAGTTTGGGGTTTAGTGAGAGACCCTGTCTCAGAAAGAAAGAGAGAAAGAGAGAAGGGGAGAAAGGAAGGAAGGGAGGGAGGAAGGAAGGAAGAGAGAGAGAAAGAGAGAAAGAAAAGAGGCATAGAGTGGAGTACCTCAGGAACAGCATCCAAGGTTAACCTCTGACATGTGCCCACACGTGAAAATGCTTGCACATGCACACATGAACAAGCACATACACAGGTACACACACATACAGGAAAACATACACAAGTGCGCATACACACACACACTCAAAACTGAGATAGCAGTTTTACTCTAAATGGCAGAAAACTATGGTCCATGGACAAGACAAAAGTCATCTTCTTACATAATCTCCAAAATTTAGATGAGGAAATCGATAGCTGGTGTTGGGAACAAAATAAAGGGGGGTGGGGAGGCCCGTGGAGAAGTGAGGGAGGAAAAATATGCCACGTCTGGCCAGAGTTCTTGTGCTCTAGGCAGGCAGACTCGGGGAGACTGCCAGGTGCTTTCCACATGGCCCTGGTGGAGATCTAAGCCTCTGACCCATGCAGCAGGGAGTGGAGAAGGGGCAGTCCCCGACCAGGGATCCCAAGGCCACACCCTGTATCCCCAGGGTTATAGGAGAGAGGGAATAGGGGAAAAAGTTCCCAACCCTGATCAGAGTGCACAGTGGGTCTTGATGGAACAGACTCTCTATGGTTTAAGAGCTTTATTATAGAAATGCAGGAAGAAAGAGAGAAGGTAGAAAGACACAGAGAGAGAGAGAGAGAGAGAGCTAAAGCTAGAGAGAAAGAGAGAGGTGAGAGGAGAGGAGAAGAGAAGACAAAGAGAAAGGGAAGAGGAGAGAGAAGTGAGAGGTAAAGGAACAAAGGAGTAAGAGTAAGAGAGCGAGGTGGGGGCTGAGCACCCCTTTTTATGGTCTTCACTGTTGCTAGGTAACTAGGGAGGAGTTTAGCCTAAAGGTCAGAAGCTTAGGCCATTGCTTACATGACTACTAACCATGCTTCTCTTGTGGGTGCTGTGGGAGGTGGAAACTTAGGCAGGGGCCAGAGTTCCAGGAGCATGAGGGAACGCCTACCACGTCATGTAGGTGAATTATGACCATTCTCGGGGTTCAGACCTCAGCTGGACTGAAGACCAGCCTGCAATTCCCCACAAGCCAGCAGCCCAAAGGTTGATGTCAAGGGGTAGATGGAGGCGATGATGCGCCCTTAAATCTGTAGAACAAAGCCAGTTACTTCACTGACATCTTCAGAAGCATCATAGTCAGAGGCTCCCACCCAGGCTCCCAAAGAGAACTCCAGTCAGAGTGACTGTGCACTGGAAAGAAAAGAGAAAAAAAATAGACCTTCCCAGAGCTGGAAGACACCATCTATCTATGTCGCTCCCCAGCAATAGGGTACTTGACATATTATCATGATCCTAGCACAGTGGGTTATAGGTCTGACATGATTGCCTCATAGAGAAATCTATATATAGTATAGACTGTCAATGTGATCCAAGAATCCTGCTGCTAGAGTTCCTTTTCTGGGGAGAGGTTACAAAAATGCATACCCCTTTCTCATCGATTCTGAGGAACCAAAGTTCGGTTCCACCCAGGTTCAACCTGGGGAAGAAGTGAGTTTATTGAACCACCTTACAGAGCACAGGTGAGGAGTCGCCTATAGGAGCATGAGTGTCCCCAAAGCAGTATCACTGGAAGGCCTACCCCTGGCTTAGATGGTGGCTCCCCGACAGCTGCACAGAAGGGGCCCCCACTTCAGGTAATTTTTCCAATGTAGATTCTAGCTTTTCCCAGACCCAAAAGCCACAGTTAGGGTACAATTGTACAAATGGCTGAGAAGACTGAGTGGAATTTCAGATGAGGGTTCTATGACTCTTTCCATGACCCTTTCTTTGAATCAGTGTTAACAGCCAACAAACCCAATGTGATGGACTCTTAGAGTAGGTATCACTGATCTGAGCTAAATGGTGACTATTCTCTTCAGAGGATCAAATTCTACAACTCCCAAGCAGTTCCCTATGGAATGCTGTAAGCTGACATAACAGGGCGATAGCCCAGTGGTCCAAGCCTTTACTCGGAATGGAACTTTGATCAATGGAGGCTGCCCTTATTTGCATGGCCGTAATTTGCCTGACCCCAATTTACATGGTTCTGATTTGCATGTCAAAGATGTGGTACAACTGGAAAAGATGTAGGACTGGAGCTTGGGTGTCTTTGCATTCCCTCCCCCATCAATTGCTACAAACACTGGAGCTCAGCAGGAACTCCTCCCCTCTCCAGCCACCCCATGAATGACTGGGAGAGAGGAACCCATCTCAGCCCCCTGTGCTTTGTAAAGAGCCCCTGTTTAGCATTCCCTGGCAGGTGCAGAGAATGACTGGCTCCCCCCCCCCCCCCCCCGCACCCCTCTGAAAATGGCCCTTTCATGTTTCACAAACAACATTGTCTCTGTTGGTTATTTTCATAATTCATAATTATCGCCGTTCTTAAAATGTAGACGTACATTTAAAAGCATGATCCAATCGTGCTTGATTGCTGCCTCATTGTGCTTGGAGTAATTACCATTCATTTGGCTTTTGAGGCCGTTGAATGGATTTTCCACATGAGATTCCTTAATTTGTACATATTTTACTGCTATAAAATAGGTATTGGCAGGCTGCCTAAACTGTAGTGAAGGCCTTTAATTCCTATCACTGTGATAAAACAAATTGAGTACAGACTGAAAAGCTTAAGATAGACCATTCAAAATGGATTTGATTCATTAAAAAAAATAAGAAGAAAGAAAGAAAAAGAAATTCTAAACCCAGTTTCCCAGGTGTACGGCACAGGTAAGACAAGGGTAGCTTCGTTCTGGGTTGAGAGTTCAGAATTGTTTTAGTGCTCGTATAAAAATAACAATGCTCCTTTATGAAGGCAAACCTCTCTCTGTGGTCCATTATATTTCTCTGGGAAAAGATGTTTAGAGAAAGAATATTATTAACATGCTTCATTCTTAGTAAAGGAAAACGAATGTGTATGACAAAGAAACTCAGAAACTTTGATTGAAACAACTACCCAGGCCAGGTGTCCAAGCCTTGGGTGGGCTCTACTTTGTTGTGTGGCCTTTCTAGTTCTCTGAATCCAGTTTGCTCACCTATAAGTTGTCATTAGAGTCTATCTGTATATCTTGATCTGTCTGTCTGTCTGTCTCTCTCTCTCTCTCTGTGTGCATGTGTGTATTACAGTTAGGGTTTCCACGCTATGAGGAGAAACTCTGACCACAGCAACCCCTATAAAAGAAAACATTTAATTGGGGCTGGCTTACAGTTTTAGAGGTTTAGTCCATTACTGTCATGGTGAGAAACATGGAGCCCTCATCAGCCTGACAGAAGGCTCATTGATCAGTGCTGCTTCTTTGAGCAAGGACTTTTATTCGTGCTCAAAAGTGTGAATACCTGAGTTCAATCAGGCCTAGATTGCAGGCAAACATGGTGCTGGAGGAGCTGAGGGTTCTACAAGTTGGCCTGCAGGAAGCAGAAGGAGACTGTGTGACTCACTGGCTGAAGCTTGAGCATAAGAGACCTCAAACCCCGCCTCTTCAATGACACACTTCTTCCAACAAGGCCAAACCTTCTAGTCGTGCCACTCCCTGTGGGGCAAAGTATCCAAACACACGAGGGCCATTCCTATTCAAACCGCCACAGTGGGTTTACTAGATATACACGTGTGTGCATACTCATGGAGACCAGCAGACAACCTCCGGCAGAGTTTTTCCGATGCTATGCACCTTGTTTTTGATACAGGGCCTCCCACAGCCCTAGTGCTTATCAGGTTGTTTAGGCTGGCTGGCCAGTGAGCCCAAGGAAGCTGCCTGTCTTCACCTCCTCAGCATTGGGGTTCCAAACATATGCCACCATGCTTGGCTATTAAATGTGGGTTCTGGGACTTGAACTCAGGTATTCACACTTTTGAGCATGAATAAAAGTTCCTGCAAAGAAGCTGAACACACCAGTGAACCTTCTGCCAGGCTGTTTGACTGACTAGGACTCCAGTGATTATGGAGAGCTTGAAGAGTTTAAAGTCCAAGAGACATTATCTTAGGCCACGTTTAGCCCCCCATAATAGCTGCTTATTGCCTTCTTTTATACATGACCTAACATCATTTTGCCCAGTAGGTCAGTCCCTTGGGATGTACATATGGAATATAGATTTTACAACCTGGAAGCCCCAAAAACGTCATTAGACATCATTTGAGGCTTATATCAGAGGTTTCCTTAATTCATTGTAACCTGCCTACATACCTGGTGCCTTTACTACTGTATTCGAAAGTGTCTTAATGTATGGTTTTCTTTACTGGAGTTCTGTTCCTATCAAACCTTCAAACTGTTAGTTACCATGCTGGAACATGGAACATGGGTAACCTAAATCTGTTCCTGGGCCATGCTCATTCATATCTGACTCCAGAATAAACTCTCTTATCTCCTCTGCATAGACACAAGGTGAACACTTCACTGACTAAGCCATCTAACCCATCACCAATCTGTGGTGTCCCTTGGGTCCCTAGTCCTTGTGATATCCATTAAAGTTATTATAAAGAAAATGGAGTACTTTCAAGGGCTGAGAACTGGTAATGGCCTAAGAGGCCATTAGACTAACTTGTATTTTAGACAAAACCATGGGGGCTTAAGACCTTGTCAGAGTGTTGCTCTGGCTTCCAAGTCTTAACAGAATACTCCCATGGTCTTGAGGCATAGAGAGAACATTCCAGAAGTGCCTGAGACATGCCCAGAGATGGTCTCCAAGAAGATTCTAGATCCTGTAGGTTGATAATCCAGTTTAACCACCACCCCCCCCCTGTACAATTAAGAATTGAGTGTTCCCTGCCTGACCTTTGATCCCTCTTGTTATGAATGGAATATGAAATGTTCCCACAGGATCAAGGGTTGCAATATATGGTCACATGGTAGTAACTGAATGGCTGGTGAGACCCTGGGGACAGAGGGTTATAGCCTGATTCACTTCCAGCCCAAGCTCTCTCTCTGCTTTATTTTCTGCTGAGATATGAACAAGGTACACTACAAGCTCCAGGCCTAATGAGTGAGTCAGTCTCTAGGTAGATTCATAATACTATGGCATTATTGGGAGGTCATGAAAGCTTACAGGTGAGGCCTAGTTGGAAGCACTGGTGGGATAGTGCCTGAAGGATATATCTTACTTTGTCCCTTTCCTTTATGCCATTCTGTGGCCTCTCATCCTTCAAGATGTGAAGAGTAACTAAGGCCCTTTATCTACCATGATGTTCAGCTCCAAGTGTGTGAGACCCAAAGTCTATGACCAGAGCTCTCTGAAACCACGAGTCAAATTAATATCCCCTTCTTTTAGGTTTTCGCAGAGTTAGGCTTTGGGCTATAGGCTTTGTGGTGCAGTACCCATTTTCGGGAGGCTATGGTAGGAGAATAGCAAGTTTGATGGTTTTCTGCACTACAGAGTGTGTTCAGACAAGTATGGACAACTTAAAACAAACCTTCCACCAAATAAAAACCAAAAGGGGGTCCTAGGCATAGGTTCATCAGTAGAATGATTCCTAGAATCTCCAGGAAGAGCTGAGGGTCTGGTTCAGTGGTAGATTGCCAACCTAGAATCCTCCAGTAAGAGACTAAGGTGTGGTTTAGTACTAGAGCATCTGACTAAAATAAACACGGTCCTGTGTTCAATCCTGAACAATGCAACCCCCCACCCCACCCCGGGCATTGGACCACAGCAACACAACATTACTTCATCCACATGGACTAAGGAACGGCAAGTCTCAGTTGGTAAGAACCAAGTGCTTAGGATTTCCCAGGTTACGTTCTCCATTTAAATCTGTGTTCTTGCCTTTACCCTGTCCTCAACCTGTCGGGAGTTAGGCTCTAAGGTTCAGGCCTCCCTGGAGACTGGTCATTCATCACCGGCACCAGGGCAAAGGCATCCACTGGTCCATTCCACATTAGCCTGGCAGGACCACAGTCTAAGGGAAATGTGTTTTATCATCTTCCTCTCTAGTCTGAACTGGCCTTTGATATAGAACTGCTTGAAAAATGAGTGTTCATAGGGAATTGTTCCCTAAAAAGTGAAGGTCCCCATTGTGAAGATTGGGGGCCCAGAACCCGACTTGGGATCATCTACTCTGGCCCTGCGCTTTTCTCCTGGGATGAAAGGTCTTGAAATGCAATTTATTGTAAAACACACAGTGGTCACAGCGCTGCAACAGTCGATGATATTCCTTTTATTACCATTCAGATGAGAACAGAAAATGACATTGGGAAGTACTGAACTCCCCAGAAGGGCAGAGAAAGTCATTACATTCAACATGCATCATATTTCATAATCAGAGCCCACAGTCGGCGCTAACACCATCGAATGAGTCTGTTGTAGTCATGATAATATAAAGCACCCTGCCTTTGCTTCCCTGGGTTTTTTTCTTTTTTGGACCTTAGCTGGGGCCAGGCCATTAATCATGGCACTGCAGACCTATGTACTCTTGATTGCATAAATTGAAAATACATCAGGATTAGTGAGAAATGCCATCTTTCGTTGGTCTCTGTTTGGGGACAGTGTCTTCTGAAGGGCTCGGGTGTTATTACCATTAAGCCACTTAAGGGGCTGGGGAGATGACTCAGTCAATAAAGTGCTTGCTTCTCAAACATGAAGACCTGTGTTTGGATCCCCAGAACTCCTGTAAAAGATGTAAGATAGTGAAGTGATTATGTAGTCCCTGTGTCTGGAGGGGAAGGGCTGAGCTGGAAGATTCCTACAGCTCTCGACAGTTTAGCTCTATCAGTGAGCTACAGGGTTAGTGATAAACCTTGCCAAAAACAAAACCAAAACCACCCAGAGACATATAATGGAAGATACAAGATTCCTACTTCTGGCCTCTACCCATATGTGTACACATGTTTGCATGCATCTGTATACATGCAATGACATGTACATGTTACAGAATCACACGAATGTATACCACACACACACACACACACACACACACACACACACACACACACCAAGTAAGCACTTAACAGGGTCATTGCAGTTGGCTTAGGGAGGGCTGTGGTACCTTATGGCTTACAAAGGGTATAAATCTGCACTGAGAAGATGCAGGGAAACAGACAGGGTCTCCTGGTGACCATCCCAAGGACCACAAAGGATTGAATGGACTTTCTACTGACTCAGTGTGAGCCAACATAGGTTCTTGAATAAATGCTTTTTTGAAGATTTTGTTTTGATTTTTACTTTCTCTGCCATAGTGCAATTGTTTGGTTTAAATAAAAAGTGGTGTTTGGGAAAGAGCTTGCATCAACAAATCTTACTAGTTTAGAGGATGGAAAGAGAATAAATACCTTGGTGCTTTTTGGTGCATCCACATTTGTGTCTGAAGACTATGTCAACGCTCTGGGTGTGCCCTTACAAAACACCTATCCTCTGGACCTGGTTGTACAGGCAGCTAACTTCAGCAATTTGAAAAAGGCTTAAGTAAGAAAATGGTATGTTTAAGGTGGGCTCAGGCTACAGAGTGAGTTGAAGGCAAATTGGATAACTTAGCTAGACCCTGCCTCAAAATGGAAGGTTAAAAGAGGGTGAGGATATAGCTTAGTAGTGAGGGGCTGGCTCTACAACTCAGCCATGGAACACTTGCCTAAAATCCCTGAGGGAGAGCTTGGAACATGGCTCAATGGGAGAATGCTTATCTAGCTTGTAGAAGGTCCCAGGTTCAATCCTCAGCACTGGAAAGAGAAGCAAGTGTCTATACGGATGCAATTCTGTAATGCCTCTCTCATATAAGAGCCTTCATGATCTAACCTTTTCTGACCTTCTGTCTTAGCACATAAGCCCAATAATCTCTACTCCAATCATATTGAATCTCTGGACAGTCCCCTTTCTCTCCCTCCATCTTTTTGCCCTTTAAATGCAGCAGCCTTCAAGGTTTTTCCTACTATTATCCAACACTGAGGCTGTATTTGCATGGGCTGGCTTATCTCTTTTTTATGGTTCTAAGGTCATAAAGCTTTTAAGAGGCTGGGTCAGGTATTCAAAGTCAAGTAGTCTTAATCTCTACAATAGCTCTGGTGTTTATCCTTTGAAAGATGTTTAAAAGGTCCTGGAAGATGCCTGAGTTGGTGAGGTTAACACACAAAGCCTGATGAAGAAGTGAGGCAGCCTGAATCAGACCGTTATTGAAATAGTAAAAGGTGGAAGTGATGGGCCAGAAAATCAAATTAATCAAATAAATTTAGAATCGAGAGAATACTGCCAGGCTTGGTGGTACATGCCCGAAATCCCAGCCCAGCTCCCAGAGGTTTAGGAGTTCAAGGTCATCTTTGGCAATGACTATGTGAATGTGAGACCAACATAGGCTACCTGAGACCCTGTCTGATGAGAAAACAACTGCTTCTGCTGGAAATTATGTGGCCATTGCCTTTGTGACTTCTCAAAAGCTGTGGATATCTGCACGGGAGCTGGCCAAAAGGTTAGTCAACATTCCAATAGGCAGCTCCAATTGGGCTCCAGTGGGTTACAGGAAAATTAAAATGAAAAATAGATAAAAGACAGGATGTAAAGTGGGGAAAGGGAGGACACAGAAATTTGGGGTAGATATAGTCAAGATACATTGTTTACATGCATGAAATGGTTAAAGAATAAATAAAAACTGTTCTATTAAAAATTCAACAACACATATAACTGTACCAGAGACCAAAATGAAAGAAAGAAAGAAAGAAAGAAAGAAAGAAAGAAAGAAAGAAAGAAAGAAAGAAATGAAGAAAGGAAAATAAACTATTCAGAATCCTGTAGAACAGACTACAGACAAAGAAAGGCAAGCACTGGGTACTAGAACAGAGGGACTTGATACAGGTAAGACATAGAAGGGTTTATAGTTGTTGGAGACCAAGCAATAGTACAGAATTAATAATTAAGAGTATATGAGAGATGGCTCAGCAACTAAGAGCTCTTGTCATTCTTACAGAAGACCTAAGTTTGGTTCCCAGCATGCGTTGACACAGAGGATGACAGGCTGTGTCTAGATCCCTGCTATCAGCATTTTGATGTTACTACTACAAAGCCAAGTGTTATTGTCTTTGCTTCTATTTGGTGGAGGGTGGGAGAGGGCAGAACACACTGAAAAGGCTAGTAATACTTTTTGTTTTATGTTTGGCTAACTTAGATTGTGTGTGTGTGTGTGTGTGTGTGTGGCCTGTCATCCAACAGAATCCCTATGTTTTATGAGTTGGGAAGCTCTTCTTCAAGGCTTTGTCATGGCTGCCTATGGCCATGAGTCTGTAGCTCTCTTAATGAGCCCTTCTGAATGATAATTTCATGCCAGCTCCTTTTTGCAGAGAGTCATAATGTAATTCATTTATGAAGTCAGATTCTTCATGATCCAACGCATCTCAAAGCCCCCACTGCTGCATGCCATGCTGGTGTTATCTAAAATGGAGCCATCAGTACAGACACCTTCTTTGGAGAACAACACAGTGTTTTTCAACGATATTTAACTATATGAGATGCTATTTATTTTCTAAAGATTTCTTTCATTTTTATACATGTGTGTATGTATGGGTATGGACACATGTCTAAAATGCTTGCAGAGACCAGGAAAGGGCATCGGATCTCATAGAGCTGGGGCTTGTGAGCTGTCTGATGTGAGTGCTGCTAGTTGAACTCAGGTCCTCTGCAAGAGTCGCAAGTGTTCCAATACCCTCCTTCCCCCCAAATCATCTCCCCAGCTGTGAGATGCTCTTTTACTAGCTTCTGTTTGTCACCCATCTAAAAGCTTTTAGGCTGCCCTCTCTGTATCATTTAGTAACATGCCCTATATTAGTTCCTATTCTCATTGCTATGCCCAAATACCTGATGAGAAGAGTTTATTTTGGCTTATAGCACAGTTCACCATGGCAGGGAAGTCGTGGAAGTAGGAAGACAATGCAGCTGGTCACATGACATCTACTGTCAGGAAGCAGAGAGAGATGGATGCTGGGGCTCAGCTTGCATTCTTCATTCAGTCCAGGACTCCAGCCCATGCACGGATGGTGTGCACATTTAAAACTTCTGGAAACCTCATCATATGTGGGGTGGTGGGCTGTGCATAGACAGCCTGGTCCCCAGTTGAACAAAGGTCTGGAACCTTGGTGACCCAGTGGGTGGTGATTTCGGCCTGCATGGGACAGAAGGTGTTTGGCCACGCCTCCTGGGTCCCTGGCTCCTATCACAGCTACAGCCTCCCACAGCGCCCCCCCCAACCCCCACAGAGAGGTATGTGGCCATAGGAGTCACATAGGAGCCGCACCAAGCCCTCCTACAAAGCTCTCAGACCAAACCAATGAGAAGTTCCTGTTGTCAGACCCTTACCCACCCCAAAGCTGTATATAAGAATCCTATCTGGAAGGATTAAAGCTGTGCAAGAACTACACCATTGTCCGCCATTGTTGTCCGAGCTTTCTTTTTTCTTTTTTTTTTTTTTTTTGATTTTTAATATTTTTATTACATATTTTCCTCAATTACATTTCCAATGCTATCCCAAAAGTCCCCCATAGCGCCCCCCACTTCCCTACCCACCCATTCCCATTCTTTTGGCCCTGGCATTCCCCTATATTGGGGCATATAAAGTTTGCAAGTCCAATGGGCCTCTCTTTCCATTGATGGCCAACTAGGCCATCTTTCGATACATATGCAGCTAGAGACAAGAGCTCCGGGGTTCTGGTTAGTACATCATGTTGTTCCAACAATAGGGTTGCAGATCCCTTTAGCTCCTTGGGTACTTTCTCTAGCTTCTCCATTGGGAGCCCTGTGATACATCCAATAGCTGACTGTGAACATCCACTCCTGTGTTTGCTAGGCCCCGGCATCGTCTCACAAGAGACAGCTATATTTGGGTCCTTTCAGCAAAATCTTGCTAGTGTATGCAATGGTGTCAGCGTTTAGAAGCTGATTATGGGATGGATCCCTGGATACGGCAGTCTCTAAATGGTCCATCCTTTCATCACAGCTACGAACTTTGTCTCTGTAACTCCTTCCCTGGGTGTTTTGTTCCCAATTCTAAGAAGGGGCACAGTGTCCACACTTTGGTCTTCATTCTTCTTGAGTTTCATGCGTTTATCAAATTGTATCTTATATCTTGGGTATCCTAAGTTTTGGGCTAATATCCACTTATCAATGAATACATATTGTGTGAGTTCTTTTGTGATTGTGTTACTTCACTCAAGATGATGCCCTCCAGGTCCATCCATTTGGCTAGGAATTTCATAAATTCATTCTTTTTAATAGCTGAGTAGTACTCCATTGTGTAAATGTACCATAATTTCTGTATCCATTCCTCTGTTGAGGGACATCTGGGTTCTTTCCAGCTTCTGGCTATTATAAATAGGGCTGCTATGAACATAGTGGAGCATGTGTCCTTTTTACCGGTTGGGACATCTTCTGGATATATGCCCAGGAGAGGTATTGCTGGATCCTCCGGTAGTACTATGTCCAATTTTCTGAGGAACTGCCAGACTGATTTCCAGAGTGGTTGTACAAGCTTGCAATCCCACCAACAATGGAGGAGTGTTCCTCTTTCTCCACATCCTCGCCAGCATCTGCTGTCACCTGAATTTTTGATCTTAGCCATTCTGACTGGTGTGAGGTGGAATCTCAGGGTTGTTTTGATTTGCATTTCCCTGATGATTAAGGATGTTGAACATTTTTTCAGGTGCTTCTCTGCCATTCGGTATTCCTCAGGTGAGAATTCTTTGTTCAGTTCTGAGCCCCATTTTTTAATGGGGTTATTTGACTTTCTGGAGTCCACCTTCTTGAGTTCTTTATATATATTGGATATTAGTCCCTTATCTGATTTAGGATAGGTGAAGATCCTTTCCCAATCTGTTGGTGGTTTTTTTGTCTTATTGATGGTGTCTTTAGCCTTGCAGAAGCTTTGTAGTTTCATGAGGTCCCACTTGTCAATTCTCGATCTTACAGCACAAGCCATTACTGTTCTATTCAGGAATTTTTCCCCTGTGCCCATATCTTCAAGGCTTTTCCCCACTTTCTCCTCTATAAGTTTCAGTGTCTCTGGTTTTATGTGAAGTTCCTTGATCCACTTAGACTTGACCTTAGTACAAGGAGATAGGAATGGATCGATTCGCATTCTTCTACATGTTAACAACCAGTTGTGCCAGCACCATTTGTTGAAAATGCTGTCTTTCTTCCACTGGATGTTTTTAGCTCCCTTGTCGAAGATCAAGTGACCATAGGTGTGTGGGTTCATTTCTGGGTCTTCAATTCTATTCCATTGGTCTATTTGTCTGTCACTATACCAGTACCATGCAGTTTTTATCAAAATTGCTCTGTAGTAGAGCTTTAGGTCCGGCATGGTGATTCCACCAGAGGTTCTTTTATCCTTGAGGAGAGTTTTTGCTATCCTAGGTTTTTTGTTATTCCAGATGAATTTGCAGATTGCACTTTCTAATTCGTTGAAGAATTGAGTTGGAATTTTGATGGGGATTGCATTGAATCTGTAGATTGCTTTTGGCAAGATAGCCATTTTTACAATGTTGATCCTGCCAATCCATGAGCATGGGAGATCTTTCCATCTTCTGAGATCTTCTATAATTTCTTTCTTCAGAGACTTGAAGTTTTTATCATACAGATCTTTCACTTCCTTAGTTAGAGTCACGCCAAGATATTTTATATTATTTGTGACTATTGAGAAGGGTGTTGTTTCCCTAATTTCTTTCTCAGCCTGTTTATTCTTTGTGTAGAGAAAGGCCATTGATTTGTTTGAGTTAATTTTATATTCAGCTACTTCACCGAAGCTGTTTATCAGGCTTAGGAGTTCTCTGGTGGAATTTTTAGGGTCACTTATATATACTATCATATCATCTGCAAAAAGTGATATTTTGACTTCATCTTTTCCAATTTGTATCCCTTTGATCTCCTTTTGTTGTCGAATTGCTCTGGCTAGGACTTCAAGTACAATGTTGAATAGGTATGGAGAAAGTGGACAGCCTTGTCTAGTCCCTGATTTTAGAGGGATTGCTTCAAGCTTCTCACCATTTACTTTGATGTTGGCTACTGGTTTGCTGTAGATTGCTTTTATCATGTTTAGGTATGGGCCTTGAATTCCTGATCTTTCCAAGACTTTTATCATGAATGGGTGTTGGATCTTGTCAAATGCTTTTTCCGCATCTAACGAGATGACCATGTGGTTTTTGTCTTTGAGTTTGTTTATATACTGGATTACGTTGATGGATTTCCATATATTGAACCATCCCTGCATCCCTGGGATGAAACCTACTTGGTCAGGATGGATGATTGTTTTGATATGTTCTTGGATTCCGTTAGCAAGAACTTTATTGAGGATTTTTGCATCAATATTCATAAGGGATATTGGTCTGAAGTTTTCTATCTTTGTTGGGTCTTTTTGTGGTTTAGGTATCAGAGTAATTGTGGCTTCATAGAATGAGTTGGGTAGAGTACCTTCTGTTTCTATTTTGTGGAATAGTTTGTGAAGAACTGGGATTAGATCTTCTTTGAAGGTCTGATAGAACTCTGCACTAAACCCATCTGGTCCTGGGCTTTTTTTAGTTGGGAGACTATTAATGACTGCTTCTATTTCTTTGGGGGATATAGGGCTGTTTAGATCATTAACCTGATCTTGATTCAACTTTGGTACCTGGTATCTGTCTAGGAACTTCTCCATTTCATCCAGGTTCTCCAGTTTTGTTGAGTATAGCCTTTGGTAGAAGGATCTGATGGTGTTTTGGATGTCTTCAGGATCTGTTGTTATGTCTCCTTTTTCATTTCTGATTTTGTTAATTAGGATGCTTTCCCTGTGCCCTCTAGTGAGTCTGGCTAAGGGTTTATCTATCTTGTTGATTTTCTCAAAGAACCAGCTCCTTGATTGGTTGATTCTTTGAATAGTTTTTCTTGTTTCCACTTGGTTGATTTCACCCCTGAGTTTAATTATTTCCTGCCGTCTACTCCTCTTGGGTGAATTTGCTTCCTTTTGTTCTAGTGCTTTTAGGTGTGTTGTCAAGCTGCTAATGTGTGCTCTCTCTAGTTTCCTTTTGGAGGCACTCAGAGCTATGAGTTTTCCTCTTAGAAATGCTTTCATTGCGTCCCAGAAGTTTGGGTATGTTGTGGCTTCATTTTCATTGAACTCTAAAAAGTCCTTAATTTCTTTCTTTATTCCTTCCTTGACCAAGGTATCATTGAGAAGAGTGTTGTTCAGTTTCCACGTGAAGGTTGTCTTTCTATTATTTATTTTGTTATTGAAGATCAGCCTTAGTCCATGGTGATCTGATAGGATGCATGGGACAATTTCAATATTTTTGTATCTGTTGAGGCCTGCTTTGTGACCAATTATGTGGTCAATTTTGGAGAAGGTACCATGAGGTGCTGAGAAGAAGGTATATCCTTTTGTTTTAGGATAGAATGTTCTGTAGATATCTGCCAGATCCATTTGATTCATAATTTCTCTTAGTTTCACTGTGTCCCTGTTTAGTTTCTGTTTCCATGATCTGTCCATTGGTGAAAGTGGTGTGTTGAAGTCTCCCACTATTATTGTATGAGGTGCAATGTGTGCTTTGAGATTTACTAAAGTTTCTTTAATGAATGTGGCTGCCTTTGTATTTGGAGCATAGATATTCAGGATTGATAGTTCCTCTTGGAGGATTTTACCTTTGATGAGTATGAAGTGTCCCTCCCTGTCTTTTTTAATGACTTTGGGTTGGAAGTCAATCTTATCAGATATTAGAATGGCTACTCCAGCTTGTTTCTTCATGCCATTTGCTTGGAAAATTGTTTTCCAGCCTTTCATTCTGAGGTAGTGTCTATCCTTTTCTCTGAGATGAGTTTCCTGTAAGCAGCAAAATGTTGGGTCTTGTTTGTGTAGCCAGTTTGTTAGTCTATGTCTTTTTATCGGGGAGTTGAGTCCATTGATATTAAGAGATATTAAGGAAAAGTAATTGTTGTTTCCTGTTATTTTTGTTGTTAAAGTTGGCATTTTGTTCTTGTGGCTGTCTTCTTTTAGGTTTGTTGAGGGATTACCTTCTTGTTGTTTCTAGGGCGTGGTTCCTGTCCTTGTATTGGTTTTTTTCTGTTATTATCCTTTGAAGGGCTGGATTCGTGGAGAGATAATGTGTGAATTTGGTTTTGTCGTGGAATACTTTGGTTTCTCCATCTATGTTAATTGAGAGTTTGGCTGGGTATAGTAGCCTGGGCTAGAATTTGTGTTCTTTTAGTGTCTGTATAACATCCGTCCAGGATCTTCTGGCTTTCATAGTCTCTGGTGAAAAATCTGGTGTAATTCTGATAGGCTTGCCTTTATATGTTACTTGGCCTTTTTCTCTTACTGCTTTTAGTATTCTATCTTTATTTAGAGCATTTGTTGTTCTGATTATAATGTGTCGGGAGGTATTTCTTTTCTGGTCCAGTCTATTTGGAGTTCTGTAGGCTTCTTGTATGTTCATGGGCATCTCTTTCTTTAGATTTGGGAAGTTTTCTTCTATAATTTTGTTGAAGATGTTTGCTGGTCCTTTGAGTTGAAAATCTTCATTCTCATCCACTCCTATTATCCGTAGGTTTGGTCTTCTCATTGTGTCCTGTATTTCTTGGATGTTTTGAGTTAGGATCTTTTTGCATTTTACATTTTCCTTGATTGTTGTGCCGATGTTCTCTATGGAATCTTCTGCACCTGAGATTCTCTCTTCCATCTCTTGTATTCTGTTGCTGATGCTGGTATCTATGGTTCCAGATTTCTTTCCTAGGGTTTCTATCTCCAGTGTTGCCTCATTTTGGGTTTTCTTTATTGTGTCTACTTCCCTTTTTAGGTCTAGTATGGTTTTGTTCATTTCCATCATCTGTTTGGATGTGTTTTCCTGTTTTTCTGTAAGGACTTCTACTTGTTTGATTATGTTATCCTGTTTTTCTTTAAGGATTTGTAACTCTTTAGCAGTGTTCTCCTGCAATTCTTTAAGGGATTTTTGTGCTTCCTCTTTATTGTCTTCTGCCTGTTTAGCAGTGTTCTCCTGCATTTCTTTAAGTGTGTTATTAAAGTCCTTCTTGAAGTCCTCTATCATCATCAGGAGATATGCTTTTAAATCCGTGTCTAGCTTTTCCGGTGTGTTGGGGTGCCCTGGACTGGGCGAAGTGGGGGTGCTGGGTTCTGATGATGGTGAGTGGTCTTGGTTTCTGTTAGTAAGATTATTACGTTTACCTTTCGCCATCTGGTAATCTCTGGGGTTAGTTGTTATCGTTGTCACTGTTTAAAGATTGGAGCAGAAGCTGTGTTCCACTCACCAGCAGTCCCAAAATCCTGCGGCGGGGGTCGTGGGTAGCTGGCGGGTGTCAGGCAACCCTGCTCTCCTGCTACCCCGGCGCTGATCCTGCCGGATGAGGCCTGTGGCCCTACTCAGGCCGGTTTCTGCTTCCCTAACTAATGCAGTCTCAGGTCCCGTGCAATTGGATTGGAGCAGAAGCTGTGCTCCACTCACCAGAAGTCTTAAGATCCTGTGGCGGGTGTTGTGGGTAGCTGGCGAGTGTCAGCCGACCCCGCGCCCCAGATGCCCTGGCGCTTTTCTGCCCGGAAGAGTGTCAGAGCTTTCTGTCCTGAGAGCTGTAACACTTGAGAAGAGGCCTGCTCTCCTGAAATGCTGCCTGAAGGTCCGCAGCACTCTTCCCTGGCTAGTTGGCCTCTTGATGGCCCAGCCTGACCAGACTCAGTGCAGGGTGGCACGGAGTAACCGAGTAACCTGGAAGGCACAGCAGAGACAGTCGTGGAGCCAACTGCAGCAGCAGAAGTGGCAGAAATGACTTCTCCTCTCTGCCCGCACTCCCTTCCCATTGCCGGAACTCTCTGCACCAGGCTGGACCAGAGATCTCCGTGGAAAGCCCCCGGTACACAGGCCCACAGTCATACACACAATTGTGGTGAGTCTGGATCTCATGTTTTAAGAATTAACAATTGGATTGGAGAGATGGCTTAGCGGTTAAGAGCACTGACTGCCAGAGGTCCCGAGTTTAATTCCCAGCAACCACATGATGGCTCATAACCATCTGTATTGGGATCTGATGCCCTCTTCTGGTGTGTCTGAGGACAGCAATAACATACTTACATAAATAAAATTTGAAAATATAAATAAAGTTGTGAAAAAAAAAAAGAATTAACCGTTATTGATCGATTAAGGGTAGCCTATGTTTTCAGGGTTATTATGCACCCCTGTGACATTTGATTTTGTGATAAGGTCACAGAGATTCTCTCTGACAGGACTCTGTCTAGTTTCCTAGTAACCTGGAAGTAACCTGGAAGGCACAGCAGAGACAGTCGTGGAGCCAACTGCAGCAGCAGAAGTGGCAGAAATGACTTCTCCTCTCTGCCCGCACTCCCTTCCCATTGCCGGAACTCTCTGCACCAGGCTGGACCAGAGATCTCCGTGGAAAGCCCCCGGTACACAGGCCCACAGTCATACACACAATTGTGGTGAGTCTGGATCTCATGTTTTAAGAATTAACAATTGGAAGAAAACAATTAAAGAAAAAAAAAAACATTTAATTTCGTATCCCAGACCTCCTGGGATACTCTAGGGATGACACCCAGGATGGGCGTGTCTTAAGAGTCCTTTGGGTAGAGCTGCTGGAATTCAGGCTTCTTCCCTTAAAGCCTCTGGTCCCTTCCTCTCACCCAGCTGTTTCCTTCCTCATCACACCTGGGCATCCTGATCCATAATTCTCTGCTTTTATCTATGCTTTTTATCTGCTTTTATTCTATGCTTCCCTTCCCACAATGCTTTTCTCTCTTCCTCTTATTATTTTTTAAGTATTCCACAACACTCCTGTCAATCATTTCCCCCCTAAGGAAACTCAGGTTTATGTTTATTTTCAAAATAAGTGTTTTTACATTCTGGGATAGTTTTCCTTCCTCCTTTAAAATCAATCAAAGCAAGAAAGCAATTAGTTCTATAATAAAAATATTTTTTTTAAAAAGTCATGCAATTCATGTTGAAAGATACATCCCCAAATGTAAAGTTATAGGGTTGGGAAACACGTGGGCACTTGGGTGAAAAAGTATTTGCAATTCTAATGTAGAGTGCATCGGATTCTTTCCACAGGAAGGAGCGTGAAGCTCTGGTGAGGGTTTTCGCTCTGCTGTTTATGAAAAGCCTCACACACACACACACACACACACACACACACACTTCGGGTGTCATCTGGTGCGGAGTCACCATGAAAGAAACAGCTTAGTAAGAAAATGCAACAACACCCATTAGCTCTTCCCTCAGACGCTTGAGATTTGGAAGAAAGCTAATTGGATTTGTTCACAGATCCAAGAATAAGTCCACGGTGGTGTTTCCCAAAAGGGATCGCACAGGATGTTGGTTTTTAAGAGAAATAAGCATCCTGTGAAAGAGTGGTGTGTGATGTAAGTTGAGGACGTGTGAACTTGAGCGAAATTAAATGTTTTTTTTTTTTTTCTTTAATGTTTGCAGTAAAGGTTCTCAGAGGCTGTATTCTGCTAAATGTGTACTGTCTCCTACAGGAGGCAAGAGTATTCCTAGTTCCAGATTTTCTTGAACTATTCTGTTCCTCTATTTTAATACTATATTTTATTAATTTATTTGTTTGTTTGTTTGTTTGTATATCAATTTAAAGTCACCTGAGAAGGGGTGTGGACATATCTGCATGGTGGCTGTCTTGATTGTTAATTGATGTAGGAGGGCCCAGCCCACTGTGGGCGGCACCATTCCCTGGACTGGTGATTTGGGGATGTATAAGAATGCCAGCTGAGCATGAGCCTATGAACAAGCCAAAAAGGAGTGTTCCTCCACGGATTTGGTTTCAAGTTCTTGCTTGAGTTCCCACCCTGACCGTCCTCAATGATGGTCTGTGACCTGGAAGCATAAACAAACTACACTCATTTGTCCCTAAGTTGCTTTTGATTAGAGAATTCTATCACAGCAACAGAAAGCAAATTGGAATAAAGTCCATGTATATACATGTAGAGGCCAGTGAAAGGCATTATATATCTTCTATCGAGACGGAGTCCGGGGACTGAGCTAGAAGCTTGCCATTCAGCTGGGGCTGGCTTGTTGGCCAATGAGCTCCCAGGATATACCTGTCTCTGCCCACTGTTATTGAGGTTACAGCTATGCTCATGAAACCTGGTCTTAACTTTTTTGTCTTTTAAACATGGATGCTGGAGAATTCAAACTCAGGTCCTGATGATCGCAGAGCAAGTATCCTTACCCCATTGAGCCCTTTCCCCAGCCCAGCTAGTGACCACATCTCTCCTTGAGATTATCTGGCACAGTGGCAGAGCTTCTTCCCAGTTCCTGTGTAGGAAAGCTCAGACGTAAGGAAAAATAGATTTAATAACCTAACTACTCCCACGTGACCACTTCCACCAATCCTGCCCTTTCAGAGTGGTTCAGTGTCCAGCTTCCCACAGGATCTCATTTCCTGTGTTTCTGCCCATGGGTCCTTTCTTTACCTCAAAGATATACCTGAGGAGAAGTCTCTTGACAGTTTTGTTAGCGGGGTTGTAATGGACAAAGAATCACCTAGAAAAGGCGAATGTCTGTGTGGGATTTTTTTTAAAAGATCTGTACTGGCTTTGTTTTGTGTGTCAACTTGACACAGCTGGAGTTATCACAGAGAAAGGAGCTTTAGTTGAGGAAATGCCTCCATGAGATCCACCTGTAAGGCATTTTCTCAATTGGTGATTAAGGGGGGAGGGCCCATTGTGGGTGGTGCCATCCCTGGGCTGGTAGTCTTGGGTTCTATAAGAAAGCAAGCTGAGCAAGGCCAGTAAGTAACATCCCTCCATGGCCTCTGCATCAGCTCCTACTTCCTGATCTGCTTGAGTTCCAGTCCTGACTTCCTTTGATGATGAACAGCAACGTGGAAGTGTAAGCGGAATAAACCCTTACCTCCCCGACTTGCTTCTTGGTCATGATGTTTGTGCAAGAATAGAAACCCTGAGTAACACAAGATCCATCCTTGGGCTGGGATCCTGGACTGAATAAAAACTAAGACAGTGAGTTGAGCACTAGCATCCATCTCTCTCTGCTTCCTGACTGTGGATACAATGTAACCAGCTGCCCAATGCTCCTGCCGCCCTGCCTTCCCTGTGGTGATGGACTGCATCCTCAAACTGTGAGCCAGAATAAAGCTTTTATGTTTTAAGTTGCTTTTTGTTATGTACTCGGTGAGAAAAGTAACCAAGACCCTCTCCCACACTGAAGTGATGCAGACCTGAGTTGCTTTAAACAATGACCAACAGTGGAAATGTCTTGTCTGAGCCCATGCAGTTTCTGTTTCTGTAGTTTTAGGAGCCCTGGCCCATCATGGTGAAGTCTTGCTTGCCCAGTGAGTGGAGCAGTGTGGAGAACATCTATGGAGGGGAAGAACCCTCCCAGTATATCTCTTGGATGATCACATGCCCAGCCACCATCTAGCTATGGTCACATGACTGTTAGCAGAGAGGGAGCAGTCACAGCTCCATACTGTTACCCTCAGTAGCCTGATGGATTCCCTTGATCATTTTAGGACCTCAATTTAGGCAAAGCCAGGACTGGTGGCTTCAACACAGGAGAATTTCAGTATGAGTTGGTATGAATAAAACAGAACTAGGGTTTGGTTGAAAATAGAACAGTGCTCAGGGAACTCATAGAAGCACCATTCCCCAAGACAACTCAAAATATGATACTATCATAGTTCCCTCTGGGGACTTAATGGGTTTATTGGGTTTATTCACAGAACGTGGTAGGGAATTACTGGCAAGGGCATGGAATACCCCAAAGCAGCCATATAATATATATACTATATATTCTAGTATCTGCTATATACTATATACTCTAGAACCTTCTGTATTCCATATGCTTCTGTCTTAGTTAGGGTTTTACTGCTGTGAACAGACACCATAACCAAGGCAACTCTTATAAAGGACAGCATTTAATTGGGGCTGGCTTACTGTTTCAGAGGTTCAGTCCATTAGCATCATGACAGGAAGCATGGAATCATCAAGGCAGATCTGGTGCTAGAGAGGAGCTTAGCTTTCTACATCTTGATCTGAAAGCAGCAAGAAGAGACTGTTCTCGGCAGGCAGGCAGGCAGGCAGGCGGGCAGGCAGGCAGGCAGGAGGAGGATCTTTTCTGCCTTGGGCTGAATTTGAGTGCTAGGAGTCTTCACAGCCCACCCACAGAGTGACACATTTCCTCCAACAAGGCCACACGTATTCCAACAAGGTCACACCTCCTAATAGTGTCACTTCCCATGGGTCAAGCTTACTCAAACCACCACATACTCTTTATATACTATATACTCTAGCACCTCCTACATACTTAATATAATCTTGAATCTCTTATATACTATATATTATATACTCTAGCACCTCGTATAGGTCATATAATATATAAAGTATGTACTCAAGCAATCCAATGTATTATATGTCATATACTATATATTGTAGCACTTCCTATAGGCCATATACTACATACTTAATATACTCTGTAATCTCCTATATACTATATATTATATACTCTAGCACCTCCTACAGACCATATAATATATACAGAATGTACTCCAGCAATCCCATGTATTGTATACCATATACTATATACTCTAGAAACCCCTTATCATATATCCTGTATATACTCTAGCATTTCTCATATACCTTATAATATATAATCTGTATACCCCAGTACCTCTCACAGATAATATACTGTACTCTCCAGAACCCTGAGGTCATCTGGAACTGAGGCAGAATTGTATACAAATGGTTGGAAAGATTGGCTCGAAACTCAGACAAGGGTCTAATGACAGTCCCCATGTCCTTTTTCTCCAAGGGAATGTCATATCAACAATCCACAGGCCCCACTATGACATATGGCAAGCAGGCACAGGCCGTCTGATGAAGATGATGACAGTTTTGCTGGTGTGAGAGACACAGCATTCTATCACAACATGTTTTAAAGGAACTCTCCTTCTATCTCTGTTCCAACCTTTGATTACTGAGATTGAAGGGTAACTAAGGCAGTACCTTGGGTGAATTACTACCTGATATGATAAAAGCAACAAAGATTAGGGTTGTACAAGTAGTTTATGACGTGACTTTTCCCTGGATGTGGGATTTCTGGTGGGATTCCTAGAAAATAACAGCATTACAGCTTCAGAGGGGAGACAGGCCTAAGCGGCTGATAATTGCGCCAGAATTTGTGTTTCTCATCTGGTGAGAGGCCTCAGCTAGACTCCAGATAATGGCTCTTTTCCTCTCACTTTGGTAGTTTCCTCCTCTCTGTCTTTCCGGTCTCAAGACCACTTGATGCACCTTTGAGATAATCCACCTAACTCAGTGGTCCTCAACCTTCCTAACTCGGCGACCCTTTAATACAGTTCCTCATGCTGTGATGATGCCCCAACCAGAACATTATTTTCTTTGCTACTTCATGACTGTAATTTTGCTACTTTTATGAGTCATGATGTAAATAGTTATGGTTTCTGCTAGTCTTAGGTGACGCCCCCCCCCCCCCCCCCCCCCGTGAAAGGGTCATTTGACTTTCAAGGGGATTGAGACGCATGGGCTGGGAATCACTGACCTATTTAAAATGTGATGAGTAGCCAGACTGTGGTAGCTTTAAGCCACTAGCTATGCAGCTGTTGGTTGCAGCAATCGGCCATTGAACCCCGAATGTGCACCCATGATGTCATATGATTGACTTTATTAATATTGAAAGAAATGTGCCTCACAGGTATCACAAGGAATCATCCAGAGGCCCTTTATTTTTCGGATAAAGGAATGGAAATTTGCAAGGCTTTTACTAGGTAATTTCACCAGATCTGTGTTTCCAGAATGACTATAAAAAATTATTTGCCCCTTAGGCATTGTTTAAAACACTGGTTCCACTCACATGATTTATGGGCAAACTTCCTTTTTCATCGTGTATACCATATTTCTTCCCGTATGCTGGGTGTTCATTAAACAGATGCTGTGTTCTATATAAAGGGAGAAATAAACTAGACTTCAACACTAGTTTAAAGGGGCTTGTTTTGATTACTATGGTTGTGTTGCACTGAGGATTGAATCCAGGGCCTCACGCATGCTAGGCTAGGGCTCCACCCTTTAGCTTCAGCCAATCCCCCTTACTGGGGGATTCTAGTAAATTCTTCACCAATGTGCCACACCCTTAGCCCCTCACTGACAGATTTCAGATAAGCACTCTACCACTGATTCATAGTTGTAACTCCTTTTTCATTCTTTACTTTGAGATAAGGTCTTACTAATTGGTCAAGCTGTCCTTAGTTCACCCAATAGAGTCCTTGAACTTCTGATATCCAGCCCTTCTGTCCAAATGTATGGAACTACAGGCCCGGGTCACACTACATGCAACTTAAAGAGGCTTATTATGTTTAGATTCCCTGCTTTGAAATACAGACATCTGGGATCTGAATTCTTAGTGCTAAAACCAAACCAGTGAACTCCCAAAGAGACTAGCTCATTAAACATGTGCAGAGCCTTTTGTTCTAGCTTGGGAGTTCAGTTCATCTATATTTTTTTGAAGATTAAAAAGTCTTAATTACAGGTGTGCGTGTGTATGCACACAGGAGGTGTCCTCAGTGGCCAGAAGAAGGCAGCCAATCCCCTGGATCTGGGTTACAGATACTTATGAGCTGCTTAACAACAGTGCTGGGGGCCAAACTTGGATCTTCTGGAAGAGTAGCAAATACTCTTAACCACGGACTCTCTGGGTGGTCTGGATGAGAGTGGTCCTCATCAACTCATGTATTTGCAAGCTTAGTCCCCAGTTGGTGAACTGTTTGAGAAAGATTAGAAGGATTGTTGTTTTGTTGGAAAAAGGAATGTCACTGAGGGGTGGGCTTTGAGGTTTCAAAATCGCACACAGGCCCAGGGTCTCTCCTGCTGCCTGTTGCCTAGAGATTAGGATGGAAAGTTCTCAGCTACTGCTCAACTGCCATGCCTGTCTGCCTCCTATTATGATGATAATTGACTAACCTAAGCCTTTCAGCAAGCTGCCAATGAAATGCTTTCCTTTATGAGAGTTGCCTTGACCATGATGTCTCTTCACAGCAATAGAACAGTACTAAGAAACTATCTTTCTAGATGTCTCACCTTATTTTTTGAGACAGATTCTCTTACTGAACCTGGAGTTCATCTACATGGCAAGACTAGATGGACAGTGAACTCCAGGGGTCTCCCTGTCCCACCTTCCCAATGCAGGGATTACAGGTGTGGGCCACAGTGCAGAGCTGGTTTTTTTTTCCCCCTTGTTGTTGTTTTTGTTTTGTTTTTATTGGTGCTGGGGACCAGATTTGATCTTCAGGTTTCCCTGTTGCATCTTGCAACTTCTTTAGTAGAAGAGAACTGAGATACATAGATACAGAGACTACTTTGTGGAAACGGTCACACTTGGAGTGAGGAAGACATGCTTCAAAGAGCACTAGAGAGCTCTGTGGAGAATGGAAGTTCCCAGAAGAAATGCCACATCTATGCTCATTGTTCCTCAAAACTGACAGATTAGAGCTTGTGGAGAGTTGCAGGTTCTTCAGATTATCTTAGGTTATGTAGTCGTCAGGGTTCTAAAGTTGCAGAATGTATGGAATGTCTCTCTCTATTGAGGGAATTTACTGTGATGACTTAGTCTGTAGCCCAACTACCCCAACAATGGTCAGCTGTGGATGGAGAGTCCAAGACTCTAGTAGTTGCTCAGTCCCACAAGGTTAGTTGTTTCAGCTGGTCATCTGTAGAAGTAAATTCCAAAAGATGTGTTGGCAATTAAGCGAATCTTCCTTCTTCCAATGTCCTCATGAAGGTCTCCAGCAGGAGGTGTGGGCCAGATTAAAGGTGTGTACCACCATGCCTGAATCTGGGACTTGTTTTGTCCCAGGCTGACATTGAACTCAGAAAACTCCTTGCCTTAGTCTCCTGGGATTAAAGGAGTACACTACCTTGCCTGGGCCTATGATTTTCATGGCCACTATACCTCAAGATCTCCATGCCAAGATCCAGGTCAGAAACTTTTGTCTTCTAGCTTCACGATCTGGATCATGGGTGAGCCCCTACAATTCTGGATTGTAGTTCATTCCAGATACAGTCAAGTCGACAGCCAGGAATAGCCACTACAGGTTACCTTTAGCTGTCTTGGTAGTCATTTGTTGCTCACTGCTGTGCTTGACCCCAAATCCTTGTGACTATTAGGGAGAGTCCTTTTTGGAAGGTACAGACTGATAGCTTCCACTAATTCAAGGGCTAAAAATGTCATTAGATGGGCTATGAGGCCTGGAGTAGAGGCTTTACTATAGACTGCCTGGTGGATATTTCCACCAGTATATTTTGAAAAATTTACAACTTTTCTTGCTCTGCTACTATAAAACCTTTATGAAATATTTGAATATCTTTATGAATATCTATTCATCTATTTATTTATTATGTTAGTTGTTGTTATCAATTTCATTGGACTTGGCATCAACTAAGAGACATGCCCCTGCCTATGTCTGTGAGTGTATTATGTGCTGGCGGTGGCAGGTGAGAGACCCTCCCTAGAGTGGGCAGCAGATTCTATTGGCCTTCTGTATATATTGGGGTCTGCTTGTCTTTGCCTCTTACTTGTGTATGCATCTACCCTGTTGTTGTTGCCACCACTCATTGCTGACATCACAACCCAGTATCTAGCTTCCAATGCAGACGGAAGACCAGAAGCTCTCCAGGGATCTCCAGGTTTTCAGTACCAGATTAGGACTGCTGAAGTGTTTAGCCAGTAGACTGAGAAGCCTCTCCTGTGTGCAGACAATACTGGATTACTCACACTGTTTATTCTAAGATGATTTAATTACCTTCTCTTAGTATATAACCATTCCATTGGTATTGATTATTATTATTTTTTTTAAACTCTGACTTAAACACAGTATCCAGGGAGTTGAAACCCCCTGCATCCCTGTAAAATCTAAGAACAGTGATGCAAGCCGAGACTTTTAATGCTGGGCAGGTGGGGGCAGTTGGGTCTCTGCCATCTTGCCTGCAGTCTAGCAGAACTGGTGTGCTACAGGTTCAGTGAGAAACCTTGTCTCCAAAAGTAAGGTAGAGAACAACTGAGAAGACACCTGTAACTAATGTCAAAAGACATATGTGCATGCAAACACATAAATACACATCAGGCACATAGATGAGCATGTGCATATGGACACACACACACACACACTTACCCAAATGAGAAACAGCCCATAAGCTTTAGAAACTATCAATAAACAAACTGTGCTATATCCACACATCAGACAATTACTTAGCAATGAAGTAATGAGCTATTAACACAGCAACAATATAAATAACTCTATAACACTATGCTCAACAAAAGCAGCCAGCCTCAAATGTTACAGATGTTGTGATTTTGTTCTTATGTCACTCAGGCGAAATTGAAAACTATAGCAACAGAGAGATTATTTCATTGACTATCATGGATAAGGGTCACAGTGGATGGGATTTGAGTCCTGGTTATACAAATGTATTATTTCAAATTTGGGGGTTGGGAAGATGGCTCATTCAGTGAGTGCTTGGTCATGCAAGCAAGAGGATTTGAGTTCAGTCTACAGAGCCCAAGTAAAAAGCCAGGCAGGGTAGTTTGTGTTTATAATCCAATCACTGGGGAGGCAGAGTCAGGAGGATTGCTGGACATTCCTGACTAGCCAGCCTACTTTAAGTGGTAATCTCAGGGTTCAGCAAAAACACTGTGTCACAAATAAGAAGACCATGAGGGATGGCTCAGCAGCTAAGAATGCTTCCTGGTCTTACAGCAGATACAAACTTGATTCCCAGCCCTGATGTGAGACACTTCGTGACTGTCTGTAACCCCAGGTTCAGATTGTCTAACACCCACTTCTGGTCTCTGTGAGTACTGCAGCCACACACATGTGCACACACACACACACACACACACACACACACACACAATTAAGATAATAAGATAAATCTCAAAAATAACACATGCAAATCATCCAGGAAAGAAAGAAGACATAAACACATGAACACATGAAGAACAGGGTTGAATGTATGTAAACCAACTTCAACTAACTTGTGAAGCATCTACATAGCTGGGAGCCAGACTGAGTTATAAGATTTTATGGGTAGCATATGGAAAAAAGCAAAGAATCTCTTTTTCTTCTTCTTCTTTTTCTTCTTTTTTTTTTTTTTAAAGGCAAAGAGAAACTACTCAAGATTTGCAACGTTCTTGATGGATTCCTGGAAAAAGAAATGGCCTCCCCTAGGCCCACAGTGTGTAGGCTTCAGGCACAGAAAGTACCATTGAAATTGAAAGCACCTCTGAGGAGGATTCTGTAGTCAGTAAAAGTGTGGGAACAGGGATGGTTCCTACTATAGAGACAGGCTTATGTGTCCCAAGAAGTTTGATATTATGGGGTCCTGCCAATAGTTATCATACCACAAGATGGAACCCCCTTATGGTCCTGAGAAACCAGGCAGCAAAGCTATGCTATTTTCAATACTAATATGTTTAGAGGCATAAACCTTCCAGAACGGATTGAAGTCAAATGGTTTTAAATACGACTGGAGATGTAACAGCCATTTACACTGGTCCCAAGATGTGAATATCAATTAAAAAAACCAGATTTTAGTTTGATTATGCATCTATGTGTGTTTCTGTGTATGTGTGCATATGTACATGTGGGTATCTGCATAATCCATACAGGGGCATGGATCCTATGAAGCTGGAGCCACAGCAGATGATGAGTTGCCTAACATGGATGCTGGGAACTAAATTAGGTTCTCTGATCAGGTAGCAAAAGCGACTTACTGCTGAGTCATCTCTCCATGCCCCCTGACCCCCATATGGCCCAGCTCCCTCCCCCATGCCAATGTTTACAACTTTGCAATGTGCCTTAGAACTAGGGTGGCTTTCAGAAATTGCTCAGTGAATGAAGTGCTTATTGTGAAAGCACGAGGACCTGAGTTCGGAACCTTAGCATCCATGTGAAGAGCCAGGTTCATTTGGTAAACAACTGAAATCCCAGCTCTTGGGAGTAGATGTTGGGGGTTCCCTAGAACTCTCTGGCTAGCCAGTCTCGTTGAAACAGAGAGATCTATGATCACTCAGACACCCTGAGACCAACTGAGAAAGTCATCTGAAGTTGACTTCTGGCTTCTGCATGTCATGCATGCACCCATATACACATCATGTTCTTATACATACATGCAACACAAAACATCCCCTCTCTCTCTCTCTCTCTCTCTCTCTCTCTCTCTCTCTCTCTCATACACACACACACACACACACACACACACACGCACTTAAAAACAATGATAGTAGATGAAGAAGCCTAGAGAATGAATGTCTCGTTAGTAATACTGTTCCATATTCGGGAATTTTGCTGAAAGGGGAGGTTTTAGGAGCCCTTGTTACAAAAATAGAAATGTAACTTGTCACAAAAATAAAAATGTAAATGGGATAATGGATGTATTAATGCTTCTGACTATAATTATCATTTGTTTATGTGTGTGTCAAAATATCATGTTATATAATTTAAATTTATATAAGAAAACCAAAACCTAGTATGTACTAAATGTTTCCATCCAAAAGGGTATAGGAAAAACAAAATGTTTGTGTTCTCAGGTATGTCAAAATATAACTGTCCTAATTTCACATTGGTTGCTGTGATAAATATTCCAACAAAAATCAAGGCAGGATCTTCTCCTGGTTGGTTCAGTTTATGATTCCAGGTCACAGTCCATCATTTTCAGGGTAGTCAATGGGGGAGGGGGAGGATAAGGGGGAGGGGGAGGGGAAAGGGGAGGGAGAGGGAGAGGGAGAGGGAGAGGGAGAGGGAGAGGGAGAGGGAGAGAGAGAGAGAGAGAGAGAGAGAGAGAGAGAGAGAGAGAGAGAGAGAGAGAGAGAGAGAATATGGTGTTCAGGATTTCTTTCTAAGGAATAGTGCTGCCAACAGTGGGCTGAGCCTTCCCTCACCAATTAACAATCAATACAATTCCACATAGATATATGTAAAGGCTCAACTTGACCTAGATAGATAATTTCTCATTAAGACTACCTTTCCAGCTGATTCTAGTTTGTATCAAGCTGACAGTTAAAACTAACCATTATAATAAAATAGTAACATGCTCCCAAAGGAGAGATCATTTTTCTGTTGAGTATTTATGGAATAAAAGTTCTGGGAGATAGGCATATATTGAAGGAGGTCATGGTAAAATAGAATCAAGGGAAGAAGGAATGGTTCTAGCTAACTCTTCCCCTTTCTGCATAAACAACTTATCTGTGCCATGCTTTTTCTTTTGTAACATTAATAATGTGCTGGATGATAGTCACCTATGTGTTCTCCAATTTGGTTGTTTGTTTTATATGGTCCAGAGAATGATCTGTAACAGAGTTCTTGTTTTGAATGATGGAATTTATTAAATATATAGCAAGCCAAAGTGAATGAACAAGTAATGATAGATAGATAGATAGACAGACAGACAGACAGATAGAATGACCAAAAGTAACCTAGGGAAGAAAGGGTTTATTTTAGTGGCTATAGTCCATCACCAAGGGAATCCAAGGGAGGACCTCAAGGCAGGAACTGAAACAGAAGCCATAAAAACCTCTTACTAGCTTGATTCCTATGATTTGTTACTCAGCCTGCTTTCTTAGACCACCGTGAAACCCCTGCCCACAGGTGGCACGGTCCCCAGTGAGCTGGCCCTTTACACATAAAGCATTAAGAAAATGCTCCACAGACTTACCTATAGGCAATCTGATGGCAACGATTTCTCATTTGAGGTTTGTCTTCTTGATAACCTCAGCCTGTGTTAAGTTGAAAAAACAAACAAAAACCAAACCAACTAGTTTAGACAGATAGAAGGGGAAAACATAATCAAATTAGCAGAAACCAACTTGGGGAGTTCTACCATAAGAAAGTCATCCATAGAAAGCTCCAACAAAAACTCCATTTAGCCATTTCCTGAGTCAGTTTTAGCTGGGTGATTTGAGTCCCCTATCTGTGGCTATTTGCTTGGAACCCAAGGGGGCATGCTGCTCTGACTTGAACATTCCTGATGACTGCCTCAAGGCAACTTTCCCATGCTCCAATCAGTTTCTGATGGATCTTTTGCGCATCTGATGTTTCTTTCTCTCTCTCTCTCTCTGTTTTGTGTTTATCAATATACCACTCCCTCATCTATCTATCTATCTATCTATCTATCTATCTATCATTTAATTATCTATTATCTGTCTGTATATCTATCATCTGTTAGCTATTGATCTTCTATCTATCATGTCTGCTATCTGTCTATTATCTATCTATCTATCTATCTATCTATCTATCTATCTATCTATCTATTTATCTTCTATTGTAAGATCCCGACCCTTGGTTAGTAGTACTTACTTTGAGACACCCCCAAGTGAGACACTGAAATGCAAATCGATGCAAAAGCAAGAGGTTTATTTTCTGGCACATAGGGGTTGACCTTCAATTAGTCCCTCAATGTGAGTGACTAGAAGGTGAACTGAACGGCTATTATAAGCCGTTTTTATACTTTTTAGGGGCATAAGTTACATCAGCAAAGTTACAGTTCAAACTTATTGGCTAAGTGTATTGACCTTTAAATCTATTGACTAGCAAGCATGACATGCATTTCAACTCTACCTGGGACTTTCCAGAGGGCCAGGTGACTATCAGCCAGAACATTCTTCAGTTTTTTTTGAGAACTTTTTACTCAAAAATGTTCCTGTGCATGGAGAATGGAACTTGGCCTAGCCTTGACCCCATGTAGGAGGGGAAACAGTAAAGAGAGTATGGGACTGGAAGAAGCCCTTAGAGTCCCTCACTATCATATGCCTATCTGTCTGTCTGTCTGTCTGACTGACTATCTATCATCTATTTCCAATCATCTATCCATTCACTCATTTATCTATTTAACTATTCTTTTGCATTGTCTTACTATATGCTTTATAAAGTCACTCATTAAAAATGCAAAGCAAGACTACAATAGATAATTTTTCAGATTGTATAGCACTAGGTTGGTCTGGTATCTTGCATTTACTATTGCTCATTATTGAGCACTTTAAGTGTTTATCAGTGTTCTAGTTTCCTTTCTGCTGCTGTGATCAAACCCTATGACCCAAAGAAAATTGGGGGGGGGGAAGATTTGTTGTAGTTTGCAGGCTATAGTTCATGATTGATGGAAGTCAAGGGAAACCTTGAAGAAGAAACCACAGAGGAGCACAGCTTGCTGGCTCAGAGACAAATTATACTCAGCTGGCATTCTAGGACTACCTGCCTGGGGGATGGTGTCACCCAAAGTGGGCTGAGCCCTCTTATGACAAATAACAACCAAGACACGCTCCCAAAAACATGCCCACCGGCAGCCTGATTTGAATCATCCTTCAACTGACTCTCCCTTGTCAGGTGACTTCCAGCTGTGCCATGTTGACAGTGCTAACTAGGACAATAGGAATATGGAAGCTTTAGAATTCTTCAGTTCTCCTGTAGGTACTAAGCTAAAGAAAGTATGCATATTTGAAAACTGTTATGCATTTTTCTTGAAAATTGTAGACATCTGCATAGCATCGGATTCAGCCAGTCCATTCCTAGGCATTTACCCAAGAGAATGGCAGCATATGTTTCTGCAAAGACTTAGTTTAGCTTCATTTAATCTTTGATTGACACAAAATAACTGTACATATTTATAGGGTATGATGTGATGTTTTGATATATGTATGTATTGTATAATGATCAAATCAGGCTAATTAACATATACATCACCTCAAACACTTCCTAGTGGTTTTTTTTTGTAGTGAAACATTTGAAATTCTCAGAGATATTCTAGTTTTATTTTTTTATGTGTGTGTGTGTGTGTACTTGTAGATTTGTGTATGTGGAGACCAGAGGACAACTTGAGCTGTTTATTTATGTTTATTTATCCCGTTTATTTCATGTTTTCCTTTTTGAGATAGAGCCTCTTATTTATTTGTTTATTTATTTATTATCTAGAGCTTGCAAATTCTGCTAGGCTGGCTGGACAGTGAGCCCCAGGGGTTCTCCTGTCTTTTTCTCTCCAGTGCTGGGATTACATGCACACACTACCATACTTGGCCTTTATTTATGTGGGTTCTGGGCATTATATTCAGTTCCTTCTGCTTGCATGCCCCGAATTTAGTAACTGAGCTATGCTCCCAGTCTATCTCTGGCTACTTTAAAGTACACATTTTTGTGATGGCTGAATCTAGTCACTTTACTGTTCAGTAAGATGCCAGAATTTACTTCTCCTATGTAACTAAAACCTTTCATCCATGCACCAAACTCTCTGGATACCTCTGTTATAGTGTCTTCTCTGCCATAAACACCATGACCAAAGGGCAGGTAAGAGAGGGAGTGGTTTGTGGGGCTAGTGGGTGTAGGAGAAAGAGGAGGGAGGGAGAGAGCCCGTGTCCAGCCAGAGTTCCTGTGCTCTGTGCAGGCGGATGCAGAACTGTTGATTCTTGCCACTCAGCCCCGGGTGGGCATCTGGCTGTGTTAAGCTACCCCACTCTATGGGAGGGGGGAGGGGGGACAAGGGGCAGCCCCCGTACCAGGTTCTCAGTCTTCAGCATCCCACGCTGGATACAACAGAGCAGATGAGAACAAAATAGGAGCTCTAGGGTGACACTCTCAGCCCCAGAGATACGGGAAGAGAGGGCGGGGGGAGAAGGTTCCCATGCAGGCGAGAGTCTTTAGTCCAGTCCTTTATGATCAGAGACAGTCTATGGTTTTAGAGCTTTATTGTAGAAAGACAGGGGGAAAGAGAAAAGGTAGAAAGAGAGAGAGACCAGCCATGTCCAAGAGGAGAGAAAGGGGAAAAGGAGAGAGAGAAGAAAGGCTAGAGTGTTAAGAGGGAGAGAGTAAGGAAAGTAAAAGCTTAGAGAGTGAGAGGGAGAGAGAGGAGAGTGAGGAGGGGCCAAACAGCTCCTATTATAGTGGGCTTGTTATTTTGTTGTTGCTAGGTAACTGTGGAGGAGTCTAGCCTGAAGGTCAGAAGCCTGGGACATCCTGTATGTGACTAAAAGCCACAGCTTCTCTTGTGGGGATTGTGGGGGTGGTAACTTTGACAGGAGCCAGGGGTCCAGCGGACCTGAGGGAACGCCTTCCGTCTCATTAGGTGAGAATTAAGACCACCAGGTTTTACCAGGGTTCAGACCTCAGAGACCAGACTGTCTGTGCATAGCCCATTGCCTCACAGTGGTTGGCTTGGTTTACAGTGTTGGGTCATAGTATATCATTGAGTGACATCAAAACAAACCTGTTTGCTATTCTACATGGTTTCAGAAGTGCATTCATATGTCAAACAAAGTTGCCAGGTTAGTGATATAAGTCTGTTCACAGTAGCTACTAGGAAAGCCAAAGCAGTGTAAGTGTAAGATCTGTGTAGGTGCTGGGCAGTGGTGATGGATGCCTTTAATCTTAGCACTTGGAAGGCAGAGGCAGGCGGATTTCTGAGTTTGAGGCCAGCCTGGTCTATAGAGTGAGCTCCAGGACGGCTAGGACTACACAGAGAAACCCTGTCTTGAAAAACCAAAACCAAAACCAAAATAAATAAATAAATAAAGAAAGAAAGAAAGAAAGAAAGAAAAGAAAAACAAACAAACACCCAACCCAACCCAACCAAACCAAAAATACCTGTGTGGGCTAAAGGATGAGTTCAAGGCCAGCCTGGGTGACTTAGTGAAACTCAGTTTAAAAACAAAGAGTAAATAATTCTAAGCAGGAGCTCTACCACAAAGCAACTCCAGCCTCTCACTGGGGGATTTGAGGTAGGTGCTCTACCACTGAGCCACACCCCAGCCCCTCACTGGGGGAATTCTAGGTAGGTGCTCTACCACTGAGCCAGGCACCTAGCTAGGCCGAGGCTTTACCACTGAACCACACTCCAGCCCCTGAACATTCTGTCAGCCCCTCACGGAGGGATTCTAGGCAGGGGCTCTACCAGTGAGCCACACCCAACCCCTCACTGGAGGATTCTAGGCAGGGGCTCTACCATCGAACTATAGCCCTAAAATCAGGCCTCTTAAATGCTCTGGTAATTCCAATTTTGAGAGTCATTACCACACAGCGACTTGTTTTTAATATGTAAAATCACTATTTACATGGAGAAGGATGGCCTTTGGTGTTCTCAAGCTTTTAGACTCTGTAGCATTCTTTGTACTGGTGGAGTTAATTAGACTTAGTTCAGTAAGGTCAGGCTGGCAAATTAATTATCACGGAGTTGGTGAGAGAAGCGACCTTTGTGGTAAATATATTTCCCAACTCCAACAGAACATTTTCTCTTCCCCCAATAAATGGAGCCTCCTATAATGAACATTCGGAGTCTAGCAAAGGTTGCAGGGCACATGACTGTGGAAATGTTTGTTCAACACTGATTTTAATAAAATAGGAAAACACTGGCCCTTTTAGTCAGCAGACTTTAAAGTCTCCTTCACACTATAGGGAATTACCAGAGGTTGAAGTTCATTTCTATGGTGACCGTTCAGTAAATAGTCACAGAACCTTTGATGAATTTCCAGAGAAGTTAGTGACTTGGCACTCAAACACCTTGGGGATGCTGCTGTGTGATGCTTTCCCTCCTGGCACCTTGCCTCCCCTCCTTCCCATCTTCCCCCTCACCCCCCAACCCTGTTACTTTCCTGTCTCTCTCCCATCTTCCTTTTCCTTCTTTTCCCTTCTCCTTCTTCATTATTTCCTTTGTTTCTTCGATCTCCCCTCTCTCCTCCCTCCCTCATTCCTCCCTGTCTCCTTCCCTTCCTCTCTTCTTTCCTCCCTCCCTCCTGCTCTCCTTTCCTCTCTTCCTCCTTCCCTCCCTCCTTCCCTCTCTTCTTTCCTACCTCTCTGCCTCCCTTCCTCCCTCTCTCTTTTTCCTCTCCCTCCTTTCCTCCCTCCCCTTCCCTCTCTCCCTTCCTGCCTCTCACTCTTTCCTTCCTTCCTCTCTCCTCCATCTCTCTCTCCCTCTCCCTTTCTCCTCCCTCTTTCCTTTCCTCCCTCTCCCTCTTTCTTTCCTCCCTCCTCCCTCTCTCTCTTTCCTTTCCTCTACCCCTTCCTCCCTTTCTCCCTCTCTCCACACTTTCCCCTCTCCCTCTCTCCTCTCTCTATCCCTTCCTCCTTCCTGCCCTTTTATCTTCCTTCCCTTTGTTTTTGAGACAGCATTTCACTATGTATCCCAGGCTGGCCCCCTTGACCTTACCATACTATTCTTTCTATGTTTGGAGAACTGAGCCCTATAGGTGTACCTGCCTCGATGTCCAGTTCACAGCTGCAGCTTCTTAAGGCCTTTACCTAAGACTTCTTATAGTTCCGATTTCAAGTTCCATTTCAATTAAGGCTAAACACAGGGTAGGAGCTGGCCCTTGCATCAGCAGGCCCCATGCCCATGGGTATTTACAGAAAAACATCCATGAAGATATTCAGGTAGAAATGTCCCGTCTTCCCAGTCCTTGTCTTTCTGTCCCAGGAGGACTCAATAAGAAAACAATGCCCTGTGAATCTCAAAGCCACCAGACATTAATCTATTTTTGAGGTTTTATTGTTTTGAATTTTGTGTAGGTGGGCATGTCTCTGTGTGTAGCTATGAGTGTGTGTGTGTGTGTGTGTGTGAGAGAGAGAGAGAGAGAGAGAGAGAGAGAACTGTGGAAAAGTATCATTTACTCACCTGTAGTAAGTAATTGTCTGCTGCCTTGGTCTGCTGACATAGGCCTAGTTCTGGAAGCTTCTGTCCTCTGTACAATCTTATCTAGGCCTACAATGTTTTCAGTCTCTGAGACTTGCTGCTGAATAAGCTCACCTTTTCTAGTTATCTCTGAGCTCTGGTTGGCTGGTTCAACTCAGCTGTTCTGGCTCAGACTCCTCTCCAAGCTGACTGCTTCAATCTGACTTCTCTCTCAGCCTCTGATGTTTTGCTCTGCTTGGCCACATATTAACGTTGACAATATATTCTAATCCCCTGCCTCCTCATTCTCTGGCTCATTCTGTCTTCACCTGTGTCCAGCTTGTTCTCTGTCTCTGCCACTTGTTTCTCTAATGACACTGGAAGCAGAAGACATTCTACAGGTGCCGTGTGCCTTGATTTCTGAGACGGAGTCTCTCACTGGCCCAAACCATGCAGAGCAGAGTATGAAGCTTCCTGGCCAGCAAGTTTCAGATGGCCTTGGACCTGCATCTCATCATTGCTGAGGCTGGAATGGTGTGTCTTGCTGCTGTGTCTGCTCTCGACCAGCAAGAACGACACAATACAGTCGGATTCTTCTCAACAGCCTTTATTGCAGGAACGCCTCAATGCTGCTACGGGGACCCCGGGAACCCAGGGAGGTCTGCTTATATACTCTCAGCCCCCATCCACTCACAGCCGGCCACGTCACCTCACCAGGCACGCAGCTTCAGCCAATCAGGGCAGCAGGGGCATGTCTTCACCAAATATGGACTTGTTTACACCGCCAGCATCATTGTGCACCTGTGCAGCTCTCACGATGGTCGTGGCTTACTTTCAGGTGTATGAGGAAGTCAGGTGCAAGTCATAAGACTTAGCTGCAGTCCCTGGGCCATCTTGGGACTGCTGCCACACCCGCTCCTCACATCCTGCCATCACCAGCTTTTTCACATGGGTTCTGGGGCTCTAATTCACCTCCTCCTGCTTGCAATGCAAACACTTCTCCCACTGAGACATTTCCTGGGCCCTTGACTACCTCTTACTATTACCATATAAGGTACCAGGAGTTAGGAATTGAATATACTATGTTTATTTTATTTATAAAGCATTTCCAGTCAATGTCCATTCCTTTCTCCGTTTACCAGTCCAGGATTCCAACCAAGGAATGTTCCCACCTACAGTCCACATGGGTCTTCCCACATCCATAGAAGTAACCAAGGTAATGACCTACAGGTATGTACATAGGCCTATCTCCCTGATGATTTTAGAATCTGTTGAGTTGGTGATTAACACTGACCATCACTAACTCTGCCTCAAAAAAGAGGAGGATGAGGAGGAAAGAGGGAGAGAAACTGAGGCACATTTGAAAGAAAACATCTGTTTTCTTTAAAATCATGGAAGGGGAAGTTCTCTAGGGCCTGGGTGGAGGGCTCGGAAGTTAAGAGCAGTTGCTGCTATTCTTCCAGAAAGCCTGAACTCAGTTCCTAGCACCCACAACATGTGACTCACAATCCCTGTAACTCCAGTTCCAGCCATTCTGACACCCTCTTCTGGCCTTCATAGGCAGCTGCAGGCATGTGCACATGCACTCCCACACTCACTTGCACACACAGACAAAGAGACACACACAGACACACATGAAGAAAAATGAAACAAATTTTTTTTTCCCCTGCTTCACTTAGTTCCCACATTGTTCGCCAGGAGCCATGTGCTTCATTTAATTTCTTTTTTTTTTTTAAAGATTTATTTATTTATTATATGTAAGTACACTGTAGCTGTCTTCAGACACTCCAGAAGAGGGCGCCAGATCTTGTTACAGATGGTCGTGAGCCACCATGTGGTTGCTGGGAATTGAACTCTGGACCTTCGGAAGAGCAGTCGGGTGCTCTTACCCACTGAGCCATCTCACCAGCCCCTTCATTTAATTTCTAAAGAAGGCCTAGTCATTCAGTGAGCAGATGGTTTTGAAGTCACACCTGGGGCCTTGACTGTCTAACCCTCTGTTATGGCTTCCGGTGTAAGAACTGCATACCTGGATTCAATCTGTTAGAAATTATTTCCCAAAATATTTGATTTTAAGAAAATTGCCAAGTACATTTTTTCCTGGTAAATTAAAAGTTGACAATTTCATATATAAATATATAACAGGCTTTGACTATATTCGACCCCCATCATCTCCTTTCTACCTTCTAAGAAGTCCTCTTCTGTGAGGGTTAGTTTTAAGTGTCAATTTACCACAATCTAGAATCCTCTGAGAAGGGAGTCTCAGTTGAGGAATGAATTATCTAGATCAGTTTGGTCCAGGAGAGGGGTAGGGGGAAGGGGAAAGTGGAGGGGGAGGAGGAGTGGGAGATTGGGAGAGGGAGAGGGGGAAGGGGAGGGGGAGGGGGAGAGGTAAAGATATCTTTATTGTTAGTTGATATAGAAAAGCCTAGCCCATAGAGGACAGTGTCATTACTTAGACTGGGGCCTCCACACTATATGAATGAAGAAATCAAAGTGAGAGCAATCGAGCAAGCAAGCAAGCAAGACAACATCATTTGTTTTCCTTGGTCTTTGACTGTGGATGTGATGTGACCAGGTGTTTCAAGATCCCAACTCTGGGAATTCCCTACGACAATGGACTATAACACAAATAAACCCTTTCCTCCTGTCTTAGGGTTTTCATTGTTGTGAAGAGACACCATGACCAAGGCAAGTCTTATAAAAAACAACATTTAATTGGGGCTGGCTTACAGGTTCAGAGGTTCAGTCCATTATCATCAAGGTGGGAGCATGGCAGTATCCAGACAGGCCTGGCGCAGGAGGAGCTGAGAGTTCTATGTCTTCATCCAAAGGCTGCTAGTAGAAGACTGACTTCCAGGTAACTAGGGTGAGGATCTTATACCCACACCCACAGTGACACACCCATTCCAACCAGGTCACACCTATTCCAACAAGGCCACACCTTCAGATGGTGCCACTCCCTGGTCCAAGGATATACAAACCATCACACCTCCTCTGCTGCTTTTGTTGGGAGATTATATCACTGCAGCAGAAATGAAACTAGAACATATACCCCCGTCTGTCTGTCAGTCATTGCATTTAGTTTCTCTTGCATTAGCACAGGAGGAGGACTGCGACTTTAGAACTCCACTAGAATGTAAGCGTGCACATTTGGGCCTGTAGAGCTGGCTCATGGGCAAAGTCTTGCTACACAAGCCCCAGGACCTGAGTTTGGGTCGCCAACCCATAGAGCTCATTTGTCTGGAGCACAGTTGTCTCAGTTCAACTTTCTAATGAAACTCAGGCTAGAGAAAAGAGGTTGCTTATTTTTGCTCAATTAGATTTCCCCAGCCACCCAGCCTATAGGCCCCCCAGCCCTGCTTCCTCTCCAACCCTGGCACTTAGCATTTAGTGATTCCTGAGCTGGGTATATAGACAAACACAGCTATTCACCTCCACATACTTACCTCCTCCCCATATAACACACACACACACATGCACACAGAGTCTCATGAAACAATTCTTGCAGACAAGTTTAGAGGGAAGTTTTCCCAGAGGACAGGTCTCTGGTTGTGAGTCACATACAGTGCAGGCTTTGTCAATAACACAGAGCAAAGGCGTGAATGAGTTTTATTTCATTGGACAGGCTGTTCAGAATACAGATAAGGCCAGGCAAGCAGCTAAACTCTTAAATAAATGTTTTAGCACTATCTAGAGAGGAAGACTGCAATTGATCCCAATCTTTTCTGACAGAAAATCAGTTCTTTTAAAACTCCTGGGGCAACAAACAGTAACAAAGAAGTCATGTCTCTAATAAAAGTTGTAAAGGCTACAAAATAAAACCTTGTCACCAGGAAGCCACAGGCCACAATTAATATGCATGTAAATTCTCAAGGTGCCTCGCTTCTTCATCCACTGTATTCTCCTGGAAGGAAGAAAGTGAGAGAGCAGATATATATCATATATATATATATATATATATATATATATATATATATGATACACACACACACATATATATATGATAGATAAGTAGATAGATGATAGAAATGATAGACAGATAATAGATATAGATAGATAGATGATAGAGCTGATAGGTAGATAGATGATAGAAATGATAGACAATAGATATAGTTAGAAGATAATTGATAGATAAAGATGATAGATTATATATGGTAGATATACATACATAGATGATAGATAGAGATGGATAACTATAGATTGATAGAAGATAGGTATAGGTAGATGGGGGTCGGGCAGGCAGGCAGACAGACAGACAGACATTCATATACACACAGACACACACAGAGAGAAGAACCCTGGTGTGGGATAGGACATGCTTTGTATGTGCCAATGGTCTGAACCTACATGTGCCTTATACAGGTGTAATGTCACTTTTTCTCCCAGAAGGTGACAGGGCAAGAAGTAAGAAAAGTAACAACACAACCCTACAACTGCAGCTCTAAGACAAGGAAAGAACACAGCGTTGTAATTTGTCTCTAGAATTTTTTGAACAGATTTTTTAAAAATTTGAAATTGTGTGTGTTAGTATGTGTGTATGTGTATGTATGCATATGTGCATATATGTGTGTGGATACATGTATATGCATATGCACTTGTGTGTATATGTGTATATATGTATATGTATGTGTGTATATGAGTATATGTGTATATGTGTGCATGAGTTTGTGTGTGTCTATATGTGCTTATGGGCATGTGAGTGCACATGCTAGCAAAGCCAGAGGCAACCCTGGATCACCTGATACCTGAGTCATGGGTAGTTGTAAGACACCCAAAGTGGGCGCTATGAAGCAAATTTGGTCCCCGTGCAAGTGCAGCAAGCATTGCTGAGGAATTTCTCCAGCCTCATGCCATAGGCTTTATTATGGCATTTTTACACATATTATCTTCACTCTTACTCACCCTTCTCCCTCATTGCCTCTTCCCTGCCCTCCTTGAACCCCACTTGCTGGTTCTCTTTCTCTCTATATGTACAGGTATTCTGTTACCTGTACACAGGTTACAAGTCTTGTTGCTGACATAAAGTACCTGATAAAAGCAGCTTGAAGAAGGAAGGATTTATGTTGTCTCATAGTTTGAGGGCACAGTGCATTATAACAGGGAAGTCACAGCAGCAGTGTGAGGGAACTGGTAAGATTATATACACAGTCCGGAAGCATAGAGAGATGAATGCTGGCCCTTAGCTCTTCTCCCTTCCTTCCCCTTTTCAGTGTAGCTTAGGTCCTCAATACCTTGGTGGTGACACCTACATATAGGGTGAGTCTTTATACCTAAGCTACCTAATTCAGAAAATGTATCACAGACATGACCAGAGACTAATGTAATTTAGATAATCCTACTGAGAATCAATGCCTCATAAAACAAGGTGGATGAGACCTGAGGAAAGACATCTGAGGTTGACCTTGGGCCTCTGTCTACACACACACACACACACACACACACACACACGTACACATTACAAGGAGAGGCCCGGGAGAGAAGGAAACAGGATGAAGAGGTTTGTAGCTCCTTGAATATGCAGATGTCATTTGACCATATTTAGACATTTGACCATATTTAGCTCCGCAAAAATTTCTGATGACAGAAGAGACCTATAGGGAACACCCTGAAACTCATTCCTACCAGGCAAGGCACTGAGCTTTTCGAGGACTTGCTGGATGATGCACTATGTAATAGTGAGGTTCTGCACGAAATATGGGCAATTAATCACATGGTCAGATGCTCATCCATATTTATATTTGTGTTTGTGCAGTGATATTACAGGGTTACTTTCATCCTGCTGAACAAATCCATCTGGATAAATCAATATCCTTTCCCAATATAGTTCTTAATCTCTACTCAGGGATAAAGAACTGAGAGGGAAATCAGGTATCGCTCTAAAAATAATTGGATAAGATCCTATCCAAGAATGAGAATAGACCTTAATAAATATTTGAAAACAACAGACGATATTTTAGAAGGTCCTCAGAAGGAGCATATTAATATCCACTGTAGGATGTTAGTTTTGCCATATGTTTTCATAGTCAAGTTTTCTTGACTAAAAAAAATTTACATTTTATACAAGTAATTTATTTTTAGATAGACCGTCATGGGTTCAAATACAGGCCTGCTTCAGAGTAACTGTGTAGCTGAGGATGCCATCGGGTTTCTTTTCTGCCTACCTTGACCTCCCGGGTGCTGAGATCACAGGAGTATACACCCATGCATGTTTTATATGATGTTAGAATTAGAAGAACCCAAAGCCTTGTCCCTACTAGGCCAACATACTACCAACATACTACACCTTCAGCCCAAGTCATTTTTTTACACTTGGGAGAAATTAAGCAGAAATGTCTAAAGAAAATTAATACCCTCTATATTGATAAAACCAATGTTTTTAAAATATGTTTACAAGCCTATGTCCATTCTCTTCATAACTACAAGGTAATCTCATGTCTTAGTTTCATTTCTGTTGCTATGATGAAATACATAGAGAAAAAGCAACTTAGAGGAGACAGGAGTTTATTTCACCTTACAAGTCCAGACTACAGTCTATCATCTTGGAGAACTTGAGTCAGGAGCATCACATCCACAATGAAAGACAGAGAAATGAATGTATGCACACTCTTACATAGTTCAGAACCCAAAGCCTAGGGAATGGTGCCTCCCATAGTGGACTGGGAAACTAGCTCACAAAGTGGAGTTTGGGGACTTTGTTGGGGAAAAGTCAAAAGGCTTTCATTCTGAACAAAATAAGGTTCTTCTTTTTTATTTTTTTGTCTGAAGACATGGGTCAGGGTTGGGATGCTAACAGCTGAGGAGATTGTATATAAAGTGCTTGCCCTGAATGCATTAGAACCTGGGATTGTCCCCAAGAACCCATGTAAAACATTGAGAACCCATCTGGGCTGTAGATACAGCTCGATAGTTAAGAGCGCTTGCTGCTGTTGCAGAGAATGACATTTCAGTTCTTAGCATCCATGTAAGTGCTCCCAGTTGCCTATAACCCCAGCTACAGGGGGTCTGATGGCCTTCTATGGGCTCCTGAAAATATGTGTGAAAACATACACACACAATGAAAATAATAATAATAATAAATTAAATCTTTGGTTTTTTTTAAAAAGCCAGGGTTGGAGGCATAAGCTTGCAATTATATACAAGGAGGCAGAGACAGGTAAATCCCTGGGACTCCCCAACCAGCCAGCTTACTGCACTTGGTGAGCTCCAGGCTAATGAGCAACCCTGCTTCAAAAGATAAAGTGGATGGCATCCTGAGGGACAATATTGGCTTCCACATGCACTTGTCCACCTGTGCACATGTGGCCATCCATGCATGTACACACACAAATAAAGATAAACATTCATAGGCTGCAGAGGTTGATTTGTGGGTAACACTTGCTGCCAAGCCGGATAACTTAGGTTTGATCTCCAGGTCCCTCGTAGTAGAAGAAGAAGAGCACTGACTCCCTCGGGGTGCCTTCTGAGCGCTGCACTCATACTGTGGTACATATGCACTGCCACACATACGCGCACTGCCACACAAACATGCACTGCCGCACATACAGTAAGAGAAATAAATGTAATAAAAGATCAATAAAACCCAAGCATACATATGTTCTTGTAAGCTGTTGGACAACCCTGGCTAACACCATTTCTACGGCATTCTGAGTGCAAAAGACCCCATTGTACCTTGAAGAGTATGAACAGAAGCTAACCAACCCTTTCAGAGTCACGTGTCCATGAGGGGCAGCAGGGCTTACACCTGGAATGCAGGTATGGTGCCTCCCTCCTTACCCACTAGCCAACAAAAATGCTCAGATCAGCTCCCCTGTGGTCACAGGAGGCCCCCAAGGTCTGGAACGCTTGTGCGTGGGTCTGTCTCAGTGCGTAGAATCACACCTAAAGCATGTGGACAGGTGTTCCCTATCGGGCACCCCCACCTCCTGCCAAAAGGGGTTCACAGGTGGCAGCGTGCAGGGTGTATTTCAGACAGCAATGGATCCCAATTTGTTATTAATACAAACAGTTCAGCAAACCATTTGGCAGCAGGCGGCGGGGCTCTCGTGCTATTTATGAGAAGGGTTTAATGGGAGAAGGCTCAGCTGCGGCAGATGGATGTCAGCAGGGCCTCTCTGCAGTGTCTCCCTCTGCTTTCCTTTGTCTGCGAATAAATTCAGAGGGTGCCATGTGTGAGCCTGGATGGGTGGTTTTGAACCACTGCTCATTAGAGGCCGGCGCTTCCCCTGAGGGTTAGCTATAAAGATGGGGAATTGCCAGGACACATCCCCTTTTGGTTTGTGCTATTTCTTCCTGGAACAAAAAGACCTTTGGTCGGCTCTCACTGGTCGCTGCCAAACCCTCAGAGACTGAGCCAGGGGTGACTCCTGAGTCCCCCAGTCCGTCTGTTTGCTGAAGAACTTGGTGTCAGCTTGGCTCACACAGTTTTAGTGGGCACGTGGCAGGCAATGAAACCACAGATCAATCTAATATTTCTAAAGATTTCACTTTCAAAATTTTGTGTGTGTGTGTGTGTGTGTGTGTGTGTGTGTGTGTGTGTGTGTGTAGTGCGTCTCTCTGTGTGGATGACCACGGGGATGCAGGCATCCCTTGAGGGCAGAAAGGGGTACCTGACTCTCTGAACTTACAGATGGTTGTGAGATACCCTAATGCGAGTGCTGGGAACTGAACTGGGGTCCTCTCCATGAGCAGACGCTGCCCTTAGCTATGGAGCCATCTCTCCATCCTATCCTTATAAATTTTGAGCTCAGTGGCATCCTGGGGCTTAAGGGGTCCATGGGCCGTGGGTTAGATACCCCTGTTAAGCAGTACAGATATATTATGGGCGGGGCTGCTTTAGTCTGTGCCAGCACAGGCTCTGGTCCCCACTGAGCTGTTCAATGTGTCCTTTGAGAAAACCAAGCAGCATTCTGATTCTAAGCAGCCTGAAGTATGCCAATACTATGATCTACGTAGGAGATTAAACAATAAAAATGACATAAGATTGTCATCCAGGGCTTTGTTTGCATTTTGGTTCTCTGTTCTTGATCCCGTGACAAAATACTGGCAAAGACCGCTTAAGGAAGTTCTCACAGTTCTGAGTGGAGACCCACATTTGTCTACAGCTGATTCCTTAAAATCTCTTACTGATGGTTCTTTCTGGGCCTCTAGGGGGCACAACGGAAGATCCTTTAGGACCTCCGAGGATCTCACAGAAACACACACACATTTCCTTCCTCTTGGATGAAGCCAGCCCCACCTCCTTAGCACCTCATTTTTGCATATGAAAGGCCTGGTAATTACTACTTTCATCCTTAAAGCTTGCAAGTGACGTGCGGAATTAGCACTTGAGAGGAGCCACTTTTAGACCTTGTTGTGAAGCAAAACTTATTATTTGAAGATAAATCAATTTCTGTTGCCTGTATTTGCGGTTTTCCCCCCAGATGGCTAATTACCAAAGATAAACGTGTATCAACACAAGCCCTATCCTTCTCTATCCATCTTCCCCGCCTGCCTGTTCATCCAGAGGTTAATAATGGCGGTCTTGTAGTATATTGCTGTAGTAATGATTTTGATCCCTCCCACCCCCCCTGCCGCCCATCCACAAGTTGATGACTTTTTATTGTAAATGGAAGGACAAGGATTTCAAAAAAGGAAGGTCATTTTAGAAGTGAACGTCCACAGGCCTCTCTGAAATGGAGTCAAAAGGGCAGGGGTGGGGGTGAGTAGAAAACAATATAAAAAGACGTGGCAGGGGCAGGGAGGGGATCTGTGCACAACTGCACAAAATACACAGCATAAATGTCACGGAAATCAGTTTACTGCAAAATTAAATAAGGTTACTGCAAGCATTAATTTTCATATTCTCCTGTTTCTGTATGGGTAGGATTATTCCCTGCGTTTGATTTATGAGAGGGGAGGACCTCTCATTCAGACACTCACCAAATTCAGTTAAGAATGGGAATATCCGCTCAGAGGGAGCAGACTTCCTCTCTGGGCAAAGGGGAAAGGGAAGCTTGTCTCCATGCAGCAGCAGCAGCAGCAGCAGCAGCAGCAGCAGCAGCAGCAGCAGCAGCAGCAGCACAGACCTCTATTCAGGGGTTTATGTACCTTCTAGCATCCTCTCCCTCCTTCCTTCCCTCCCTCTCTCCCTCCATCATTCTCTCTCCCTCCCCCACTTCTTCTGTTAGATTATTAGCTTGGTCCTTTGAGGCAGTGATTGCTTTTTTTTTAAATATTACTTCAAGAATATTATAATGGATGTAATATATTTATTTGTATACATCAACGTGCCTCTCCCAAGTCCTCTGAGATCTAGACCCCCTCCCTCAACCCCCCTCCCAAATTAATTTATTTTAAAAAGAAACCACAGAGCCCAGTGTGTGCTGCCCATCTACTCATAGATATGGGGGTCCTCCACAGGGTCGTGGTCCACCTACCAGTGACCATACCTTTCAGGAAAACTAACTGTTCCTCTACCAGCAGCCACCTACTGTCAATAGCTCCTCGGCTAGAAGTGAAAGCATGTACACCCCCCCACCCCAATGCTGGATCTTACGCAGGCAACCACAGCTGCTATGAGCTTTTGTGTGTGACAGCTCTGTCATGTTCAGAAGATATTATTTAGCCCTCGACCTCCTTGACCTCTGGCCTTTTAAAACTCCCCAGCCCCCTTTCCTGAGCCTCGGGGGCCTGGTGTGGCATGATATTGATGTTCTATTTATGGTTGAATCCCGGATGTCTTATTCGCTGTACTTTGATTAAGTATGAGGTTCTACATTGACTGCTGGGACAGTGGTCACTTAAGATGCCAGATCCTATAACCTGAACGAGCAGGTCATGCATCCCTTTCCATCCCAGCTTCTCTGCTTGGGGCAGAGAGTTAAAAGGTGGTTCTGTGCTTTGACCTTTACAGCTAATTTTTGGTCCCAACAAGTCCCAGGCTCCTCTATGCTCTTTGTCACTTACACTATTTGAATTAAGTCATGTGATATGAACTTCTTGCTAGCCTCACAAAACTTAGGAGAATCAGGTAGTCTTTGGGGGGTGGGGTTCTCCAGTCTCTCTGGGTGGGTCTTTAAAGACAGTCTTCTGGCCTTATCCTACCATCACCTCCATGGTCTCGCTCTTCCTCTCCCCCTTCTCACTTATCTTTCTTAGTCTATTTAAAACTTTACTTTTACTTATTTGTGTGTACGTGTGTGTGTGTGTGTGTGATATGTGTGCATGTGCACACAAGTGTAAGTGCCTGTGGATGCCAGAAGGAGGCATTAGATTCCCCGGATCTGGGATTACTGGTGGTGGTGAGTCTGCAAGAGCAGCACATGTTCTTGACCATTGAGCCATCTCCAGTCCCTCATAGTCTGCCCCTTAATGAAGCTCCCATCCAGTCTCTTCCTCACTTTAGGCTCTCTATCATGTTTGGTCTCTGTTTTAGTCAGGGTTACCATTGCTTTGATGAGAAACCATGACCAAAGAAACTTGAAGAGGAAAGGGTTTATTTGGCTTAAACTTCTGCATCATTGCTCATCATCAAAGGAACTCAAAGGAACTCAAAAAAGTCAGGAAGCTGATGCAGAGGCCCTGGGAGCAGGGGTTTTTGTTGTTGTTGTTGTTAGTGGTGGTGGTGGTGGATGTGGAGGTGGTGGTGGTGGAGGTGGTGGTGATGGTGGAGGTGGTGGAGGTGGTGGTGGTGGAGGTGGTGGAGGTGGTGGAGGTGGTGGTGGTGGTGGTGGTGGAGGTAGTAGTGGTGGTGGTGGTGGTGGTGGAGGTGGTGGTGGTGGTGGTGGTGGTGGTGGTGGAGGTAGTAGTGGTGGTGGTGGTGGCGGTGGAGGTGGAGGTGGTGGTGGTGGAGGTGGTGGTGTGTTGTTTACTGTCTCCATCTCATGGGTTTGCTCAGCCCACTTTCTTACAGAACACAGATCCACCAGCCCAGGATGGCACCACCCACAATGGGCTGGGCCCCCTCCCATCAATCATCAATCACTAATAAATAAAAGGCCTTAAAGGCGTGTCTTCTGGAAATATTTTCTCAATTGAGATTTCCTGCTTTCACATGACTCAAGTTAATGTAAAACTAGCCAGGAGAGCCTCTCCATACAGTGCACCCCATATGTGTCTAATGCTCTCCCTCCTACTCTGAGGCCTGATTATGATGCTAAGGCCCTCAGAAACCTCCTACATAAGAGCGGTTTTGTGTCTGCTTCCTTTCCCAGACCAACTGCTGCCCGTTACCATTATTCTATATAACATTATTCTATATACGACTAAATATATTCTATATGTTAGTCAGGGTTCTCTAGAATAGCAGAACTTATAGAATAAATCTCTCTATGTATATAGAAAGGGGATTTATAAGAATGACTTATAAGCTGTGGTCCAGTTAGTCCAACAAAGGCTGATTATGAATGAAAGGTCTAAGAACTCAATATTTGCTCAGTCCACAAGACTGGATGTGTCATCTGGTCTTCAGTATACACCGGAATCCTGAAGAGGTAGGCTTTAATGTCAGTGAAAAATGGACAAGGCAGCAAGGCAAAAGCAGTCAGGCAAAGACCCAAAGCTTACCTCTTCCGTGCCCTTATACAGGCTTCCAGCAGAGGGTGCAGCCCAGACTAGAGGTGGATTACTCCCCCAGCCCCTCCCTGGAGGATTCTGGGTAGGTGCTCTACCACTGAGCCACACTCCCAGCCCTTCACTGGGGGATTCTAGGCAGGGGCTCTACCACTGAGCCAAACCCCCAACCCCTCACTGGGGGATTCTAGGCAGATGCTCTACCACTGAGCCATGTTCCTGGCCCCTCATTAGTGGGTTCCATGCAACTGCTCTACCACTTGAGCTATAACCCCAATCTTTAATTTAATTTAAAATTTTAATTTTGAAACAATGACTTATTTTTTAAAAAAATTTGAAACAATGTAGCCAGGCTGTCCTTTTTCTCACTCTGTAGCCCAAATAACCAAGAACTTGTGATTAGTTTCCTGCCTCGGGCCCCTCAGTAGCTGGGGTTACAGGTCTGAGCCACCAGGCATGGCTTGTTGAATGTCTTAATACCCACTTATTATGCTTAATGGAACTCAGACTCTTCCCCCCTCTCTTGTCTCCGCCAGCCTTTGCTTATAGGATAGGGGCTCTGAAAAAGTTACATCCAGGAATCCCTTAACCCAAAGGGCAAACGACCTTATGATTTGGAGGTTCTGTTTTGAGACCAGTTAAAAGAGAGCAAATTCAGTCTGTGCCTACTTGTCATTCATAAGGTCTGGGATGTCCCTGGGCAACTTGAAGCTCACACTCAGCAGCGTCGACAAGATGACACGCGATGTGCCGAAAGGTAGGCATTAAAGACCTTTGACGGCATCAGAAGAGTCTAAAGTGGCCCTCCCAAGAGTGAGAAGAGAGGGAACAAATGTGAACTGAAGATCAAACGTCAGCCTGCTACACAAGACAAGACCGGGATGGGACAACAGGCGGCCTCCTCGGGGGGGAAAGAGGAAGAGCGATGCAGGATCAGGGCTCTGATCGAGGGATGTGAGTGATCTCCAAAATAAACAGATGGACGATCACAGCCTAATTTAGGTACCACGTTGAAATGACTGCCACTGGGACTTGGGGGTTTTCTTCTGTACGTAGTTCATAGCTTCGCCGGAATATAAATAGACTCCATTGAGACATAAGGCTTGAAGGGAAAGAAAAAGGTGGCATGGTTCATTACTTCAGTTTCTTTTGAGCCCAGGGAAGTTAACTGCTCTGCCCAAAAGAGATGCTGTTCTTACCAGTTTAGATGGCTAGGCAAGTCTCTCTCACCCAATCATTCGAGGTTTCTGTAGCTAATAGATTTAATGGTGCATGTTGTCAAATTGACAAAAACTAGGATTACCTGAAGATGGGCCCCTGCCCATGCTTGAGAAGGGTTGTCTTGATTATGCTGGCTGATGTTGGAAGGCCTTGGTTGTGTGAAGGACTATTTCCAACCCAGAGTATCCTAGGCAGTATAAGAAAAAGAAGATGAGGAATGGTATGTATGCATAGTTTTCAACTTCCAGTGGTACACACACCTGGGGCAGCTGCTTCAAGCTCCTGCCACTGTGACTTCCTATCCAAGATGGGCTGTCACCTGGGATTGTGTGCTAGATAAACCCTTTCCTCCTGTCAGAATATCTTACCATAGCAGTAGGTTAAATCTAAAGGTTTTGAGTGGAGGCTCACTGCTTGTTTTCAAGGAGTTCTCTATCAGATGGGCAAAGAGACTCACAGGCAAATAAAGAGAAGGCAGCCTAGGAAGTATAATCTGAAAGCATCCCTAGGCTGCTAAACAGTATGGACCAAGGACCAACAGCCACTCGCAGATCGCAAGGCTGGTGAACAAGTGGTAGGGTAGCATTGTTAGATTGGTTCTTGTTTATACCAGTTTTGGGGGCCTGTGACAGTTAAGAACACTCTGGGGACTTGGGAGATGGCTCATTAGTTAAGGGATCCTTCTGCTCTTTCAGGGAACCTGAGTTCTTAGCACCTACACTGGGTGGCTCAATGCTGCCTATCATTCTGCCATTGTTCCAACTTCAGGGGATCTCTTCTGGCATTTATGAATACCCCCGCCCCCCCTCTCCTTCTCCCTCCCCTCCTTTGTGTCTGTTTCTGTCTCTCTGTCTCTTTCAGATTCCTCACTATCAATGGCTATAAAGGGCCTAGGCATAGGGCTGTATGAGCAGGGAGGCTACTAGTTGTGGGCTCTTACAGCATGCCTTTATCTATAGCTACTGAGTTTTGGGAGGCTTCGTTTCACAGTTTTGCTGATTAGCACTCAACAAAAGCACTTAACAAAAGTAGACACATTCTGGAAGGTGGTTTTATTTTTATCATGTTATGAATATTCTAAACTGTGCTTGCCAAATGTGGTGGTGATTTGAATAGGTTTGGCCCCCATAGATCATGTGTTTGAGTGCCTAGCCATAGCAAGTGGAACTATTAGGAGGTGTTCCCTTGTTGGAGTAGATGTGGCCCAGTCAGAGGAAGTTTCTCATTGTAGGGGTGGGATTTGATGTCTCCTATGCTCAAGCTCTGCCCAATGTGGATGACAGTCTTCCTTTCTGCTGCCTGTGGGACACAGTTCCTTTTTGCTGCCTTCGGATCAAGATGGAGAGCTCAGCTCTTTCTCCAGCACCATGTCTGTCTGGATGCTGCCATGCTATCTGCCATGATGAGAATGGACTAGACCTCTGAAACTGTAAGCTAGCCCCAATTAAATGTTTCTCTTTATAAGAGCTACCTTGGCCATGGTGTCTCTTCCTAACAATAGAAACCCTAAGGCACCAGACTAAGGCAGGTACAATGTCATTAGCTGACATAATCAGCAGAGAACATTGCTTTCCCCCTTTTATTTCATTTATTTTTGTAGCAGGGCTTGCATGTACTAGGGAGTGCTCTACTGTTGAACTATGTTCCCAGCACCCCACTTGATCATTCTAGGCAAACATTCCACTGTCGAGATACCCCAGCTTTGCCTTTGGGGATTCTAGGCAGATGCTCTAGTGCTAAAATTCATCTCCAACTTGAGGCTGCTGTTTTACATTCATTCTGCCCTCAGTTGGTCTACTCTGTAGGTAGTTTTGCACGTGACATTTTCTCTTCCACTCATAACTTGACCATTTTGGACTTGCTTACACATCTGTAGTCAAGGCGACTAGAGCAGAACAATATAGCAGTCTAGTGGTCTGTAGGCCTAAGACATTGGTAATGGAGCAAATGCTATTCCCTGGAGAGGGTCTAGAGACCCTCATCTAGGGTCTCTCCCCCTCTACTGCAAATTATCCTGGGAGATATTAGAGAATACAGGAAGTAGTTGGCTAATGGAAATTGAGACTCCAGGATGCAGTGCTCATGAGTGCACCACCCATAGCAGGTTGGGAATTGGTGATGATACAGCTGTCTGTGGATTACCGACACCCCTTTATAAAGAGAACCTGGGTTCAGGTCCTAGAATCTACACTGAGTGGTTCAGAGTTTGCTTTAAACTCCAGCACCAAGCAATCTGAGGGCACGTGTGCGTACACACACACACACACACACACACACACACACACACACTATAAGAATCTAAAGTATCCTCACATATCTTAACACAGTGTTTCTCAACCTTTCCTAATGCTGTGGCCCTTTAATATATAGTTCCTTATGTGGTGAACCCCAGTTGTAAAAATTATTTCATAGCTACTTCACAACTGTAATCTTGCTACTGTTATGAATCGTAATGTGAATGTCTGATAGGCAGGATACCTGATATGCGATTCCCAAATTGGCCACAGCCCACAGATTTAAAACTGACATTTTGACCTATCCTTGATCTTTCCAAGAGCTTCTATCATTTGAATCTTCATGGCTTTGTAGTCAACGATATTACAAAGGAAAAAAAAATAAACAAAAGCGCACAGCAACCTGTGTTATAGTCTAAGCAGGCGGCTGCTTGAATCTGGTTAAGCCGTGTGTATTTTTCCCCTAAGTCATTTGTAAGCATAGTGGAGAAGAGGAACATTATCTACCAACTAGAAGGCTGAATTGTGCAGGAAACGGAGCATGAAAAAGATTTGTGCTGTGATGTAGAGATTAGAGAGAACAGCCCATGTGTATTAATAAATGGAATGCAAATACAGCACATTCAAGTGTGACTTCAGTGTGACTTCCAAGGATTTGCTACTTGGAGAATATGTGTTCTCTAAGAAATATTAAGTACTGCTGTGTGTGTGTGTATGTACACGTGTGTGTGTGTGTGTGTGTGTGTGTGTGATGTGTGTTGTGTGTGTGTGGTATGTGTGTGTATGTGTGTGGTATGTGTATGTGTGTGTGATGTGTATGTGATGTGTGTGAGGTCTATGTTTGTGTATATGATGTGTGTGGTGTGTTGTATGTGTTCTATGTGTGTGTGTTGTGTGTGTGTGTGGTGTACACTACATTAGTGATTCAGTGATTCAGAAGGCTTTTCAACCCCAAGGTGATACAGAATTTATGCCCACTGAAATTCTCTCAAGGTACTTCTCTAATCACCCTGTTGCTCCATGAAGGTCAAGTTCAAATACTAGCCCCATGACATCATTCAAAACCAAGCCATGCATCCTCTTAAAACATCTCAGAGTTCACCTCCAAACCTCTCTACCCCATTCTTAGTTTATTCAGAGACGCATGCCAATACTTCCCACTGTCAAAGCTCCCCTGGCCCTTTCTCATCAACTTCTTCTGTCCTGCTGATCTAACCCTTGAATTGTGGACAGGCTTCATCTTCTCTAGTGTTTCACTCTTGGGGAAATGAGTCTCTTTGACATGTGTGTGTGTGTGTGTGTGTGTGTGTGTGTGTGTATGTACATCCATGCATCTGCTTGTATGGGTCATTGAACAACCTTGGTTTAATTCCTTAGGATAATGTCCACTTTGATTTTCTCTCTCTCTCTCTTTCTGACTATGCCTCTCTCTCTGTCTCTTTGTGTCTGTGTCTGTCCGTCTCTCTCTCTCTGTGTCTCTCTGTCTCTGTTTCTGACTATGCCTCTCTCTCTGTTTCTCTGTGTCTGTCTGTCTCTCTTTCTGCCTCTCTCTCTGTCTCTGTCTGTTTCTGACTATGCCTCTCTGCACCCACTACCATGCACTGCTTTCATATGGGTCCTGGGGATCAGATTCAGATTTTCAACAAGCACTTTATTGACCGAGGCATCTCCCCAGTCCACATCAGGATTTCTTATCCCTGGCTGTTTTAAAGAATGATTCCTTTAAGAAGACAAGAGATAACCACTGTTTGTGAAGAAAAAGAAATGCTTGTACCCTATTGGTGGGAATAGAAAGTTAGTATAGCCATTATAGAAAATAACACTGAGGGCCTCAAAAATAGGAAAATTAAATTATGGGCACTACCAGATGTTTTGGCAAGTTCATTATGATAGTTTGATTATGAAATACCCCCCATAGGTTAATAATCTTGAATTCTTAGTGAAGGGACCCATGCCCTGTGGGGTTCTCTTCTCTGGACCCCTGTGGAGAGCTGTGCCGTGTGAGCAATCACCATTATAAGATGGTGCTGGCCTCCACTGTGCCTAACTAGTAAATAAGCCTTGTGCGCAAGTGCGAGAGTGAACTCACACTTAGTCACTGCCTATCTTGGGACGTAGTAGTGGGGTTATGGGTGAGCAACGAATCAGGAGCTGACACGCCACATCAGGTGCTGAAACGCCATGGCTGAGGGCTATATAAGTGACCCCATTTTCCGGGGTCTGGGTCTTCCCTCTTGAAGAAGAAATAAAGCTTTTTGCTGCAGAAGATTCCGGTTGTCCCGAGTATGTTCTTGCCGGCGTAGCTCGGGATAGACCCCTATTAGGCATAGACCAAACCCAACACCAATTTCCAACATAAAGAGATCCTTTATCAAGCAAAGCAAAGAGACAAGGTGGCTGAATCTGAATCAGGCAGAAACAGCAGCAAATAGCTTTGTGGAATAATTTTAAGAGGAAAAGAGGGGAGGTCTATGTGAGAATGAGATAGGATGTGTTGGTAAGTTCTGATTTGGAATGTTAATTAGGGTAGCCAAATGGGGATTTTTGATTACTAGACCTTGATATTTTGATAGTCGGACCTTGGTGATCAGCCTCAGGAATAAGTCAGGCAAAAAGAAGTGACCAAATAAGGGAATAGACCTCATTGGTAGCTGTAGAAATGTGGAAAAGTTTAAGTAAGGGAATCTGACCGTTTAGCAAGGGAGAAGGGGATGGGACAGAGGGTGAAACCTTCCAGCGCCATGTTTGCCAAGTTTGCCTTGCTGGGGCTTATTAGAACCCTTCACTTGGTCTCCAGTAGGTGGCGCTGGTTGGAGAGTTTATGGAACCTCTACAAGTGGAGTCTTGCTGGAGGATGTAGGTCCCTGCAAGGTGAGGAGATTCAAGAGAATTCCCCCTTTCAATAAACTAGTTGTTTCCTCGGGATTCAGAGCATGAACTTCCAGTGTCCCCTCTTTCTGGCTCTGGTACAACCAGGTTCTGGTTGCATTCTTGAGCTGAATGGAGCATCCATTTAGCAAGGACTCTGGCAGGCTCCCCTGGGAGGAGGTCAGTGTTTGTGAAGAAACTCTCCAACCTGAACTCACCATTGCTGCGTTGATCTCTCTTTAAGAGGATTTCTACTTAAAAAATACAGAGCTGTGTTCAAAATGCGGTTAAGGGGGCCAGGGTTCCTTTAAATGGATAGAGCTTCATTATTAAACGAGGATAAAAAAAATCTACCATTATGCTTTAGAATTTTTCTTTTTTACATTTATGTGTGTGTCGGGGATGGGGCAGGGCACAGATGTGCCTCAGAGCGCTCCTGTGGCATTAGTGACAACTTGGAGAGTCAGTTCTCTCCTTTCATTACGTGGATTCCAGGGATGGAACTAAAGTTATTTGGCTTGATGGCAAGTCCTTTTTCCTGTTGAGTCGTCTCCCAGGTTCATACTAAACATTTTAATCTTTTGTTAATTTTTGGCGGGGGTGGGGGGGTGGGGGGTGGGGCTTTAAGACATTGCATTTGAGTAAGCAGTCCAAAGTCCTTAGAAACAATTAGAATTGCATCAAACTCTTTAATACTTAACAGTTCTTTTAAAAAAAAGGATTTCTTCTTTTAATTTATGTGTGTTACATGTCTATACACTTTCAAGCATGAGTGTGTGTGCCCAAGAAGGCCAGAGGCATAGGATCTCCTGAAGCTGGGATTACAGGTGCTTGTGAGCTACGTGATGTAGGCACTGGGACTGAACTCGAGTCCTTTGGAAGAACAGCATCTGCTTGTAAGTGCTGAGCTGCCCCTCAAGCCACTAATATGCTGTCTCCCTTGATCTGACCTCACTCAGCTGTGGAAGGTTTCTGATACAGAATGTAAAATAAACTCCACAACCAAGGTTTGTGTATTTAAGGATCCGCTACAAGTTAATGGGATTTTTTGAGAAGGGACTGGATCATGAGTCTCTGACCTAATCAATAGTCAGGCCTATTGATGGAATTGTAATTTAATGGCTTTACTGAGAAGTGCTGAAAACTTCCGGACAGGTCACTAGAGATGTGTCCTTGTTCTGGGTCTCTAAACAATTTTCTCAATGCTTCCTTGATGCATGATGTGAACACTTCTGGCCCACCATTCCCTTCAGACACAATGCTCTGCCTCACCTTAGGCCTCAGGCAATAAAGCCAGCTGCCCATGAACAACAGCCTCTGAAACTATGGGTCTAAATAAATACTAACTCCTGGACGATGTGCATGGTCATAGATACAAGATATAAACCTGCCTATCTCATGAGGCTTAACAAATGACACAGAGGGAGTTTTGCTCACAAAATCTGGGCTTAGAATAATTAGGTTGTCCTGTTTGGGAGCCTTGGGGAGATCCTGTTAACATTTATTGATTTATATCGTTATTTTCAATTTATTTGGTATATGTCAGAGAGTATATGTATACTCACATGTGGGCATTGGGGAGTGGCTTATCTGGAAAAGCACTTGCCAAACATGTACCAGGGCCTGAGTTTGATTCACAGAATTCACATGAAAAGAAGAATAGGCCAGGCCTGGTGGTTTATACCTTTAATGTCAGGGCTGGGCTAGTGGGGACAGGTAGATCCCAGGGGCTCGGGAGCCAGGTGACCTAGCGTCTTGGTAAACTCCTGCCAGTGAGAGATCCTGTTTCAAGAAAGAAAGAAAAAGGGAAGAATGAAAGAAAAAAAGAAAGAAAGAACATCTAAAAATTATACCTAAAGTTAGTCTCTGGTCTCCATGAACATACAAATGTGAACATGTACTTGCACATACCTGGGCTCTTACTTACACATACACAGGCAGGTCAACACACACACACACACACACACACACACACACACACACACACACACACACACTTTATGTTTAGACTTAGGTTTATCCCCTAAGATAGCTCATGCAATTATTTTGAAAACTTCCAAAGTTCGGGATCCAGTCATTCTTGGTCTTAAGCATGTTTGATAAGATATTCTTAAACCTACATTAAAAGGGGGGAAAAAAACCCCAAAACTAAGACCAGGTGTTGGAGAGATGGCTCAATGGCTACGAGCACTTGTTGCTTTTGCAGAGAACCCAAGTTAAGTTCCCAGTACCATGTCAGCTCACAACCACTTGTAACCCCAGCACCAGGGGATCCAATGCTCCCTTCTGGACTCCACAGTTACCTGTACTCATGCGCACATACCCCCCCCCCCCCACACACACACAGAGAGAGAGAGAGAGAGAGAGAGAGAGAGAGACAGAGACAGAGACAGAGACAGAGACAGAGAGACAGAGAGAGAGACAGAGACAGAGAGAGGAGAGAAGAAAAACTCTTAACAAAAACTCCTCAGGGTTATTCTATAACCTTTTTAGGAGTTAGGTCTCTAACTTCAAAACCCTTTAAACACAGATGGTCTGATGACATAAGGTCATCTTGTTCTTTGAGTGAAAAAAATTACAGCCACTTACTATTGCCTATAAAATATTGCTTCATTAACTTGAAGACTGTAATTAACTACATCTCAGCCTTCTGTCTCCAGGCAGATATCCATAATTTCTTTAGTCGTTCTCCACAGTCTGCTTCTAACCTGTTCATCATTTTCCTTGCCCTCTTCATATTGTCAGTAGAAAGGGAAAACACCCTTTTAAATACAAGCTAATCACACACGACCTTCTGTCTAGGATTTTATAGAGATTCCCACAGTAAATGAAAGCACTCTCTTTCTCTCTCTCTCTCTCACATACACACACACACACACACACACACACACACACACACACAAACACACACACACAGGACAATGTTTTAAAAGAATTAAAAGGAAGAGAAGGAAGGGGAAAAGAGGGAGGGAGTGAAGAAGGGAGGAAGGAAAGAAGGAAGGAATGGAAGAAACAAAGGAAGAAATAGAATGATATATGAGGGAGCCAAGGAAGTGCAGAAGGAAGGAAAAGAAAGAGGAAAAGAAAGTACGGAAGTGTTCTGGTGCTTAGAACAAAGGAGTTTAAAAAAAAATCCCAAAGCTTTGAGAATCTCAACATGTAGCTCAGGCCAGTGTCAAACTGAAGATGCTTCTGCCTCAGTCTCACAAAAGCTGGAATGATAGGCGCCATCAAATACAGCCTTTTCAGAGATCTGGATCTGAATTGCTTGACTCTCTGGCTCTAGAAGCTATGGACATGGATAGCTGATTGTAATTATATTAAAGATTGGAACCAGACGAATATTAATACCACTGCTTAAGCCAAAATATTCCACCTCTGACTGGTGAATGACTCCTGGTCCATGCAAGTACAGGGCATGGTGATGAACTCTCGTGATTGTCTCTGGAGGGAGAATTTTGCCTTTATAAATCTGACCCTGAAGAAAGCATAGGTCATTTATTTTGCTGAATGTCTAATGAGCAGAAGGTAACAGGATTTCATAGAAGAGACAAGGCCATCCACTCTTTAAGTCAGGCATCAATTCAGCCTGGGGAATCACGTGATTACTTATGCCTCTCATTTGGGCTTGTTAAGTAATTACTACGTAAATTATTAGGATAATGTAATATGCATGACTTTAAGGAATGACAAATTGTAGCTAACTTTCTTAATTTGTTGCCATAGTGACATTTCTAGAAATTCTAAATTGTTCCTCTCCTATGTATAAATTACTGCCACCCTGCTCTGTGTTTAGGTTTGATTGGTGAGACTGTAATTGCACCATAGCGAAATGACTCCATTTCGAGTACTGAGAAATTTGCTTTAGATTCTTCTATATCCAATGAATATCCAGTTGGCTCAAGGGTCTGAATCAGGGAGAGTATTCAGAATTTGAAACATAATTCACAGCTGTAGGCTTGGTTCAGCAGTATAGTCCCTGTAAAGAATACCCTAATAAGGACATAGAAGTGTGGCTTAGCAGTAGAGCACCTGCCTAGAATCCCCCCTCCCCGGGGGGTACTGGGGTGTGGCTCAGTGGTAGAGCACCTTCCTAGAATCCCCCAGTAAGGGGCTGGTGGTGTGGCTCAGTGGTAGAGCACCTGCCTAGAATCCCCCAGTGAGGGGCTGGGGGCGTGGCTCAGTGGTAGAGCCCCTGCCTAGAATCCCCCCAGTGAGGGGCTGGGGGTGTGGCTCAGTGAGAGAGCCCCTGCCTAGAATCCCCCAGTGAGGGGCTGGTGGTGTGGCTCAGTGGTAGAGCCCCCGCCTAGAATCCCCCAGTGAGGGGCTGGTATATGTCTTAGATGTAGAATACCTGGCTAGAATTCCCCTAGTGAAGGGGTGGATATGACTCCATGCCACAATGCTTGCTAGTGTGTGAGGCTCTGGCTTTATTCCATACTTTAAAAAGAATCAGATGAGACAACCATTTTTTCCCTCCCATTACCTTTGAATCCCTTTCTTTTCTTAGTAATCACCACCAAGACCCTATTATGAAGAGTAGTTCTCCTGGGCTCTCCTCAAAACCAAAGACTTTCTCTACTATACTTAATTCTGTCTAAAGGAAATGTTCACATATCCTTTCTTGTTTTCCACTGATATTGAAGAATATATTAGTTACTTTTGTGGTTGGAAGGGAACCCTGGAAGAAGACAAAAAAAAATGTACTAGGTGATATCCTGTGAATGATGGTCTCCTCCCCCCATTTGTATGTGTATATGGATGTACATGTATGAACGTGAGGATGATGTTGGAAATCATCTTCAGTTGCTCTTCTACCTTATTCATTGAGATTTAGAGCTTAGTCAGATTTAGAGCTCACTAAAATGGCTAGTCTCCCTACATCAATGTGCTTTGGGGACCCCCAGTCTCTGCCTTCTGAGACTGGATCTACAATGAGACCACATGCTCACCCCATGTTTATGTAGGTTCTGGGGAACCCAAGCTCTTGGTTCTCATGCTTGCATGGCAAATGCATTAACATCTGACCCAGCTTGCTAACCCAAAGACACGCTTTTACCACTGTACTTCTTAGTGCCTATCTTTTAACAATTGTGACAAAACAGAGCAGGTGAAATGGTGCAAATGTAGACAAAAGAAGTAGTAACACCCAGGGCACCAACTTATGGCTGCAAAACTCAACATGGATGCCATTGGAAGCAGCAGAGTTTGGGGGAAACCATGCAAATAGACATTCTGCTTTGGCAATGAATGCATAGTCAACAGCATCAAAACATATAATCGCAGCTATGAACAGTAGAAAGTGGCGGGGGAGGTGGATCGGAAGGAGCTTCAATGCGAGCAGGAGGATCTGAGTCGTAAGACCTCTCACTTGCCGTGAAAGTATGGCTGCAAATGTGACCCCAGCACTACCAGGAGCAGAGACAGGAGGATGGTTGGGTCTTGCTGACAGCCAATTTAATTCCAGGTCCAATGAGAGATCCTGTCTTAAGAAATTAAAGGGTGAGAGTGATAGACCAGGATGGCTAGCTTTCTTCTGTGGCTTCCATGTGTGTTCATATGTATGAATACATACATGCACATATGCCACAGACACACACAGAAAAAGTACCAGCGAGTGTGAGAGAAGAGATAACTCCCTAAGCACTTTTGTGTTCTAGTGATTAAATGCCCAAGCACTAAAATAATTATAGGGGTCAGAGAGATGGCGCAGTGTTAGAAGAACTTATGGCTCTTGCAGAGTATCTGAGCTCAGTTCCCAGAATCCGTGTTGTGGGACTCACAAGCTTCAGGAGATCTGACACCATCTTTTGGCCTCTGTGTGAACCTGTACACATGATACATGTACACAGAGACACACAGATTAAAAATAAAATAATTAAGAGTAGATTCATTGCCCTCTATCCCATCTCCTCTAGGCTAGCTTTATGAACTTTTCAATCTAGAGAATTCAATTCCTTATTAAGCTTCTATCAAAAGAGTTGGCCATAGACCAGGCTTTGTGGAAAAAACATAGTAAATTTCAAAAAGCAGAAATTGCAGGGTTCATATTTTCTGATCACAAAGCAAAACAGGCATAATGATGCTAAGCATTTAAAATACCCACTTGCTTAGAAATTAAAACAAAAACAATAATACGTTTTTTTAAGTCCATGAGGAAATAAGATTCATAATTATAGGGCGTTGAAAAAAATCCTAGTAGTGAAACAGTTCTTACCAAGTGTTATGGAATGTGGTTGAAGTGGAGGGGAGGGATAAATGTGCACTTATGCACACTCAAATTTTGAAACGAGAAAGTATGTAAATAAACAAATATTCAGCTCAAGAATCTAGATATCAGGGTTGGGGCTAGGGGACATTAGAGGGAAAGAAATGAAGATTGAACCAGGACTTACCTGTCTTCTTACGATGGCTTTGAATGTCTGAGAAGATTGGGAAGGGGGGCACCAGGAAACTCTAGGCTGTTTGTGTCAAATTCCCCTTTTCTGGGATTAGGAGATGCCTCAGCTGGGAACATGCCTGCCACACAAGCAGGAGGAACTGAGTGTGGGCCTGAACCTACTCAGCATTAGTGAAGATCTCATGGCATAAGGAGAAATAAGCTTCTAGGGAAATGTAACAGGGTGTGTGTGTGTGTGTGTGTGTGTGTGTGTGTATGTGTGAGTGTGTGTATGTGTGTGAGTGTGTGGATGTGTGTATATGTGGATGTGTGTATATGTGTGTGTATGTGTGAGTGTGTATGTGTGAGTGTGTGTGTATGTGTGAGTGTGTGAATGTGTGTATATGTGTGTATATGTTTGTGTGTATGTGTGAGTGTGTATGTGTGTGTGTGTATGTGTATGTGCGTGCATATGTAGGGAACAGGGAGGCTACTGTTTAGACATTGCTGGAAGGAGGCTGTTCATCTGTTCACGGGGGCCATTCTGATATGAGATGTGGCTCAAACATTTTTCAATAGTTTCTACCTCCTAAGACTCCTCAAAGAGGAATTAAAGCTTTAACTCTTGGTAGGGGCATGCTAAGTTATAACAGTGAGGGCAAGGTACATGAGATTTTGTGTGTGTCTGTTTGGGTATGCACCCAGGTGTGTTTGCATGTATATGTGCATGTGAAGGCTGGAGGCCAACTTAGGTGTTTCTTGAGACAGTGCCATTCAGCCTGGAATTCACCAATTAGACTAGGCTCACTGGCCAGTGAACCCCAGGGATCCTCTATCTCTGTCTCCTCAGGTGAACTCCATCTTGCACAGCCTTTTCTGTGGGAAGGTCTGAACTCATGTCTCATAGTTGCACAGCAAACACTTTACCAACAGAGCCACGCCACATAGTTCCTGATAGCAGGGATGGAGAATCTTTCTACAATGAAAAGCTTAATACATCAGTTCATAGATATCCCAAACTTCCCCATGCAAAACATCAAGAACAGAAATGAGAAAATAACAGCAAAAATCTTGAGGAGAAAGGGCTATTAGTATTACTTTAGTTTAAAAAGGTATTTTTAAGAACCAGTGAGATAGCTTGGTATGTAAGGATGCTTACTGCCAAGCCAGAGACCCATATGGGGGAGAACTGACTCCCAAGGTTGTCCTCTGACCTCCACATGTGAGCCATGGTGCCACCCTTCATGACTAATCAATCAATTAAAACATATAAATTCTTTTAAGCCAGATGTGGTAAGAGTCACCTGAAGTAACAGGTACGTAGGAAGCTCAGCAACGATGATTGCAATTTCAAGGCCTGCTCTGGGCTACAGAGTAAGTTCAAGGCAAGCCTGGGCAACTCAGTGAGACTCTGTTTTAAAATAAAAAGTCAGAAGAAAGGGCTGGGGATGTAGCTCAATTATAGAGTGGTTGCCTAGTGTGTGTCAGTCACCAGTACTGCAAAAAGTGATCATAAGGGGGCCAGGAGGAATGGCTCAGAGGTTAAGAGCGCTTGTGGCTATTGCAGAGGACTGGAGTTTGAGTATCAGATCCCATGCTGCTGGTAACATCAGTTCCAGAAAATCCAATGCCTTCTGCTGACCTCCAGGGACACTGAACTCACATGTATACACACACACACACACACACACACACACACTCACACACACTCACATGTACACTCACACACACTCACACACACATACACACACTCACATACTCACACACACATACACACACATACACACATACACACACATACACACACACACATACACACACATACACACACACTCACATACACACATACACACACATACACACATACACACATACATACACATACACACAGACACACACACAGACACACACAGACACACACATACACACTCGCACACACTCACATGTACACTCACACACACACACACATACACACACTCACATACTCACACACACATACACACACATACACACATACACACACATACACACACATACACACACACATACACACACACATACACACATACACACACATACACACATACATACATATACACACAGACACATACACAGACACACACATACACACACATACACACACATACACACATACACACACATACACACACATTCACACACACATACACACACACTCACATACACACACATACACACACATACACACATACATACACATATACACACAGACACACACAGAGACACACACACAGACACATACACAGACACACACATACATACACACACACACACACACACACACTACACCCCACAATTAAAAAATAAGATAAAAATTAAACATAAAAACAGAATATGTCCAGAGAGATGTTCAAAATGAAATAATAGGTAAGTTTTAGAAACTACAACTGGCAAGATGACTCAGGATATAAAGGGATTGCCACTCAAGCTTGGTAACCTGAGTCATACCCTCAGATCCCACATTGTAGCTAGAAGGAGAAAACAGACTAATTGTGTCCTCAACGTTATCCTCTGATGTACACACACACACACACACACACACACACACACACACACACTCTTCACGCACACGTGTGTACATGCATGCTCACATGCATACATACATATGTACTGTGGCACATGGACATTTGCACCCCTCATACAATAATAAAGTTAAAATAAGTTAAAACCTCTCAACCTACTGAGTAAATAAATGGCTAGAAAAAAAAAAGACAAGCAACACAAAATATACCTTTTTATCCTATCAAGTGTGTAAAGAAAAAAAATCTAGAGTATAATGCTGAGCTGTGAATGAAGAGATTGAAGTTCTCCTCCAAGTAGCTGATGGGAATATGAATTGATTCCAATTCTGAAAAGCTTTGTGGCAATATACATGATGGTCTTTTAAATTGTTTATGTCTTTGACACAGTGATTTAATGCCGAGGAATCTGTCTTGCAAAAATAATCAGAGAGGTGGACAAAGATGTATGAATAAGGCTATTCATATTTCTCTATTATTAATAAGCCAGTGGGGAAAATTAGAGAGAGAGCGTTCAACAATAGACGAATGGTTGGTTAAGTCAAGGCGTGCTCATACAATGGATTATCATACAGTCACTTGAAACCAGGTTTTTAACCATTAAGGATAAAGAAGGAAAATGCTCACAATAAAACAATATGCTCCACAGCTAGAGATGTAGCTCAGCAGTAGAGAATCTCCTGCTGAGAATTCCCTAGTAAGGAATGAAGGATGTGGCTCAGTGTAGAGCACCTGCTTGGAGTTCCCCAGTGAGGGCTGGAGGCGTGGCTCAGTGGTAGAGCCCCCTGCATAGATTCCCCAGTGAGGGGCTGGGGGCATAGCTCAGTGGGAGAGCCCTTGCCTAGAATTCCCCAGTGAGGGGCTGGGGGCATAGCTCAGTGGTAGAGCCCTTGCCTAGAATCCCCCAGTGAGGGGCTGGGGGCGTGGCTCAGTGGTAGAGCCCCTGCCTAGAATCCCCAGTGAGGGGCTGAGGGTAAGACCTAGCTTATGCTGTGCTACCTGTGTAGCCTGGTTGAGGACCCAGATTTGGTGTCCAATACTGTCGCAATATATCCTACAACAGCAATAGCAATGACAACAACAGTTTAAGAAAACAAGAGGATAAAAGATGACAGGTGACTTATTCAGACGCACCTAGCCTCCCCCAGTGCTACAGTGATCATTCCTCGAGGTAAAATTTGTGTTTTGAAATTAAATTCTTTATGCAATGGTATCAAAGATGGAGTTCCTTTGGGTTAATAATCAGATATTAGGGGCTCTACCCTCACCATTGGTATCGTGTTCTTGTAGGATGTCCAAGGGGCATGTGTTAGTCCTGTGAGGACGGAGTAGGAAGGAATGGTGGGAGCCTCTGACCTTCTCATGCCCAACTTGGTGTGCTTCCCACACAGCATTATCCTCTGCTCAAGGGTTTGTTGGCATGAAGTGAGAGCAGTATGTATGACTCAACCTGTTGGTCAGGAGGGAAACTATTAGCTCGGTTAAAGAGAAAAGATGGCTCGATGACCGCTTTAATACTAGCGATAAAGAGAGTGTTTCGCTCTGGGTCTGCAAAACGCATGATTTTGGAAGTTCCTGCAGCATCGATTTTGCCAGTCATTTGTAAAGGTGGGATCAATTCCAACCTTGACTCCCAGTCACTTCAGTTTATAAAAACAAAGCGAAAAAGCTCAGAGTTGGCCAGTCTGGAGCAGGGAAGTGAAGCGTCTCATCTCAGCTGCAAAATTGAGTCTTCCTGACCTTGAGGCTGTAGGGGGGTGGGGGTGGGGACACAGGAGTCAGAGAAGGAAAAACGGAGCAGGAAGTGGAGCTGTACTTTATGTCACAAGCAATCTTTCTTCTAACAGCCCTTGCTTTCTTCTCTCTGTCCTTCCTTCCTGTTATCTACTCTCTTTCTTTCTCCTCCCTTCCCCTTTCCACTCCCCATGCCTCCTTCCATCCATCTCCTTGCCTCACTCCCACCTCCAGCCCTGGCTTTCTCCTCTCCTTCCCTCTGTACCTCCTTCACCATGACTCCTGTTAAAGCCCTCAAGTAGCTTGTTTAAGTCTCTGTTCCATTCAGCATTGCAAAAATCAGAATGAAAGCCATAAACCTCAAACACACACACACACACACACACACACACACACACACACACACACACACACCAATTGTTCTCAGGTCTTAATTCTTGGAAGAATTAGAACTCTTGGACGCTGTAGCCAAGAGCCCAGTCTTTGTGGTATAAAAGATGTGCCTGATGTGCTTTCTCTCAAGGGAAGGGGCTCATGCTGTCCCTTCCACTTAAACCTAGGCACACCTCTGCTGTCTCATCTCTGAACAGAAAGTTGCAGAAGTCCATAAATTCTTTAAAATAATGAGAGGAGGGAGGGAGGAAGGAAGGGAAGTAGGTTGGTTGGTGACTAGTCCAAATGTGTCCTGCCCTATTGTTTTGAGAGAGACAGAGACAGAGAGAGAGACAGAGAGAGAGACATATAGACGTATTCTGTTTTTAAGTATTTCTGACTCAGGTAAGTGGGCAGACAGAGACACAACAGCATAGTGGGTGCTTAGAGGACAATTCAGGCTGAAGCATCAGGAACAGACTGTGTGGTAAGATCTCTGAAGAGAGGAGTCAGAGCCCCTGCCGCAGAGGAGGAAACCTCTTCTACAGCTGAGAAGTAGCCTGTAGCCAGGCTCTCAGATTCCAGAAGCAGGGGAACATCTAGGGTGTGGGCCTGTGCACTGGAGGCTTTCCACGGAGATCTCTGGCCCGGCCAGGTGTGAGGGTTCAGGCGAAGGGAAGAGAACTCAAGAAGGGAGGGGGGAATTGCCTCTGCCACCTCTGCTGCTGCAGCTGCCTTCACCCCTGCCTCCATAGTTGCCTCTTAAGTTGCTCCAAGATGCTGCATAGGTCGGTCGCTCTGTACTGAGTTGGGCCAGGCTGAGCTAGGTGGGAGGCTGACTCCAGCGAGAGGTGTGAGGGAGCTTCTAGTGGCGTATTTGGGAGAGCAGATCTCTTCCCCAAGTGGCTGTGTTACAGCTCTCATGACAGAAGCTCTCAGACGATGGAGTCATTCTCACACCTTTACTCCTTCTGGACAGGATATTATATAAGTTTTGGGGTGAATCAGGGTCTGACAGCAGGTAATTCCTATTGGTTTGGTCTGAAGGCTTGGGGATACCTTATCTACATGTGGGAGGGCTTGGGGGTGCTTCTCCTACATTGATGGCCACAAACCTCTCTCTGGGGAGCTGTGGGGGGATTGTAGCTACATGATAGGGGCCTGGTGCCCAGGAACAGGCAAAACGCCTACTGTCCCTTTAGGGTCACCAGGGTTTCTAGCCTTAGCTCAACTGGGAACTAGGATACCTTTCACAGCCCACTGCCCCACATGGGGCCGTTATGGTTTTGATTTAAACACACTTTCCTGGTGAGAGATTCTGACATTCTGTTAGCTAGCAGGTTGCTACAGATACTGTGGCATGAGCAGAGCCTAGATCCTAACATCACATTCTTACAGTGGCCATTCTCTACTTTCTGCTTTTTATTATATGTTTGCCTTAATTGGTGTCTGGAGGATGTGGGCTGCTGAACTTGATCTTCTCGGGGTAGTGATTGTTATCCCAAGTTCAGTGACAATGTCACCTCTTTGCTATGAGTGGCCTGCAGTAGAGTAGCAGCGTGTTTCCTCTGGAGGGCTCCCCTGCCTAGTCGGCTGTGTCCTCTCTTAAACATAAGGGCAGAGGCTAGGAAAAGAGAAGGGCTCACAGAAGATGGGAGCCTGTGCCGGTTACTTTTCTGTTGCTGTGATAAAACACCATGACCAAGGCAATTTATAAAAGATAGAGTTTATTCAGGCCTATGATCCTAGAGCTGTGGTTTTCAACCTGCAGGTCAAGACTCCTTTGGGGTTGCATATCAGATGCCCTGCATATCAGACATGTACATTATAATTCATAATGTTAGCAAAATTATACAGTTATGAAGTAGCAGAAATTATTTTTTTTATAGTGAAGGTCACCACAACATGAGGAGCTGTAGTAAAGGGTCACAACATTAGGAAGGCTGAGAACCACTGTTGTAGAGGGATGCGAGCTTATCATGGCAGGGAGGCATGGCAGCAAGTGGCGCCGGGAACTCACATCCTTTACCGTGAGCATGAAGCAGAGAGAACAAACTGGCAGTAGGCAAAGCCTTAAGCCCCCAAGCCAGCCCCTAACTGCACATTTCCTCCATCAAGGGACACCACCTAAACCTCCTCCAAATAGCGCCACCAACTGGGAACAAAGTGTGCAAATGTCTACCACTATGGGGGACATTTTCCATTCAAGCCACCATACTTGTGGGCTTTTATCAGTTACTATGTTACCAAAATTAGGGCTGCAGAGTGTGCTCTAAGAATCTAGGGTCAGCTGCTTATCCTCCACAAGGCATTTAGAACAGCCAAGTTAATAGCAAAAAGCAGAATAAGGGGATCTAGTCAACATGGCCCCATTGAGAAGAGGGACCTAAAGAGATCCAGTGATTCCCTATGGTCCATCTTTGGGGTCTTGAAACGGTATTAAAGTTTAAATAGAGGACCACACATTTAAGTCCAAGTGTGGTACCACCCACCATTGACTCATTATGATGTTGGTTCCAGTCTCTTCATATAAGGTCAATTTGACAATTTGTGGGAGGCAAGTTCCCCTTTGGCAGGAAGCCAAGCTTCAGCCTTTTCTTTTTCACAGAGTAAGCTGCTTTAGGGGGATTCCAGTTTCTTGGGGTTCATTGTCTCAGTAGTTTGACAGAATGTGGGACACAAGTGTTTCTGTAGAATATATTCATTTCTGCCAGCTAGGTTATAAGTCAATGCTAACCCCAGTCCTGAACCACCATGTCTTCACAGAACAGCAAGTAGGGTAGCTACTTCTCTCCTTTTACTTTGCCTTTGCCTTGTTGCAGATGTCGCTCTCTGAGTATGGAGACGATGATGGATAGCCAATCCTTGTGTGATATTGCTGCTCTCAGTTGGGTGGATCTGGCTCCACAGGTCCTTGAGTTGAGAGTGATGACAATAGGAGAAAGTCAAACTGCTGAGGCAGACCTTGAAGCACACACGCTCCTTTTTCTTTCTGCCCTTCTTCCTGAACTTGGTTCATGTTTCAGGTTTGGTGAATACTATTTGCAAAATGAGGCCAGAGGTCGTAGCTGCCTATTAGCCCTCCTGTCGAAGGATGTCTCCACTTCTATTTTTCATACCTTGAGTTCATTTCATCAGGTTTTAGGAAGCGGTAGACATTCATTTGGTGTCTTCCTTATCTCCCTCGCCTCCCTTTGCTACTGCCCTTGATTCTGAACCCCTCTTTACTCAACAGTTCCAACAAAAAGGAGACTCCAGCCAAAACCAAGTGAGGGATGAGCTCACAGATCACATACTGTATCTTTTCTGATGACCAGTGATATCCATAAGCAGGTAAGAATAATAGATGATTCAGAGTTTTTTTTTTCTTTCTGGTGTGTGTGTGTGTGTGTGTTTGTGTGTATGTGTGTTTCAAGGATTTATGGATATTCCTTTTTGCCTTATCTGGAATTAGAATATAATTATGGATGGTGGGCCTGAGGGAAATTATGGTTATTTTTCTTTTTTTCATCCAATGAGGACTAATAGAGCAAACAGGGTAATTTATAAACTATGTGAGGGCAGTCTGGGATAACTGGTCTACCACCCAGATTGTTAGATTTTTTTTTTTTTTTTTTTTGAGTGTCAGACCTATCAACTCAGAAGAATGCTGTTTGGTTCACTTCCTCTCACTTTAGAATTAATAAATACCTTTCTCTGGGAGATTGTAGCTCTCTGTTCTAGTGTCCTTTCTGTTGTTGTGATAAAGCACTCTGACCCAAAGCATCAAGGGATGGAAAAAGTTTATTTCAGCTTATAGGCTGGGATTAGCATAGTCCATCACTGAAGAAAGTCAGTGCAGGAGCTTGAAACTACTGCTTTCTGGTTTACTTGTAAAAGACCTGCATGGCTACCTTTCTTGTAGAGCTCAGGACCACCTACCTAGAAAATGTTACAGTTTACATTGGGCCAGGCTCTCCTGTGTGAATCAAGACAATGCCCCAAAGATATGCTCAGAAGCCAATCTGATCTAAGTAACCCTTCTGCTGAGATTCCTTACCCATAAGGCTCTAGGTTGTGTCAAGTTCACAATTAGAGACCAGTTGGATGGGCATGGAACAAGTCAGTTGAAGGAGGCAATGAAAGAGAACTCTATGTGGTTTGAAGGTCTTCTGACCCCCAAGAACAATCTTTGAACCAATAGCTCCTGTGCCAGTCATACAGTGGATCCTCGAGGGAGGAAGTGAAGAACAAAGTCCTGATCAAGAGTTGGAGTAAGAGGGAGGCCTCAGTTATGGTGTCTCTTGGGTGTTTAAAGGGTACTTCATTTATTCAATGGAATTTTGATCAGAGTTCAGCACTGGTAGAGCTTTGGAAAAATCTGGGAACCATTTATCAATATAGAATCCATGACTTATGTCAGAGTACATTGGGGTCCTGGAATACATATAGTCTTCAAAGGGGGCATCAGTAGACAACCTGATATAGCCAGTAGTTACTTTGTGTGTGGGGTATGGGTGTACGTGTAGGCATGCGCACATGCATGTGTATGTGTGTGTGTGTGTGTGTATGTATGTATGTATGTGTATGTATGTTTTCATTTGCTTTTACAAGCCAGAGGTCAATGTTGGATATTTCTTCAATTACTTCCTGTTTTATTTTTTGGGAAAGGGCATTACACTGGCTTTGGGCTTACTAATTCAGCTACTGACTACCCAGCAAGTCTCAGGGATTCTCCTGCTTTTATCTCCCCAGCTTGCATTACAAGCACAAACTACTGTGAGTGGCTTTTAAGTGTCTCCCTGGGAATCAAACCCAGGTCTTAATGCTTGCGCGGCCCACATTTTATCAAACTTAGCTATCTCCCCAGCCCTACAGTTCATTTGTCTTAAACATGTGTCCAGTAGCTTGCTTTCATGTATTTGATATGCCCTAAGAATATAGAGGGGACTGTGTACATTGCATCATATTCTTCAGAGACAGCATTCTGTGGGCAAGTTTGGTGTGCAAGGAATTGAATGACAGGTAGTGAAGAGGGAAACATTGTTCTGGGAAGGGGAAGTAGGGGCAGAGATGCAGAGGTCAGATTAAAGGCAAGACCGGGAAAGGGGGATTTATTACTGTGGAAGAACTGTGCAGTAGGCTGGGCTCAGTGGGTAGGAGCACTTGCTGTCAAAAATACAATGACCTGAGCTCAAATCTCCAGAAGATGTGAAAAGCCAAATCCCAAGCATGAGTATCTGTAATCCCAGTGTTTCTATGGAGAGATGTGGAGTATCCTTGGGAACCCCAGAAACAGCCAATTTGATGTATACAGTAACAAAACAAGGAGATCCTGTCTCAAACAGGAAGGGATATAGGATCAGACAACTGAGATTGTCTTCTGACCTTCACATGTGAGATGGCATGTGCATACCTCAGTCACACACAAACACAAAATATAAACATACATATGTAACTATGTAGTATATCAGAATCTTGGCAGTGCTAATGGATCTCCCTCTTTCAATCCTATGAACTAATGTTTGCCTAGAATGTGTCTAGAGTTTTCAGACTCAATTCATCCGATTCATCTGTGCAGATGCCCCAGTGAATATCTCCCGGGCCTGCTTCAGGAGATAACAGGTTCACAGAGAGCCTTAGGTGACCAAAATATTTTACCTCGATCCAAGACTTGGGAAAAACTCTGGCCTTGAATGACAGAGATCCTACCCATGGTTCATATGGCGGGTTGCAGACTTTACAATGAGCTTTCATTATGACAAATCAATGTGACACAAACATTTTATTACTGTGTATGGCTCCCTCCTCCTTTGGAGTCCTGTCCTAAAAACCTGGCTGGCTTTAGACCAACTGGCTAATTACTTGTGCTGTAATGATCAACCTGCCTAATTTATCACTTCTTTGAACATTTAATTAGCCAGCAGTGCAAGACAATTAGGTTCTGAATTAGGATAAATTAAACTGCTAGCTTAGCAGCTCTAAGGACATGGAAACTATAACCAATTACATCTGCAAAAAGATTTGACATAACCACCAAAGAACAAGAGTTTGACATGGGCCCAAGAGCTAGATGTGAAGATATTCTGGGGAGTCACATAGAGATGGTTTTAGACCAGAAAAATAGGAAAATGGGGTACAAACTGGGAGAACAGGGCCAGACTTTAGATTCTGTGTGTGTGTGCGCACACATATTCACGCATGCGAGAGAGAGAGTTTTATGTGTATAGATGCATTTACACCACACATGTATGCCCATACATGTACAAAATCCAGAAGTATATGTTGTATGTCCTACTCTATCACCATTCACATTACTTTTTTGAGGCAGGGTCTCTCACTGAACTTGGAACTAGGGTGGCACTCAGCCAGCCCAGAAATGCTCCTATCTCTGCATCCCACAGTGTTGGGGCTACAGGTACAACAGGTCCCTGATGGTTTGTTTGCACTAGTTCTGGAATTCATGCAGGTCTCTTACCTACCGAGCCATCTTCCCAAATATAGATCTTTTATGCCTGGTTAGAGGAACCTTATAATCTTCTGACAACTGACCATATTATTTTCTATAACCAGAGCTAGAAATTTACATACATATATACATTTATGTATGTATACATTTATGTATATATGTATTTACATACATATATACATTATGAAACATATATACCCAAATGTATATATGTATGTATTTTTATGACTTATCTTGTTTCAGGTTCTTGGCCATCGGAGCAATAGTAGGGATGGATTCCATTTTGTAGAGTGGGCTTTAAATCCAATCAGAGAGTAGTTGGTTACTCCCAATGCTTGTACCACTAATACACCAGTATATCAGGCAGGCAAGTCTCCATTGTAGATCACAAGGTTTGGAGCTTGGTTGGTGGTTATCTTTCTCCTCTGGTACATGAACACTAGTCAGTATGGGTGAAGGACCTAGTTTAACACCAGCTTGACTTCTTCATGTTCAGTAAGATATATAGGTGTTGTCTTCAGGAACGAGGACTTAGTGTCAGTTCGTGGAGAGCAAGCAACAGCCTTGGCAATTGCCAGAGTTGTTTGGGGATTTCCATGGGACCCATTGAGCAACAACTCAACTAGTTATAACCCATTTGCTGCACAGGAAGTTTCACTTCCTGGTGAAAGGTGTCTAGTTGGGGTGTTATCTCCTCCTTAATTTGGTGACTTCATTTAGACGTCTTTCATAAATGTATATAGTTGAAGAAACTTCTACAGTTGTTAGTCCATATGATCCCTCACATGGCCCTTAGTGGTTTGTTTGTTCTCCCTTACCTTCCTCTTCCCTCCCCTTTCCCTTTTAAGCTTTGTTAACTCTTGAGTTTGCTGTACAGTGATGTCTGCAAAAGAATACACTTAAGGATAGTGTATTGTGGTGGAGAATGCCAAATTACATTGCTTTAGCTTCATATTGGATCATAAATCAATCTTTCAATTATCAATTTGTAGTTTTATCTTTAAAAACTGTTTTTTAAAGTTGGCTGGGAATGGCTGAGTAGTTATCAGTGCTTACCAATCTTGCAGAGGACCTATTTGGTTCCTAGCACCCATGTCAAGTGTCTCACAACCATCTGTAACTCCAGCTGCAGGACTTACAGCTTCTGGTGTCCTCTTCTGATCTCCATGGTCATTTCACGAAAATGTGCATGTGCTCCTGCACATATATAGCTACACACACACACACACACACACACACACACACACACACACACACACACACACGAAAAGCAGAAGTCCTTCACAGTAGAGTAAAGAGCCTCAGGGTTTTTACAGTAAAAGCTGGTATATAGCTTCTAGCTTGTTTTTAACTAATCTTGGTTTTTATATGAGCTATTGGAGCTCAGGGCCCAATTATCTGCCATGGGGAAGAAAGTGGCTGCTCTCCAATCTATGCTTCACCCCAAATTCACACAGAAAGGCTCTAAGGCTAAGAGAAATTCTTTCACTTGCTCTGGCCAGGACATCACCTAAGTCAGACCCCCTACAGGCTCCCTGATTTCTGTGAATCCCATGAGTTCCAGATAGTTGATTGCATGGACTGTGCTCTCCTGGTGTGTCCCTGACCCCTCAGGTTCCTCTAATCCTTCCTCTTCCTCATCCACAGGACTCCCTGAACTGTACCTAGTGTTTGGCTGTGGGTGAGACTCTACATCTGTTGCCATCAATTTCTGGATGAAGTCTCTCTGGTCACTTTGCTGATAATTCTGCTATGTTCCAGTCCCAGAACACTCTGTAGACAGGACAAACTTTAGGTTGAAGGTTTTATGGCTGGATTGGTTTCCCTATACCTTCAGTTGAGTTCTTGCCTGGTTACAGAAGATGGCCAGTTCAGGTTCCATGTCCACCCTCCCCCTACCTCCATTGCTAGGAGTTTTTGCTAGGGTTACTTGTAGATTCCATGGAGTTTCATTGCTCCAGGTTTTCATCTTGCCCCTGAAATGTCCCTTCCCCCACTCCCAATTTTATTCCAGTTATTTCTCCCAGTATTGTTTTTCTTCCTTCTCCCATAGCTGATCCCTCCTGTTTCTAGCCCCACCCATACCCAGTCAGTCCATAAAATCTATTCTCTTTCACTTTCCCAGGGGGATCCTTGCTTCTCCCCCTTAAACCCTCCTTGTTCCTTAGCCTCTCCCAGGTCTGTGGACTGTAACATGATTGTCTCTTATTTTACAGGTAATATCCACTTATAAGTAAGTGCCTACAATATTTGACTTTCTGGGTCTGGGTCTCCTTCATGTTATACATTATCATGAACTCTTTAAACTATCTTACCTCTTGGTTTCTCAGTCCTTCCTTGCCTATCCCCTGTATGAGAGATGGAGCAAGTGGGAAAATGAATTGCTGCTGATCCACACTCTTGACAGGAAGAAGGGGACAGCTGCTCCATCTCCTGTAGCCGTTCTTGTATTTCCTAGCCTTGGTAATCAATAGAGTTCTCTCTGGGTGGAGGCAAGCCTGTGGCCCAGTAGCAAAATAACAGGAAGTGTTTATGAAGTCAGTTGTTCTCTGAGTTAATAATTTGAACAGTCAGAGAAGTACTGTGGTTCTCATGGTAACAGAGACCTGTGGCTTAGTCTCTAATTGGAACATATTAGACTAATATGTAAAGATGGATATCCTAGGCAACTTTTTCCCTTCCCTTAATTGGAGCATTTTTAATGAAGCAATGATATGATGCAATTTGGAGGCACAAGGCCAAATTGACTAATTTGTTCTAAATATGTCAATGGGATACATACTTGCAAATTCCTTAATGACATGCAATGGGTCTGTCAGCTGCATCGGAGCTTTGGTAGGAGCCTCTGATCCTTGTGTGACTTTTGCAATGTTAAATCTGCTGCTTACTCCTGAATTCCCAGGCACGTTCTCTTCATTCTCTTATACAAGAGCTTGGGAAATTCTCCTGCAGTTAATGTCTGAGATAGGATTTGCCTTCTTCTAATGAATTTGATGAAAGAATAAGATAGTTTATTCTTACTCTCCCAGGTGTGATCTCATAGGCCTATAATCCTAGTACTTGGGAAACCGAGGCAAAAAAGTTGCTACTTTGAGGGGGCGATTTTACATTTAAATTTCAACCATAAAAGCATCAGAAAATATTGTTTTAAATCTTGTGTGTGTGTATGTGTAAATGTGTGCAGGTGTGTACACAGATGCAGGAGTGCATGCATGTGTATACGTGTGCATGTGTAGGCCAGAAGTCAACTCCAGCTATCATTTTTTAGGCACCATCTAGCTTGCTTTTGAGAAAGGGTCTCTCACTAACTTGGGACTTGCCAACTAGACTAGGCTGATTGGTCCCTTAGTCCCAGGAGTCCACCTGTCTCCATTACCCTGTTGCTGGGATAGCAAGCACGTGATGCCCTGTTTGGATTTTTTTTTTTAAAACATGGCTTCAAGGGGATCAAAGACAAGTCCCCATGCTAACTAGGTATTTTATCAATTGAGCCATCTCCCAATGTCAATTTATCCTTTTGCATAACTAATCTTAATCTACTACGAAGCATGCATTATCTCCATTTCACAGAAAAGGAAACAAAAATGTAACTTGATTTAAAAAAAAAAAAAGCCGAGTTATCAGGGGAGTAAGAGGGCCTAAGGAAGGTGAGTGGGCAAAAGGACAATGGAATATTTGGAATAGGCAAGCAGAAGGGTGAGGGGTAGGAGGGAAGGTATGGATTAGCTGGAGGAGAAAAAGAAATCAGCTGTGGGTAATGGGAGAGAAAAGATGGCTGTGGAGGAAGAAAATAAATAAGGACAAAGAACCAGATACATATGTAAAGATATGTCACAATGAAACCCATTAATTTTACCATTAATTATAATGTATATGATAATTAGATATATAATATAATCTAATATCTATAATATCTATGATAATATCTATAATATCCATTAATGTTAATAACCAAAAATTAATTTTAAAATGGAAGATAAGGGGCTGGGAAGATGGCTCATTGGTAAACAGTGCTTACTGCTCCAGCAGAGGACCTGAGTTTGGCTTGCAGCACCCAAGTGGGGCAATTTACAATTACCTGTAACTCCTACTCCAGGAGATCTGTCACCCCTTCTGTGGGACCTGCATGTATGTGCACATAAATCGACAGGGACAACACAAATATATACATTTTAAAAAGGAAAATAAGATGTAAGGGAAACAGAATTACAAAGTGAGATACCATTTTCAGATCTCTTATTCTTTACATTACTATACATAGAGGTTTATAGCAGTCTAATTTATAGTTGACATCATGGAAGCTGCATCATAGAGTTCTCTTTTCAGTCAACCACCCACTACCTATGTTGTATAGCACCTTTCAAAATCGCTTGTAGCTGGGCCTCGTGAGACTGTCTCCATGAGGTCACCATTCATGCTGAGGTAGGATATTGAAGTGATATAGCTATTTGGGGTCCCCCAGCTCTTACTAGCAACCCATCATCCATGCCCTACAAGTCCTTGTAATAAACTCATTGGTTTATCAAGTTGGACTTTGGTAGGATTGTTACTTTGGTTTGTTGTGAGTCCTGTGTGTGGGCTGAATAGACATTTGCCTCATCTCCAAGTTAATGCAAAAAAAAAAAAATGTTCCTAAATGTGGGATACAACAGAACTTCCTCTCATGGCGGGAGGGCTTCACTGCCTTCACTTGTACGTGTGTTATTGACTTCCTCTTTCAGTGGTTTCAAAGAAACTGGAGCCAGACATCTTTGCATCAAGATCCTTATGTGAGGGATCCAACAGTAGGCACTCATCAACTTGGCCACCACAGATGGCGCTTTCCCCATACGAAGCACCACCTTCTACTAAACACAGAACAGACACAGCCCTCATGACTGCTTATGGGTTTATCTTCTGCCAGCCTAAAGTACATGGCATCTAATTTGGCACTGGGCATTTTTAATACAGACATATATTGCATGTGCTCACATAATTGGTACTTGATACTCAGCTTTTTGATCATGGAATGGATGTATGAATGCAGGTGGGGATCTGTTGGAGAAAGAACAATCACTGTTTTATCCAAGGAGGCCAGGGCCGGCCAGCCAAGCCTGCTTGTTCCCAAGCACTTTCAATATCTAGAGGGCTGAAGATAATTAAATGGAAACCATCTATTCAACCGTTCTCCATGACAACTGCCCTTGATTGATGAGCCCCGAGGAATAGCCTGGCAAGATTTCAATCTATCTGAGAGGATCACTACCAACCAGGGATTTTTTTCCTGAGCTGATTTTTCTTAAGATCTGCAGATAATGTTGTCACTAAGTTTGACGGAATGACAATTTCCAATTCATCCCTCTGGTACCACTCACTTTTATCTGGCAGCTTGCATGCTGACTAAATGGCATTTTAGTGTGGATGCAATGGCAGTGTGTCCTGGGTATCTCTTTCCTCTCATCTAGTTTAAGGACATCTTTTTAAAGAACAAAGCAAGATAAGAAACTGTTGGCTCCACACACGATAATGTTTGTGGTGGGGAACTGCAGACTGATGCAGCGCCATGAGAAATCCCACAAAGCTTCTGAAGGATGAGACTCTTACATACACTTGTGGAATACAACATATAGGACCACGTTTCACCAGCTTGATTTCTTTATAATTCTTGCTTTATTATAGACAGAAAAACTTGGATTTCTGGGTCTAGCTGTGATTGTAGTCCTATCCTACCCTCTACTTCCAAATCCTATCCTGATCCCAGTGAGGCTTAAGCTAGGAATGACCAGAGTGGGACATTCTCCTTCAAGTTTATGGCTCAAACTTAACCATTCCTCTTCAGAGCTATCTGAAGAATGCAGACATTATTAGCTTGTTAGGCATGGATCTTCAGAATAATAGTCTGCAGGTTATCTATATGTCTGTCTGTCTACCATCTATATACATATCTATAGTCTTTCTATTAATCTATCTGTGTATGTCACATATATGTATAACATGCATGCAATATATAAGGTATATATTGATATCTATCCATCAACACAGATAATGGTCATATATACAGATAATCATCTACCTATCTGATCTATCTATCTATCTATCTATCTATCTATCTATCTATCTATCTATCTATCCATTCATCCAGATAATTTCTTGACTATTTGACTGTCTGTCTACACATATAAAGGCTTGCCCATATATCATCTATATCTATCTACACATCCACCATCTATCTATCTATCTATCTATCTATCTATCTATCTATCTATCTATCTATCTATCTATCTATCTAATCTATCTATCTATCTATCTATCTATCTATCTATCTATCTATCTATCATCTATCTATCTATCTATCTATCTATCTATCTATCTATCTATCTATCTATCTTACACAGATAATGACTTGCATAATTATAATGTGTAAGTCCACTGATTTGCTTATATTTTCACATTGGCATTTGTAGTAAGATTCAGTCCAGGTTCATAGTAATGTAAAACAGAGGAGTAGGTGTTGTGATCTTGGTATCTTGGTATGGAGATGAGGGAAGATGAGAGGAATTGCTTAGATAAGCAGGATAAATGACATGCATTCCTCTTTGCTCTCTCTCTCTCTCTCTCTCTCTCTCTCCCTCCCTCCCTCTCTCTCCTCTAATTGATCTTTCAGTAAGTTAGAAGATTCCCTCCCACATTAATGAGGGCCATGTATTCCACCATTTTATAGACTAATCCTGACCCAAACCACCCTTACAAAACCACCCCAAAATGATGTTCCATCAATTACCTGACCATTCCATGGACCACTTCAATCACCCCACAAAATTAACACCGACAGTGGGTTTGCTGAATCTATCTCCTGGCCCATTCTGTAATTGAACTTCTTGGGTTTTTCTTGCTTTCTCTCCTGTAGGCCTTAGATGCTCTGACAGCTAACTGAAGGACACCCATTACTGAGGGTATCCACAGTGTGTATGAGGTAAATGGCTACACCTCTCTCCCAAGATAAATCAATCTTACCTTGAATGTGAGTCCCACTCCTAACATTGGTGACTGTGTAGCATGTTCTATCTCGAAGTTCTAACCGGACCCTGAACTGTGGCATATCTTCCCTGAAACCCACATCCTTCTTCCATTTCCAGCTCTGAGAGCAGTAGTAGTATGGAGCAGTTCCTTACCTGCCTTTCTCCTGGTAGCTAAGGTTTTCCCAACTTCTCAGACATTTCTTACAAATCAGAAATTCAGTAGCTGCTTTAAAGTTTCAAGGGTAATTTCACTTCAGCCAATAAAATATCTGAATGAGGTCAGATTTAAGTTCCTGGCTGGATAGAACAGATGGATACAATAGCATACTTTTCTTTCCCATCATACTTGCTTTGAGACAGAAATCTGGAAGGGCCTGGGAATAGAACCATGAATGAATTTTTCCTCTTTTAGGGAGGTGAGATTATGGTTTCACTGTGGAGGTGACTTAGATGCTATGGTAATCTGAAAAGGTGAAGCCAGAAGGCATTTGAGTTGCACAGGGCTTTAGGATACAACTCTCAATATAAATGGGGTTTTGATATTTTTAGGAAACTCCAAGTTCATGACTAGGAAGAAAGAAAGGCAAACACTGTTGACTGTGTTGGAATTGTTGCTTCTCAGCTGGTGAGAGGATTCAGCTAGGCTCCCTATTTTTCTCATGGCTCCTCTATACTCCCTTTTTGTCTACTCACTTCACCAAGGTAAGTAACACACACACACACACACACACACACACACACACACACACACACACACACACACACACACACGTAGCTGTGTTCACCTACACATGCCCATGTAGAGGTCAGAGATCAATGTCAGTGATGTTCCTCTACCACCCTCAACTATATTTCTTGAGACAGAATCTCTTATTGAACCTGGAGATCACCATTTTGGCTAGGTAGGCCCAGTATCTACCTGTCTGGGGCTAGAGATCTATCTCTAGAATTAGGGCTACAGACATGTCACCACACCCAGATTTTATGTGGGTTCAGGGGATCTGAACTTAGGTCCTCATGTTTGTGCCACAAGCACTTTGCCCCCTGAGCCATCTCCTCAGACACAGAAAAAGCCCATCTCCCCACCGGATTCCGACTACTAACATGCTGGGGCAGAGGAACTTAGACACAGAATGAGATTTGTCACCCACCGTCCCCTAAAGGAGGAAGGAAGCAAAACTAAATGGAAGTCTTTTAAATTCCAGACCTGGTGCTCTTTGCTTGGTGCCATGAAATCTCCATCAATTCAACCATCTGTCTGGGGGACTAGCTTGCAAGGATGTTCCAGGCTGCCAAACACACCATTAACGATGATGTACATTTCTATGTTTACTATGGTGGGCTGCTAAGGCAACAGATTTAACTTCCTGATTCTGATTTGCTTAGGTTAAAGTAAAAATTAATTCCCATTCCCCAAACAGCAGTCCACTACTGGGAAGAGGAGATAACCCAGATGAGCAAGTGCCACGTGCTAAGCTCATCACATACCAGCATTGTCTATGTATTGAAGCCATGGCCTTCTGTGTTACATGAGCTTTCTGGGACACACTATGTGCCACATGCCTTCTTTCTTCAAATTCTTTGAGGCATACTTTCAGTGTACTTATGTCTATGTGTGTGTGCAGGCATGTGTGTGTTTGTGCACATGCAGGTTTATACGTGTAATGGCGCACATGTGGGGGTCAGAGAACAATCTTGGGTCCTGTCTTCACCTTCTACCTCATTAGGACAGGGTCTCTTGCTTTCTGCCAGGCACACAAGTTTCCAGGGAATTTCCTGTCTCTGCTTCCCATCTCCTCATAGGAGCAGTGGATAGCAGATTTATATACCTTGTCTGAGTTTATGGGAGGTCCTCACTCCTGCATGGCAAGTGCCTTACCTGTGGAGTTATCTCCCCAGCCTCTATGAGGCATAATACTTCAATGTTTCCATTCTAAGGTTAATAAAATACAAACCTCATTCAGTGACTTGCTTAATCCTGCATATGAAATAACCCAGTGGGCAGATCAGTCCTTATCTACCTGGGTCCATGTTTCTTATTCTCTTATGCAGAATTGTGTATTCTCTCTTCCCATGCTTTGTCAGCACTGCCCAAGAGACACCAGCAAAGCGGTTAAGAAAGGGGAGCCAGGAACATCCACTTTGAAGAGTTGCTTCCATTGTCACATTGTTTCAGGGAGTCCTCGGAAGACTGATTTATCCTGACTAAGCTCACAGAGACTGAATGGCACTCTAGTCCCTTGTAGAGGAGTGCCCAGAGTTCTCATGGTCGCCTTCTCAGCCATCTGCTTCTCTAGAGCGCAAGAGGTTGAATATCTGAACATAAGGCTTCTTGCTAAATACAAAACCAGAACCAAAATAACAGGTGTCTGGGACTTGAGGGTTCCTACAATCTGCAGCTGCTCCTGCATGATTTCCAGGTTCATGGGAACATCACAGTGTCCCCCCCACCCCCTTATACTTCCCCACTTCTTCCTTTCCCCTCTCCCTCCTTCTTGTTTTTCCTTTTTTAGATAGGGTCTGATTTTGTGACCCAGGCCAGGCTCACCTTATGAACCTCCTGCCAGTACTAAGTATGTACTCTATACTAAGTAGAGTATGGTGGGTACTGTCTCGCCTCAAAAAAAAAAAACACAGCAAGATTTCATCAGCACACTTTATCCATTGTTTTATGAGCGTGTTTCATATTCTCCAGTTCCTTAGGCATATCTTCTTCAAATGCATCATTATAATTACTTACAGAATAAGCTGCTTTGCCATACCTGTATAGTTGATTTTAGGACCACAGCTTACTAATTCATCTTTGAGACCCTGTGTCCTCCACTGTGATAGCACACATCACTAACCTTATACATTAAGCATCTTTTTACTTCCAAAGGCATGTATGTATGTATATATGTATGTATGTATGTATGTATGTATCATCTATCATTATCTAAAAATCTATTGCTTATCTACTATATCTATCGATCATCTATATCTATCTATCTATCTATCTATCTATCTATCTATCTATCTATCTATCTATCTCTATCTAACCATCTATCCATCATCTATCTATATGTTATCTATCTACCTACTTGCCTATTATCTATCTATCTATTTTCTTCTTCTTCTTCTTTTTCTTCTTCTTCTTCTTCTTTTTCTTCTTCTTCTTTTTCTTCTTCTTCTTCTTCTTCTTCTTCTTCTTCTTCTTCTTCTTCTTCTTCTTCTTCTTCTTCTTCTTCTTCTTCTTCTTCTTCTTCTTCTCCTCCTCCTCCTCCTCCTCCTCCTTCTTCTTCCTCCCCTTCCTCCTCTTCCTCTTCCCCTTCTTCTCCCTCTCCTCCTCCTCCTTTCTTCTTCCTCTTCCTCCCCTCCCCCCTCCTCCCCTCCTCCTCCCCCTCCTCCTCCTCCTCCTCCTCCTCCTCTTCTTCTTCTTCTTCTTCTTCTTCTTCTTCTTCTTCTTCTTCTTCTTCTTCTCCTTCTCCTTCTCCTTCTCCTTCTCCTTCTCCCTCTCCCTTTCCTCCTCCCCTTCCTCCTCTTTCTTCTTCCTCTTTTTCCTCCTCCTCCCCTCCCCTCCTCCTCCTCATCTTCGTTTTTCTTCTTCTTCGTCTTCTTCTTCTTCTTCTTCTTCTTCTTCTTCTTCTTCTTCTTCTTCTTCTTCTTCTTCTCTTCTTCCTCATCATCTATTACATTTTGTCTCTGTTAGACCTCCTTCTAGAGTTCTAGGTATTACTTGACCCTAAACCTTCTTGTTCAGAGGCACAGTGCCCACTGTGCCATTGTTTTTCAGTGCTGAGGATGGAACCCACAGCTTCATGCATGCTGGGGAAGTTCTCTACCACTGCGCCACATTTCCAGCCTCATACAATCTGTTTTAAATCCCAGATGACTGAGATAGCCCTGAGGTCATATGCTGGCCATGTGGTACATGTGTATAATCTCAGAACTAGGGGCGCTGAGGCAGGAAGATCTTAAGGCTCAGGGAAGCTCAGGCCATGCGCTAAGAAGAAAATGAAAAGGAAACTAAAAACTAAAGAAGAATAGTTACTTTTTACACATATCTAGGTTGAAATATGAACTTAACAAATGACACACCAGTGTGACAGTCTAGCAGGTAAAGGTATTTGGCATCAAACCCAAAGAGCTGAGTTTGAATCTTGAGACCAACACAATGGAAGAATAGTACTAACTCCCACAAGTTGTTCTCTTACTTCCACACACGTGTCAAGTCGTAACTAGCACACTCTCCGACAGAGAGCTGGGATGATCTTCTTCTTTCTTAGCAACTATGTGTGTTTTACAATAATGGATCCATGTAGACTTCATTTAAGACACAAGATAATTCAAGTACTCCATGAAAGTGACCAAAGCCATTGTCCTGGTGTCAAGATTATCATTAGACATCTAAAGAGGCGGAGTCCTGCTTCAATTGTGACCTCTGTCAGAGGTTATCTGCCTGACCCTAGGCTTCAATCCCTCCATCTGCCAAACACGGGGTCTTCCTGTCTATAAGATTCTATGACTTTTTCATAACAGATCAGCTAAGTCACAGTAGGCCCTCCAACAGGCAGCCTTAAATATGCACTTTAGAGAATCCACTAAGGGGGAAATTGTGTGCTTGTAAGTGAGAGTTTATTACTTAACACTCTGGGAAGCAGACCAGAATCTCTTCCCCAAAGCGAGATTTACTTTAAGCCTAAGCTATTTTTAAAAGGTAGACAAAAACCCATGATATCACCTCTCTATTAATTTGCAGATATGAAAAAGAGTCCCACCAGTTCTGAGTCTTGGATAAATACAAAACTATAATCACAGCCTCTGCAGAAAGGTATTGGATGTGAGACAGTTTTCTAAAGGCAGACGTGGGTACGTTCCGAGGAAGCAGTATGTTGGGTCTTTTGATGCTGTGTGTAAGCTGCCAGAGTTGGCAATTATAGTTATTTTTTTCTATTTTTGGTCCCAGACTACTTTAGAATTCTTTCCATGATGGTCCTACTGTCAGGAAGAGCAGCCCAGCACAGAACTGGTAAAGTTTCCACATTAGAATCTTTTCAGCTATTCATGAAAGGAGCTTGCCCAACGTTACTGAGTCTCCTCTGTGTTGTGTTAACTCTAAGTGTGGTGTTCTTTGCAGACATATTCATAAGCATCATCTTAGCCTTTTAGTTAATTATGGGTGACACAAATAGATAATTTTGGGGCAGTATAATGTTTCTGTAAAGGAGATATCTAATACTAGGGAACAGAGTGAGTGAATTATACAGCACATCTATTGAATTGAATACTACCTATCCATTAGACCCTATTTTGCTGGAGGTTACATAATAGAGTTCACTTTTTATTCCCTAGTGAGCGTGGAGTGAAGAGAAGCAGGACACAAAATTCTAGGAGGTATAAATTTGCTGAGTAGTGGAAATCTCCTTTAAATGGACATAATCCTTCCTGGGGGGAGGGGGAGAAATAAAGGGGGCTTCAAAGGTTCCAGGAAGTAAACAGAACTTATAAAGCTCTGAAAGTAAACCACCCACAAGCTGAAGTAATTCGAATTAAATACAGAAGACTGGATCTAAAGGTGTTTGTGTAAAAAAAAATATAGAAATTCCATGGACCTTCCCTGAAGCTTCAGGCTAGAACACAAAACTGTTCTCCTCTGATTGTGGGTCAGAATCTGCTAGGAGTTCTCATTTTTTTTTTAATTGTGGTAAACAAACAAACAAACAAACAAACAAAAAACAAAAAAAACATAGTGTTGACCTTCTCCCCACCTACAAAATCTATGACTCAAATTTACTCCGGCCTAAAGGAAATGCAGGGACAAAAATGAAGCAGAGACTGGAGGAATGGCCAGCCAGTGACCAGCCAAACTTGGGATCCATCTCATGTGTGAGCACCAAACCCTGACACTATTACTGACGCCATGTCGTGCTTGCAGACAGGAGCCTAGCATGGCTGTCCTCTGAGAGGCTCTACCAGCAGCTGGCTGAGACAGATGAAGATACCTACAGCCCAGCATTAGACTGAGATAGGGGGATGTCTATGGAAGAGTTAGAAGAAGGATTGAAGGAACAGAAGGGTATGGCAACCCCATAGGAAGACCAACAGTATCAACTAACCTGGATGCCTGGGAGCTCCCCAAGACGGAGCCACCAACCAAAGAGCATATGCAGGCTGGTCAGAGGCCCCTGGCATATACATAGCAGAGGACTGACTAGTTTGGCCTCAGTGGGAGAGGATGAGCCTAATCCTGTAGAAATTTGATGTCCCAGGGTGGAGGGATACAGGGGGAGGACTGTACTCTCTCAGCAAAGAAGGGAAGTGAGGATGGGGGAAAGACTCTCAAGTGTGTGTGGGGGACTGGGAGGAGGCAACATTTGGGACATAAATAAAGTAATTAATTAATAACAAACAAACAAACACTTTTAATGCACAATACATGTTGATACCCCCCCCAAGCATGGTTTTATATGGCAGATCTGTAGAATATTTTTTAGTGCAATTGCTTTTAAATTTTTAATTATTGTGTGTGTGTGTGTCCATGTCTATGTGTGATTGCAATGCAAAGGGGTAGGTATCTGCACGCCTGGTCTGTGGAGGCTGAATCTTTCTTGTTCTGCAGATGCTCTCTGTGATTCAGGGTAGCTGGCCTGTAAGCTTCTCAACGACTTGGCTGCTTTGCCTCCCATCTTACTGCAGGAATGCTAGATGGGAATGTATGGAATGGAGTCTTTAATTTTTGTTTTATTGAAATGTTTTTATAGAGATGATCCTCCTCCTCCTCCCCTTCCTCCTCCTCCCCACTCCTCCCCTTCTCCTCCCCCTCCCCTGTCTTCCTCCTCTGAATTCTAGGATTTGAAGTAGGTCATCGATATTACATGGCAAGTGCTTTTTACCCACTGAGCCATCTCCTTAGTTGAAATGGTTTTGTACCCACTATATGTAAGATCTTCTATTTCTTCTTCTTCTTCTTCTTCTTCTTCTTCTTCTTCTTCTTCTTCTTCTTCTTCTTCTTCTTCTTCTTCTTCTTCTTCTTCCTCTTCCTCTTCCTCTTCCTCTTCCTCTTCCTCTTCCTCTTCCTCTTCCTCTTCCTCTTCCTCTTCCTCTTCCTCTTCCTCTTCCTCTTCTTCTTCTTCTTCTTCTTCTTCTTCTTCTTCTTCTTCTTCTTCTTCTTCTTCTTCTCTCTCCTTCAGTACAGTTCTGTATGCTGTGGTGACCCCCAACCATAAAATTATTTTGTTGCACTTTATAACTATAATTTTGCTACTACTATAAATTGTAATGCAAATATCTGATATGCAGGATATCTGATATTCGATCCCTTAAATGGGTCATGACCTGCAGGTTGAGAGCCACTGCCTTGGAGTGAGGCACAGGACCCCTTTCCATTATGAATTAAAACCCAGAACTCCCCACCCCTGACTGCTTGATTTGCACAGCTACCGCCCTTCTGCAGGAGTGAAACTGTTTGCCTTGCCAAAATACTTGGGACTGTATGGCTATTTTTTTTAGACCATTTTTTTTTTAAAGATGCATTTCTTACATCTCTCCAATTCTTTAGACCTACATTTTAAGGGACATGTTGATCCTGATTTAAATTATTTAGGGTAAAAATTCCCAAATCTCAAAGTTGGGTGGGATAGTCCTATGATAGTTCTTTTTAATCTTTTGAGTAACGAATTCACTGTTTTCCACAGCAGCTGCTCGGTTTACTTCCCCACTGATAGGGCACTGGGGTTCCCGTTTCTCCAAATCTTCAGTCACACTTGTTAATTGATTCATTCCTTAATCAACTCCCTAATTATTTGTGATAATAGTGGCAGGCACTTCTCAGGAGCATCACAGTACTGGGAAGAGGGAGAAGGGGGCTTGAAGGACAGCTAGCTGTTTGTGCCAAGCAGGGTCAAGCAAGAGCATTCCAGATTCCCTGTGACCATTTAAATGCCCACAGACGGTGCTTAAGAATTTCCCGAGGCCTCCCATCACTGCCAAGAGTTGGTGCAGCTTCACTTCAAATGTTTTGACAGTATGACATCTTTCTGATTATTGTTTAGAATCTTTCTGTGGCTTCGTGGGCTGCTCATGCTGTGTTGTTTTCCTGTGAGATATCTGCTTCTAATTTTTTGCCATTTTCTGGCAAGCTGCTCTTTCCTCTCTGAATTGTTATACGTTCTGTATTTCTCTGAATATTAGCTCTGTTTTTTTTTGTTTTGTTTTGTTTTGTTTTAGAAAAAATATGCACTTCTTTCATTATGGTTTTCTTTTATATTGTATTAGGACTTAAAAAAAATGAGACAGGGTGTCATTGCATTTGAGGCTGGCCTTGAACTTCCCATGTAACTGAGAATAATTCCCTATAGGACTAAAATTTTTTAAAGCCCATTTTAATAAGGGCTCTTAAGTTCTTTGACCCCAAAAAGATGGTAAATAGGAGGAGAGGATGTGAACCTGTTTAGAAATAGTTCTTTGGGGCCATTCCAATCTCTGTTTGTCAGGATACCAAGAATTCAGTTTAAAAGTGTCATGGAGCATGAATCAGCAATGTTGGCACTTACCAGCAGAAACTACCAGGCCTCCGCTGAGCTGGCACTAGTCAGCAGGAGCTACCAGGACCAGCTGGAGTGCCAGGAGTTCTTTACTATGCCTCTCTCAATGAAGTGAAGATCAGTGAAGATTCCAGACCAACTAAATGTTGTATAGCTAGCTATGCAAGCTCCCAAACACCGTCCCTTGAGTCCTATTTATCATCTCTCCAAACATCATGTATCCTCCCACAAGACTTGCCTCAACAAAACACCATGTGAGTCTACATCACATGACACAACTAGAAACTTCCGTTTTATTTCTTCAAAAATTTCCCTTTTCATAGAAGTTTGTCATCATACATGTAGCAGTTAAAATTCAGGGACACAGTTTAATCCTGTTAGAGGTGGAGAAACTTCCTAAAAGAGGTTTAATTGGGGAAAGTTGGTAATTAAGGGTGTGTTCTGGGGACACCCTATCAATCCTATCTCCACCTCCAACCTCCATTGATAGGCTGGGATTGTAGGTGTGCACCCTCTAGCTCAGTTTGTACAGTGGTTGGAATGAACCCAGGACCTTGTACATTCTGGGCAAGCTTGCTGTCCACTGAACTATACCCCCAGTTCCAGATCCCAACCTTGATACAGCAGTTCCATCATTAGAAACGTTTACCTGTGTGTTATGTCCATTTGAGCCCTGGAAAAAATTATTCCCTGTTGTGAAACAATCCAGATGCTCTCCTAAAAATTTTCAAAGTTCAAAGTTTTCCCTTCTCATGAAAGTTTGTCATCATACATGTAACAGTTAAAATTCAGGGACACAGTTTTATCTTGTTAGAAGTGGAGAGACTTCCTAAAAGAGGCTTAATTGGGGAAAGTCGGTAATTAAGGGTGTTTCCTTGGGGAGTACATCCCATCTTGGCCTCTTCCTGTTGCTACTCTGTTCCAATTTCTGTCTGCCAGGATAGATTGGAACCTCTAATGCCAGGATCAAAGTTGTCGTTCCTCCATCAGTTGTTTCTGTAGTATGTGTATATATGGTATGAGGTCGGTCTCACTGTTTTCCATGTGGATACACCATTGTCACTGTTAATCACAATGGCAGACTCTTCCTCACTTCTTGGCAACTGTAGCTTTTCCTTACTTTAATATTGAGATGCTTGGACAGATCAGGAGTCTATTTGCCTCTCTGTGCTAGTGTCACCCGTTCTTAATTGCAGCTTCATAGTCAACATTTTTTTAGAAGTTTAAATTTTCTAGTACATATATTGAATGAATTCTGGCTTGGCCCTCATTACATATTTTGCATTGGAGATTCTCAGAGGATCTCCCTCCCTCCCTCCCTCCCTCCCTCCCTCCCTCCCTCCCTCCTTTCCTTCCTTCCTTCCTTCCTTCCTTCCTTCCTTCCTTCCTTCCTTCCTTCCTTCCTTCCTTCCTTCCTTCTTTCCTCCCTTCCTTCCTTTCTTCTTTCCTTTTCTCATTCAAATCAAATTGTGGGGTATCTTAGTCACTGTTCTACTGCTGTGAAGAGCCATCACTATCAGGGCAACTTATAGAAAGCATTTAATAAGGGGCTTGCAGTCAGAGGCTTGGTCCATCATCACACTGGTGGGGAACATGGAGGCAAATAGGCAGCATAGTGCTGGAGAAGTAGCTGAGAGCTACATCGTGACCTGCAGAGGAGAGGAGAGGTGGGGTTGGGGGGGGCTTTTGGAATGTCAGAGACCACCATCTGACACACTTCTTTCAACAAAGCCATCCCCTTTAATCCTTCTTAAACAGTCCACCAATTGGGAACTAAGCATTCAAATGTATGAGCCTCTGGGGGCCATTCTCATTCAAATAAGCACAGAGACGGAGAGAAACCTAGAGAACATTTAATCTTCCTTTCTCCTTCCTATCCTTCCATCCTCCCTCACTTTTTTCCATAGAACCTGGGGCTTCACACATTGGTCAAGCATGCCACCACTGAGCTATACCCCAGCTCTCAAGGTTGATACAAGGTTGGTTCATATCCATCTTTTCATCATGTTGGGACTCTCTTTAAATGTTTTATGCATGCATTCTACTAACATACTTGATAGGCTGACATTTACCCTTAAGAAAAAAAAAAAGCCAGCTTCAAAATGAGATTAGTTTTTGGCTCATTTTCACTCAGCCTAATAAAACAATACACCTTAAGCAGATTCCTTAGCATTTTACAACAACATATACTAGGAGAGGAGTGTGTGTGGGCTGGGGTGTGGGTATAATATGAAGACTGACCTACATACAGGTTGTTCTTTGGCCACAGGTGTGCAGGAAAAACTCTGATTGTGAGGTTGGTCTGCATTACAGCCAAATGGTAGATGTATTTTTGTTTTGCATTCAAGTATATAAAATATTTCAATAGATAAAAAATCCACTATCATACATTCTGGTAACTGCATTGACTATCATTGTGGTCAATAGCATTCATCAAATAGATGGTGTGTGTTGGGCCATGTGGCGAGAGAGGCCAGGATGACATGACTAGAGACTCTTGAGTTGCAAACAGTTTTTCTGGGGACTTGAAAACATGGATAATCTCTACCAGGAATTCATGAGTTATTAGAAGCAAACTTGAGGTATATGACCTCTCCCATATAATTCTCAGAGCCATGAATTCTAACCTCGGGTATACCTGAATGGAAAGCCATTGGTCTTAGTGCCAGATGTCAATCTGGTTGTCACGGTGGTGGAAATGTAAGAGCCAGTTTTAAAACTATGACAAACAAAGAACTATATATACTTCATAACATGAGATCTGGGGACTCAGAGTAGCAAAAGCAGGCAGGTTATTTTACAGCTATAGAACAGAAGGTGGGCCACTGATTGTGTACAGATAGAACAGCCTTTAAAACTCCAAAACACAGGACCCTTCCCCCTTCTCCTTTTTAAAAGATTTTAAATTTTGTCTTATTTATCTTTTTTATCTATTTATTTTATCTATCTATCTATCTATCTATCTATCTATCTATCTATCTATCCTTTATTTATTTATCTTCTCTTTGAGTGAGTGTACACTGTGTGTGCAGATGCCAGAATAGGCTAGAGGAGGGTGTCAGATCCCCTAGAGCTGGAATTGTGTATGGTATTAAACCACCCAATGTGGGTGTTGGAACCCAACTTCGTTCCTCTGGAAAAGCAGTGTACATTCACTGAACCATCACTCTAGAAGCCTTCATATTTGCTGTACATTTGCTAATGGGGGGGGCACACTCATGCCATTGGACACATATGGACATCACAAGACATCTGGAAGTTGTCAAGGATTACCTGACATTCCTTAGGTAGGAGATTCAGGTTGGGCTCCCCAGATCAGGCAGAGAAGAGGAAGCCCTGCTAATAAAATAGACTTTTTCATTTTGCACAAAGCTCAGGAAAGCTATCTGGACATTGTAAAGTCCAACTTTAGTAGCAAGGTGCAGCAGGTTCCTGGGATTGAACTCTGATTATCTGCCTTAGGAACAGATGTCTTGTCTTGTGCAACTATTACGCCAGGCCAGAAATCTGCATCTTAAAAATTATCTTTTGTGTGTGTGTGTGTGTAAACATACACCAATGTGTATCTATGTACTCAAAGAGGCCAGAAGAGGGAGGAGATCCTCTGAAGGTGGAGTTACAGGCAGTTCTGAGCCACCTGACATGAGGGCTGAGAACCAATCCCAGGTTCCCTGGAAAGGAAGCAAATGCTCTTGACTGCTGAGCCATCTCTGCAGCCCCAGTTTCACATAGCAGTATTTTGCACACTTGTATGTCCCAGTGTAACTTTTTTGTAACAGGGTCTCATGTAGTTCAAGTGGCCTTGAACTTGTTATGTAGTTGAGAATAACCTAGAACGTCTGAATCTGTAGCTATTACCTCCTGGAATTCTGAGATTATTGGTGTGCACCACCACACCAACTTGTCTTTATTAATGAAAACATTTACATTTATTTATTTTATTATGTATTTATTTATTAGCATGTCTGGGGTAGGATGCACAAGCCACAGCATATGTGTGAAGATCAGAGGGCAATTTGCCATTGTTGGTTCTGTCCTCCACAACTCAGATTGTCAAGCTTGGTAGCAAGTACTCACTCCCTCTAAGCCATCTCAACACCCTATTTAATGTGCTGATAGAGATGGGACTTGAAGTTTCATGCATGCTAGGTAAGTACTCTATCAACTAGGCTGTATCTTCAAGCTGTTTGTTTGGAGAACAAGGTCTTTCTATAAAATATGGAATGGTCTGGTCTCAAGATGCCTCTTGAGTGCTGGCTTCATAGGTGCATACACTTCCATTTCCATTGATGACTGATGAAAATTAAGAAAACAAAAGCAAATTCAAAGTAGAAAATGAAACAAGAGACAAGGCTGAAGAGATGACTCAGTGATTAAGAGCACTTACTGTTCTTTTTAGAGGCCCAAGTTCAGTTCCCAGCACTCACATCAGACAGCTTACAATCATCTCTAAGTCTAGCTCCAAGGCATCTGATACCCTCCTGGAACTTCTGTGAGTATACACAGACATGCACATACTCATACAGACAGGTACATAAAAATAAAGGAAATCTTCAAAAAGAACTCTGAAAAGTGAGTAAATATGTCTTTTAAAAATATTTGAACTTTTTTTTCGAAAGCAAGATATATGACTGTGCAATTGGGAACAAATTTAGACACAATAAAAGTATTTATGATAATGGGAGAGAAAGGCATTAAGAAGTTTTATTAGATAAGGTCGGCAAAATGAACTTTCCTGGTTTTCATTTTGGAATCACTGAGCACTTGTGATTCTATAATAAAAATAGCAATGAGGAGAAAATTGGACACAGGGCATTACTCTTCCCCCCCGTGGGGTGGGACAGGATGATTCCTTCTCCCATGGAAGATGAAAGAGACCCACCGTGGGCTTAATTAAGGACAGTGCTCACCGAAACAGTAAAACTTGCGGCAGCTGCCTGGCACCCAATTCCCCATCCTGGATAGCATTTAACATGCTCTGGTGTGTGCATCTACATGACTTTGAACACTACCTTTATATCAAGGATGTAGATGTTATAGAAAATTTTAATCCCCAAACCAGGATTTCTATCCCACCGTTGGTCATTCAGTTCCCAGATAAAAGACTTTTATTATTTACAATAAACCTTAATCAGCCAAGAGCTGGGCAGATATCTACCTTCTATGCTATGAGAATCTGCTTTCTCATTGATAACCCTGAGTTATTACTTACTATGTTTCATCTGGGCTGTTCTTAACTCCAGTTGGCCAGCCCTCCGGACCATATTTTCTTGACTATTAACCCATGTCAACTTTTTCCTCACTCTACCTTCTTCTTCCCTTCCTCAAGGTTCTCCTCTGTCCTCCAGTGGGAATCCTAAATCCTGCCTATGTCTCTTCCAGCCCAGCAATTTACAAGTCAGAAATAACTTGGGGCCAAGGTCACATAGCATCATTTGGGTCTACCTGAGGAATACCTCTGGGGCAATCAGGTCTTGAGGAACCAGTATTAGCATTAGAATACAAGGAGCATCAGGACAACCCACTATGTGTGCAGAAAGATAAAGACCAAGGTAAGTATGTGAAAGAGAATAATGCCAGAGAGAGACTGGACACTGTTAGAACAGGGGCCTGATCATTTATTTAAGATAGTGGTCATTAGTACACTAGAGCTCACAATCCATGCCTCTGCAGCTCTCTCCCAGGCACAGAGATGGGCTGTTCTGTGCTGTGGCCTCTATCTATCAACTCCTACCCATCACATGGGTACTCCATATTCTTTGTCATATAGGCTATCCCAAACTAAATCACAGAGTATAAAACTTCCTATGAGCCTCTTAAACCTTAATGTATATGAATATATTATTATATATTATAATATATGGTGTATACTATATATGGTTATATAATATATTTTTTTCTTTGTCAAGAGATTTCTCTGAAGGCTCCTTTGAATCCATCTCTATCACTCTCCTCACAGCTCCATTTCTCTTGAAGATATTCCTTCTAGTGAAGTTCTCCAGATTTGAAGAGAAGCTCTTATTCTCCTCATGGGTTCTGTTGTGCTGACTTTGAATATCTTGTATTGTTCTTTTTATATTTGTATTTTCTTGTTCTTTTTTGTATTTGTATTGTTCTTTTTATACTTGAATATGTTGTATTGTTCTGTTAAGGCCCAGTCATAGTCTTGATGTCCTTTTTCTAATAAATCTTACCCCTAAAGGGCAATCACATGTCAGTTCCTTTCCTGAACAAGCCAATGCCATTTCAATTTTACATTGAACAGAAAGTCCACCCCAGAATGACTCTGTGTAAGAGACAAAACACATTTAAGAAAAGCTGTGCACTATACCAATGTGGGAGGAGGCAGGTGCTATTAAATAGACCATATAGGGTCACAATGGTTTGAGGCTTTGAGAAGGTCATGAAATTCAGGATTCTCTGTATCTGTGTCTCTCTGTCTCTCCCTCCCTCCCTCCCTCCCTCCCTCCCTCCCTCCCTCCCTCCCTCCCTCCCTCCCTCCCTCCCTCCCTCTGTGGTAACCTGGGCATTGGTCCTAGAGCTTCATGCCCCTGAAGCAAGTGCTCTACTTCTGAGCTACTGTCCCACTTGTCCTTTGTCTTTCTTAATAAACTCCCTCTAAGGCAGCAGTTCTCAACCTGTCACAACTACTTTGGGAATCAAATGACCCTTTCATAGGGGGCATATGTCAGATATCCTTCATATCAGATATTTACATGATTCATGACAGTAGCAAAATTACAGTTATGAAGCAGCAAAGAAATAATGGTATGGTTGAGGGTCATCACAACATGAGGAAGTGTATTAAGGATCACAGCATTAAGAAGCCTGAAAACTGCCCCTCTAAGAACTAGAGAGATGTCTTGGCAGTTGAGAGAGCTAACTGTTCTTCCAGAGACTCAAGTTCAGTTCTTAGCACCCATGTTGGGTATTTCACAGTCACCTGTAACTAATGCCAGCTCCTGGGGATTCCATGCCTTCTTCTGGCCTTGAAGATGGGCCATGTATATAAACACACACACACACACCTAAACATAAAAATATATCTTTAAATATAAAACTGTCTCTGTGACTATATACATGTCTCTGGTTTTGACTTCAGGAAACAGGAGCCTGGAATCCAAGCAGGGTTCCAGTGGATTCCAATTCAACAGCTAATGACTTTGTTACTACTCTCAACATATTTTGATAATGGGAAACGTCCATCCTTCCATTTTCCTTTTTTGGGATGGTTATATTACAAATACCTACCACTCAGGGGCTATAAAATGAGACACTCCATTCTTTAGATTGGCACATGGCACATGATGAGGGGACACTAAATTCTAGTCAATATTATCAGTTCTTGGCACAAAACAACAAGAGTTCAGCCACACGTGGAAAAGTGCCTATATTGGTTTCATTTTCTCATTACTCAAAATGCTTGACAGAGGCAACTTAAGAAAGGAGTAATTTATCAGGGTTGACAGTCCTAGTCTGTCCTGGTATGTAGGCATGGTGGGGCTCACTGTGGTGGGGGTATGTGAGGGAGGCACCACATATCACATTTCACATATGGATGAGAAAACAAAGGGCTTGGGCACAAATTAGAAATGGATATCATCACCTCCCAGGCTTTCCACTTCTTGGGGAGATCCCCCACAATCTACTCCTTCGAGATAGGGAGCCCAAGACAGAACCAAGAAATTTTCAGTTAGAGGAAATTGCTATCCAACACCCAGTGACCCATTACTGCAAGCTAGGCCAGAATCCTAAAGATTCCACAACCTTATCAAAGAGCACCACCTGCTGGGAAAGAAGTGCTCAAACCTGTGAGCCCCTGGGGGACATTTCACATTTGCATTCACAGGAATGAGTCAAACATTAGAAAGGGTCCTGTTTGCTCATCTCTTTGTTCTTTCAGCTTGGCACCCAAAAAATATGTCTGGAATTCTGTATTGGTCACATCTGGTGGTAGGGCAGAGTCCAGCCCCAGTCACCTGCCATAGACCTTATATTTGCTGCCACAAGGAGAAATCTTCTGATGGGGGTGACTATAGTTTTGAAAAGACTCTGGGGGCCATCTGTTGGATGGAAAACAAACTAAACCCCCAAATAAACAACAGGTTCAGAGAGGAGAAATACAAAGAAAGAAAAAAGGCAATCACCAAATCAGTCAGGGATCTCTAGAGAAACAGAATGAGGCAATGACTATATTCTATAAAGAGAGATTCATTCAATTGTCTTAGACAGTGGAGCCTGAGTAGTTCCAACAATGGTTGTCTAAACACCAGAGGCTCTGAACTTGATTGCTGTTTATCATTTTCTTTAAATGGAAAATTTCCACCCTAGAGGGAGGCTCTTTACTACTCAGGAAGTAAATGTAACTTTCTAATATCCAAGAAGTGGACAACTCACAAGTCTCAGTAAGTTTCTGAAATTTACAAGTCTCCAGGCCCTTCCCTAATATTGTATGAGCAGTAACAACTATACCTGTTGAGCTGACTTCAAGTCCTGAAGGGAGCTCTGGGGATGGGGCTTTCATGAAACTCTAGCCAGGCTAGGATAGGCTTTTTGGTAATGGAGCTGTCTTTGAGTAGTCTATGTTCCTATTAAGAAACCTTTTCACCCATACTCTTGAAAGTAATCCCAATAAACCCATTGGTTTGCAAGTTGCATTTTGCTAGAATCATTATTTCAGTCTATTTTTGGATCCTTGTCTGGAATGCACAGACATTTGCTTGCCTCTTTTCAGAAAGTCATAAAACCTTTCTCAATCTGTGAAGACAGATGCCTCAATAGTCCCAATCTTGTTCTGAAAGCCTAGAAAGGTTCTTGGAGAGTTGATTATGCTCAGTCCATGTTGAAAAGCCACAAAGTTGCATTCTGATGCCAGTGAAAGAGAGCAGCTGCCACCACCACCACAACAAGGTAGACACATTCACTAGTAAGAGAAGGTGGGGGCTACCTTCACCTGCTGGTTCCTTAGCTGTCTTTCTTTCTGGGCTCCTCACTGGAAGGCACATTCATTCTAGCAGACAGTCTTCTTACTGCCATTGTTTAATCCTTCCTGAAAATTCTCTCACAGGTCTACCTAATGTTTACGTTTCCATATTCAATCAATTTACAATAGAGATTTACTATCACATGTATAGAAAAAAAAAAAAGGCTGAAACCAGTAACCCTTTTTTTTTTTTTTTTTTTTTTTTTTGCCTTAGCACGGTTAATATACTAAGGTGACCCTAAGACAAAGCTTGTGATTGGGCTCCTGTCCCTAAGCCTGTTATTTATTACAGTTGCTATACAAGGTAAATTGTTAGTGTGTTGTTAATTTTGTGAGGTAAAAAGCAAGCAGTGCTCTGTACATGGCTCATGTACGTACTAGAGGGTGGATATGGAAAACCAGAAGTCAGAAATATGCTAGTTTATTTTCCTGCCCCCAGAGACAAAAACATGTGCATGAGAGAGGTCCTGGATCTGGTCAGAATCCAAAGTTTCAGTGATGGGAATTAAGGTGCAAGAAAGCTCTGGGGACTAGCTTCACAATATATACAGTTATTCACCTCCCCTCATACTTTGACAGAGATCCAGGCACATTTTTTTGCTCAACTGAGAAACAAGATCGAGCCTCACACCCAGAACACTTTAAATTATGATTATTCCTAAAGAAAATATTCACTAACGGCATGTATGTGGGCTGGTGAGATGGCACAGCTGGTAAAGGTACTTGCTGTCAAGCCTGGTGACCTGAGTTCTAGCTTTAGGGTCTATATAATGACAGGAGAAAACAAACTCCTACAGGTTGTCCTCCAGCTTCACATGCATCCTGTGGTACACACACACACACACACACACACACACACAGAGAAAAAAATTAAAATTGTTCCACCACATGCCCTGCTGTTTGAGTCCATTTCTACATTATTTGTAGACGTTGATAGAAAAGAGCACAACTATTCTTCCCTCTGAAGTAGTCAACGACAAATTGATTACAAATGCCCTTATCTTCTGTATCAGTGGTCAAGACCCTGAATTAAGAAACTGATAGAGAGCTGGGCATAGTGATGCACACCTTTAATCCCAGCACTTGGGAGGCAGAGGCAGGCGGATTTCTGAGTTCGAGGCCAGCCTGGTCTACAAAGTGAGTTCCAGGACAGCCAGTGCTATACAGAGAAATCCTGTCTCAAAAAACAAAACCATAAAAAAGAAACTGATAGATTGTATCTTGGGTATTCTGAGCTTATGGGCTAATATCTACTTATCAGTGAGTGTATATCATCCCGTATACAGCCACAAAACCCAGACTCTATTGTGGGTGTCAACAAGAGCTTGTTGACAGGAGCCTGATATAGCTATCCCATGAGAGGCTCTCCTAGTGCCTGAGAAATACAGAAGTGGATGCTCACAGTCATCCATTGGATGGAGCACAGGGTCCCCAATGAAGGAACTAGAGAAAGTACCCAAGGAGCTGAAGGGGTTTGCAGCCCCATAGGAGGAACAACAATATGAACTAACCAGTATCCCCAGAGCTCCCTGAGACTAAACCACCAACCAAAGAAAACACACAGTGGGACTCATGGCTTTAGCTGCATATGTAGCAGAGAATGGCCTAGTCAGTCATCAATGGGAGGAGAGGCCTTTGGTCCTGTGAAGGCTCTATGCCCCAGTATAGGGGAATGCCAGGACCAAGAAGCAGGAGTGGGTGAGTTGGAGAGCAGGGGGAGGTGGGAGGGTGTCTTAGTCAGGGTTTCTATTCCTGCACAAACATCATGACCAAGAAGCAGTTGGGGAGGAAAGGGTTTATTCAGCTTACACTTCCACATTGCTGTTCATCACCAAGGAAGTCAGGACTGGAACTCAAGCCAGAAAGCAGGAGCTGATGCAGAGATGGAGGGATGTTCTTTACTGGCTTGCTTCCCCTGGCTTTCTCAGCTTGCTCTCTTATAGAACCCAAGACTACCAGCCAGAGATGGCCTTTCCCCCTTGATCACTAATTGAGAAAATGCCTTACAGTTGGATCTCATGGAGGCATTTCCTCAACTGAAGCTCCTTTCTCTGTGATAACTCTAGCTATGTCAAGTTGACATAAAACTAGCCAGTACAGAGGGTATAGGAGTTTTTAGAGGGGAAACTAGGAAAGGAGATAACATTTGAAATGTAGACAAAGAAAATATCAAAAAAAAAAGAATTAAAGTTCAACAACAACAATAAAAAGAGACTGGGGAAGTCCATCTAGTAATATGAAAAGAGAGAGTGAAACACTGGGAATGAGAGAGAGTAAGAACGAGTGAGCTAGGGTCAAGTGTTTGCTAGTATTTTTCACAGTAGACTCTCAGCTTCTAGCCAACACTTCCCCTTCCTTATCTGGACCATTTTCTCATGATGTCTGTCCATTTTGGGGCCTGGAGAGATGGCTCAGAAGTTAAGGGCACATGCCACTATTGCAGATGATGGGAGTTGGTTCCCAGCACCCTTCTGGGTAGATTATAAACCCACTGTAATTCTGCTCTGGGGGATTAGATGCCCTCTTCTGGCCTCTGCAAACAGCCCCCAGATGCACATACCTACCCCACATATGCTCATAAATAAAAATGAAATAAATCTTTACAATAAAGATGTTTTAAAATGCCTGTTTTCATTTTCAGAAAGGATCTCAGCATGTTTCCCAGGCCGGCCTGAAACTCTTTCTGTGACAGTCTTCCTACTTCAGCCTTCCAAGGATTGGGATTACAGGAATGAAGAACTGTAACCAGGTGGTTAAAATGACTTTGAAGAACACTCCCACTGGGATGTAACAACCAGTAAGGTGACCAAATAACTTTCACAGAGCCTCACACTACAAAGAAGTGCAAAAACTAGGATTTGGATTATGACTCTGGGTGAAGGGTTTTGTTTTAAGCACTTGGGAATGTATTCTAGCTCTCTCCTCTCTCCTCTCTCAAACACAGTCATTTGTTGCTAGTCATTCGTGTCTCATTATATCCAATATCCTTAGCTTATTCTTTAAGTCAACGTCTAAAAATGGTCTCCTAGGCAACCCAGCACATCCTGGCTAGCTCTTTCTCCTAAGAACACTCTAGCTAATTATGTTAGTTACTTTACAGGCAACCGAATTACTTGAGGACAAGCACGTTAAGGAAGGAAGGGTTTTCTTTGGCTCAGAGTTTCAGGGGGTCCAGTCTATCCTGAAAGGAAGTCATGGTGTCAGGAGAGCAAGGCAGATGGTCACATTGCATCTTAATTCAGAAAACAGAGATGAATGCTTCCACTCAGTGCCCCCTTCTGCCCCCAGCTCTTCTCTTTGTGTTTCTAGTCTGGGACCCCAGCCCAGGGGATGACATTACTGGGATTCAGGGTAGGTCTTCCATCTGCAGTTAAACCTCCCTGGAAGCACCTTCACAGACACGCCCAGAGGTGCAACTCCTAAGTGATTCTAAATCTGGACAATTTAACAATGAAAATTAACTGTTAGTAGAGTCATCTACCTCAAGGGCTTGCAACTAAGGGGGGCACCCACAAATATCAACCACTGCTGCTTGGGTATTTAGCTGTCAGCAGTCTAAGCTAAATTAATAGCTTTTCTTTATAAGCACCTAGCCTCAGGTATTTCATTACAGTAACAGAAAATGGACAGTGTTGCTCCCATGCTACATTTTCCTAACATCTCCTTAGAAACTATTCTTGGCTCACACATTTTTTCCCCCAAATTTTTGGAGTCAAGTATTTGCTTCTTTTTCTCAAATCTGTCTGTCTGTCTGTCTGTCTGTCTCTCCCTCTGTGTGTGTGTGTGTGTGCGCGCGCGCGTGTAGACACAGATATAAATATAAGTATAAATATAGATAGATCTGGGGCTAAATAGTTTTTTAAAAATATTGTGTAGCATGTTATATAAAAAACTAAGAACAACAATAAAGAAAATCCAGGTTAGGATAATTTTTCTTCAAAGTTCAGCATAGTGTAATTACTAGACAGTGAGCATTTGATTCTCACGTGGCCAAATTGTAAAGCTGTATGTGACCAAGAGACAAGACGTTAATCCAAAGAGTATAGGCAAATGACTTAGCGGCTCAGATTCAGTTGTTTTAGGCCCTGAGGAGTTTCCTTGGATATTGGTGTGTGTGTGTGTGTGTGTGTGTGTGTGTGTGTGTGTGTGTGTGTGTGTATGCATGCACGTACTATACATGTGCAGGGATATCCATGTGTATAGAGGCTGGAGATTAATTGCAGGTACCATTTCTCAGGTGTTATCCTACTTGTTTTTGAGACTGGGTCTCTCATTGGCCTGGAGCTTGTTAACTAGGCTAGTCCACCTGTCTCTACCTCCTTTGTACTGGGTTTACTGGTGTGAGCCAGCACGGTTGGCTCATGCTGGAGTTTTACTGTGAGAATAAGGTGAGTCTCGGGTGGACTGCGCTGAATTGATTGCTTTAACACAGGATAGGCCTGATTAGGGAGAGGTGTGATCCCAGTGTGTTGCATTCATCAGAATGGGTTTGGTTTTGTTTTGGGGGAGCAGACGTGACATTATGACTTGCAAAAAACCCCAGAGTCACGAGGAGGTGATATGAAGCCTCTGCTCCTTGTTAGTCATCCAAGACTGTCACTCCCCATGAGTGGCTTTTGCAGTTAGGGGCGCAAGCACAGCTCCCTTCACTGAGCTGTAAATAATAGCCTTGGACTTCCAACACTGCTCAGAAGAGCTGTGATTGGAAACAAAGCCTATGCCAACAGAACTTGTTTCTTTTCCAGTGACAGGCTGTTGGAGCAAGACGTGTGGGGTGCGGGATGCATGATGACTACCAGGCCACCGACACAACAACTAAATCACAAAAGATTGCTTTCAAGCATCAATGGCCACAGATGCTGCAGTGTCTCAGCTGTTCCTGTCAAGTATGTCCCACAAGGGCTGAGTGGGAGGCTGAAGGACCAGGGCGAGGTAAGTTTAGAGGTGAATAGATCCGAGGCTTAAACAGAAGCTCAGTCCCACATTTCATGAAGCCTTTGGGTATGAGCTGCACTGCCCCATCCTGCATATTGGCAAAGGAGGCTTCAGAGGGCTTCGCTGCACTGCTGAGCTGCAGTCCACGAGCTACTAGTGAGAATAGACATTTCTCGTTTCATAGAATGATTTCGTCCGACGTTGGCCTGCCCAGGCCTTATTTGTTTTTGGATCCCATCCTGGTCATTTACCTCTCTGCTATTTCTGAACAGTGTTGAAATTGCTCCAGTAGCTTCCAAAGCAGCCAACATTGGCTAAGACTCTGTGGACCAGAAACAGAGCACAGAGGAAGTGGGAGGCTTGGCTTGATGGGTCATTTGTAAGCCATGTAGGCATCCACTGGTGGCCACCTTTGTTGCCTCTCTGTAGCAGGAATTCCCCACACATGATAGTAGCTTAGAACAGTGTCAATCCAGTATGCTATGGTTCTACAGGTTAGGGATCTAATATTCACTGGTCTTGTAGCAAGGTCATCAACAGGAGGCTGAGGGACAATCTGTTTCCACTTCGGCAGCTCAGGTCTCATGTCTCCAAGGTCAAAGTCTGTGATGTCACATGTCAATAACTCTTCTTGTCTGATCACAGCTTCAGCTGTGATTTTCACCCTCTGCCAAATACTTTGGGATTGCTTTCTCAGAACAAGCACTGGCTCCTCCCTTGGGCCTCCAAGGCGACCATGAATGGGGGGTGGAAGGAAGCCTAGACCTGTGCCTTCATCTTGCTTCTCTCTCTGTTACTTTACAACTGGCTTCTGCAAGAAGGCATGCTACCTACTTGCTCAAGGGTGTCTCAAAACCTTGGGTATTTAACCCAGCTCATGCTGTGTGATAGTTAATCTTGGTTTTCAGCTTGGGTGGATGTGGAATGAACAGAGATACTCCTCTAGGCATGCGTGAGAGATTATCAAGATTAGGTTATCATCTTGGCATGTCCGTGAGGGGTTTTCTTGATTAGGTTAATTGACATAGGAAGGCCCCACTCTAAATGTAGCAGGCACTCTCTTGTGGAGGTCCAAGGGAAAAGCTTTTGCTGATTTTTGCCTGCTGGTCTTCGTCTCTTAGGAGCAAGTGTAGCCGCTGTTGCTGGTGGCATCAGAGGACAATGTCAGACTCCAGCTCCATTGGCTTTCCACCATGGACTGAAGACCCATGGCTCTCTAGTGATCTTCCAGGCCTTCAGTAGCGGATGGGGATTACTGAGTCTTCTCGTGGTCTGAGAAGCTAGTAGGCCCCAGTGCTAGGGTGCTAGCAGTCACTGTTGGACTACCAGGATAGTATCGTGTAAGTCAACCTAATAAATCCACCTTCTAATTTATATGCCTCCTATTGGTTCTGTGCCTCTAAAGAACCCTGATTGATCTATACCCTCTCCAGGCTAAAAACTCAAATGTGAGAGAAACTGAGGCCTTTACCGTGCTCTGTTTCAGTCTTCCGCCAAAGGTGCCTGGAGGTCTCCATTTATTATCCTAAATCTTTGGTTGTCTTGCATTTCAGGACATACTAGGTCACTCCCTACTTCCAAGGTAAGGTTGAGAAAGGTAACAAATATAAATGTTACTGCTAGCCTAGGAATAACACTGTGACTGTAAAACATGTTCATCATGATGCACACATATGCATGTGTGTACAGCCATAATAACATATATCTAGCATGCATATACATAGAAGTCTTGTCTATCTGTGCATATACAGCCTCTGTTTGTCTTTCATACAGCCTATCATCTGTTTCTCATCTGCCTTTTACTTATTATCTATCAAGCCACCATCGATTTTCGGTGTCTATTATATCTCTTTCTATTATAAATTATCTATATTTATAAACTGTGTATCATATCTTCTATAATATCTGTATAATTACCTATAATATCTATATATCTATAAACCCTGTCTTCTATCTCTATATTTCTCTGTCATCTGTCATTTATGCAATTACCTATTTTCTATCTAACATCTATTTATTCATATAGCCACCCACCATCTTTCTCGCTTATCTGTCCACAGTAAGTCTTGTATTATTTATGTCTTATTGCTCCCAGCAACCCTCTGAGTGATGAACCTTTATTGCTTCTATTTTCCAAGGAAGCAAATATACTGAGAAACTAAGCAACCAAGTTGCTTTTTTCCATTTTAGAATGAATCTTCTGGAAGTGTAGAGCCACATCTCTTATCAGCCTGTTCCACAGATGGCCTAACACAATGCCTGTTTAATATATGAATAAACACATGCTAGATGAATAACTGCCGTCGGACTCTGTTGTCTGATCATCTTTTATATGCGTTATCCGTTTTCTTTGGATCATGTCAGGGCTGAATTTCTTGGCTACTCACACACATTTCACTGAGGAATCATTTAGAAGTATGACCATGAGATGGCACGTCTGCCTAACTCTAGGCTAGCCAGTGTTTCTAATTAAGCCCCAGTGAGCAGTGCTTACAGCTAAATACTGAGTGGCTTCAGCGATAACTCAGCAAATAGACTGTTGTCTCCATTATCTCATTCACTGGCATCTCCCTGATGAGTTTATAAATCCCCTTGGAATTGTGTCCTCGATCACTTTAATGAGGCCTTTAAGAACTGGGGGGAAAATTATAGCAGCAGATAAGATTGGCTTTACTGTACACCTACTTTGTAAATATTTCATCTCCTCTGCCTCCTGGGAAAGCAAATGCCACGTGACAGACCTGGGAGTTTAATTTGGCGTGAATAGGCTGAGGAACATGATTGAGTTGATGAGTTTAAATAGCAAAGGCATATTAAAAGTAGCTGTCTCCTGTGATCCGATGGGCAACAGACATGAAAATAATTCTATTTTTCCCTATAAAAAGTAGGGCAGATGTTAGAACTTAGTTTTCAAGAGCAGCTGATAAACTTACCATGTCAAATGCAAACTAAGGCTCTACCGCTCATTATTGTATGTCTTTCTTCTCTGGGGAAACAGAAACAGTGCCCACCCTTTCCTCATGAGGTACCAATGACAAACAGAAATGCAATTCCATAACTGCTTACTCTACAGAGCCAATGAGATTATTGGGCTACATCACAGAGCTTGGTGAGGAGTTAGTGACAGTATTGTGGGTGACACTGAAGCACTCACAAGGTAGTTGTTACCCAGCATGAGCAATGGCTTCCCCAAAGCTGCATAAATAGAACTGTTCAATTGACGTCCCCCAGCCTATGTATTATATCACTCCCTGAGACCCCCATGGCCACTTGAAATTAGGATATAATTGCATATTGTGAGGAGTGGCTGGAGTCACAGGTGATGGCCCAATTATCCTTTGTTGTGTGACACTGTTCTTGGGGAAATTTGAACAAATGTCTACTTGTGTCAGATAGGAACCTGATGGCAGACTAAAGTACAGACATTACCAAAGTCAACTTGGTGAACCATGAGTTTTATTGGGGTTATGTACAGGAATAATAACCTTCCTTTGAAGATTCTAATGTTCCATCCCCCTTTAACATCCCATGTTTTAATGAGCTTTCCTCCAAGATGCAAGGTTTTGATCTCAGAGGAAACCTATGTACAACAGCAGCTTAAGGGAGAAAGGATTTATTTTGACTTATAGTCCCGGGGTGGATACAACCATCATTGCAGGGTTGTATGAAATAGGAGCAGGAAGCTCTGTTATTACAGTTTACCCACACAGGAAGAGTGGAGGGAGGGGGAGGGATAGAGGAAGAGAGAGAGAGAGAGAGAGAGAGAGAGAGAGAGAGAGAGAGAGAGAGAGAGAGAGAGAGAGAGAGAGAGAGAGAGAGAGAGAGAGAGAGAGAGAGAGAGAGAGAGAGAGAGAGAGAGAGAGAGAGAGAGAGAGAGAGAGAGAGAGAGAGAGAGAGAGAGAGAGAGAGAGAGAGAGAGAGAGAGAGAGAGAGAGAGAGAGAGAGAGAGAGGAAGTGGAACCAGGCTACTTGCTTCAGCAAGATTTCATAACCTTACCAAGCAGTAACCAACCAAGTTTCAAATTCACGAAACTATGGGAGACAATTGTCACTCAAAACATGATAGTCAGAGTATTTTGTCCTGGCATTAGGGAAGGTTTGGGTCAGAGGTGTAACTTTTCATAGCAATCCCTGTGAGTAGACTGTGGAAACTGGAGCTGTCTGACTTCTCTCAGTCACTGTCGGGACTGGACGTTCTTCTTTTTTAGCAGAGAGAACACACTCCATATATTGCACTGATCCATATCTTGTTAGAGGACAGCATGATATTGCTTGCTTTCTTTATGTGAGCAAAGCACTTTATAGACTGCGCCAGTTCTGCAGGCGTTATATAATTTTTGCAGGTCTCCTAAGTATCACCAGAATTGATATTTTAGACATGGTTACTACTTTTTCTTTTCCTATAAGAAGAAATATATAGGAATACATCTATCATGAGAGATGGCTCAGTGGTTAAGAACTCATAGTGCTCTTTCAGAGGACCAGGGTTTGGTTTCGGTATCCTCCCACCATTGTCTCTGACTAGAGGATTTTATGCTCTTCCATCTGTCCTTCACAGCCCCTGAACTCAGAGACATATATGTACACAGACACACTAATAAACAATAAATTAAATCTTTTTAAAAGGTATAAATACCTTGACATTTCTGTCCTTTAATATTAAGCATCTACTTGACAACAGTACAGTGGGGTATTTCTCCATAAATACATGAATTACACTAAAACTTGGGGAGCTCTCTTGATTAGCAGAGCAAATTAAAGTTGTGAATAAATGTTTTGAATATTTGCTTGTAAATGGAATATATGCAAAATTAAATGAATAAGTAAGCAATTATGATGTGAAGTTGTAAGTGACATATTTAATAAGTTTAAAGGGAATTACACATCAAAAGAATTAACAAGATAGGAATTTCAAAAATATGTGAACAATTATTTTTACTACTTGATTGCATAACTTCATCTTTTTAAAAAACTTCAGTTTGAACTGAAGTGTAGAAAACTACATTTAAGTATGCCAACTGAGTTTAAATATTGTTAAGTGGAAAGAATTTTAACAAAAACTAAGAAAGCGAAAAATTAAGAACTTAATATAAGTAAAAACTATAGCCAATGAATAATGAAATGAATTGATATTCTAAATTTTAAAATGTTATAACTGTCACATAGCCAAAAGACATTTTCTTAAGTGGATATAAACCATATCATTTTAATCTTCCTGATCTCATGTGTCTGTGTGCACTTGCATGTGTGTGTATGTTTATAATGCTACATAAGTACATTTGCTCATGTAGGGGTCAGAGCACAATCTTGGTTACGATCCTTGCAGCTTTTTTGTTGTTTATTTGCTTTTATTTTGAATACTTGATTTTAAATGGAATATATGCCAAATTAAATTGTCTCACAGTTGAAGGTAGCTGGCTCACAATCTCCTAGGGATTCTCCTGTCTCAACCTCCCATCTCACTGTAGTAGTACTGGCTACAGCCTCAGGCTACTGTACTGGGTTTTACATGGGTTCTTCCAATCCAGACTCAAGTCCTTATGCTTATGTGGTAAGCACTTTATCCACTGCACTGTCTCCCCAGAACAACAAACCACATTAAAAGACAAATAAACAAACAAAAAGAATCCTCACCAAATTGGTACTTACGGAACTTACCAGTTTCCAACTTAGAGGCACAGTCAGTGCAAGAAACCCCATCATTTACTTTAATTCAAGGTGAGAGAGACAAATGAAGTGGAAGGATTCTCTGTGGGGTGTGCAGCAACTGAAAAGGAATTGCAGACATCTTGGCAAATCTTCTACTCTGTGACTTTTCCCTCAAATAGAGGTGTCCCAAAATCTCCAGGAGAAAGACCAAGACACCTTTCAAATGTATCTTTGGTAGAACTGGTATATGCCCTGGTGGGCTATTGACCATGGATGCTAGAAATGAGGAACACGAGTGGCTAGGCATTCTGCACTCACACTCCAAGCCTTTCCCCAGCTATAGCATCTAGTCAAAGCTTTATAGGTAACTATATCCACCAGAAGATGGAGAGGTGTCTTATCCCATGCTTCCTATGTCAGACCAGAGAAGGAAGCAAGCACAGGAAGGAGGATGATTAACTCGGTGCAAGCTGAGGACACATGTCTCGGTGTGGGCTGTCATCAAGGGTTCTCCATGCCAGCACTTATTTCTTGATATGAGAATATCTAGTACTGCCTGTTGCCAGAAGGAAAAGATTCGTCATAAAGGCACAAGTGCAGCATCTCTACCAGATGCTCAGGCCACTCCAGAGCTCCCGTAAAACTTTTCAAGAGGCCACTCTCACAGAAACTTCTTGTTGAAAAAAATGAAGGCCAAGTTACTCCCAGGAAATTGCCTTGTCTGTTCACTGTAAGGGAATGACAATGGGGCCCAGAAGAGCTGACTCTGTAGGTAAAGTGCTTGCCGTACAAGCACAAGGATCTGAGCTCAGATCTTATGCACTTGTCTAAAAGCCATGTATGGAAGTGAATGCCTGTCATCTCAGTGTTGGGGCGTCTGAGATAGGAGCATCTCCAGAGATGAGGGTCCTTGGGGCTCACTGAACAGTGACTTTAGCCTCATCGGTGAGCTTCATGGTCAGGGAAAGACTCTTCAAAATTAAGATGTAGGGTGATAGAGGAAGACACCTGATCTTGATCTCTGCTCTCTCTCTCTCTCTCTCTCTCTCTCTCTCTCTCTCTCTCACACACACACACACACAAGCAGATATCAGATACCTACCTTAGGAGGCCAGGAGAGGGTGTGTGAGCCACTCAACATGGGTGCTGGGAACTAAACCTAGGTCCTTAGAAAGAGCAGTATGTGCTCTGAACTGTTGAGACACCCCCCCCCCCAACACCAGTCCCAAAGTTAGGCTTTCCAAGGCATTTGGAAGTTTCATATTTCAGAACGCATGGTGTGGTGTGATACAGATAGGTATATATCTCTGTTGCTCACCTGAATTTCCTCCCTCTTTATTAATGTAACGCACATTTAATAATTAGTGAACCAGTGCTGATTTGTTCCCTTAAGTGCACACTTTGTGTAAATGCTCATGGAGTTTGTTTCATTTAAACCAGATTCCCTTCTCAGATATAGGGCTCCCAGTGGCTATTAAACTATCACACTTACTCTGGTTTCTCTTGCCCAAGGCTGCGTCTCAGACTTGCTTTGTCATTGGTGACCTTGACAACTTTGCAGAGAACCTGTCAAATCTCTCTAACAGGGCTCTCCTTCATGGTAATTTGTCTGATGGTCTTCTCATGACTTAACTGGAGTGATGCATTTTTTTTAAAGGGCCAGGGAAGTCACATGTCAAGTCCCAGCACCATGATTGAAGGCACATGCTATTGATGACGAATGACTGTTCACCTTGATTTTGACTACGCAGCTGAGGTGAAGCCTCACATGTTTCTCCTTTACAAAGTTCCTTTTGTCCGGCCCTCGTTACATTTAAAGAGGGGGAGTCATGAGTGCTCCTCCTCATGGGGGACAGACTACCTGCACAAAATATTTGAAATTCTGCACCTGAGAGCTGTCTCTCCTCAGGTTGGGGTGGCAAGGTGGCCAACTTTGGGGCAGCTTGGAATGCTGCTAAGAATTGTTGAGGTCTGGCTTTATACTGTCTCGCCACCAAGTTGGATTCCCACCCATTTCATAGGTACTTCCTCCTCCTTCATTAATTTATTTAATTACTTATATTAATAGGTCCTAATGGGTACCACATGTAAGAGTCATACCTATGTAAGCATATAACGGACATCTGTATTATCAGAGCTTATGGTCATCCTATAGTTACATATGTGATTATGTGTGACCATATCAGTATATTATATTTTTAGTTTTAATTGAATATTGCTATTTACTTGTTTGCTCAAATTGTCCAGTTCCAGCCCCGGGAAGCCCATTCAATTGACTCTTCTTTGGGTTCTTTTGACTTACTCTACTGTGTGAGTACTGAATGGGGATGTGGTGTGTGCCTGTGTGCCTGGGTGTATGTGCCACTGATGAACGTGGAGGTCAGAGTACAACTTTTAGGAACTGTCTCTTGCTGGGGTTCTAGTGATCTATCCAGGCTTGCTTGGTGGCAAATGGCTTTACTTCCTGAGCCATCTCAGAACGCTCTTCAAATATAGCTAAACAACCCTCAGCTGAATGGCCTGACAATGGAAGCTGAGGCTCAAAACCAAAGCCAAAATTGGAGTAAATTCCTTAAAGCGATCCAATGATAACTGTGTAGGTGGTAGACTGAAAATCAATAGTTTCTTTCTAATGTGGCGTTTTCCTAACCAGGGAATCACTTGAGTGCCACCTGTGCTAGGGACTTAGAACTGAACATGCAGGGCATGGAGACAAGATCCTCACCAAGTGACCACCATTTTATTACCTCGGGAGCCAATTGTCATACTTAGGGTGACGGCCAACACTTTGTGGGGCATTTCTGTTAGATGTTTCTCCATATAAAATTGCAATGTGAAACCAAGTCAAGATCCAAGGAGCTCCCCCTCATCCCCTGACTCTGGAAAAAACAAAACAAAACTGGAACACAGGGTATAGAACTGGAAGAGAAAGGAACCTAAAGAAACTTCCCAATATACTAACACACACCCCCACACCCACAAGCACCCACACCTCTCACTTGCACAAGCCCCACATGCACACACACACACACACACACACACACCTCTCACATGCACAAGCCCCACAAGCACACACACACACACACACACACACACACACATCATGGTATATGAGGACTAGGGATATGGTCTGGTGCGTAGAATGTTTGCCTATCGTGCATGAAGCCTAGGGTTTCATCCCCTGTACCACATAGACCATGACTGGTAGTCCACCTCCATCACCCAGCATTTGAGAGATAGAGCAGGAAGATCAGGAGTTCAAAGTTATCCTCAGCTACATTCAGGGCCAGCCTGGGCTACAGGAGACTCTGTCTCTAAACAGTCAATCAAACAATCAACCAAACAAACAGAAACAAATAGAGTGAAAATATTGCAAAAGAAGTATCCTTAAACCCCCCCCCCCACCCCATCTGGCCAACTGCTTATTTATGTGACATCTCCAGATTGACTAGTTTGGGTCTAGTGTCAGGTAAGCACGACGATTGTGACAGTTCCCTATGAATTGGACATTTGGGGGTATTTAATATCATATGGAACCAAGTGGCATCTCTTTTTCTCTCATAGTGTTCTAAATAAACAATCTTAACAGCATGTCAGGCCAAGATGTCTGTGTATTAGAAAAATATTACAAAGCAGAAAAAGGGAGAGTAAAACAGATGGAGTGACCCACAGATGTCCTTTTCTTAGCAGCATCTCAGATCTACAGTTTAAGGAAACATATTGTTTAGCTTATATATTTGTATATACACATAACACACAATTGTGTGTATATAATGTCTGTATTTTGTTTATACTATTAATTCTTATGTAATATATGTATCCTCTGTATATCTGTGTTATATATGTTGTATATGTAATATTCTTTACAAACCACTGCCTGCATATTCAATGTAATACATAATATATGTTACATATGTATACTTTGTATATTGTATTTGTAGTACTCTTCCTTACCCAGGAGGAATAAGTTCCAAGACCCGCAGTGGATTCTGAACCTGCAGGCACTACAGAGCATGATATTCAAGCATAACCACTGAACTGATAACCAGGATGGCAGTGTGTGATTGTTTGTATATGTTTGGCTCAAAGAGTGGCACAATTAGGAGGTGTGGCCTTGTTGGAGTGGGTGTGTCACTGTGGGCTTTAAGACCCTTGTCCTAGCTACCTGGTAGGAGTCTTCTCCTAGCAGTCTTCAGATGAAGATGTAGAATTCTCAGTTCCTTCTGTACTATCCCTGCCTGGATGTTGCCATGCTCCCGCCTTGATGATAATGGACTGAATCTCTGAACCTGTAAGCCAGCCCCAATTAAATGTTGTCCTTTAGAAGAGTTGCCTTGGTCATGGTGTCTGTTCACAGCAGTAGAACCCTAAGGCAGAGTGACACTTGCTAGTAGCACATAACTAATGGGTACAGCGGGCAGAGATTCTTCAGGACATGAGTTTAATGGAGCAGAACAGGAACTCGATCAGGCCGAGAGCCTTGAGCCAGAAGCTAATGGAGAAGCCATGGAGAGGTGTTGCTGAGTGACTTGCCTTCACATGGCTTGTTCAGCCTGTTTTCCTAAAGAATCCAGGACCGACAGCTCAGGGATGGGCACCACATGCAATGCGCTGGGCCCTTCCCCATCTGTTACTAATTAAGAAAATGCCTCACAGCTGGATTTTATGGTGTCATCACACTATCCGGAATGTCATTTAATATAAAAGAGGTATGACTACCTCTTCCTGAAGTTTTCCACTTAATATTTTTACCCCTTAGTTAATGGCTAATGACTAAGCTTATGAAAAGTGAAACTTCAGGTGTCTAAGGAATATTGTATATGTGTACACACACACACACACACACACACATCTGCATGTGTGAGTGCAACAACTGGGGATAACTTGGTCAATAAGGCCCAGTAGGTCAAGCTCTTACCATGTAAACTTGAGGACCTGAGTTTGACTCCTAGAAATCACACTTTACTATGTGCCTATCATCAGAGCACTGGGGAGGTAGAGATGGGAAGATCCTTGGGGCTCACTGGCCAGCTAGCCCAGCCTTACCCATAAGTTCCACTCTCATTGAAACTCCTGTCTCAAAGGAAGTGGTTGTCATTCCTGAGGATGACATCTGACTTATATGTGCACAAGCACATGCACACATACAAACATGCATAAAATGTGGTTAATTTAAGTGTAAGCATCCATATTTAGCTGAAGAGATGCATATTGGATGTTGTGGTTGTGTTGGATGAAGTCTGGGTTATCTGGTCTGGCAAATGAGTGTCTAGCTAAGTGATTCAGGGCCTCTATCCATCCTCTGATTCCCTTTGCAGACACCATCCTGTTTTCTGCCAACAATATCAAACTCCTCTTAGTTCCACCATGCTCTATCAGGCCATGATGCTATGATGTCTTTGAATGTCTCCTTCTGACCCTATAAAACTGCCATGCACTCTGTTCTTGGTTTTGTTTGTTTTGCTTCTTTGAGACAAAGTTTTACCATGTATCCCTGGTTGGCCTCGAACTCCCAGAGATCTACGTGTATCTTTTCCTGAGTGCTGACATTAAAGGTGAGCCTTAGCATGCCCCAGCTTTAAAATGTCATACTCTTTAAGAACCTTTAAACCAGACTTGAGACGCTGGAGAGATGGCTCAGCATTAGGAGCGCATAGCGCTCTCCCTGAGGATCCAATGTCAGTTTCCAGCACTTACATTGGGTGGCTCGCACCTGCCTGTATCTCTGGCTCCAGGGAATCCCAAACCCATTTTTCTGGCTTACACAGGTACCTGCACTCTTGTGTACTGCCTCTGTGTCCGCCTACCCTCACCCTGATGCATACATAATTAAGGATCTCTTTTAAAGAAGAATAATAAAACAGACTGGACATGAAATCCCTCCAGTGATTCTTCTCTTCCTAGCTCAGAAAATCAGTCAGTTCTTTTATCAGTTTATTTTTCCCTTCTCTATATGGACTTATCATTTGATGAATGGTATTAAGTTGTAATTACTTATTGCACTATTAGTGACTTGAATATGAATTTGTAATTATTTTGCTTATTTCTCTAGCATCTGGCCATATTACTTTGTGTATAACAGTCACTGAAATTTTCATTCATTAATTTCATTTCTGTTGCTGTGATAAAACACCCTGACAAAAGGTGATTTAGGGAAGAAAGAGTTTATTGGCTTATAACTCCAGGTTATAGTCCATCACTTTAGGGAAGTCAAACCAGGAACTTAAAGGAGCTAGTTATATCACATCTGCTCTTAAGAACAGACAGAGAGCAAATGCACAGATCTCTGCTTATATTCCGCCTCAGCTGTCATTCTTCACTCCTATACACTCCAAGGTCCAGCCTAGGGAATGGTGCCTCCCACAGTGGGCTGGGTTTTCCTACCTATCATTATCTTTTTTTTTAAATTTTTAATATTTTTATTACATATTTTCCTCAGTTACATTTCCAATGCAATCCCAAAAGTCCCCCATAGCGCCCCCCACTTCCCTACCCACCCATTCCCATTCTTTTGGCCCTGGCATTCCCCTATATTGGGGCATATAAAGTTTGCAAGTCCAATGGGCCTCTCTTTCCAGTGATGGCCGACTAGGCCATCTTTCGATAACATATGCAGCTAGAGACAAGAGCTCCGGGGTTCTGGTTAGTACATCCTGTTGTTCCAACAATAGGGTTGCAGATGCCTTTAGCTCCTTGGGTACTTTCTCTAGCTTCTCCATTGGGAGCCCTGTGATACATCCAATAGCTGACTGTGAACATCCACTCCTGTGCTTGCTAGGCCCCGGCATCGTCTCACAAGAGACAGCTATATTTGGGTCCTTTCAGCAAAATCTTGCTAGTGTATGCAATGGTGTCAGCGTTTAGAAGCTGCTTATGGGATGGATCCCTGGATACGGCAGTCTTTAAATGGTCCATCCTTTCATCACAGCTACGAACTTTGTCTCTGTAACTCCTTCCCTGGGTGTTTTGTTCCCAATTCTAAGAAGGGGCACAGTGTCCACACTTCGGTCTTCATTCTTCTTGAGTTTCATGCGTTTAGCAAATTGTATCTTATATCTTGGGTATCCTAAGTTTTGGGCTAATATCCACTTATCAGTGAATACATATTGTGTGAGTTCTTTTGTGATTGTGTTACTTCACTCAAGATGATGCCCTTGAGGTCCATCCATTTGACTAGGAATTTCATAAATTCATTCTTTTTAATAGCTGAGTAGTACTCCATTGTGTAAATGTACCATAATTTCTGTATCCATTCCTCTGTTGAGGGACATCTGGGTTCTTTCCAGCTTCTGGCTATTATAAATAGGGCTGCTATGAACATAGTGGAGCATGTGTCCTTCTTACCGGTTGGAACATCTTCTGGATATATGCCTAGAAGAGGTATTGCTGGATCCTCCGGTAGTACTATGTCCAATTTTCTAAGGAACCGCCAGACTGATTTCCAGAGTGGTTGTACAAGCTTGCAATCCCACCAACAATGGAGGAGTGTTCCTCTTTCTCCACATCCTCGCCAGCATCTGCTGTCACCTGAATTTTTGATCTTAGCCATTCTGACTGGTGTGAGGTGGAATCTCAGGGTTGTTTTGATTTGCATTTCCCTGATGATTAAGGATGTTGAACATTTTTTCAGGTGCTTCTCTGCCATTCGGTATTCCTCAGGTGAGAATTCTTTGTTCAGTTCTGAGCCCCATTTTTTAATGGGGTTATTTGACTTTCTGGAGTCCACCTTCTTGAGTTCTTTTTTATTTATTTATTTATTTATTTATTTATTTATTTATTTATTTATTTTATTATATGTAAGTACACTGTAGCTGTCCTCAGACACTCCAGAAGAGGGCATCAGATTTCGTTACGGATGGTTGTGAGCCACCATGTGGTTGCCAGGATTTGAACTCAAGACCTTTGGAAGAGCAATCGGCGCTCTTAACCACTGAGCCATCTCGCCAGCCCCTATTTTTATGTTTTTATTTTTTTATTTTTTATTTTATTTTTTTTGATTTTTAATATTTTTATTACATATTTTCTCAATTACATTTCCAATGCTATCCCAAAAGTCCCCCATAGCGCCCCCCACTTCCCTACCCACCCATTCCCATTCTTTTGGCCCTGGCATTCCCCTATATTGGGGCATATAAAGTTTGCAAGTCCAATGGGCCTCTCTTTCCATTGATGGCCGACTAGGCCATCTTTCGATACATATGCAGCTAGAGACAAGAGCTCCGGGGTTCTGGTTAGTACATCATGTTGTTCCAACAATAGGGTTGCAGATGCCTTTAGCTCCTTGGGTACTTTCTCTAGCTTCTCCATTGGGAGCCCTGTGATACATCCAATAGCTGACTGTGAACATCCACTCCTGTGTTTGCTAGGCCCCGGCATCGTCTCACAAGAGACAGCTATATTTGGGTCCTTTCAGCAAAATCTTGCTAGTGTATGCAATGGTGTCAGCGTTTAGAAGGTGATTATGGGATGGATCCCTGGATACGGCAGTCTTTAAATGGTCCATCCTTTCATCACAGCTACAAACTTTGTCTCTGTAACTCCTTCCCTGGGTGTTTTGTTCCCAATTCTAAGAAGGTGCACAGTGTCCACACTTTGGTCTTCATTCTTCTTGAGTTTCATGCGTTTATCAAATTGTATCTTATATCTTGGGTATCCTAAGTTTTGGGCTAATATCCACTTATCAATGAATATATATTGTGTGAGTTCTTTTGTGATTGTGTTACTTCACTCAAGATGATGCCCTCCAGGTCCATCCATTTGGCTAGGAATTTCATAAATTCATTCTTTTTAATAGCTGAGTAGTACTCCATTGTGTAAATGTACCATAATTTCTGTATCCATTCCTCTGTTGAGGGACATCTGGGTTCTTTCCAGCTTCTGGCTATTATAAATAGGGCTGCTATGAACATAGTGGAGCATGTGTCCTTTTTACCGGTTGGGACATCTTCTGGATATATGCCCAGGAGAGGTATTGCTGGATCCTCCGGTAGTACTATGTCCAATTTTCTGAGGAACCGCCAGACTGATTTCCAGAGTGGTTGTACAAGCTTGCAATCCCACCAACAATGGAGGAGTGTTCCTCTTTCTCCACATCCTCGCCAGCATCTGCTGTCACCTGAATTTTTGATCTTAGCCATTCTGACTGGTGTGAGGTGGAATCTCAGGGTTGTTTTGATTTGCATTTCCCTGATGATTAAGGATGTTGAACATTTTTTCAGGTGTTTCTCTGCCATTCGGTATTCCTCAGGTGAGAATTCTTTGTTCAGTTCTGAGCCCCATTTTTTAATGGGGTTATTTGACTTTCTGGAGTCCACCTTCTTGAGTTCTTTATATATATTGGATATTAGTCCCTTATCTGATTTAGGATAGGTGAAGATCCTTTCCCAATCTGTTGGTGGTTTTTTTGTCTTATTGATGGTGTCTTTAGCCTTGCAGAAGCTTTGCAGTTTCATGAGGTCCCACTTGTCAATTCTCGATCTTTCAGCACAAGCCATTACTGTTGTATTCAAGAATTTTTCCCCTGTGCCCATATCTTCAAGGCTTTTCCCCACTTTCTCCTCTATAAGTTTCAGTGTCTCTGGTTTTATGTGAAGTTCCTTGATCCATTTAGACTTGACCTTAGTACAAGGAGATAGGAATGGTTCGATTCGCATTCTTCTACATGTTAACAACCAGTTGTGCCAGCACCATTTGTTGAAAATGCTGTCTTTCTTCCACTGGATGTTTTTAGCTCCCTTGTCGAAGATCAAGTGACCGTAGGTGTGTGGGTTCATTTCTGGGTCTTCAATTCTATTCCATTGGTCTATTTGTCTGTCACTATACCAGTACCATGCAGTTTTTATCACAATTGGTCTGTAGTAGAGCTTTAGGTCCGGCATGGTGATTCCACCAGAGGTTCTTTTATCCTTGAGAAGAGTTTTTGCTATCCTAGGTTTTTTGTTATTCCAGATGAATTTGCAGATTGCACTTTCTAATTCGTTGAAGAATTGATTTGGAATTTTGATGGGGATTGCATTGAATCTGTAGATTGCTTTTGGCAAGATAGCCATTTTTACAATGTTGATCCTGCCAATCCATGAGCATGGGAGATCTTTCCATCTTCTGAGATCTTCTATAATTTCTTTCTTCAGAGACTTGAAGTTTTTATTATACAGATCTTTCACTTCCTTAGTTAGAGTCACGCCAAGATATTTTATATTATTTGTGACTATTGAGAAGGGTGTTGTTTCCCTAATTTCTTTCTCAGCCTGTTTATTCTTTGTGTAGAGAAAGGCCATTGATTTGTTTGAGTTAATTTTATATCCAGCTACTTCACCGAAGCTGTTTATCAGGCTTAGGAGTTCTCTGGTGGAATTTTTAGGGTCACTTATATATACTATCATATCATCTGCAAAAAGTGATATTTTGACTTCATCTTTTCCAATTTGTATCCCTTTGATCTCCTTTTGTTGTCGAATTGCTCTGGCTAGGACTTCAAGTACAATGTTGAATAGGTATGGAGAAAGTGGACAGCCTTGTCTAGTCCCTGATTTTAGAGGGATTGCTTCAAGCTTCTGACCATTTACTTTGATGTTGGCTACTGGTTTGCTGTAGATTGCTTTTATCATGTTTAGGTATGGGCCTTGAATTCCTGATCTTTCCAAGACTTTTATCATGAATGGGTGTTGGATCTTGTCAAATGCTTTTTCCGCATCTAACGAGATGACCATGTGGTTTTTGTCTTTGAGTTTGTTTATATACTGGATTACGTTGATGGATTTCCGTATATTGAACCATCCCTGCATCCCTGGGATGAAACCTACTTGGTCAGGATGGATGATTGTTTTGATGTGTTCTTGGATTCGGTTAGCAAGAACTTTATTGAGGATTTTTGCATCAATATTCATAAGGGATATTGGTCTGAAGTTTTCTATCTTTGTTGGGTCTTTTTGTGGTTTAGGTATCAGAGTAATTGTGGCTTCATAGAATGAGTTGGGTAGAGTACCTTCTGTTTCTATTTTGTGGAATAGTTTGTGAAGAACTGGGATTAGATCTTCTTTGAAGGTCTGATAGAACTCTGCACTAAACCCATCTGGTCCTGGGCTTTTTTTAGTTGGGAGACTATTAATGACTGCTTCTATTTCTTCGGGGGATATAGGGCTGTTTAGATCATTAACCTGATCTTGATTCACCTTTGGTACCTGGTATCTGTCTAGGAACTTCTCCATTTCATCCAGGTTCTCCAGTTTTGTTGAGTATAGCCTTTGGTAGAAGGATCTGATGGTGTTTTGGATGTCTTCAGGATCTGTTGTTATGTCTCCTTTTTCATTTCTGATTTTGTTAATGAGGATGCTTTCCCTTTGCCCTCTAGTGAGTCTGGCTAAGGGTTTATCTATCTTGTTGATTTTCTCAAAGAACCAGCTCCTTGATTGGTTGATTCTTTGAATAGTTCTTCTTGTTTCCACTTGGTTGATTTCACCCCTGAGTTTGATTATTTCCTGCCGTCTACTCCTCTTGGGTGAATTTGCTTCCTTTTGTTCTAGTGCTTTTAGGTATGTTGTCAAGCTGCTAATGTGTACTCTCTCTAGTTTCCTTTTGGAGGCACTCAGAGCTATGAGTTTTCCTCTTAGAAATGCTTTCATTGCGTCCTATAAGTTTGGGTATGTTGTGGCTTCATTTTCATTGAACTCTAAAAAGTCCTTAATTTCTTTCTTTATTCCTTCCTTGACCAAGGTATCATTGAGAAGAGTGTTGTTCAGTTTCCACGTGAAGGTTGGCTTTCTATTATTTATTTTGTTATTGAAGATCAGCCTTAGTCCATGGTGATCTGATAGGATGCATGGGACAATTTCAATATTTTTGTATCTGTTGAGGCCTGTTTTGTGACCAATTATGTGGTCAATTTTGAAGTAGGTACCATGAGGTGCTGAAAAGAAGGTATATCCTTTTGTTTTTAGGATAGAATGTTCTGTAGATATCTGCCAGATCCATTTGATTCATAATTTCTCTTAGTTTCTCTGTGTCCCTGTTTAGTTTCTGTTTCCATGATCTGTCCATTGGTGAAAGTGGTGTGTTGAAGTCTCCCACTATTATTTTATGAGGTGCAATGTGTGCTTTGAGATTTACTAAAGTTTCTTTAATGAATGTGGCTGCCTTTGTATTTGGAGCATAGATATTCAGGATTGATAGTTCCTCTTGGAAGATTTTACGTTTGATGAGTATGAAGTGTCCCTCTCTGTCTTTTTTAATGACTTTGGGTTGGAAGTCAATCTTATCAGATATTAGAATGGCTACTCCAGCTTGTTTCTTCATACCATTTGCTTGGAAAATTGTTTTCCAGCCTTTCATTCTGAGGTAGTGTCTATCTTTTTCTCTGAGATGAGTTTCCTGTAAGCAGCAAAATGTTGGGTCTTGTTTGTGTAGCCAGTTTGTTAGTCTATGTCTTTTTATCGGGGAGTTGAGTCCATTGATATTAAGAGATATTAAGGAAAAGTGATTGTTGTTTCCTGTTATTTTTGTTGTTAAAGTTGGCATTCTGTTCTTGTGGCTGTCTTCTTTTAGGTTTGTTGAGGGATTACCTTCTTGTTGTGTCTAGGGCGTGGTTCCTGTCCTTGTATTGGTTTTTTTCTGTTATTATCCTTTGAAGGGCTGGATTCGTGGAGAGATAATGTGTGAATTTGGTTTTGTCGTGGAATACTTTGGTTTCTCCATCTATGTTAATTGAGAGTTTGGCTGGGTATAGTAGCCTGGGCTGGAGTTTGTGTTCTTTTAGTGTCTGTATAACATCCGTCCAGGATCTTCTGGCTTTCATAGTCTCTGGTGAAAAATCTGGTGTAATTCTGATAGGCTTGCCTTTATATGTTACTTGGCCTTTTTCTCTTACTGCTTTTAGTATTCTATCTTTATTTAGAGCATTTGTTGTTCTGATTATTATGTGTTGGGAGGTATTTCTTTTCTGGTCCAGTCTATTTGGAGTTCTGTAGGCTTCTTGTATGTTCATGGGCATCTCTTTCTTTAGATTTGGGAAGTTTTCTTCTATAATTTTGTTGAAGATGTTTGCTGGTCCTTTGAGTTGAAAATCTTCATTCTCATCCACTCCTATTATCCGTAGGTTTGGTCTTCTCATTGTGTCCTGTATTTCTTGGATGTTTTAAGTTAGGATCTTTTTGCATTTTACATTTTCCTTGATTGTTGTGCCGATGTTCTCTATGGAATCTTCTGCACTTGAGATTCTCTCTTCCATCTCTTGTATTCTGTTGCTGATGCTCATATCTATGGTTCCAGATTTCTTTCCTAGGGTTTCTATCTCCAGTGTTGCCTCATTTTGGGTTTTCTTTATTGTGTCTACTTCCCTTTTTAGGTCTAGTATGGTTTTGTTCATTTCCATCATCTGTTTGGGTGTGTTTTCCTGTTTTTCATTAAGGACTTCTACCTGTTTGATTATGTTATCCTGTTTTTCTTTAAGGATTTGTAACTCTTTAGCAGTGTTCTCCTGCAATTCTTTAAGGGATTTTTGTGCTTCCTCTTTACTGTCTTCTACCTGTTTACCAGTGTTCCTTTGTATTTCTTTAAGTGTGTTATTAAAGTCCTTCTTGAAGTCCTCTACCATCATCATGAGATATGCTTTTAGATCCGTGTCTAGGTTTTCCGGTGTGTTGGGGTGCCCTGGACTGGGCAAAGTGGGAGTGCTGGGTTCTGATGATGGTGAGTGGTCTTGGTTTCTGTTAGTAAGATTATTACGTTTACCTTTTGCCATCTGGTAATCTCTGGGGTTAGTTGTTGTCGTTGTCACTGTTTAAAGATTGGAGCAGAAGCTGTGTTCCACTCACCAGCAGTCTCAAAATCCTGTGGCGGGGGTCGTGGGTAGCTGGCGGGTGTCAGCCGACCCTGCACTCTAGCTACCCCGGTGCTGGTCCGGCCGGAAGAGGCCTGTGGTCCTACTCAGGCCGGTTTTCTGCTTCCCTAACTAATGCAGTCTCAGGTCCCGCGTGCAATTGGATTGGAGCAGAAGCTGTGTTCCACTCACCAGAAGTCTTAAGATCCTGTGGTGGGCGTTGTGGGTAGCTGGCGGGTGTCAGCCGACCCTGCGCCCTAGCTACCCCGGCGCTTTTCTGACCGGAGAGGCTTGTGGCCCTATTCAGGCCGGATTTCTGCCTCCCCAACCAAAGCAGTCTCAGGTCCTGCGTGATTGGACTGGAGCAGAAGCTGTGTTCCACTCACCAGCAGTCTCAAAATCCTGTGGCGGGGGTCGTGGGTAGCTGGCGGGTGTCAGCCGACCCTGTGCTCTAGCTACCCCGGTGCTGGTCCGGCCGGAAGAGCCCTATCATTATCTTAATGAAGATACTCAACCACGAACATACCCACAGACAAACCCAATGTAGTCAATCTCTCATTGAGACTTTCTTCCCAGATGACTGAAGGTTGTGTCATGGTGGCAAATACAGCTATCGATCACATGTTGCACTGAAGCATTTAACTAGTATTGTATATTATCTAATTTTGCCTGGCCATGACCAAAATCTCTTACAGAAACAGAGGAGAAAAAAAATGATTCTTGCTTATGGTATCAGAGTGTTTTAAGTCCATCCTAGCCGACAGAGCCTGGCAAAGTAGAAGCCTTCACATGCTAGAAGACCAGGAAGCAGAGAGAAAGAGTCCAGAAAAGAGGTGGGACTATAACGTTTGTAGGCTGGACCCCCCCCCCCCCCCCAGTGACCTACTCCAACCAGCCAGGCTCCTGTCAGCTTTCCAAATCAGCATCTCTGACTCAGTACCAAACATTAGAACCTGATCTCTGTGGGATATTTCACATTCAAACGCGAGTTAGGAAATAAAGCTTGTTGTTTAATTTCTTTTTTAAAAAAATTATATTCTTGTGTATGTCTCTCTCTGTCTCTGTCTCTCTCTCTGTGTATGTGTGTGAATGTGAGTCCAGCATGTGTAGTGTGTGTGTTGGATCCTCTGGACCTGGAGTTACAGATGATCATGGGCTGCCCAATATGGGCCCTGGAAACTGAACTGGAGTCCTCTGAGAGAGTTGCAAGTGCTCTTCCCTGCTGAGTCATCTCTCAGGCTCCCATTTAACCGAGTGTTCCCCCGATTCTATGAGTATCCTTTACATTTTGGTGTTACTATGACATTTCATTTCCTGGGCCACAGAAAAAGAGCAGAGAGATAGGACTTCATGAATCTGCTGCAAGTCTGTGAGATCCAGGTTCAGCTGTTCACTCCAGTAGACAGACTGGGATTCAGAAGCCATTAAAAGCACATTTAATGCGCTTTCATTTGCTTGTGAGAGTATTTATCCTGCAACTTTTTAGCTGCATTTTCAAAATTATATCTATATTTCTCATGTTCTCAAAAATCACATATACATTTGTCCTTTGCACAGTTTAAAATGTTCCTCTATGTGGAGGGAAATTGCTTTTCTTTCTTTCTTTTTTTTTTTTTTTTTTTTTTTTTTTTAAATCAAGTTCATGGGCTGGTCAAGTGGCTCAGCTGGGAAAGGTACTTGCCTGATGGCCTGAGTTCCATCCCTGAAACCTGCATGGTGGTTGGAGATGACTGACTCCAGCAAGTTGTTTTCTGACACACACACACACACACACACACACACACACACACACACACACAGACATACAGACACAGACAGACATACAGACACATAACCAACCAACCAACCAACCAACCAAATAAATAATTTACTCATTTGCTTTACAGATGTTTATACAATGTCCACACAACCCTCCCTGTAGGTGGGCATCTCTGACCTTTAACTAGGAAGCTCCATGAATTTCTCTCTCATTTTTCTCTGGCTGCTCTTAAGTCTAACACACAGTATTGGTCAGCTTGGGTTTTGGTATACTCTTCAGTTTTATTTTCTGGTGCTAAAATAGTATTGGGCACCAAAGTCCAAATGACCTAACAGCCCCTGAGAGCAATCAACTCAAAGGTGAGAAATGAAAACAAAGCCGCCTACCCGTATAGGATTTCACAGCTTACCAGGCATGCTTTCACCCTGTCGGTTCATTTGAGCATCATGTGAGTCTTTGCGGTAACCGAGCAAAACGCAGGGACTGCAAGAGAAAGGAATTGACGGCTCTGCTACTGATCTGACATGTCCACATTCTTATGGCAAGGTAGAGACACTCTCTGTAGTCTGCCGCAAGTCCAGCACAATTATCTTACTCACTTTGCTACTGAGATGATGGGCTGCATCGGCCATACTCTCTTGAGACCAGGGTCTTGTGCTCGACAGTAGATGTCTTTCCAGAAATTGCAGTTTCAACGTGAGAGTGCGCTCTCCCCATGCCATCCTGTTATTTCCTCTCTGGGATGTTGCTTCTATCAAATGAGCAGGAAAATTGCCCATGACAGCTTGATAACTACCCCCAGCCATGGTCGACAGAGGTTACCTTCAGCCACAAGGTGGGAAGCTGTCGTCATGGAAACCCAGAAAGCAGCAAACCATTTCTCAAAGACAGCTCAACAGTGAGGGTTCAATTATAAACTTTGTCAAGAGTCAGGATGTGCTAAAGGTTGATTGAGACTGGAGGTACACACGTGAACAGGGAAGAGAGGGTTGTAAGTAATCAAAACTGTATTTGTAAATGTCTTCTGGTCAACGGGGTGTGTGTGTACATGTGTGTGCATGTGCACAAACTGGTCGAGTGTCTCTCACTCCAAATCTCAAATTCCCAAATGTGCCCAAATGAGAAACTTAACTTTTAAGTTTGACATGATGTTGTTAAAATGGAGATTCTACTTCTGATCTCATAGGATGGGCTGAAGACAACATCTGGATATATGATACACTAGAAATATAGAAAATTGCCTTCAGGCTGTGTGTAGCAGGTAAGTGTGGAAGACACAAATGAAACATGAAGACAGATTCTCATGTCCAGATCTGGGTCCCGTAGATGCAAATATTCAAAAACTCAAAAAAAAAAAAAAAAAAAAAGAAAGAAAACAGTAACATAAAATATTTCTAGTATGAGCATGTGAGATAAGTGGTTTTATGTATGGATACATAGATATGTATCTATACACACATTTACATATTAGGGCACATCTTTTCAGTCTCATTTCCTGCTGATGCTGTATTAGTCAGGGTTGTCTCATAGAACAGAACTATAGCATGAGAGTTTGTTAAAATAGCGGGTTTACTAGGTTGCCTTACATGTAGAAACTGGGCCCAACAATGGCTGTCTTCACATTGAAGAGGTTGCTCAATTAAAGAGGCTGATGCTTCAGCAGTCCCAGACTGCTGATGAAGGCCTGGAGGCTCTTGAAAAGATGCTTGTCCTAGTGCACATTGGGATGCAAGAAGCTGGGTCCTGATGTGAGTGCTGGATGGCAACAGAAGCAGCAGCTCAGTAGATGAACTCACCAGCACGCCAGGAAGGAAGATGGGCAAAAAGTAGAGGTTTTCCCATTTATGTCCCTTTTATCTGGCTGATACTGGAAGGTCACATACAGGGCCAGTCTTCTCATTTGAATGAGCCAAATGAAGAAGATTTCTCACAGGTGTGCCTAGCAACATATCTTAACCCCAAATCCAGTTAAGCTGACTGCCAAGATGAACCATCACAAATGCCTTTAGCTCTGCATCTCCCTAATTCAGGATCTGAGCAAACCTTCAAAGTTGAAAGCTTGTTGTAATGAGGTTGTTAGAAAAATCCTCTAACAAAACCTTGTTGGTGGGCTGGCAAGAAGGCTCAGTGGGGGAGAGGAGCTTGTTGCCAAGAGTGAGGACCTGAGTTCGATCCTGGGTATGCACATGGTGGAAGGAGTGAACTGACTCCCACAAGTTGTTCTCAATTAAGTTGTGCTCAGAGATCTGGTATTCACACAGATGATTCAGTGATACTACAATCTACCTCAATGTATTAGTTTTTTGCCGGCTACCTTCCATAAAGAAGAAACATGTATTCTCTTGCTATTTGTAGACTCAGAGAATACTCTTTCTGCAAAGGCTGGCAGTGGTTGCAGTAAATGGTTGTTGAGTCCTCAGACCTAAATAGGACATTCATAGCACCCCAGTTAAGGCTCATGGAACATTGCAGGAGATGGGAGGAGAAAGATCATAGGATCTGGAAGACAGGGAGGATAGGTACTTCTGTGCATGGTACAACCCATACAGTCATGAACACAGCAGCTGTGGCTGTCTGCAATGGGACCGCACAAGACAGGACTCCTCAGCTGCCAATCATGGGTTGGAGAGCAGCTCACTGGGCTACTGATGTACTTTGGGAGGGACACAGTCACCAGGTTTCAAAACCATCATCTCATACCTGTTCCTGGCTAAGCTCAGTAGGTCTCAAATCTAAGAGCCAAGCAAGAGGACTTGTTGGGAGGCGGGAGGCGACAAGTGTTGGTGTCAGGGATGAGAGGAAGAAGAGGGAGAGGATGAGGGTAAGGATAATCAGGATGCATCACATATATAGAAACAGTTGAAGAACAAATTCAATATAAAAATTATATCAGGGCCTGGCTCTGGGGGGAAGAAGGATTCTGGTGTGGTGTTGGAGAGAGGGCTCAGGTTAAGAGGACTTGCTCTTGCAGCGGTCCTGAGTTTGGTTCCAAACACCATATCAGGCAGTTCTCTATCATCTGTAACTCCTGTTCTGGCCTCCAGGATCCTCCCCTCACATCCTCCATGTATGAAGCAATTGAATTCTCCTGCACTCAGGAAAAACTTAGCACAATGGCAACAATCATTTTGTGCCTCTCCCCTTAAGCACAGCTGTTCCTTTGTCCTCCAAGGTGGCCATGACTCTGGGCTGGAGGCTATATCAGGTGTGACTCAGAGAGACAGCCAGGCTGCCTAGCAAGCAAAACAGAGGTTGCAAGAGGGTGCAATGCCACAAAATAAATGAGAATGAACATCCCTTTGTTATCTCCGTGGCATCCGGCCCATTCCACTCTTACAGGCTGGTTTCCTATGCTTAACAGCAGTTGGAGAGCTGAATAGGTGGATACCAAGAATGATTTAATGGAATGAGAGGGGAAGGGAGGTACAGAAACGTGATTTGACTGCTAATCCAGACCCAGTAAAACTCAGTCAGGTCTATAGCAAGCAAATAGAACTAGGGTGGCTCAGACATTTGTCACTGAGATGATGACCCTGAGCTGAGAGATGGCTCAGATTGCTTCCTGCTCTTGCAGAGGACCTGAGTTTGGTTCTCAGCACCTTCACTGGCTGTAATTTCAGCTGCAGAGGATCTGACCCCCTCTTCTGACCTCCACAGGCCTCTGCACTCACACCCACACACTCTACTCCCCACCCACCACTGTATACATACTTTAAAATAATAAGTTTTTATCATGATCCTTCCTCTATTTCCAAATCTTCTCTGCCTGTATCTTCAATGTTTCCTAAACAGTCTCTGCCAGCCTATTTTATGTTCATTTATTTGCGTGTGTGTGTGTGTGTGTGTGTGTGTGTGTGTGTGTGTGTGTGTGTGGTTTCCCACTTGGAGGACTGATTGGTGTTGGCTGTCTTCCTCTGGACCTTAGTGCTGGTGACAGGGTCTCTCACTGAACCCGGAGCTTCACTGATTGGCTAGTCTGGTTGGCTAATGAGTCCCAGCCATCCTCTTTTCTCTGCTGCCTTAGTGCTGGGACAGCAAGCACAGATCACACCATACCTGGGTTTTTATGTGGACACTGCAGATCCAAAGTCAGGTCCCACATGTGTGCAGCAAGGACTTTGCCCCCCTGTTCCTCCACACTGACCCATCTCCCCATTCCCTGTTGTATGTTTATTTATTGTTGTATATATATTTATTCAGCTTAGACTGAACCATTAAGCTCAAACTCAGGATTCCCCTGCCTCGGCCTCTAAGTGCTGGGATTACAGGTGTCTACCACTGAGCCTTGCTCTGCAAGTTTCTACAGAGGTCTTTGACATCCCCTTGGTGGCTTCCCTGGCACTGTCCACTGGGAGTTGTGCAGTCCTGTGTATGTCTTGAGATTGCCTGGGGTAGAGATGCCATGGTCTCCCTTCCCCCCGGCTTGAGTTTCCTCCTGTTCACAAACCCCTCTCATCTTACAGACTGGGTAGCTTCGTAGGGAAAGCATAATGCCTCCTGACGGGCAGGGAGCCAAGCTCTGAGATTGTGTGAGAAAAATGGCCGGTTTCAATGGTAGATTCTGTCCATTAAAACCTATTACAGCCCCCCTCCCAGAACCCAGCTGGTTCCATTATAGAAAATTGGAGGGAAATGGTGTCAGCGTTAGTGCCATAAAAATGAATAGGAATCTTGCTTTCCATTATTCTAAATTACAGATTGTTGCGTTGATATGTATTTATTTTTGGCGTTTCTCTCTGGCCTTGGTGAAAGGTCTGACCTCCGAATAATGTATAAACAGAAAGACACATGTCAGCGCTTGAGCCTTGCCTCTCTCACCTTTGTTTTTTTTATCCTTCTTGTTTGTAATAAAAATTTTAAAATGAAACATTCTTAAGTGGATTGGTAATCTCAACTCTTACATTCAATTGTTGTCTGGGCAAATGGCCATTGGAAAGAAATAGGAGGAAATAGTTCATAGAGAGACGAAGTTTCAAACTTGCTCCCAGGCCTTGCGTAGTTTGAGGAAAATTTTTCTTTTCTATTTAGTTGTGTGTATTTGGGAATGTGTGTGTGTGTTGGCCTGGCAAATATGCGTATGCAGTACCCATGGAGCCCAGAAGAGGGCATCAGAGCCCCCCTGGACCTGGAGTTTCCAGGGATTGTGAGCCACGTGCTCTAGTGGTTTCTTAAAACAGAACCTGGGTCCCCTTGAAGAACAGCAAGTACACTTAACCGCCGAGCTATCTTTCCAGTCCTCTTTGGTAGCTTTGAAATGAGCATAAGAATTCAGAGAAATCAAGGTTCACGGAACTAAAGGCAGTTCATTTTAGTATGCGTCAAAAACAGTGACATCCTTTGTTTGAGCGCACTCAAGTTTAGACTTTTTTTTTCCCCATTCAGACCTGGGTATTTACCAGGAGGAATCGTAAAAGTGAGCAGTGGAAGGACAAAGCCACAGTGACTGCAACAGAAATGGCTGCGGGTGCATTGTAAAGCCATCTATTGTTCAAAAACAGTTTGTATCTTGCTGGTCTAGCACTTAAGTAGCTACTGAGAGTATAAAGACCAAAATACAATAAATCCTGGAACTGCTAGAGATTTGAGAGGCAGTTGAATTACTACAGAGATAAGACAAGAAATCCCAGAGCACTGGCTCCCTCCCCTCTTCCTTACCTGCTCCAACCCCTTCTACCCTACAGTCTCTCTCCTTACCCCCTCCTGTTCTCTTTGTTTCTCTCTGGGTCTCACACATCCCAGGCTGGCCTGTGCATCTGAAGATGACCTTGTACTTCAGATCCTCCTGTTTCACCTTTCCACTGCTGAGATAACTGACATGCACTACCACATCTGCTTTCTGCAGCTCTGGGAATGGAGCCCAGGGCTTCATGCATGCTAGGCAAACGTTCTACCCACTGAGCTACATCTCCAGCCCTGCCGCAGAGAAGTTTTGAATTTCAGGAACATGAATAACCCCCTTGGGAATCTCCAAATGATAGCTGAACCATATAGCTGGAAAAGAGCAACAACAGCCTATTGACCTTAGCGTTTAAAAAATGTGGACCGTGTATGCTGTTGCTTATTCACAATACTTGAGAGTTGGTGGGCAGAGGCATGACAAATCTGAGGACAGTCTGAACTACAAAGTAAGGTTATAGCCACCCTGGATTACATGCTAGTATCCTAGGTAAAAAAGGAAGAAGGAGGAGGAAGAGGAGGAGGAGCAGCAGCAGCAGCAGCAGCTGGGTATAGTGGCAGATGGCTGTCATTCTACCATTAATGGTGCCAAAGTAGGCAGACTGATCAAATTCATGTCCAGTCGGCCTTATGTGGCAAGTTCTACATAATGTGACCTTGTCTCAAGGAAAATGAAAGAGTTGCAGATTTGATCTTCATGACGGTGTGAGAGAAACACCCAGGGTTTTGCAGAGGTTGGAATATTTATAAACGCTTCCAAACATTGGTATCTACTTGCTGTGTTTTAAAGAACTCTTAACAAGAAAACCATTTCATTGGGTCTGGCTTACAGTTTCAGAGGTTTAGTTAATAATTGTCAGGGTGGGAAGCATGGTAGCATGCAGATAGACATGGTTTGGGACAAGGAACTGAGAGTTCTGCCAGCAGCCGAAAGAGACCGTTAAGTACTGAGCATCTGAGAGCTCAAAGCCTGCTCCAGGTGATGAATTTCCTCCAGCAAAGCGACACTTACTCCACCAAGGCCACAGCTCCTGACAGTACCACTACTGGTGAGCCTAAGTGCCGTTTTCTCTCAAGTCACCATACATTCCATCTTCCTCTTACCTTCTTTCCACTCTTCGCTTCCTGTTGCTGTGAGAGACCTTCTGACCGAAAGCAACTTCGGGGGGGGGGGGGGAAAGGGTTCCTTTGGCTTACATTTCCAAGTCACAGTCCATCACTGAGAGAAGTCAGGGCAGGAACTGAAGCAGAAGCTGGGAGGAGAGAATGTGGAGGACTGGTGCTTGCCAGCTCAAAGCCTCATGCTTAGTTGGCTTTTATATACAGCCCAGTAGCCCTGCCCAGGGAATGGTGCTACCCACAGTGGGATGGTCCCTTCTACATCAAAGAACAATCAAGACAACCCCACTCCCCACAGCTGAGATTCCCTTCTCGGGTGACTCTAGGCTGTGTCAAGTTGACAGTTCAAGCTGATTAGGCCACCTGTTTTTATTTATTCTTTTCTAGAAGACAAGTCTCACTCTGTATTCCAGGCTTGCCTGGAACTTACTGTATAACTCAGGCAGGCCTCCAACTCCTGCTTCAGCAAATCCTCCTGCTTCAGCCTTTGGAGTGTTGAATTACAGAGATTTGTTGATTTATTGATTTATCTCCCCTCTCAGCCCCCCCCCCACCCCTGTGATGTCCTTGTGTTCACCTTTCCCTGAGCTGGGGTTGCACATATGTCACAGTTACTGTTCTATTGCTGTGAAGAGACGCCACACCAACCAAGGCAACTCTTATAAAATGAAGCACTTAATTGGGCCTGGCTTACCGTTTCAGAGGGCGAATCCATTATCCTCATATTGAGAGGCAGACAGGCATGGTACTGTAGATGAGAGCTTTATATCCTCATCCACAGGCAGCTGGCAGCAGCCAGAATGACAGAGAGGTTGGGGGAAGGGAGAGAAGAGAGACAGACTGGGCCTAGTGTGGACTTTTGAAACCTCAAAGCCCACTTCCAGCTGCACAGCTCTTTTAACAAGGACACAACTCCTTCAAGTGACACCAAGTCACGCATGAGCTGAATTTTAAAAAGTTGAAGAACATACGAGCTAAGCACAAGCATTCATCTCTCTCTGCTTCCTGACTGTGAATGCAGTGTGGTCAGCTGCCTCATGTTCTTGCCACCATGCCTTCCCCACCATGATGGAGTGTGTCCTTGAACTGTGAGCTAAAATATATTCTTCCTTCTTATCTTGTTTCCATCAGGTGTTTTGTCAAAATGATGAAAAGAATAACCAATATAGCATCATGTTCTGTGTTCACTCTATTGGATTCTGGTTTGTGTGAAGGTGCCAATCCACAGTTCTTACTGATGTACTGTAGAAAATGTAGAACTAAAATGAGTGGGTATAGACAATAACTAAGGTGTTCATGTTTAAATCAATTTTAGCTACATCTGTAAGTATAATAGCAGGTTAGAGACTGATTTTATGGTACTAGATCAATGAATGAGTAGGGTGATCTTTTATTGCTCAGGTAGATTGTTCACACAGTATTGCAGATATTTGATCACACTGTGAAACCAAAGATTGTGCTATTTACTGTTTCCATTTGTAGTGTAGCTCATCCTTAGCACACATCTTTAATCCTTCTGGCTGGAATGTAGACTCACCCTTAGTACACACCTTTAATCTCAAACAAGGAACGTAAAGTGAGTCTGTAGAAGGAAGTAGCCATGTTTGAAAGTGGTGTCTTATTGAATGGTAGACAAACTGATGAATCGGAGAAAGATTTGACAGAATAGGGCATGCACATCTCTCAAGAGGAGAGAGAGGAATGGGAAGCTATAAGAGGGGCAATGTAGAGAAAAGGAGGCAGTTTTACCAGGAGAGTTTTAGAGACAAGTTGAAGAGAGAACAAGCTAGACAGAGATATAAAGATAGAATGAGACAGAGAATGAGAAAGAGCAAGAAGATTAGAACAGATAGTTAGAGTTGGTTTGAAGCCAAGCAGAACAATTCAGAGGCTGAAAGAGAAGCCAGAAAAAAAATCAGTCAGTTTGGAGAGTAACTTGAGCCAGAACAGCTGAGTTGAACCAGCCAGCCAGAGTTCAGAAAGATTTAGAAAGGGTGAGCTTATTCAGCAGTAAGTCCTAGATGCTGAAAACATACCAGGCCTAGATAAGATTGTACAAAGGCTAGAAGCTTCCAGGACTTGGCCTAGGTTAGCAGAAAGAGACAATAAGCCTCCAAGGAGACAATTTCTTCAGGCAAATAAAAGTTACTTTTATAACACAGCAAATTACCAGAGCAGATAGATGAGTAAACTGTTGAGTTTGTCTTTCCGAGTCTGCCTTCTTTCACTTGAAAAATGATTTTAGTTCAGACACATTCATTTTTCTGTAAATGACATATGTGGCAGCTTGAATGAGAATGGCCCCTGTACGGCTCATCTGCTTGAATAGTTGGTCCCCAGTGGCAGATGAGGTTTGGAAGGATTAGGAGATGTATCAGTGAGGGTGGGCTTGAGGTTTCCAAAGCCTTATGTATCCTTCTGTTTGTGTATCAAGCATTCAGTGGTTACTCCAATTCCATGGCTGCCTACCTTCCTGAGTCCGTGTTCATGGTGATAGTTCAAGTTCCGCTTGAACTGTAAACCCCAAATAAACCCTCCTTGCTTTAAGTTGCCTTAGCCACAGCAGCAGAAAAGTAGCTAGTACAACATTATTTTGTTTTTCTTCATGGTTGTGTAAAAGTCAATTGTGTATAGGCACTACATATTCTTGTGTGGTACCTAGATTTAAATTCTCTCTCTCTCTCTCTCTCTCTCTCTCTCTCTCTCTCTCTCTCTCTCTCTCTCTCTCTCTCTCTGCCTTTCTAAAATTACATCTGTCTGTCTGTAGGAGTACATTCATTTATCAGTCACGGAATCATGAGAGAGGAGAAAGATATTAAGGGAACTAAGGAAAGAGTAGTAGATTACTTGTGACATGAAAGCAGAAGTGGGGATCTCTAGAGAAATGATGGGAATGAGCAGGAGGCATTGGAAAGAGGGGTGCATTAGAACATTTAATGGTGTGTATGTATAAAATATCACCATAAATCCATTCTTTTGTATACTGACTTACAATTAATTTTAAAAAGAGTTGCATTTTTGTGTATCTAGATGTATGTTTGCTTAGTTCCATAGAACTATTTTAATGCTAGATCCTTTACAAATTGCTTCCTTAGCCTTTGGAAACCTTGAGGAGATGTCTGAAGAGAACACATGTAGAATATGGAGAATAGACAAGCTATTGCACTTGACTCTGAGAAGTTAGATTCATAACACTGTGCTGGTTGTTTTTCTGTCACTGAGACAAAATTCTTGATCACATCAACCTAAAAGAAGATGGGCCTGGGGAGATGGTTAGCCAGAAAACTGCCTGACTCCTAGGCATGAAGAACTGATTCAATTTCCAGTAACTCATAGCCATGACTGACTTTGAGTTTCTAATCTCCTGCCTCTGCCTCCCAATTGCTGGGTTAGGGGTGGACACAAGATTGCCCTATTTATATAGTGCTGAGATTGGAACCCTTGGCTTCATGTATCCTAGGCAAGTGATATACCAACTGAGCTATATCATCTCCCATTTTTATAACCAGAGGAATCATAGATATCATTGGACTGGCTCAGAAATCATTGGAAAGAGATAGAAAATAGGATTCATGTTGTGGAAGTTAACATTTCAGAGCAGAATGTGCAGCTGAGAGATTAAAACCAGCCCTGCATTTATCTTGTGGCACAGATGAGATTCTTCACCCAGACTTTCAATGATCATGCATTTTTATTATAAAAATAACGCACATTTTTCTATAGGAAATATAGTCAGTCATTACTCTTGATTTTTCTATATTTTTCCTGCATATCTTGGGAGTTGGATGCAGAAGGAAGGGTCTAGAATTAATGTCTGGCTCAAGTCAGTTCTGTGTTGTCCAGTGGAATCTACAGAATGCAACAGCTTAGACCAATGGTTCTTAACCTGTGGGCCATGAGTTCTTCAGGAGTTGAATGACCCTTTCATAGGGGTTGCACATCAGATATTCTGCATCTCAGATATTTACATTACAACTCATAACAATAGTAAAATTACAGTTATAAAGTAGCAACAAAAATAATTTCATGGTGGGGGGTTATGGTAATAAGGAACTATATTAAAAGGTTGAAGCATTAAGAAGGTTGAGAACCACTGAATTAGATACACCTATTCTAGATCAAGTAGAATGTGGCAACTCTCGCTGTTCTATAAAAATCGATGGGTGCAAAATACAGTATTGTTTTATCCTGTGTGTGTGTGTGTGTGTGTGTGTGTGTGTTCATGTTTCGGTGCATATGTGCTGGCACCAGTGGAGGTGAGAGATAATTTCTGGCATGAGTTATCACCTTCCTCTTTGTTTAAGATTTGAGACAGGGTCATCTGTTGTTATCTGAAATATAAACTGGACTAACTGGCCCAAGGAGCTTCTGAGAATTATCTTGTCTCTGCTTCCCATGTCACTGCGTGTGGCGGTTTGAATAAAATAGCCCTTATAGGTCCATAGGTAGTGACAGTATTAGGAGGTGTGGCCTTGTTCGGGTAGGAGTGGCTTTGTTGGAGGAAGTGCATCACTGGAGGTCAGGGGTTTTATAAGCTCAAACCAGACCTAGTGATACACAGTTCTTTTCCTGATGTCTGTGGTTCAAGATGTAGAACTTATTGGGCAGTGCTGGTGCATGCCTTTAATCCCAGAATTTGTGAGGCAGAAGCAGGCAGATTTCCATGAGTTTGAAACCAGCCTGGTCTACAGAGCAAGTTCCAGGACAGCCAGGCCTATAACAGTATAATTCTGTCTCAAAAACAAAACAAAACAAAACAAAACAAAACAAAACAAAACAAAACAAAACAAAACAAAACAAGAGATATAGACCTCTCAGCTCTCCAGCACTGTGTCTGCCTGCATGCCACCACACTTCCCACCATGATGATAATGGACTAAACCTCTGAACTGTAAGCCAGTCCCACTGAAATGTTTTCCTTTATAAGAGTTGCAGTGGTCATGGTGTCTGCTCACAGCAGTAAATCCTTAACTAAGATGTGGTAGAAGCTCTGAGATTACAGACGTGTGCTACCTTATTCAGCTTTACCTGAGTTCTAGAAATTCAAGCTCAGGTCGTCAGACCTGCACAGACTTCCACTCATAGCACTCTTGATAATGCAGAAAGGCAAAGGGTATTTTTGCAGATTTGCAGGGACCATTTCTGTGGAAGCCTAGCGATAACAGGTGATTACACTCTATCATATCAATATAACCTAGTGTTCCTTTCCCATTTCTTTAAAAATTGCCCCATGTAGCCCCTTTGAGTTTCTTATGGTCAAAAGATCCCGGACTGTTTCTTGCCCAAATTCACTTATTTTGAGCTTGTGAATTGAGCACAGAGACTTTTCTGGATTGTCTGAATGAAACTGTTCTCATCAATTAAGTCCCTTAAGTCGGTAATGTTATTTGAGCAACAATAGCCTATAAGTCCAACACACTACGAAAAGATGCCTGTTAACATACTAGAGACCAAAGGCATTAAACTGCCTGGCAGGCATAAGTGTGTGCTAAGTTATTGGTGTTGTGAGCCCTTGTGATGTTTAAAGCAAGCACATTTACTTAAAGTACCTCATTTAACCCCCTCTATAAGCCTCTTGAGCCAGGTACTGTTCTCCTTTTGTATATGAGTATATAGACTTCAGGGTGTGAGCTCATTTTCTCCAAGTCTCTGGAAAAGCCAGGAGAAGATCCACCTCTCAAATGCAGCTCAACAACTTTGTTCTTTACTATTTCTACAATACCTGGTTGTGCCAGATACAGCTTAGAATGTGGTCTTGATTCTGTAGCAGGATTTTTATGTCATATATCATACCTTCTTTATGGGGGTGGAATGTGTGTGTGTGTGTGTGCGTGCCTGTGAGGATACCTGTGAAAGTCAGAGACTGACATAAGGGAGTCTTCAATCTCTCTCCACATTAGTTTTTTTTTTTTGAGACAGGGTCTCTCACTGAACCCCAATTGGCTAGAATTGTTGACTAATGCATCCCTGGGATCCTCCTATCTGTCTCCCAGCATTGGTGTGCACTTCCACATCTGGCTTTTTACATGGATGTTGGGATTTGAACTCAGGTTCTCTTTCTTACAAAATAAGCACTTTACCCAACAAACCATCTTCCCAGCCCATAACAACCTATTTTTAAAAAGTGTTATTTTTCCAAGATATTGATGTTGTGATATGTGTGGGTGCTGAAAGAAATAAATTGAGTGGTGGAGCTACAGGCCTGTGCCACCATGCCTGACTACTAACTTTGTTCCTGTCTGTCTCCTATAAGCTAATGTCATATATATCAAACCTTCACCCCTGAACTACAGACCCAACCAAAACACTCTCACTAATGGTATAGGCAACAACTATCTTCACACTTACAATTGAACTGTAAAGCAATATCTTACCTGATTTTCTTAAGCTTTCATTGACAACTACAGATTGGGTAATTAAAAAAATGAAGTTCTTGGTTCTGGAGATCAAAGTGTGTGGGATTGGCATCTAGGATGTGTCGTCCTTTGGCACGATATGGCAAGACAGGAAGTGTGCTGCTTGCTCAGTGTTCTGTTCTTCTTAGGAAAATGACTACGGCAATCATCAAGTATATCATGAGATCATCTAATAAGCTCATCTAATCCTAATCACCGTCTAAAAGCCTTGTCTCCAATTGCCACCAATATATAAAGGTAAAGGTTGTTTTGAACATGTGTATTTTGGAGCACAGACTTAAACTCAAGAAGTGTTTTAGTTTGGGTTTTAGTGCTGTGAAGGGACAACATGACCAAGGCAACTCTTATAAAGGAAACCATTCAATTGGGGCTGGCTTACAGTTTCAGAGGTTCAGTCCAGTATCATCATAGTGGGGAGCAAGGCAGTGTGCAGTCAGACATAGTGCTGGAGGAGCCAAGAATTCTACATCTTGATCCAAAGGCAGCCAGAAGAGATTGTGTCACACTGGACAGACTTGAGACCTCAAAGCCCCACCTCCACAGTGACACACTTCTTGTAACAAGGCCACACCTCCTCCAATAAGGCCACATCTACTATTAGTGCCACTTTCCATGGGGCTAAGCATATTCAAACCACCACAAGCAGGAAATGATTGCTGCTATTATCTTGGATCATAATTAAGAGCAAAGATAATAACCCAACTGGTGGCAAAGATGAGACTCAGCCCCACATCATATCACACATTTAAACCAGTTTCTCCTACCAAAGCAGGATGGATGGAAGAAATTAGCATATTAAAATTTAAAGGGGGCTAGCAAGATGACTCAACAGACAAAGGGGCTTGCTGTCAAGCCTGAAGACTTGAGTTCATCCCTGGGACCCACATGGAGATGTAGGGAACTGAGTTTGGCCTCAGTTATCCTTTGTATTCCAAATGTATGAACACACACGTACATGTGTGAACACATGTATGAACACACATGTACACATGATAAATAAATGTAAAAACTGTAGAAGGGTTGGGATGTGGATTATTTGGTAGACTATCTGCCCAGCATACATGAAGGCCGGGGTTAGAGCCTAAGCACTGCACAATACAAGGCATGATCGTGTTCAGCTGCAATCTCAGCAACCGGGAGTTGGAGCAGGACGATCAGAAGTTCAAAGCTGTCTTTAGCTATATTATGAATCAGAGGCTAGCCTAGGTTACATGAGACCTTGTCTTAAAACAGTAAGACAAACAAAACTAGAAGAAAACTCACACTTTGTTTATTTCTCCATATAAACCAAAGCAGTGGGTAGAAGATAGAATATTCTGTTGTAGGATTAAAATATATCATACTATATCAGACCGATTCCCAGATAGATATAGACATTTCATTTATTTCACATTTTGCTCCATTAAGAACGATACCATAATGAACATTTTTGTGTAACACCTTCTCCACTTCTGCCCTCTTTATTTTTAAAGGTTATGTTTTCAGAACTATAATGTATGGATATGTTTATGCTTATTATCATGATTATGATTGCATGGTTTCCATGAGACAAGTGTCTTGCCTCACAGCCCAGATTGGCCTCCTACTCATATATCTTCCCATTCCAGCCATACTGAGATTACAGGCACACATCATCATCTATAACTTGCTGTGTGTTTTAAACACCACTGATATTTCTGAAACAATTGAACAAGTGGCTAGCCATATTAAAAGAGATGCACCATTGAGCATTATTTTATGTTTTTACCACAACTTCCATTACTCTTGTACTTATGCAAATTTCATTGGCTAAAATATATAGCTTTACTCATTATTTCATTATTATTTTGTTTCTACTGCTCATGTGGCTCTATGCTGTTTCCAGAGTTTACTAAACTGTTTATGTGATTTATTTGCCCTGCAGAAGGTAATTAAATATTAAATATATTCATCTCTTATTCTATTTCTTTTAATATTATTGTGGTGCTGGAGATGGAAACTAAGGAGATGGAACCACTCTATCAAAGAGCCATATTCCCAGCCTCGCACTAGAGAATCTTAATCATGCCATTTACCACTGAGCCATATCCCCAAATACTCATGGGAACTCCAGGCAGGTGCTCTGGACATCTGAGTCCTACCCCAGCCTCTCACTGGGAGATTCCAGGTAGGTTCTCTACCACTGAGGTTCACCCTAGCCCCTCACTAGAGGATTCTAGGCAGGGGCTCTACCACTGAGTCACTTCCCCAGGCTCTCACTGGAGGGGTAGAGGTAGGCACTCTACCATTGAGCCACACCCCCAACCCCTCACTGGGGGATTCTAGGCAGGAGCTCTACCACTGAGCCACACCCCAGCCACTAGATGAGGGATTCTCAGCAGGTGCTCTACCACTGAGCTACACCCCAAATCATTGTTATACATTTTTTAGCAGTAGTTTTTCATGCCAAATTGAGACTGGGGTTACAGAAGCTTTGATATGTAAGTAAACAGACTGGTGGAAAGAAAGTCTGCACCTGTGAAAACAAACACAATTCCTGCTGTTAGTTAAGCTCACCTGAGCCTCTGGATTTGATCTGTGTTTATCTGGGCTTCCTCCCTGGTGTCCTGGCCCCGCCCTCCACTTTCAAGCTGTGACAACTTCTGCTCTAAGTAGGATTAGGAGCAGAAACAAATGATAATTGTCTTTCATCTCATCTTCACCTCTCCTCTCTCCCCACCCAGGTCTCTTCTGTCGCATTAAGTATCATAACACTCTCAGGATGGGTCTATGAACCATCTGCCTTGATGGAAAGAGAGCTGTTGAGGAGAAATCACCCGCAGATTAAAGGCTGTCTCTTCCTGTCACTTAGACAAGCACATCTTAGGCTTTGCTCTGCAATACACCCGAAGGGTTAGTTGACTGTCTGGTCCATCAGTTGCATGAAATTAGGGTTGTATTGTTGGACAAATTTCCCCTAAAGGACTAGCTGGAGCAAGCTTTATATGGATAGTGCAGTAGGATTAAAAAAACAAAACAACAACAACAACAACAACAAAACACATGGGGTGGTGGAAAAGAAGCTCACATAGACCTCATCAGACCTAGGCTGAAAACTAAAGGCAGTGAAAAAAAGTTTTTATTCAAGGACTGAAGGAGTGGGTCAGCAGTTAAGAATACACAGTGCTCTTGCAGAGGTCCTGAGTCCAATTTCCAGCACCCAGCCTGTCACAGACACCTGTTGCTCTGTCTCTAGGCATTCCACTCTACTGTCTATGAGCATCTACACTAACATGCATCTCTCTCTCTCTCACATACACATTATTTAAAAACATGATACAGTCTACTGAAAGTTTTTTTTATTTAACACCACTGCAAGCTCAGTGTATCGGTTATTTGTCTTGTTGCTGCAACCATACAAAGCAACTTAAAGGAGCAAGGGTTTGCTTTGCCTTGCAGTCCTTCATGGGGGAAGAGAGATGTGGCAGCAAGAGACTGAGATAGATGATCATGTAGTATCCATAGCCAGGAAGCAGAGATGAATGCAGAGAGGACCCCAGCCCTTGAAATTGTACAGCCTACATTCAGAGTAAGGTCTTTCCACCCCAAATTAACTGTTTCTAGAAATTTCCTGACAACTGTCTGGAAGTTTGTCTCTTCTGTGACTCTTAATCCTATCAATTTGGCAATTGAGATTAAACATCACAGCCTCATAGTGAGACTCTTCTTGAAAAAGAAAAAAGAATCACTGATATATCTATACCGAGATGGAAAAAAAAAACATTCACATTCACACAGACACAAGACCTCATTTTTGTGCTAGTCCTCTGCAAAGCCACAGTGCGTTCTGGAGACATTATCACTGTGGATATTGGTGTTGTCGATTAAGCGAGCCAGTAATTGCTATCCTTTAAAGATCATACGTCATTTAAAACAGCTTTTAAAAAATGATAGGGGGAAAGAGCCACATCCAATGGGAGCGAGGCCCTCATGGCAGTCCAAATTGAGAGTGATTTATGGTCATGCGTAGTCAATACTAGTGGGTTCACATCAATTTTATATCTAATTTAAAATTTTGAGCTCTCAATGTGCTCATTAAAGAGTATAATGGATTTACATATTTTAATTATGTTTTATGGATTGTGAACATAATGTAATTAAGAGACTTTTCAGGGGTGTGATTAATGAGCAGGGTGGCCAGACATATGGCGGGAGACACCACATCGAGTGGACTCGGGTGAGCAGAGTCCAGAGCCACAGATGACAGCCCTGACCACAGCGTTAGCATCACCATTCATAGTGATAGAATTGGAGCCTAATGATGCTGTGTGGCAGCAATGAGTAACTCCGAAGAGTGGCCAAGTGCCAGAGTGGTCATGCATAGTTCAGGATCCCCGTTTCTCTGCCTGTCTACGGTTTCTCTATTCTGTTCCTCACACTCTCCTCAAAGCTCACTCCATAGCTTGCAGACACATTAACTGCGTTTTATTTTTTTATTTTTTTATTTGTTTGTTTGTTTTTGAGACAGGGTCTCATGTAGTCCAAGGTCTCATGTAGTCCAACTTGATATGTAGCTGAGAATGACTTCAGACTTGAAGAAAAAAAAGTTTTATTTTATCTTTGATTAATTATGTGTACGTATGTGTGTCTGTGTGTGAATATGCTCCTGTAGGCTATCTCAAGAAAGCACCTGATATAGGTCCTTATCCTCTGCAGGAGCTGCAAGTGCTCTTAGCCACCAAGCCACCTTTCTAGCCCTGACCTTTAGCTTCTCATCCTCCTGCCTCCATTTCCCAGGTACTGGGATTACAGGCATTGTGCCACCAGTGACTGTTTTATTTCTTTCTTTCCCCATTAATTCTTTCACAAATCCATCCATCCATCCATCCATCCATCCATTCATTTTAAGGCAGGATGAATGAAGATTGAACATAGGCTCCTGTGTTAAGTAAGCAATCTATCACTGAGTTACATCCCCAGCCTTTGGGTTTTGTTTTGTTTTTGTTTTTGTTTTAGAATAAGTCTAGAGCCTATTGGACAGGAACTCAAGATCCTCTTGTATGAGCTACCATGCCCAGTAACTGCTGGTTTTTATAAATGAAGTGTGTTGGAAGAAGCCATGCCTATGTATTTACATACTGTCTGTGGTTGCTTTTGTGTTATGAGTCAAAGCTCTTTAAAGACACCAGGCATTGAGCCTGTGTTAGGCCATCTGTTCTACTCAATTTCATCTCAGCTGACTTCCTAGCTGTGCCTTTGGATAGGAGCTCAGAATCCCCATTTAAAGGGATAATAAGTGTCTCATTTAAAGGGGGGATAGTGGTAAAAACCTATAGAAAGTGCTTGACCTACTGAGTCACCTACCCATCTCCAAACACATAATCATCTATACGATGGTCTCTGTGTGTCATTTGAATTTTTTCCTGGAGATCACAAGCACAAAGATGAGTCACAAGAAAGATCCCATTAATGAGCCCACCTATTTGGTTTTAGTGCTGGGACTAAACCCAAGGCTTAGGATATCTAGGGTACCACTGAGCTATGCACCCAACCCTTAGTTTTTTTGTGATAGGGTCTCACTGTGTGTCCCACACAGGCTCAAACTTTCTAGATAGTCTAGGTTGGCTTCAGATTCATGACTTACTTGTGTCAGTCTCCCAAGTGTTGGGGTCACAGGCATCCAACATTATGACCCAGATATCACTAATGTGTGTGTGTGCATTTTCATGTATAAACAGGTGTGCATGTATGTGTTTGGAGGATTGCCTTGGATGTAGTTCTTCAGAGATTATTCATCTTATTTTGTGAACCAGGTTTTTCATTGGCATGGAACTCACCTGGGGCTGGCCTGTGAGTCCCCTGTTCTACCTGTCTCTGTCTCCCCAGCTCTGGGATTTTTACCAAATACCACCCCATACCTGACTTTTTATATGGCTTCTGAGGATTAAAGTCAGATCTTTATGTTTGCATAGTAAACACTTTACCAACTGAGCTATCTTTCCAGCACTGCCCCTGTCCCCCCCATCCCATTTTTAACACGAATTTAAGCCTTTGATTTTACTCTGGTACAGAATTATGTCTTAGAGTTTATTGAAGGAATTAAAAACAGCAAGACTTTTAATGATGATTTATGGATTAAAAACATCATGCACACACAGCAGCAGAAGGCGAACACACAGGAAAGCTGTCCCCCTCTCTCTTACCTTCCCTTCCTTCCCTCTCCTTCCTTTTCCCTTTAGTGTCTTCTAAAGAGGAGACACACATTCACAGCTGTTACCTCACTTTGTGTAGATATCTTTGCAATGTCCTCTTGTCTGCAGTAGGAGAAGGGCCTGGACATCCCAGGCCAACCACTCCCATTTCTTTATCTAAGTTCTTGTTCCCTACTGCTGTTCCTGTCCTCAGCCAATTAAGACCCTGCAGTGTCTCTTGGAGTTTCCTTCCCTAGATTTACTGTTGGCCTCGAGGGGGAGCCCAAGACTTCCTCATAGTGGCAGCTGGGCTCAAAGGCAGACAGAAAAACTGGAGCTCCTCACCCAGTGTTCTGGGTGAAAGGGTCAGATAATTCGAGAGATGAATGTCAGAGAGGAGGGTCAAATCTGGTTTTTTGAAGGCCTTTTCCTCAATTAAAGCATTACATGTTGATGGATGTGATGGAGGCCGAAGAATTGCTACAAGCTATGGACCAATCCAGATGACATAGAGAGACCCTATCTCAGATAACCAACAAACAAAATAAACAACAAACAACAAAACCAAACTGAATCAAAATAAAAGTCATATAGAACATTACTCTTTGTGGCGATCACTCCTCTCAGCATGTTTTGAGTGTAAGGCAGTAAAACCAACTTATGCTGTCTGTCATGGAAGTCCTCATCTAATCACCATTTCTCCTTTATTAAGCTTGGTGACAGCCATTGGACAATAAGTGGCCTAGTCCTGATGAAGTAGAAACGTAAGGGTTCTTTGGGAAGTCATTTGTATCATCAGATGGTGTTTTGCTGGGACAAACATGGGAAGGAACATTTTATGACATAGACACACATGAAAGGATGTTTTGCTAATGAAAACATGTAAAAGAATGAGTGGTGAAGGATTGTTCATTAATGACATGTATGTACTGGTATGCCTTACATTGTATGGTTGAGCTCCTTTTGTTGGGACTCCATTGAGAGAAATGTACCAACAAACTTCTGGTGGTATGTTATGGCTTCTTGCTGTTTCTGTGGACTTGGGCTGATTGGCAAAGTGATGTCAGCTGAGACAGACTCATGTGCTGAGGCAAGACTGATGGAGTACATGTGATGTTTGGAGGAAGTATAAATAGGTCTCAATGGCCAGTGATGGAGGCTGAACAAGGCTTGCTTATAGAGCTAGCAGTACAGCGCTTGTTGGTTTCCCAACTTCGCTGATCTTTACTTCATTGAGAGAGACACAGCACAGAGCTTCTCTTGACTTCCCTCCTGGTCCCCTCCTGTTGACTTGTGTTGATTTGGCTAAGGCCTGGCTGTTCCTGCTAGGTCGTGACACCACCACTGCTATCCCAACATGATTGAACTGGACTGCTGGTGTACCTGTGAAGTGCTTCAGAGTGGACTGAGCTGCTGTTGCTGACCTGTAACCTGAACTGCTGATTTCCTGACAATGCAGATGACATTTACTTCAAAGAGCCATTTCGAAATAGGTCCATTTCCCCCGTTTCCTTTCTTTTCCACTACCTTTGGTGGCTGGTGGGCTAGAAGGGAGCTTAAAGCATTTAAGAAAAATCTTTAAAAGTAGACATTTGAAAAAAATTAAAGTTACACTTGGGTGTTTGCCCACGTTTTTCCAGACCCCACACGGAATCATTCCCTACCCCTAAATGTATTTTTGTCTTTCTCTGGGTTTATCCTCAGGGTTGAGAGGCATTGAGAGACAAACATAGAAATCTAAAACAAAACAAAACAAAACAAAATAAAACAAATAAAACAAAAAAACCAGGGGGTACCCCTCCAGGCTCAGACTTTGTTCACTTTGGGCTACAATATCTTTTTGATATCTACAGTATGTGGCATGGTTTATCAGGTGGCTAGGTTGAACTTTCAGAATAGAGATTCCAAATAAAAATAAAAGGTTTGATAGCATAGCTCAGTGGAAGAACTCTTGCCTAGAATCCCCCAGCGAGGGGCTGGGGGTGTGGCTCAGTGGTAGAGCACCTGCCTAGAATCCCCCAGTGAGGGGCTGGGGGCATGGCTCAGTGGTAGAGCACCTACCTAGATTCCCCCAGTGAGGGGCTGGAGAAATGGTTCAGCAGTAGATTGCTTGACTACCATACACAGGTCCCTGAATTTGATCTCCACCACTGCAATAACAACAACAACATAAGCAAAGCATATTGGAAGATACTGACAGTAGGTAGAATGATGAAAGTGACAGAAGGCTGAAGGTGTAAGGGGAATGGATAAATGATTACCATCAATATGGGCCGTATAAAAAAGCTAGACCAAATCAAGCTCAAGAAGTAGGAAGACCAAAATATGGATACTTTGGTCCTTCTTAGAAAGAGGAACAAAATACCCATGGGAGGAGATACAGAGAAAAAGTGTGGAGCAGATACTGAAGAAAAGACCATCCATAGACTTCCCTACCTGGGGATCCATCCCATATACAGTCACCAAACTCAGACACTATTGTAGATGCTAGCAAGTGCTTGCTGACAGGAGCCTGATATAGCTGTCTCCTAAGAGGCTTTGCTAGTGCCTGACAAATACAGAGGTGGTTGTTCTCAGCCAACCATTGGACTGAGCACAAGATCCCCAATGGAGGAGCTAGAGAAAGGACTGAAAGAGCTGAAGGAGCTTGCAGCCCCATAGGAGGAACAACAATATGAACCAACCAGTATCCTCCAGAGCTCCTAGGGACTAAACCACCAACCAAAGAGTACACATGGAAGGACCCATGGCTCCAGCTGCATATGGAGCAGAGGAAGGCCTTGTTAGACATCAATGGGAGGAGAGGCTCTTGGTCATGAGAAGGCTCTATACCCCAGTGTGGGGGAACACCAGGACAGTGGTGGGTTGGTGAGCAGCAGGAGGGGGAATGGTATAGGGGTTTTTGGAGCAGAAACCAGGGAAGGAGATAACATTTGAAATGTAAATAAATAAAATATTTAATAAAAAATTGCAAAAAAATTGTAAGCTAGGTTCTTAGGGGAAAGAAAGAGGGCTTGGAAATTTTGCTTTTGCTGTGTTTGCATTGATGGCTTCCACGCCCCAACCCAAGTTACATCTCTGTGTGTAGACTTGAGTGCAGGAACCCTCAGAGGCCAGAAGAGGGAGTAAAAACTAGATCTAAGTGTTTGTGAAATGCATGATATAAGTGCTGGGAGCAGAAATGACTCTTAAGTGCTCAATCAACTATCTGACCTGTTTTACTTACAGATGCCTGGAAAAGAGGTGGATGAGTTCAAACCCTCAAGACCCTCCGAGGCAGTGGTTAGAAGCATAGATTTTAATTTATGAGAGTAAAGCAAAAGAGACAAGAAGGACAACATAGGAAACAGCACGCAGAAGGGGAGGAGCAAGAAGGCATATGGTAGGAGTGATGCTATGATTTTATATGGGCTGCTTCTCAAAAGCCTGGGTGTTGAAGGCTTGGCCCCAGCCTATGGTAGCATTGAGAAATAGTGGGAAGAAGTCAAGTCTGTGGGGTTGTTCTAGTTTCATCCAGTTGCTGTGATAAAACTCTGAAAACAACTTAGGGGTGGAAAGGGTTTATTTTGGCTTTCTGTTCATAACTTATCATTGAGGAAAGTCAAGTCAGGACCTCAAGCAGAAACCATAAGAAATGTTGCCTGCATACTCATGCTTCTCTAAGCTTCCCTAGACAGCCTAGGACCATCCTCCTAGGGAATGGTGCTACCTACAGTGGTCTACACCCTCCTACCTCAATTCAAAATAAAGACAATCTTCTACAGACATACCCATAGGCCAGTCTGTTCTAGACAACTCCTTAACTGAGGCTTTTTCTCTCAGATGACTTTGGGTTGTGCCAAGTTGACAATCAAGGCCAAGCAAGGCAGGAGGTGTGTGCTAGCTTTTTCCTGTCTCTGTCTTTGCATCCTGCCTGCTATGAGGCAAGTAACTACATTTATTACATGCTCTTGTCATGTGTTCCTGCCTTAAAAGCAATAGAACCAACTAACCATGCAAATTCTGAAGCCAGGAGCTAAAACATACTTTTTCCTCTCTAAGTTTTCTTGGATATTTTGTTCCAGAGACAGAGAGAGCAAGTTTTATTGAGATGTAATCGAAAGACAGAGAGGACATTAGTGGCTCAGGAAGATCATGTCTATGGGGAGGTAAAGACTGCATAGTCATCCATTAAGAGATAAAGGTGGAATTTTGCACTTGTCTTAATCAGTGCTCTACTGCTGTGAAGAGACACTATGACCACAGTAACTTTAAAAAAAAATCATTTAGCTGGAGATGTTTCAGAATTTTAGAGGTTTAGTCATGGTAGAGAGCCTGGTGGCAGGCAGGCAGACATGGAGCTAGAAAAGTAACTGAGAATTCTGCATCTGGATCTATAGGCAGCAGAAGAGAGAGCCACTTGGACTGGTTTGCATTTTTGAAACCCCAAGGCCCACCCCAAGTGACACACTTCCTCCAACAAGGCCACATCTCCTTCAACAAGGCCACACCTTCTAATCCTTCTCAAGTGGTGCCATTCCCTGATGAATAAGTATTCAAATATATGAACCTCCGAGGAGCCAATTCTTATTCAAATCATCACAGTGCAATAAAACACACACACACACACACACACACACACACACACACACACATATCCATGAGTGTGTAGATGTGAATGAATGCATGTGAACTGGTTTGTGGAGGCCAACCTCAGAGATAGGGTCTTTCATTGATCTGGGACTCATCAAGTAGGCTAAGCTGGTGGACCAGTGAGCTCCAAGGATCCTCCAGTCTCTATATTTCCCACACTGAGATTATAAATGTATAACACCACATCCAACTGTTTTACATAGGTTTGGGGAATTAAACTTACATACTCACGTTTACATAGCAAGCGCTTTGCCCCAGTCATGACTGGGAAATTTTGATGGAATTGGTTTTTCCTTATGCAGATCTTAACAAACGTTAACATCTAGTATGGTAGAATTCTCAATGAGTATCTTCCTCTCTTCCCCGTCAACAAGAATATCTATGAACAAGGAAATATCTAGAATTTCAAGTACTTCCTCCTCCAGATTAATTATGAGTAGCAATGGCCTTCATTGACTAATAAGAAGTCAGAGTGGTGGGCAATACTGCTTCCTGACTTTTCTAAGCATCTGTGACTCTGCTCTCTTATGAGGGCCCGTGCCATATTCTCCCTGAGTTTCAATTTCCTTATTTGTAAAACAGCCACAATAATCACATTAAGAGGATGTTTTTGGAGACTTCTATTCTGCACCATTAATTTTCCTGGAGCCTGGCATGGTTAGGCACTCAATAAATGTTAGCTCTCTCTTCCCCCACCCCCTACCAGCATTTGATTACCACGAATTTGATTACTTTGGCCTGAGCCAGCTCCCTTAACAAATGTTTCCACCTTAGATTAAAATTAATTCAAAGACAGGGACCAGCCACACATCCTGTACGGGACTAAGAAAATGGCATTAATTTTGTAAATTAATAAATATGCAAATGGAAGCTTTGTATGGAATCAGCTATATAAGCAGGAAGTAAATTGTGTTGTAAATTATTCACCACCATATGGAACAGATACCCTTGACTTAGCATGCAAGACAGAGAAAGCTGCCACAGACCCTGCTGTAATGGCTTCTGAGAGTGAATGACATGTTGGTCCCAAGGTAAGCCCAGGGTTGTGGCCTCTGAGTCACAGGGCTGATTCTAGAGTGGCAGCAGAAGCCCCATGGTGAGCAGGTTGCTCTCCAGCCACTGCCCTGCTGAGAACAACAGGAGTCAGAATGCCTTGAGGCTACCAGTGACTTGATCTCCTGTGAATTGTCCAATGGCTTTGGTCATGCTACTCAGACAGGTTGCAGGCTGAGAGGCCTCTCCAGGGATTCCGGCACCTGGGCTGGTGTTTAGCAGCAATACCAGCTTCAAGGCAGGTGTGACTGGCCTGGGGAGATATGAATTACTGCTAGATTGATTCATCAATCATTAAAAAACAAATAGTCTGAGAATGGTGCGGGGTTCCATATTGTACTAAATAGATGCGGGAGGGCTAAGCTTTCCTGTTAGGATCATTCAGCCTTAGCATCCAGAGCGTTTAAAAAAAAAAATAGATCTCTGAGCTCTCATCTCTGGAATTCTGATGCTGAATGGCCGATCAGGGACCAAAGTATCTGTTTTCCAACATCTACCCTTTCCTTATAAGGTCCCAATGGCAAGCCAAAGTAGAATTCCATCAAAGTTTAACCCGAGGGAACCAATGGGAAGATTGGGATTACTTACAGTGAGAGAGAATTGGCAGGAATATCAATGACCCCAAAGCACTGAGAAACTTGTCACCCAGAATGGGTGATGGCTACTCCATTGTCACCTAGGTCATGTGCCCCTTTTTGGTTAAAATCTCCCTAGCTTATGCACTCTAGTATCTTGCAGACCCAGAAGCCACGTGCAATAGAGCAGAATAGCATAGGAATGGCTGAGAGGAGCAGCTGGAATCTTGGGGAGAGGTCTGTTGACCTTCCCTACCCCTTCTCTCTCTGAGAGCACGTCAATTGTGCACAGGTATGACCTTGATGGTCTGCACGGGGGAAGAGCTGGTCTTATGAGGATATCCATTGTCTTACTCAGAGGGTAGCATTCTATAACACTGAAAAGTACTCAGGTTTGGGGCATCCTGGCTGAGGATTTCTTTTGGGTTCTGGTCTCTTAGTCTTAACCAAGAAGCCAAGTGTCTTAGTCACTCCTGTCGCTGCTGTGACATAGCAGGCAGGACAAAGCGACTTAAGGTTTTTTTTTTTTTTTTTTTTTTTGTCTTATGGTTTAAGGAGGGAGCCATTCTGTGATGGTGAGGAAGACATGGGATCTGTGTTAGAAACTGCCTAAATTCCAGAACCAGGTGTTCCCCTGTAGCCTGCAGCCTGTCTTCGGTGACTCAGCAGCCACAGTCATCACCAGATGTCAAATACAACACATTTCCACTGTCTGCACAAGTTGCATACCCTATATAAAACCTTGTGCCTTCCTTCCTTCCTTCCTTCCTTCCTTCCTTCCTTCCTTCCTTCCTTCCTTCCTTCCTTCCTTCCTTCTTTCCTTCCTTCCTTCCATCTGTCTCTGCCTCTCTCTCCTCTCTCAGAGGTGGCCTTTTGTGGCTCCCACCAACCCCTGCATGATTTCTATTGCATGGAGAGATCTTTGAGGCATTCCTTGGGCTTTGTTCTCCAAGGTACTCTTGCACTGTGAAACCCTTACAAGCTGGCAGGAAAGGCATGGTGGCAGGAACAGGCTGGCTGCTCATTTTTTATCTGCATTCAGGAAGCCAAGTAGGAACAGGAAATGGGGCTGTGCTGTAACAGCTCAAGGCCTGCCTCCAGTGGCCCACCTCCTCCAAAAGGGCTCCAATTCCTGTGGGTTCTACAACTTTCTCAAACACTGTTAGCAGTGAGTCTGTTGAGGGACATTTCACATTCCAACTAGACCATCAGACATGGTAGTGCACATCTTTCTAACAGCTGGAAAGTAGGAGGCAGGAAGTTCATGAGTTTGGGGCCATCTTGGACTCCATAGTGAGTGCCTGCAACCAATGCAAAGAAAGGATTCAGGTAGGAAGACATGGTTAGAATCCTGGACCAAATTATGGTTTTCACTTTTCATTGCCTATGAACGTAGTGACAGAGCAGGGAGTGAGTCCAAGAACTAAATGAAGAATGAAAACCAGCTCAGTTGATTGCGAAGGCTTCTGGTTGGGGGCACAGTTAAGGCCAGGTCAGAATAACACACACAGATTAGATACAAAGACAGAACAGGAAGACTTTCAAAGTTGGAGGTTCCTCTTGTCCTAGGAAGTGGGATTTAGAGGTGACCTCGGGTTGAAAGGTCAAGGATCTGAACTGGGCCTGTTCTGGCATGACAGTTGTAAATAAACTTCTGGGGGCTAAGAGAACAGCTCACTCAGTAAAGTGCACAAGCAGGAGACCCGAGTTTGATTCTCAGAAGCCACCTGAAAAGTGTTGGACATGGTGGCACACTTCTAATCTAACTGGGGAAATGGAGACAGGTAGATCACTAGGGTTCACTAGCTAGTCAACCTAGTTTACTAAATGAGTTCCAGACTAGTGATAGAACATCACTGCTTCTAGACAACCGTTCTACCATGGGCCACACCTCCAGACCCTCACTGGGGAATTCTAGGCAAGGGCTCTATCACTGAGCCACGCCCCCAGCCCCTCCCTGGGGGATTCTAGGCAGGCACTCTGCCACTAAGATACCTCCCCAGCATTCTTTATTTTTGTATGTAATTCAAGTATCCTTGAAATGATGGTCTTACTACCTCAGCCTTCCTAGTAGCTAATATTACAAGAGTGAATGCAGAGCCACAATTGGTGGTGACTAGTATTTTAATTAGGTAAATAATTGTTGCCCTAGGCCAAAGCAACCTTCATAGCATGTCCACTGATTTTAGCTGCTGCTTCTGTCCTCTGAAGTAAGGCTTGTTGTTCCACCTGCCATCTGTTCACTCATCCTTTCTAAAGCCCCTGATCCTGCCCCCTCCACCTCTCATTGCCAAGATAAACATCCCCATGGACTTATAGGAGCTGGCTGTGTTTGCCATCCCCGGAGATATCTCATTTTACAGCTGGGCAAACACCAGCATGCAAAGTTCACGTCTTAGCAAAGTCATGCCGTTACAGAAATGTCTAGGCAGCAGGTGGCAAAATGGTGCTGTTGTCAGAACCATATAGATAATCATGCCTTGCTGCTAATCATTTTCTTTCTAGTTCAAGTTCACGTTCACGGTTTATTATGTACAAGGAATGTCCACGTGCTTTAGCTCATTCTGTCTTGGCCATAGCCCTGTGCATTGCAATTTCATATGACAGTTCTGTGGTCACAGAGTTGGACAGAATGAAGCTGCTCCAGTTTGAGGCCTGGCTTAGCTGTAGAGAACATTCTACTCTTCTCTTCCTAAAATGTCATTTTTATTTGCTTATTAAGTAGCAAGTCAAAACATGACATACCAAAATGAAACAGAGCCAGTGACTATACAGCTCAAGGAACTTCTTTATATTAGAGTTATCTTTTTGAATGGAAACTGTAGAATCTTGTATTGGATTTTATTTTTTACTATCAAATATGGTTTATTTACTTAAACACACAAAAAAAAAGGAAAAAAAAAGAAAAATGAAAAAAAGTCCATGACAGAGTCAGAACTAGAAAAGCAATCAGGTTTATCTCCTTTTTTATAGCTCATTTCCTTGCTGTTTGGGTGAGAAAGTTGGGAAACCGAGAAGACTGAGAATCAGCTTCTGAAATATCAGTCTTCCTTCTCCCATCCTCGGCTTGTATACTTTCTCTGGCATCTTTGTTTTGGTTCTGTGTCTGTGATAAAACACTTGGACAAAGAGCAACTTAAGGGAGAAAGGATTTATTTCAGGTCACAATTCCATGTTGTAGTCTATCACTGCAAGCAAGGCAAGGCCGGAGCTTAAAACAGTGAATCACATCCATAATGGAGAGCAGAGTCGATACTCTTCCACATTTCAGGGCTCAAACCCAGGAATATTATACCACCTAGAGTGGGCTTAGCACTCAGGGAGCAGTTCGTGTAGGTCCTGGTGTCCCTATGGTAGAGAGCCTGGAACACTGATGTCAAAGGTTGGCTGGAACAACCTCCAGGAGAGAGAAAGAAACTCCTTTTTGTCCTCTCTCTGAGACTCCGGCTGATTGGACAGGACTCTCGTTGTTGAAGGAGTATCTTCTCCATGCTGTCTACCGACTTTGGTGACTTCCTCTGGGGAAACCTTATTATAGACGGCATGATTGATGCTTCTCAACCGAGCTAAGTTGACCAAATCATTGAAACTGCTCCTGTGCCCTGACTCTCTACACATGAGCTTCCTTCTCTATTCTTCCTGTCTGAAAAGGCCAGCCCTTGACCTTCACATTGTCTACATCATTCAGATATCTGACTTCTCTCTTCCCTCCCATTGTATGTCGCTGTGTGTGTGTGTGTGTGTGTATTTCCCAGCCACAGAATATCTGACATCCTCTCCTATGCTCTTTTCATTTGAAATCCTGTGGCTCGGCCCACCTCCATTTTCCTTCTGACTCACTGCAAATACTTCTTTTCTGATCGTTCTCCTTGAAGTCTTCTTAGGAAATTTAGTAAGGATCGCTTCTGTGGGCCACCTATGCATGAGACCCAGTCCTTGACCTCAAAGAACTTGTTCTTCTCTCTGAAGGAGGAGCAGAGAAGGGACCAGATAATTATGAACCTGGAGTAGCTTGTGATTTGGGAGGGAGAAGGCATCAGCACTGAAGACAAGGAGGGAGTTTGCCAATGCTGCCATCTATTCTTAGCAAACAATGACTGTGACCTTCTTAGAGGACAGATGCAATCATGTGTCCTAGTGTTTTATCTGCATTCTTTTCTTCTTTTTATGTGCAGTTGTGTGTTCATGTGTGTATGTGTGTGTGTGTGTGCACATACTTTTGGAGGCCAGAGATCTTCCTTGAGTCTTGTTGTTCAGGTAATAGTCACATCGTTTTAAAATTTCATTTTATTTAATAATAATAATAATATTGTGTACCACAATACACATGTGGTGGTTCAAGGACAACTTCGTGGAGTCGCTTCTCTTCTTCTATCTTTACAAGGGCTCCAGGGAGCAAGTTCGGGTTGCCAGGGTTGTGTGCCAAAAGCTTTTGTCCATAAAGTCTTCCTTTAAGAACCAACTTTGGTGTCTTTCTTTCTTTCTTTTTTTTTTTTTTTTTTTTTTGGCAATGTCACTGGCCTGGAGTTTGCTAAAGTAGGCTAAACTGGCCATCCAGGGAGTCCAAGACCCATCTTCATCTCCCCAGTATTGGGATTATGAGTATGCACGGATTATGAGTATGCACCCTATGCGCGTGCGCACACACACTCACGTGCGCATGAGCATTCTCAAATGTATTTAGGTGCACATGGAGGCCAGAAAAAGATGCCAGATCTCCTGAAATGGGAGTTATAGATGGTTATGACCCATCTAACACTGGTACTAGGACTCAAGCCCACGTCATTAGGAGAGAAGCAGGTGTTCTTAACTACCAAATCATCTCTTCTAAGAAACAATTTTTGTTCCCTAGGAGTTCATAGTTCATGATCGACAATAGAACTCTTAAGTTCTCAGCAACAATTCCAGAGCCTTTGGATTGGGCACCACTATATATGGTATAATAATTGCTTTTCTCATTGCCATGACAAACTGTATGCAAAACGAGTCTTAAAGGAGGATTTATTTTAGCTCAAACTTCTAGACCACAGCCCACCATGGCAGAGAAGGCATCCACCAAGGTGAGCGAGGCATGGCGGTAGTAGTTTGTAGTGACAGATTACATTTGGTGTACAGTCAGGAAGAAGAGAGAAATGAAGGCTGGTACTCCGCTCAGCTTTTCCTTTTCATTTAGACTAGGACCCCATCCTATGAAAAGATGTCACCTGAATTTAGGGTGTGCCTTCCCATCTCAATGAACTTTTCATGTATATACCCAGTGACTTGACTCCTAGGTGACTCAAGATCCTATGGAGTTTATTAGTAATATCAACCATAACAAAGGCAGAAGAAAGGATGGTTATTATAATTACGTAGCGTCTGTTGCCCACTGACCAGGTGAACCCATACCACAGGTGTGGTACAGTTTTGCTGGCAGGGGTGATGTTTGCTTATTGCGGTATAAGACAGCTGATGTAGGTGTCACTCAGAACCTGCAGAAGTTAGTAAGTAGCACATTACAAAAATAAGCCTTGGGTTTAGAGAGGTCTAGGACTTGGGGAGGGGGGCGTAGATAAACATTCCTTCAAGAGAAGTGACTGAGCACATCTCTCATAAAACAGTTTCTCTTATTTTTTTTTTTTTACAGCCTACATTTATTGTTTTCTTGCAAGTTCCTCTTTCCTCTTATTGATCCTAGTAGGGCAGTAAGCATGTCTAATGTTCTTGTTGTTTTGATTTTGCATATATATATATATTTTCCTTTGCTTATTTGTGTGAGTCGTGGTATATATGTGGAACTCGGGACAACTTGTATGAGTCAGTTTTCTCATATTGTTTGTGTCTTAGAGATCAAACTCAGGTCATTGGGATCGGCGGCAAGTACCTTTATCTGCTGAGCATCTCAGCCTCCCTCTTTAGGTTCTTAATAGCCACCTGTCTGTCAGACCCTAACATCCTTGTGATTATCAGGTAACACCTGCAGAATCTATTAAGTTAACAGGACTCGAGTTCCCACCAAACACAAGCTAAGGATGCGATAGCATCTGAAACTTCTAGCCGAGTTTCCCTTGTTTGCCGCAATCACTTTTGTGAGGTCCCTGCTGACATCCTTGGTTGACTGGGAACTTGCTTCCTTTCACCCTGTGACTGTAGCATTTTGTCTAACTGCTTTTGTGGTGGACTACATCACTCCAGAAAGCCCAAAGAATCCTTACCCCCAGACTGTGATCACTCATATCTGGCTTAGAATAATTCACTCTTAAATTCCCTGGGGCTGCAGCTGTGGATGGTCCAGGAAACACCTTTGAGTGTCATTGGCTTACAGTGTACTGTGAGCCCAGAAAAGAGAGCGAACATCACTGCATTGGAGCTACTAAGGGACAGCATCCTAGGAAAGCAGTATCTTCACTGGACACAAACTTATACACAGACCCCCAACTTATATTCCCCTCAATCATTTGCAAGTGAAGAAAGTAATATGTTGTTGTAGATACAGGGCAACATTCAGGGATGCTTTGGGTTGAGTAGGCAGGTTAATTGGGCAGGGGAGCTCCACAGAGTAAGATCCAGCAAGAGAGGGGACTGGCAGGTGATCCTGCGTCCAGATGTGAAGCCACACTAAAGAATTCAGACTCAATCCTTTGGGTACCAGGCTTTTAATCAGGAGAGTAATGCAATTCCCTCTGCCTAATTGTGTTGTAATTGTTCATTCATTAGAGATAAAAAGGTATTAATCACAAAGGATGCCAAGAAACATCCGGGTAGAGAGAGAGCAATGTAAAATAATATTGACAACAGCCTATCAGCAGGCCCCGCCCCATGAATGTGGCTTTCACTTGCCCAGTGCCCTTGACTCCCATTGTTACAGTCCCTGCTCTTGGGACATTTTACTCCAGAAAAACCTGAGGTTTAGGGAGGTGAGTACAGGGTCAAACTAAAGCCTAAAGATCCCATTCACGTCGTAAAATACCGCCTTCCTCTCTCCATCCTTCCCATTCTTCCTCCTTTCCCATTCTACCCTTTTTCTTCTTTCTTTTATCTTCTCTCACCATCTTCCTTCATTCTTTCTTCCTTCCTTTTCTCTTCCAGCCCTTCCTCTCTTCCTTCCTTTTTCCTCCTCTTTTTCTCCACTCAGTTGTCCCTCTCTACATTCCTTTCTGATTATTTTTTTGAGACGAAGTATCACAATATAGCTCAAGCTGGCCTGGAACTCAATGAGTATGCATCATAGGTTGGCCTTAGACTCCTGATCCTCCTGCTTCAGCCTCCTGGGTACTAAGATTATAGGCCTTCACCACCAAGCTCAATTTAAACCTCCCTTTCCATTATAATATCTTGAGTTCTAGGACTGGTTATCTAAATCCCCCTTTCACCCCAAACTTGTTGTATGTAAAAGGGGGAGCACTCCTATCACATTTGAGGAAGTAGCATATAGCCCGACCCCCTCACTCCTACAAATGCCAGCTCACAAAGGTATGATGCTGGCTGGAGACACCTTTCCTTAGTCTTCAGTTGTGGGAGTGTGATCACCAGGGGACCCATGGGATCTGTCACTGTCAAACCAGAAGGCTCTTTTTGCTGCTGCTGTTGTTGTTGTTGCCTTTTTATCCATTCTTGCAAACTCAGGGCTTTTCAGATCTTTAAAGCTGATCGCAGATAGCACACCACAGATAGCTGACTTAAATCTCAGCGAGACGGGAAGCGAGGCGATGCAAGGTACCACGCATAAAATAAACCAGGCTGGCTCTTTTTCGGGGAGATAAAACATAACTCTCGGTAGGCACAGCGCCATGAAAGCCCTTGGAGAGAGAGGCGATCTTGTCAGGAATTGTATCTCATTTAGCACCATTGTTTCTCGGGTGCTGCCTCAGAATGAAAGTCATTCATCTTGCTTTTGTTTCCAGTTGCCTTTTATTTTTTCCCCCTGCACAGAGATTTCTCTTCCATTAGCAAGAAGTACTTTTTCCCTTTCCTCTTGCCTCACGAATGGAACTTTCATCTTCCCTGTGTTTATGCCTGGCTCTCAGGGCCTCAGTTCAATGGTTTCTTTTTTCCTTTTGCCAAGTGGCAATTTAGATAATATGGAGAATGCTGCTGTGAAATGGATGAAAATATTCTAATGATCCCAGTCCTTGCAAATATGTGTGTGTGTGTGTGTGTGAGAGAGAGAGAGAGAGAGCGTGAGAGAACACATATGAATAGCTATGTTTGTGTGAGAATATGTACGTGTGTGTGTGTGTGTGTGTGTGTGTGTGTGTTACACACTCGCACTGTGCATTAGGGTTATAGACATCATCATCATAATTTACACATTCAGAAAATATTTTTTGTTGAGATTATTTTTAAATTATGTGTATTTTTGTGTATCTATATGTATGTGAGTGCAGATGCCACAGAGGCTGGAAGAAGGCTTTGGAGCTGAAGTTACAGGCAGTTGAGTTGTGGGGTATAGGTGCTGAGAAACAAGCTCCAGTCTCCTGCAAGAACTTCATGCATTTTTAACTGCTGAGGTTCCTCAAGCCTAAGGAAATAATTTTTAGTATGTACATATGGTGTGTGTGTGTGTCTGTGTGTGTGTGTGTGTGTATGTGTGTGTGTATGTATATATGTACATGTTTAGGCCAGAGGACAACCTCTGGTGTCATTTTTTGGGCACTGTCTACATTGAAATTTTGAGACAGGTTCTTTTGCTATTCCAAGTAGTCAAGGCTGGCTGGCTAGTGAGCCCCAGAGACCCAGCTGTGTGTACTTCCCCAGTGTTGGGGTTACATGCATGCACCAATATGTCTGGTCTAGGAAATTATAATTGTGAGGCTCAGCACAGTGCTGCTGAGTATGTAAAACCAGCTGCTGGGCTCTTACTGCTGCAGGAGAGCAGAGCATGCGACTAAAGAGAAGGCAGTACAAAATGCCTTTAATTATGGCATGCAAGTTACTGAGCAAGATGAGAGATAAAAGATGCCCTGGGGCAAATATCCAGGCTCTGTTCTCTGTATTTGGAGAGAGAAAGGGATTCATAATGGAAATTCATAATTCATTATGAGTTTTATCAGAAGGCTTTCTGCAAAGACAGAGATGAAGTAGCTAATCACTTCTTGTCACCAGGTCCTGTTCTCTTTATTACAGGATCTCCTTTGGCTTCAAGCACCTTTAGTAAAATATGAAAGCTATGGTTTTGTGGCCATGGAACAGCTTTTTAAAAAAGTTGTACTGAGCCAGTGTTGTGCAGAAATTTTCTCTGAGGGGAAACACTTCATCTTGCGTGGAGGCTAAGCCTTTAGAAATGAACAACGCACAAACCTCAGGAAGTCCCTGAAACTGACCAGATGAACATTAAATAGCCTTCTTTCCCCCAAAGTTATATAGTAGTTAATACTGCTGAGGAGAAGGAGACTATCTGAGCTGTCTAGAAGAGGCCAACTGGCAGAGCTGCCTAGAAAACACTCACTCTAACCTGTTGAGCTGCCTGAAAGTCATGCAGAGCTCCATTACAGCCTTTATAGGTCATTACCCAGGCTAGGGTAGGCTTTTAGGGATATAGCTGTCTTCCAGTCATCCCTCCTCCAGTAAATAATCCTGGTAAAACTCACTGGTTCAGTTACTCAGGTCTGTTGCCTGTACCTATCTGAGGTAATAGACATTTGTGTTGTGTCTCTCTAGAAAGTGACATACGACAACTGGGAACAGTAGCACAAGTACATGGGTTCAGCACTGGAAACCTGGACAGGGACATTCCTGGGGTTTTCTGGGCAGCCAGCGTAGCTTACTTGGAGAGCTCCAAGCTAACCAGAGACCCTGTTTTAAAATAAAATAAAGTAAAACAAAATGAATGGTGACTGGGGCATGCTGTGGCTCGCAAGGGCATGTGCACACATGAACATGTAGTTTTATGCAACCAGCACACACATAAACATTCACACGCATACACCTACCATGTGCTCACGTTTGGCAGGCTTTGTTTGTTTGTTTGTTTTGTTTTGTTTTTGTAAGTTGATTGATTGGATCTCAAGGGTAAACTTTGTTGGCGACATCACAATATGATGTTAAAAGGTCTGACATGTCTGGTCCTTTCTCCACAACTATGTTGCATCATGGGAGATGGCATCCTGGAAGTCAGAGAGAGAAGACAAGGAAGAGAGCATTCTTACTCTTTGCTGTCAATATTCCCTAGAGCAGTGGTTCTCAACCTTCCCAATTCTGTGACCCTTTAATATAGTTCCTCATACCGTGGTGACCCCCAAATCATAAAATTGTTCCTGTTGCTACTCCATAACTGTAATTTTGCTACTGTTATGAATTGTAATGTAAGTGTGTTTTCTGATGATAATAGGTGACCCCTGTGAAAGGGTCATTTGAACCCCAAAGGTTTCATGACCACAGGTTTGAGAACTGCTGCTCCAGAGTGTATCTACGTTCTTGGTGTCTTATTTAAAGAATTGAAAATAAGAGCTCACTCAGATTTGACAATACAAAGTAGCTTTACTCAGAGAAAAATGAGAGTGCAGATTAGAGAGGATAATTGTCAAAATTGTAAGTAGTCCACATGACTGAGAGTATCTAAGGGCCTCCTTTATTGCTTGGGACATCCTTTGATGGAGTCTAAGGGAAGGAGGAGCTGGTTATAAAGAGCATGGCTGGATGGTTCTCTATTTTGCTTGATAGGTATGGTCATGGAATTGTTAAGCTACTGTGCATGCTTTCTTTCCACAATGCACTTGATCTTAATCATAGACATGCCCAATTATGCATAGACATAAGAAGATAAATAAGGGATTTCTCCTAAAAGTTCACAGGAGGACACAATTTACACTTATGTATCCCAAACCAGTTGAAGGTGCATTAATTCTTCTTTGTACCCGAATGTGTCACGAATACAGTTGGCTAGAAACTGTCTGATTTTGATTCTTGCCATGGGTGGGAAAACATGTTCCATTGCTTAGAGGTGGGAGTGTGTGATGCTCAATGTGAATAGGTGGTCCAGGGGTTCTGTTGTTGCTATGTGCCTTGTCTGGAGAGGGTTTTGTGTCGATAGCATATGCAGGTGGAGGTTAGTATTACAAGAGGGTGTGAGTGTATAAACCAAAGCAGATGGGTTCCCAGAGCACTAAACATTTCCCATGCTTTCTTGCCCCTGTGCTGTGATAGAAGTCCAACTGGTCATGGTCATGGCATCCTGCTCAAAACTGCATGAAGCTATGCTCAAGGATTTTGTTCTCAAATACTCTTTCTGTTCTGTTAGTTCTCATGCCTGCTTTCAGAACTCATCTCCTATCACCAACAGAAGGCAAGTTCCTCAGAAATTCCTGGGAGGTCCTTAGTGGCTCACCCAGCATTCCTTAGCCCAGATTCAGTCATAGCATGTGGCTCAGTGAGCTTTCATTTATTATGTCGTGTAATTTTTCCCTGGGGAGATGTGAACAGATGTCCATTTACTCCAGATAGGGCTCCGAGAACAGACTAAAGGAAGTATAGACTCAGGTCTAGCTTACGAAGCCAGTGAGTTTAGTCAGGTTACTTACAGGCCCATGCAAGTGAAAGGCTACTTATGGGACTGTGACTCAGAAGGTGGCTGAATTACCGAAGAGCCCAGTTAAGTGTGGGTGACTCGTGAGAGCTGCATCCATGAAGCTCCCTACCTATCTTGCAGGCAGTTGGACTGATTGGGAGAGTCTTTCCATGTCAGTCATTGCAACTGCCTTTATGACCTTAGGGAGGGTTTGTGAGTCCTGTAAGTTTTGCTTACTTCCTGAGACTTACACATTTCTTTACTCCAGCCCTTAGAGATCCTTTCTACAGGAGGGAATGTTTCCATTCACAGGAAATAGCTACAAAAGAGGTGTGCTGGCTGATTCGGATTCTAAGTCTTATTTGGGCAGCCCAGATGAAACTGGGCTGCACATCTTTCCTGCACATCTTTGCTCAGCAGTGGGCAGTACACTGTCTCTCCCGCCTTTCTTCAGCTACAGAGGAGCTCTGCCTCCCTCTTTCTGCAGAGATCAGTGTCTGATACATTGTTATGCTGACCTTGTCTGGCCTCATTTTGCCTCCAGTTATAATTGGCACTTTTGCTTCCAGCATGCTCTGTCTGCTGTTCCTTCTTCAGTGACCCTCAAGGACCCCTTTACCTGATTTTGGAGTTTCCCTGCTGAACTTGAACCCAAGAACCTCACGTTCCCATGAGGACAAAGGAAAGCCAAGCCAGCTCTGCTTTAGACTCTTGCCAGCAAGTGCTTTGTTGTGTTTCTGCATCCAGTCTCATAAACAAGGCCTCGGTAATAGCAGGAAGGGAACTTAGAGGGCAGGAACACAGCATTACATCACCACATTACCTCCTCAGATGCATTTCCATGGCCAGCAAACTCAATTAGCTTGTTGGTAATAGCTGTAGCAGCAGTGGGAAGCTTGCAGCCGAGTTTATAGTCCTGGGAAAGGACACGGGAAGCAAATGGCAGTGTTATTGACTAGGCAGAGCCACTAGAAAATACACCGCACCTGGATGCACAGCCCAGTACCAAGCACACCTCTCTTTATGGAAGCTCTAGCTGTATCTCTTTTCTTGTTTTTAAAGCAGACTCTCATATAGCTGTTGCTTGCCTCAAACTTGTTAGATATCTGAACCTACCTTCAAACGTGGGGTCCTCCTGACCCCACATACCGAGAGCTGGGATGACATCATGTCCATTTTAGTCTGCGACTCTGATACATTTAAGTCTTGAAGAATTTAATGCTACTAACTGTGGTCATTACTTGCCTCATCATTTATGCTTCAACAACTTTGCTTTCTTTCCTGTGCTAACTAACCATCCTTGACATCTAGTGAGATCAGAAAAGTCACCAGTGGGTTTGGGAGTATGAGTAAGTGAGAGAAGACCTGTATAGAATCTGCCAGTCAGGGGCTGGGGGGCATGGCTCAGTGGTAGAGCCCCTGCCTAGAATCCCTCAGTGAGAGGCTGGGAGTGTGGCTAAGTGTTAGAGCACCTGCCTAGAAACCCTCCCCCAACACACTGTGGCTCTGAGGGTATGGCTCAGGGGTGGCATACCTGCCTAGAATCCCCCCCCCCCAGTGAGGGGCTAGGGCATGGCTTAGAGGTAGAGCATTTGCCTAGAATCCCCCATTAAAGAAGGGGTGTGGTAGAGCACTTGTCTAACATGTCTAATATTTTGAGTTCCATTCCTAACAGTATCAAAGAAGTCCCCTATTGATATTCATCAGAGGATCTTGTCTGGCTCAGAATTCCTACATTCACTAGTCTCGGGCCCATCAAACCATCAACCAATGCAGTAAGAAGGTAGAAGATTCTTATTCAGATTGAGTGGTGAACTTAGTGGGCACAGTACTGTGACTGTATTCTTAGCACTAAGGAGAGCGAGGCAGGGAGATCACCAGTAGTTTGAGGTCGGGTGGGTTATAGAGGCAATTTCAGGCCTGCTTGTGCTCTATAGTAAGGCCTTATCTCAAAAGTCAGTCCCTACAAACATTCCAGGGACTGGCTGATGAGGAAAGGTTGGATTCTTAAGGTCACCTTGATGGTGGAGTCCTGGAAATGCTGGATACTTGAGAATAGGTCTCTGAATTCAACTTGTCTAAACTTGTAATTTTACAGACGAGGAGAACCAAGGGCCATAGAAATTTAAATGGGGGTCTTCTGATTTGAGTAGCCAGTGAGCTGGCATGCAGAGTTGTGAATGAATAATTTCCAGTTCAGGTTGGGGAAAGAACTCAGCAGGAAAAGTTGTTGTTGCTTGAGATGGAGGGATCTTAGTTTGATTCCCTTAACCCAGGTAAAAGGCAGACTCAGCGATGTGATGCATGTCTATGACCCTAGCACTGCTGTAGCAAGATGGGGAAACAGTGGTAGCAGAAATCCAGAGCCTGTGGATTGGCTAGCCCGACAAAGCTAGCAACGAATCAAGACTGCCTTGAAGAGGGACAAGGAGAGGATTAACACTTGATGTCATCCTCTGATTTTTCACATGTGCACCATGGCACACATGTGCCTGCAGTCACATGCACTAACCCATACACATGTACACATACACACACACAATTCACCCTCAGACTGCAGAAGAGGAATCTCACAGAAGTCTCCTCAGAGTACTACTGGCCACTCAGCAGCAGTAGGGTGGCTACCAAAGTGGCACATAGTAGGCCTTCATGTTCAATCTGTGCAAACACTGACAGGGGTTTGCATTTGTCTGTAAGCTAAAAGGATGGTTCCTTCACTGTGATGGCTTTAATTTTTTAATTAGTGTGTCCCTCATTCATAGCATTGAGAGAAGAGAAGCTTCAATGCAGCCTTCAAAACATTCCATAGCAGGAAGAACAAATCACATTTTTCTTAAAGCAAGCCACATGTGTTTTATTGCTAAAACACATTTTTGTCCTCCTCGTCTGCTAACCAGAATAGAATCTAGAGTGTCCCATGCTGTCTGTGACAATGCCAGTGTGGCATTCATTTAGAGCCATGTGGATCAGAACTGTGTTCCAAATAACTCATACCTCATGCATTTCCTGAAGACTGATCCTAAGCATGCTCATTTTCCAGGTACCAATCTCTTCTCCTCGGGCAGACTGTTTTTCACTTATTGATGTCTGAGGGAAGGCAGCAGGGTGAGGAAGAAAGTAAAGTCTGATTCCCAATGAGAACCGACTCTGATTCCTGAGAATCTTCTGGTAGACCAGGGTATCCACCTATCCTTAGGGTTGGAGAGATACCCAGGCCTGTAAGTGCCCGTGCATGTGTGAGCCCTGCTGATCTAGCTCTAGATTTCATGGAAAAGAGTGTACAGTGGTGTGTGCTTCTAAGCCCAGCACTGTAAGAGCAGGGACAGGATTATCCCTGAGTCCTGAGCCAGTGTAGCCAAGCCAGTGACCTCAGACTCAGAGTATGACTTTGCCACAGAAAAGCAAGGTAGAGACTCATTGAGGAAAACATGTGACATCAACCTCTGACATTCATAGGCATGTATACATATGTGCATGTTTATCTGCCTACACATATACACACACATTCGTACCCACATGTAGGTGTCTTTACATAAACATACCTACTCACACACACAAAGAGCGGATGCATTTCTAGCCTTGGTCCTCGTCATCATCTACATTTCGAGGATTGAGGAGTAGGAGTTTGCAGTAATCTTCTTCTTCTTTTCCTTCTTTCCTCTTTTTTGTTTGCAATGAAGCCAGAAAGTTTATGTTGTAAACTTGGAGTAGGTATGAGCTTTTTCCAAGGTCTGTCATTCAAATTGGGTGCCTGCTCTGGCTTCTCAATAGATGAAGGATAGCAACAGGGTCAGGGGGAAAAGTGAATGAGATTAGGTGGACAGGTTGAAAGTTAGACAGACAGAAAGACAGGTAGTCAGACAGGTGCTGATAGATAGATAGATAGATAGATAGATAGATAGATAGAGAGAGAGAGAGAGAGAGAGAGAGAGAGAGAGAGATGCTACACAGACACTGAGGTGTATGGTGATTTGAATGAGATGTCCCCATAGTCTTGGGCATTTAAATACTTGGTCCCCAGTTGATGGCGGTCTTTAGAGGTATTTGGTGGAGGAAGTATGTCACTAGGGGTGGGCTTTGAGAGTGTAAAGACTCAAACCATTTCTAGCTCTGATTTGACTCCCTATCCACCTTTGGACCCACAGTGAGTTATCAGTTGCTCACCTGTTTTTCAATCACCAGAAAACCCTTTACTGAGACTCAGCTCCCTCCCCACCAGTGCCAGGCAGTCAGACCCAAGGCCTCCCTCTCCAACCCCATAGAAGAGCAGCATTTCTGAAGTCAGCAGCCAACGCCTCTTGCAAGGGATTATAGAAGACTTTCTCCCCTGCTGGGGTGGATTATGTGTGCTGCAAAACTTATTAACTTGTGAATCCTTTGTGTGTGTGTGTAAGGGGGGAACAGGTGCATCTGAAACTGTTTTCAAGTAGCAAGAACGTACTTGATTTGTGGAGAGGCATCTTCCATTTGAGAGAGGGAGAGAAAAACTTCCCTTTCTACATATCAGTAAGTGAAAAGACCTCTCTCTCTCTCTCTCTCTCTCTCTCTCTCTCTCTGTGTGTGTGTGCATGCGTGTGCATGTGCGTGCATGGTGTGTACACGTGCGTGTGCATGCACACACACACACACTTAACTCTTGGGTGTGTGTTTGTGTGAATAGTTTTAAATGGCACTAATGTCAGAGATACAAGACACACTCATGATTTTAGGGAATAAGATGCTCGGGGAGGCTAATAGGAAATCTATTAGTATTTTGTTAGAGATTGGATGTCAAGAGCTCCCCACCACAGACTCATGTGTTGAAGGCTGGGTCCCCTGTTGGTGGAGCTCTTGAGGGGTGATGGGATCATGAGGGCTTAATTTCATCAATGGCTTAATCCATTGATGAGTTTCTAGCTGAAAGGGCTCTGAAGATGAATTTGTGGATGAGATTAGTGCCCTCAAGACCCAATTGCCTCTCAATGGCACCACCAGCTGGGGAAGCAGCCTTCAACACATGAGCCTCTGCGGATATTTTATATCCAATCTGGAATCGGCTATGAGATGAGCACACCTGTTGTTTTAATTATAATACCCTTGCCACAAGGTACTTGGTTGATACTGTGTCTGTTAATTCTCTGTCTCCCCTTCCTCCGTGGTGTGTGTGTGTGTACATGCACGTGCGCATGCACATGTGTGTCCATGCATGCACATATGTGCATGTGAATGCTAGAATGCTAGCCATTGTTCTTCGGGTTCCTTTTTGTTGTGTGTTCATATTATTTTGGGGCAGGGTTTCTTACTGGCCTGGAGCTTACCAATTGAGCCAGGATGGCTGGCCCATGAGATCCAAGGAATCACCGATCTCTCCTTCTCTAGCGCTGGAATTATAAGCATGTATCACTGTGCCTAATACTTTCTGCATGGATACTGGGGATTAAACTCAGGTTCAATGCTTGGACAGTAAATACTTTACCAACTGCAGCACCCTCTCAGCCCTGTGCGAAAAAGTTCTCTGGCTTTTACCCCGACGTGGCACTTTGTATTCTTCCCTGCAGTTACCTTGCAAAAGTAAGTAGCCCCCTTGTTTGAAGATTTAGGCTCTCCTAAGTCAAAGAATATTTCTTCCTTCCTTCCTTCCTTCCTTCCTTCCTTCCTTCCTTCCTTCCTTCCTTCCTTCCTTCCTTCCTCCCTCCCTCCCTCCCTCCCTCCCTCCCTCCCTCCCTCCCTCCCTTCCTTCCTTCCTTCTTTAAAAGGCTCATTTTACTTGTAAGTGTGTGCACATGTGTGTTTGCATGTGTGTGCGTGTGTGCATGTGTGTGTGTGCTTGTATATGTTCATGTGCAGCTATGTATACATGAGTGCAGGTATCTGCAGAGGCCAGAAGAGGATGCTAGATTTTGGAACTGAAGTCACAGGCTGCTGTGAGTCTCCTGATGGATGTGCATTCTGGAAACTGAGGGAAGCTGAGGCAGTAGGATTACTATTAGTTTAAATCCAACCTGGGCTATGCAGTGAGTTCCAGACAAGCCCAGGCTACAGAGTAAGATCATGATTTTAAAAAGGAGTCAAAAGTAAGGGCTGAGTGCATTGGCATATGCCTGTAATCCTAGCCATGGGGAAAGGGCTGGAGGCAGGCACATTCTTAGAGCTTACTGGCCAGCCAGTCTAGCCAAATTAAGACTAGGTTTAATTTGAGATCCCTGTCTCAAAAACTAAAGTGGAAAGGGATAGAGTAAGATGCCCAACTTTCATCCTCTGACCTACACACACACACACACACACACACACACACACACACACACACACACACATGGAAACTGAATACAAGAGAAAAGTTTTCAGACTGACTTAATTCATGTTTCAGATATCCTAACACAAATGGTCAATTACATGAAAATTACCCATGGTGCTTTCAGGTGACAAGGGGTACTATTGAATTTACTGCTGAAGCACATATTTATGGAGCATCTATTATGAGCAATAAAGTCATCTAATACACCTCAGGGAGTGGATCAAATATGAAATTACTACATCAAGTTCTGGCGCAGTCCAATAATTCTGAGTGTAGGGATATAGACCCTGTTCCTTTTTAGAGATGGATTTTTGGATTAGTGATCTATCTGGGGGATTTCTAACAAGTAGTGGGACTTCTAACATCAGATATATGCCAGCAGATTATGCATGACCACCTGCCAATTTCTGGAAAACAATCCAATGTTTTCATAATTATGAGAAACAATAGTTGACTATTTTTAATTTAAAACTTTAATGTTATGTGTATGGGGGTTTTGCCTGCATATATGAATGTGTACCACCATGTGCCTAGGATCCTCAGAGGTCAGAAAGGGGTGTTGAAGCCCCTGGAACTGCAGTTACAGACAGTTGTGAGCTGTCTTGTAGGTGCTGGGAATTGAACTCAGGCCCTGTGGAAGAGCAGCCAGTGCCATTAACCACTGTACCATCTTTCTTTCCTCAATAGTTGATTCTTAAACTGCACTCTATTCTTCTTGGACTGACACCTTAGCTCTTTAGAGTGCTCACCTAACATGCAGAAAGTCCTGACTTCAATCTCTAGCATCATATAAAGCAGATGAGGTGTCACACACCTGCCATCGAAGCATCTAAGAGGTAGAAACAGGGGGATCAGAAATTCAAGGTCTTCCTGGGCTACAGGAAGAGTTTGAGACCAGTCTGGGCTACAGGACTACAGGAGACTGTTTTAAAAAGCAAAACTTCAAAGATGACGTCCAGAATATTAAAACTCACATTGGCTCATGTTTCTTTCTCTTCTTCCCTGCCTCCTTCTCTTTCTTCTTCTTTTCATCCTTTCAGTCCTCCCTCCCTCCCTCCCTCCCTCCCTCCCTCCCTCCCTCCCTCCCTCCCTCCCTCCCTCCCTCCCTCCCCATCTCTCCTTCCAACAGGGATTTTCATTCTGATATTTCAGGGGTGAAAAAACTTTCCTTATTCTTCACTGATCAAATTAGTTCAGATATGAGTTTTGCATTTTAAAGGAATTATGGGAATTATAAATTGGATAGGGGATTGATAAATTGCAAAGGAAATTCACCTAGAAAGTGTCTTCTAAAGTGTGTCAAATGGGGTTGAAATGCATGGCTCAGGGGTTAAGATTGCTTACTGCTTTTGGCAGGACCTGAGGGGTGTGTGTGTGTGTGTGTGTGTGTGTAAGAGTGGTATAATTGTGTATAGGTAGCACGTATGTGTGTAGGGTTAGTATGTGTGTGAAAGAATGGTATGTATATGTGTGTATGAGTGGTGTGTGTGTGTGTGTGTGTGTAGGGGTGATGTGTGGAAGAGTAGTGTAATTGTGTACAGGCAGCATGTATATGTGTAGGGTTAGTATGTGTGGGGGTGTGTATGTCTGTGAAGGAATGGTATATGTATGTGTGTAGGACTGATGTGTGTGTGTGTGTAGGATGGCATATGTGTGGGGAAGTGATATGTTTAGAAGTAGTGATGGTGTTTATGTGTAGGAGTGGTGTGTGTATAGGGATTGTGTGTTTGTGAGTATGTGTAGGAGCAATGATTGTGTAGTGTGTGTATATGTGCATGTGTGTGTGTATAGGAGTGGTGTGTTTGTGTAGAAGCTATACGTACGTATGTGAAGGACTGTTGTATGTGTGTTTAGAGGTGATCTCTGTGTGTAGGAGTGGTGTGTGTATGTGTCTAAGAGTAGTATGTATGTGTGTGTGTAAGAGTGATATATGTGAAGGAGTGGTCTGCGTTCATGAATAATGGGTATATGGAAGTGGTGTGTATGGGTGTGTGTGTGTGTGTGCATGTGTGTGTGTGTTGGTGGGGTGGGGGTTGTGTGTATATGCATGTGAAGGAGTGTTTTTTGTGTGTGGAGGAGTGGTGTGTGTGTAGGGATAGTATATTGTAGAGGGATGGTGCATATGCATGGTGCCTGTGAGTGGCATATATGTGCTCAATGTAAGTATACATGTGTGCCTGCGTGTATGAGAAGTAGTAGACACCTGATTAGAATGTGGGGTATCCTCATCTATGTAGTCTCTCACTGAACACAAAGCCCCAAGGATACTCTTGTCTTTGCTTCCCACAGCCCCTGGGTTACAGGCGCACACCGCCACACTCAGCTTTTTACACAGGTGCTGGGATTAAAACTCAGGTCCTGAGGCTTGAACAATGGAAGCTCTTCTCCACTGAACCATCCCTCCAGCCCTTTGCAATTTTTTTCCCATTTTGTTCTAGAGAGATGCTACCATGGAATGATTCTAATGTTTAAAGAATGGTTTTAGAAGTTCAGTGTGGCCAGAGGGTGATGGTGAACGAGAGGTCACAGGAGGCACCGGGAGCTCATAAGGTGGCCATCCGTTTGGTTGCCTCTTCTCCCGACAAAACAGTCCTGGTTATTTCCCTGTGCGTCTTGTAGTCAGGCATGTGACCCCACGATAGCTCCCTTGTGAGGCAACACTTTTCTCATTTCCTGGCTCCTAATCTAATAGAAATGGCTAAACTAGTTGGCTGGCTCTGTTTGCAAGAGGAGGAAAATAGTCTAAGATCAATCATTGCCTCTGAACCCTCTTTCCTCTGAAGAGATGTTCCGGATGGGTGGGTCGAGAAGGGCTGGTGCTCTATTGACCCTGACCTGTTTCCTAGCAAATGTTGGCCCCTCTTTCGGCTTTTGGTTGAAATCCAATAAAGGTGTACCACTTTCCAGTGCTGGGCCAGGATGGTGTACCCACACTGTGTAAGCTGCTTGTCTTTCTTTCACATTAGTGGTTGTTTTACAACTTGATTCACTATCTGCCTGCCTGTTGCCAACATTAGTATTGGACCTGAGTTTCCAGATTTCAGTCTTCAAATATTGCCTTATTAGAGACATTTTAAAAATAATATCCTCTGGGAGAGTTGCCCGGAGGGTTTTCAAAATTTTTTTTTTTTGCCTTTCCACTTATCCCCATGGGATGCTCAATGCAAGTTTTCCCCTTGTTAGAATTCATTTGGCAGGAGAGGAGAATCTCAGAGATGGACTTGAAAAAGTAATTTACCATTTATAGTGAACGAGAATGCTACAGTAGCTCAGCTGTAGGGCAGATAGAAGAGGAATGACCTATGCTTTACCTACAAGTGCAAAGTGCAGATTTTTATCAATATTTGATTGCTAGGAGTGCTAGATGCTGGAGGCTTGCATTGTGCCCTACCAAGAGCTGACACCATTTCTAGATGGTTAAGGTTAACCCAGAAAATGGTTTGTCTGGGGCTTGAAACAAATAAGGGTGCTTTGCTAATATACCTACACTTATGGGTATGCAGTGATGTTTAAATGTGTATGCGTGGTAGCCAGAGGTCATCCTTAGGCATCTCCCTTGGTTCCTGTCTGCCTTGATTTTTAAGACAAGCTTTCCATTGAATATGCAGCTCTGAATTGACTTTCATTATCACTCCCACCTACTTACCAAGGCACAGGGAATGTCACAGAAGAGAAAGTGGAAAGGATATAAGGGTTGGGTGAGAAGCATACTGTGAAATGTCCTCTGTACATGAAGTGGCGGCTGCTCTTATGAACTCGCAGCAGCTATGGTTATGCATAAGATAAACATAAGATCAAGGCAGTCAATTCCAGCATAGATGAGGTAGGTGCTCTCCAGGCTCCACCTTCTACTGAAGAGCTAGTGGAAGGAGAATTGTTCATTTTGAAGGTATGACCATTGATAGGTTTTCCCATACTCCAGCGGATAGCCCCAGGCTCATGAGTATATGGGCAGCATTGATCATATTTACTAGGCTATGCAAAAGAAAAAGGTAAGGCATTGAGAAGGAGATGTGTTGAGTTGGAGAGGATACAGGGGAAAATCTGACCACAATTCATTGCAGATATGTATGAAATAGCCAAGGACAGAGAAACAAATATTAGTGGAAAAAAAGATACTGGGTTTCTCACTGGCCTGGAGGTCATACCCTCAGCTAAACTGGGTAGCCACTGAGCCCCATGTGTCCTCTTCTCTCTCTCTCTCTCTCTCTCTCTCTCCCCAGTACTGGGGTTGCAAGTGAATGCCATTGCATGCAAGTCTTTGTATTTAGATTCTGAAGATTGAACTCAGGTCTTCATATTTGTATGAAAATTCCATCTAGACTGAGCCACCTTCTCAGACCAATCTCTCCATTAAGGGAGCTTGTCAATATTCCACAGATGCTATCTACTTTCTCTTGCTTCCTAAGCAGTATTTCCACTAAAATAAACCTTTAAAGAAAGGGAAATGTGTATATGTCAATATAATTCATTATATGCCACTCAGTTGTTCAGAGTTTTGGAAAAGACCACAAAGACAGGATGAGGTGTGCTAGGAATACAGAATATACTTTGTATATATGCACACACGTGTGTCTTTGTTTGTACATGTGTGTTCCTGTGTGTTCAGGGCAAAGGTCAATCTCAAGTGTTTTTATTCTTCAGGAAATGCTATGGTTTAAATTAAAATAGACTGATCAGTTAATAGGAGCTGGCACTATTGGGAGGTGTGGCCTTGAAGGTGGTGTGGCCTTATTGGACGAAGTATGTCACTGGGGGTGGTGTTTGAGTTCTCAGAGACTCAAGGTAGGCCTAGTGTGTCTCATTCTCTTCCTGTTGCATATGGATTGAGATATAGAGCTCTCAGCTACCTCTCTGACAACTTGTCTTCCTATGTGCCCCCCTGGTGCCCACCATGATAATGGACTAAACCTCTGAACCGTAAGCCAGCTTCAATGAAATGTTTTCCTTTATAAGAGTTGCTGTGGTCATGGTGTCTCTTCACAGCAGTTCAAGCACTGACTGAGATAGATGCTATCACCCTGTTCTGGAGACAGGGTCTGTCAAAGATCTGGAACTTTTCAGATAGTGTAGGCTAGCTGGCCACCAGGCACCTATCTGCCTATCTTCACCTCCCCAGCTCTGGGATTACAAGGCCATAACCCTCATACAGATTATTTTACATAGATTCCGAGGATCCAAATCAGGTCCTTGTGCTTGCATGGCAAGCACTTTGTTCACTGAGCTCTCCCCAGAACCCAAACATTTTAAATTAAGATCTGAGCCCCTAGTCAGGAATGTGAAGGGAAGATGAAGCTGCTTCACCCAGCATTTGTATTGAAACAGAAGCTGCCATGGATTAAGAGTCACAGGAAAGGGTTCCTGGGAGACAGTTCTCTCCCTACCAATGTACTTCCCAATGGGTAAGTTCAGGAGGGAGGGAGTACAAGATATTCACCTAGAGGCATCCCATGGATCTGTGGATAATGTGGGAGCTAGGCATCTACCTTACTTACACCTGAGCTGTGGAGACAGACTTGTGTTTTCCCAGCCACAGTCAACAGAAATGGACCCATACTCTTAACTGCTGAACTATCAACCCCACTGTTTTTATTCTTGCTTTATTGAGGCAGGATATCATCTAGCCCAGGCTGATCTCCAATTAGTTATGTAGCCAAGCTTGCCCATGAACTCCTGCCTCCATCTCCCCATTGCTGGGATTTTAGGCATGTACCACCACATTCTATTTATGCAGTGGAGAGGCTGAAATTTGGCTTTCTTGCATGCTCAATAAACACTCTACAGACTGAGCCCCACCCTAGCCTGAGAAGAAAAGAGAGAGAATGGTAATTAAAGTTTTAGTATGATGTCAGACTGGATTATTTAAAAAACTTGGCACAGAGGCATTCTTTATTATCCCTGTTTCTTTTGTTTGACCTTTTAAAATGATTGGGGAACATTTTCTTGCCTTAGACTGACCTGAAAAGCTTAAGGATGTAATTGGAATTTCATATAACAGGATAGGAGTTGGAGAACAAGAGAAATAGAATATCTTTAAAATCACAGCAGCAGGTGGAATAGCCATGGTTTCTATCCATGTCAACCTCGCTAATGTGCAAACCTGATGTATACAGTTGTTTTTAAAAGCAAATAGCTGTAGTATAAACAAAAATCAGAACATACACATTATTGGAAGCTGGAGAGATGGTTCAGAGGTTGTAATTCTTTCCGAGGACTTGGGTTTTATTCTTAGCATCGACACGGTGGCTCACAATCATATGTAACTCTGGTTTCAGGGGATTCAGCAAACTTTCTGGGAATTTTAGGCAGCTCACCTATACAGTTGTGCCATACCTCAGTGTCTTACTGGATGGTATCTAGGCAAGTGCTTTACCACTGAGCTGCATCTTCAGTTTCTACATATAGGAGAATTATTTATTACAAATCCATTCCCCTTTCCTGCCACCTATAGACACACCCATCAATCATCAAGTAGATGGAATATTCTAACTGAACAGGAGACCTCCTAATTATCAGTCAGCCTGTGTCCCCATGGAACCCCTACAATGTTAAACTATGTTGGCAATGTTCTGTTCACAGTGTAACATTCATCGATCTCATTGATTTCTGTAAGAAATATAACTAGGTCTTGCATAATTTATGTGCAGGGAAATATCCATATTCATGTTTTCCCTTCGCATAGCCTGAGAGTTCTGGAGAAACAAAGTCTACTTAGTTAACCAGAAATCTCAAAATCACTCCACTAATTGAAGGAAACCAGTTTTGGCAAAGAGAGTGTATTTTGACTCATGGCTCCCAAAGTGTAGAACCCATCATAGTGGGGAAAGCATGACAGCATGGGCCTGTGGTCAGTGAGTCAGATTTCATCCATACACAGGAAACAGAAGAGGAACAGGAAGTTAGATCAAGCTGTAAAACCTAAAAGCCTGCTCAATTTTAGCACTTCTCCAACAAGGAGGAAGTGCTAAAGGCCCCTAGTCTCCCCCAAATAGGTCCAGTAGCTAAGTATTGAAAGACATCTACCCATAGGAGACATTCATTTTCAAACACAATACCCAACAAGCCTTCTTCTACACCTGACAATGTCTGTGTCACTTTTTCTTCTCTTGTATAGCAAGGTGGCCAATGACAATTCATAACATCTCCAATGACATGTGTTTCCCAGGTCTGATGAGAAATGATATTTCATGTAATCAAGCTGACTGTGGACTCACTAGGTAACCAAGGATGACCTTGAACTTCTGATCCTCTCTCCTCCATCTCCTGAGTGCAGGGATTCCAGGCATGTACCACTATGCCCAGCTTAGAGCAGCGATCCCTTTATCATGAAACAAAATGGCAGAAGTGAAGCTATAGGACATTCAGGAAGTGATCATACAAGGCAACAGCTTGGACACTTGGGACCTTCTCTCTGTGTCCAGGCACTGTGCCAGTTCTCAGGTCATAGGGAGAAAACTTACAATGCTGGCTGATCTTCATTGACTTCATGGATTTTGGAGTCAACTAGTAGACACATTGTGTCTGGTTATGTTTAAGGAAGTTTCAATTGAGGTTTAATTTAGAGGAAAGAATTTTAAATGTTGACATCACCAGCCCGTGGACTGGGTCTTGAATTGAACCAAAAATGAGAAATTAAACTGAGCACCAGTGTTCACCTCTCTCTGCTTCTTTTTTTTTTAAAGATTTATTTATTTATTATATGTAAGTACACTGTAGCTGTCTTCAGACACTCCAGAAGAGGGCGCCAGATCTCGTTACGGATGGTTGTGAGCCACCATGTGGTTGCTGGGATTTGAACTCTGGACCTTCGGAAGAGCAGTCGGGTGCTCTTACCCACTGAGCCATCTCACCAGCCCTCTCTCTGCTTCTTGATTGAGGATGCCACATGAGCAGCTGCCTTACACTCCTTCCACCATACCTTCCCAATTGAGTAAAACAGACTCTTCATTCCTTAAGTTTCTTTTGACAAGTATTTTCCATAGCAATGAGAAAAGATATCAGTACACCTATGTTAGTTCTGGCTAACAGTGCAACTCGGGCTCCCAACTCACAACAAAGGGCCAACAGTCCCAAGTGAGGGATATTGTGGCAGAATCTTTCACTTATGAATAAAGATTTGATGGGATCACTGTTCGAGGAGTAGGTGGGACTTCTGGGTCAGAGAGGGAAAGAGGAGAGGCAGAAATAGATGTCTAGCTTTTGGACAGGAAGAGCTTGGAGGACATTATGTAGCTAACAAGAGGCTCCCGGTTTAGATGGCAAATCCACCATGGAGGAGTTATATTTAGGATAGCTTATAAAATTATGGTGCTTGTTGCTGTGCCCAATAATTGAGTTACCTGTTGATTCTGAACCAAGTTTGTGTGGTGTTTTCCTTCATGCGACAACTCAACTGGGTTCCAGAGAGAAAGGTATGGCAATAAAGTGTGAGTTTGTAAGAAGTACACCTCAAAAGGCAGTGGGAATTTGGAAGAATGGGGCTGGCATTGCAGTCACCCACCAGTGGGAACTTAGCAGACAGGTAGAGAGATTTTGGAGCTTAGGTCAGAGATGGGCCGTCACTACATGGGGTTAGCCATGGAGGCGGAGAGATCACCGGGGCCAGAGAATAGCCAGAGTTAGTGTGGGATGGTGTCTTTTTAAATATTTCACTCAACAGATGGCGCCTAATATGGGCCTTGAACCCATGACCCTGAGATTTACTGTTGATCTGAATATCACATGAATACATTGCTACTTAATGTTGTGAGTATGTAGGATGGTTATGGTGGAACTACAGATAACTAAGACACTAATAAGGTATACTACTAGAGATCCCTCAACTCTATTTTTGAAACACTAACACTGGGTTTAGTGAATACTTCCATCAACAAAATTCTTGCCTTGCAAGTGCAAGAATCTGCATCATTCAGCCCCGAGAAGTTAAAAAAAAAAAAAAAAGCCTACATCATGGTGTGTAGTTGTAACCCCATTGCCTTGGAGGGAAGAATGGGAGAATCCCTGGGGCTTTCTGGCCAGCCAGCCTGGCCTACTCCTGTGAGCTCCTGGCCAGTGAGAGACTCCATCTCAGCAGAGGTAGATGTCATTCCCAAGAATAACACTTTTGTTGATTGGCTCTCATTGTCCAACTTAATCTTGAATTAGCTAGGAAGAGAGTCTTAAGTAGGAATTACCTAGATCAATTGGACCTGTGGGCTGTTGAGGGAGTTTGTCTTACTTGCTAATTGATGTATGAAGGCCCTGCCTGTTATACGCAACACTATTTCCTCAGCTGGACTCTTCTTGCTAAAGAGTAGAGAAAGCTACTTGAGAACTCAGCAACTGAGAGTCCAAGTGTTTATTCTCTGTGCTCTTGATAATGATGCTTTAAGTCTCTGCCTTGATTTGTCTACAATAGCAGACTGGAACATGGAATTGGGACTCAAATGAAACCTTTCTTACCTCAGCTGCTTTTCATCAGGATACTTGTTAACAGCGACAGAAATGAAACTAATGTATATGTATTAATTCACTTGAACATACACACACATGCAAACACATGCACATACACATACGCACAATACATATACACATAAACACACACACAAATGAACACATACATACACACATGAACACACACACAAAGTAAATAAATGAATGAATCAATAATTGAATGAATGAACAGTTTCCATTCCAGAAATGTACCCTGTTTGAGTCTACCTGTCCCTGAAATTGGCAGCAGATCAAAAATCATCCACTTTCCCTTTGCTTCTGGATGTTTCCATGGCTCCTTGGTAGGTGTCTTTCCTATTTCTATTCATCTGATAATGTATTTCAGGCTCTCCCTTAAATTATCCAGCCAGAAAGACACAGAGCCTCCAGTCAGCCTGTCTAATTTCTGATGCACAAATTCCTCTACAGCAGAAAAAGGTTTCTCTGGGGAAATTTTGGAAGTGGAGATGCTAGGGGAGCTTGGACACAATTGTTTTCTGCAGAGATGGTGCTGGGCACAGTTAAGCTGCCCTTAAAACTAGATGGTTTAGAAAATATTTTGAGGGTGGGAGAGGTGATTTCTCTCTAATACAAAGGATAATATTTTATTTATGAACTGAATAAAACAATCACCAAGTTACAAAATAAGGCGAAAGGCAATGGCCGTGTTACACAAATTTGAGTGGACCCATTCATTGTACTGTGCATAGTTCCCACAGCGAATCCAGTGAATCTATAGAAAAAAGGCAATTCTTTAAGTTGTTGGTTTTTTCTTGTTTTTACAAAAAAAACGAAACTGAGAATCAGAGTGGGGAAAAATTGTCCCAAAGCTGCAACGTTAACTCTGGTTCATGACTGTGTGTCAGAACATACCTGCAATCCTATCGCTTGAGAGATTAAGGCAGAAAGATCATGAATTAGAGGCCAGCTTGGAATGCATAGGGAAACATATCTCTAGCACATACAATTTTGAACTTCAGATTCTTAAATTGTATGAGACATCCTTCTGTCTCAACAATGTTCCCTCCTTCCCTCCCCCCTCCCTTCCTCTCTCCCTTCCTCCTACTCTCCCTCTTTCCCTCACTCTCTTCTTCCCTCCCTCCCTCTCTCTCCCATGGTTTACATCCTGGAATTCCAAATGTGAGCAACAACCTCAAGCAGCTGAGCTACAGCTGTATCCAGTTCCTACTGACATGCTTTTCCTACCATGAAGAAACTATATCCCCAAACTCTGAATCAAAATCAATCTTTCCTCTCTCAAGTTGCCTCTTGTCAGTCACACTGTGAAGGGAGGTGACTCCAGCTCCAGGAACTCTGGCACCTTCTTTTGCCCTCCATGGGTACCTGCATACACAGCCCCCTCCCATATACACACAAATTAAAATAAGCTTTAAGAATAAAGAAAAGAAAATAACACAACCATTAAGAAGGAATTATCATGCCAACATAAAAATACGTTTGTGTGCATGCCTTCACATTTGTGTGTGTGTGTGTGTACACCTATGTTGTATATGTGCTTTGGTGCATATGTATACCTGCGTGTACATGTGTAGAGGTCAGAGGTTAATAACAGATACCTTCCTCAATCACTTCTCCTCTTTGTGTGTGTGTGTGTGTGTGTGTGTATGTGGTATGTTTTGATTTATTTATGCTTATTTTTATGTATGAATGTTTTGCTTGTACTATGTGCACCATATGTGTACACGTGTACAATGTCCATAGAGGCCAGAAGAGGGTGATAGATCTTGTGGAACTCAAATCAGGGACAGTTGTTAGTCTTTGTATGAATGCTGGGAATCCAAATACAACCCACATCCTCTGAAAGAGCAGCCAGTGCTCTTAACAGCCGAGGCATTGCTCTAGCTCCAACACACCTTGTTTTTTCTGTGGGTGTCAGGGATCCAAATTGAGGTCCTCATGCTTGCTTGCTAAGCACTTTACTGACTAAACTCTCTCCCTTGCACTTATTATGCCCACTTAACAGATGAGTTGGCATAACCAGGGCAGTCATTTCTACATGCTGGAGTCAGGAGAAAACCCAAATAACCTGAGCTTGCAGCCTGAAGACTTGGCCTTCTGCCACCACAGACGTGAAATAAATGGATATCACTGAGTGAATGGATTGCTTGAATAGGCACTTGAGCCCGGTTCTTTGGGCAAAAGATCACAGACAGTGATCTTATGTAGTTCTGGACACAAATGAATTCCTCTTGGGTACTGATAGACATCTGTGTCTAGACCTTAAGAGTGTCTGACAGTCTTATAGATGCTCAGGAACACTGAAGGGGGGTGGTATATGTAAGGATGGGAGAAAAAGAATGGGCTGGGATGAAAGGGGAAGGAGGAGAGGGTTTCAAAAGGATCCAAATCCTACCACAGATGCAATCTTCCATTTCTTTTTGACTACTATGGTTTGGATCTGGAATGTTCTACTGATGTCCGTGATGAAAGCTAGAGTAACCTGTCATTGGGGAGGTTTGGTTGGTTCTCAGGCACCATGGTGAACTAAGGAGACTCTAAACTCTTTTATATTTTGTTTCTTCCTTTTTGATACTGTATCTCTGTGAGGTGGTTTGAACATGCTTAGCCCAGGGAGTGGAGCTATTAGAAGGTGTGGCCTTGTTAGAGGAAGTGTGTTACTGTGGGGGTGGGCTTTGAGACTCTCCTTCTACCTGCCTGAGAATGCCAGTCTTCTCCTGACTGCCTTAGGATCAAGATGTAGAACTCTTGACTCCTTGTCCAGCATTATGCTTGCTGCCATGATGATAAGGGACTGAACCTCTGAACCTAGAACCTGTAAGCCAACCCCAATTAAATGTTGTCCTTTATAAGAGTTGAATTGGTTATGATGTCTCTTCTCAGCAATGGATACCCTAACTAAAAAAATCTGTTACATACATTTTCTTAAGGAGACAGGAATACAAATTTACTCTTTCCAGAGAGGACAGTGATATGAGAATGTGGTAGTGATTCCCCTAAAGTCCAACTGGGGAAATGATTCAGTGTCTGAGGCCTCTTCTAGAAGACACAACCTCAGTTTCCATCACCTATGCTGATGGCTTACAACCTCTTGTAATGCCAGCTCAGAGAAATCACACACACACACATGCATAGATATAAATCTTTTAAAAATCTCAACTTGATAAAGAATTAGTTTACATGTCTTCACTTATGGAATTACAGATAAGGATTATTTGTAGAAGGATTGGGGACCTCTAAGTGGCTGCATCACCACAAAGCTCCTCCCCACCATGGATGATGACTTTATGACAGGAGCACCATGGGTGCCCTGTTTTAGTTCACTTTTCACTTTTTATACACTCAAGAATTTCCCCAGGTAATTTTCAACTGGAAGAGGTCATAATGAAGTTATGGGCTGGAATCTTAGTTGGGGCTCCTGTGACCCTTCTCTTCCCACTTGCTAGTGAGTATTCATCACTATTATCATATACTTAGTGTCTTAATTAGGGTTTTATTAATTAGGGTTTTATTGCTGTGAAGAGACACCATGACCAAGGCAACTTTCATAAAGGCAAACATTTAGTCGTGCCTGGCTTATAGTTTGAGAGGTTCAGTCCATTATCATCATGATGGGAAGCATGGCAGCATCCAGGCATACTTGATACTGGAGGAGCCAAGAGTTCTACAACTTGATGTGAAGTCAGCCAGGAGCAGAATACCTTTAGCAGGCAGCCAGGAAAGGGGTTTACTTCCACACTGGGCAGAGCTTGAGCATAGAGACCTCAAAGCTCACCTCCACAGTGACACATTTCCTCCAACAAGACCACACCTACTCCCACAAGCCACACCTCCTAGCAGTGCCACTTCCTTTGGGTCAAGCATATTCAAACCACCACACTTATCTGTATTGTAGTTGCCATCCTTACCTACTCATAGTCATCTCTGTTTCAAGATGACAGTGCTATGTCATGAGGGGAGAAAAGTCCCTCTATAAGAATATCAAACACTGGGCCTTATGAATGCTAAGAAATCACTGTACTGATGAGTGACACTCACAATCTCTAGCCTGTCTAAGTCTAGAGAGGGGCATCTTTTATAGTGGGTAAGAGGCTTGGTTTGTAGGACCTTGAGAGTGCAGTGCTTCAGGCTCACCAGCTCATCCATTTCTCAAGAATAGAAGTAGGCACAACTGTTGTTAGTCAACAACTGTGGCAGGAGGGTAGGGACTGAGAAAACTGCATCAAGGGTAACAGATAAGTTCCCTCTTGCAGAGTAGACTTCAAATCCTATCAGCAATTGGTTACTGTCATAACATGCATGCCACTACTTCATGGATGCACTACTCTGCACACTGCACAGCATCTCTCTCCAGGCCATTCAAGGGAGAAATTTGAGTGGAAGGAATGGGGGGCTTGATCAAAACATATTATTATTTGCATTTGTGAAATTATCAATCTTGAACTATACATTTTCAAAAAGATTAATGTGACAAGGAAACCAATTGACAGGAAAACTCTGCAAGAGCATCCCTTTTGGGGCCTCACACTGCATGAGAGAATGCTCTAGAAAAGCCAGCACTATACAAACACAGGAGAGGCACTTATTATGTAGATGCCCCACCAAGGCCTAGAATCTATGAGTACACGACTTTCCCAGGACCTGTGAAGACATCTCTTTCCCTCACCTTTCCATTTTAAGGAGTGCCTTTTTTTAAATAATAAACTGTATTCATACCATTTTATTAATTTTAAAAATTAAGATTACTGTTCTCTCCTGCTTCTCAATATCTTCCCCACATCTTCCTCAATTTCATGTCATCTTAAAAAAAAAGGTGCCTACGAAGCCCAATCAGTATTGCCAATATTCACGTGTATATAGCCCTATACACAAGAGAGAGTCAACCTAGGAGAGACTACACACCCCGAAAGAAAACTAACTCCATCTCCTCTAGCAGCTGTCAACTGCCAATAGCTCCTCAGCTCTGGGTAGTACTGGCTTGTACAATTATGGCTTGTAAGCTGTTATAACCCCCACCCCACTGGAATGTTGACTGGCTTGATGTTGTGCAGTTTTTATGGTGGCAGCTACACCTGCTGTGGGTTCATATGTACAATAGTCTTGTCCTGTTCAGCCTCTTATTTTGATTTCTAACAATGCATCCCTGGTACAAGTCTTTGTCCTTTAACAAGAGAAGCCAGAGGCTTCAACAGGTGAATCCAGGATGCTTCAGCAGGTGTCTCCAGATTCATATCTACATCCATTGCATCCCACACAGAAGCGAGTCTTACCCTACTATCCTCTCAGCACCAAAAGAGATATCCTATCCAATAACCTACAGAGACTTTAGTAGAAGTGAAAAAGTCATTGTTGAAGTCTAAACCCCTTTAAATTGAGATCAAATGGAAAGTTTCCACCAAAAACCACATAATTAAACACATAGGCATGCCTCACTTTGATTCACGAATGCTTCTGCACTTCTAAATTACTGCCACAGAGATCAGGGCCTGAGAAAATTAAAAACCATCACGCCTCAAAAGGATACATGAGTTTTCACAGCTTTTTAAGTGGGATTTCCTGGTGTGCAGAATTTTGTGTTGTCCTGCTTCCTCATCGACTTTGTAGTGATATTCAGGGGTGGATGGAAGCTGATTGGCAAACAACCTCAGGTTGAGAATTCCTGCAGGCCGCGCATGGCGGGAGCCCAGAACTACTCAGTGAGACCCATGTTTTCCTACTGCTTCACAGTTAACTAGAGGGCAGCTGATGTGGTCTGTGCTTGGGTGGCTTCTCAAAGACAATATAGTGCTTGGTTAAACTGATGCCATTTTTCTTCTCAGTGTGTGTGTGTGTGTGTGTGTGTGTGTGTGTGTTTGTATGTGTGTATGTGTGTGTGTGTGTAGGTATGCATGTGCATGTATGCTTTCATGTGTATGTAGATGCTCATACCATGTGTGTGTGTAAGCCTGAAGTCAATGTCAGGAGTCATCCTTCACTGCTTCCTCCTCATCCTCCTCATCTTCGTCCTCCTCCTCGTCCTCCTCGTCCTCGTCCTCCTCCTCGTCCTCCTCGTCCTCCTCGTCCTCCTCCTCGTCCTCCTCGTCCTCCTCCTTCTCCCTTTTTCTTCTTCTTCTTCTTCTTCTTCTTCTTCTTCTTCTTCTTCTTCTTCTTCTTCTTCTTCTTCTTCTTCTTCTTCTTCTAGGTAGCCTTTCTATCAAATCTAAAGCTCACATACAGACTTCTTTCTAGCTACCTTGCATTGGGGCTGTCCTGTCTCCCATCTTCTGACATTGGGATTATAGGTGGGTCAACAGGTCCACCTGGGATTTTCGTGGGTTCCTGAGATCTGAACTCTGGTCTTCATGCTTGAGCAGCAAATGTTTTACCCACTGAGCCATCTACCCAGTCCAAAGTTAGATGAAAAGAAAAAAAAAAACTCTAACATTTCTTTTGTTATTTTTGAAAGAGCATCTCATGAAGTCAAGGCAGGCCTGAAACTGGTAAGCTGACTGAGGTAGAGGTTGGATTGAAATTCTGATCCTACAGTTTCTACCTCTAGGGTAGGATCCTGTTTATTTTAGGGAGAGCTGGGATAAAATGCCAGGACCTCTGATATTCTAGGTGAGCTTTCCATCCATTGAAATAAATCTCTAGCTAGTAGCCTTCTTTTGGATGCTGTAGAACCTCTGGGAGTTGGGCCCTGGGTGGAGGAAGCAGGTTGCTTCCTGAAGTATCTCTCTGCTTCCTGGTCTACCATGTTCTGAACAGCTCTTACGATTATGATCTAAACTGCTCCACCATGGGTTTCTTGCCTCTGTGAACTAAAACCATCTAAAACAGGGGCATCCAACTTTTTGGTTTCATTGGGATACATTGGATAAGGAAGAATCTTATCTTGAGCTGGGGCACACATTAAATGGTCTGAAGATATCTACTCCTTACCCTGTGGGTTGCAAGAATATGTATCTATTTATTTTGTGTGACACTGTGGTATGACCAATTGTTAGGTCACAAAATGGGCTTCAATACTGATGTCAGTGGATTAAGATGGCATGGCTCAGGTCTCATTAGTGCTGAGTTATTCCTAGGAAACAGAAGGGCTTCAATATAGCAGAGATGATGATAATGAACTAAGATGGTGGCTCAGATCCCATCAGAGCTGAGTGTTTTCTTAATAAGCAGAAACCCAAGCCTCTACCATTTCTTAAAACTCCTTGACATCTGCCCAAATGTTTCTATCAGCACCTGTTTTGTCTAAACAAGTCCCCCAAAGCTGTTCTAGCCTCAAGCCACCTTCTCCTTGCCATCTACCCTTATAAAACCAGCAAGCTTTTGCAGCTGGCACTATCCCCTACTGAGACAGCCTGAGAGTTGGCCCCTAGTAAAGTGATTTCTTTCCAAAGAGTGGTTTTGCTTGGTGGCTTCTTGCTACACATGCTTATAATCTTGCCATCCACAAAGTTCACATTCAAAAAACCACACAACTGAGTGTAACTCCAGATCCAGGAGATCCTGCATCCTCTTCTGGCCACCACAGGGAACTGTACTCCCGTGTACCTATCTTCCCACAGATACACACAGGCACATATAAGAATAATAATGAAACAAAAGTAAATATTATGAGATTTAAAATAGATCTCAGCTGGGCAGTGGTAGCACACGCCTTTAATCCCAGCACTTGGGAGGCAGAGGGAGGCAGATTTCTGAGTTCAAGGCCAGCCTGGTCTACAGAGTGAGTTCCAGGACAGCCATGGCTATACAGAGAAACTCTGTCTCAAAAAACAAACAAACAAACAAACAAACAAAAACAACCAACCAACCAACCAACCAAACAAACAAACAAAAAACAAATAAAATAGATTTTAAGAACCCACGTAATGCCAGGTAGACATGTTGGCCCACCTCTATTATCAGGGGTGGGGTGGTAGCTTGGTAAATCACTTGTACTGCAAACTTGAATATCCAAGTTTGAGCTCCCCAGAAAACTGGTAAACTATGTGGGCTACATACTTGTAATTCTGGCACTGTGGAAGTAGACTCAGGTGAATTCCTAAGAATCACTGGCCAAACTTAAAGGATATGCACCAAACCAATGAAAGACTGAAAAATAAAGTGGATAGCACCTGGAGAAGGCAGTTGAATTTTTTTCCTGACCTCTACATGAACATCTATAACCATATGTACACCTATAAACACATGAATACCTATGAACAACACATGAACACCTATAAACACATGAGTATCTACCAATACATGTACATCTATGAATACATGTACACTGATAAACACACATAGACAGACAAACACATATAAATCCATGAACACATGAATATCTATAAATACATGAGCACCTATAAACACATGAACACCTATGAACACATGAATATATATAAACACATGAGCACCTACAAACACATGAACACCTATAAACACATGTATACCTATGAACAGATGAATATCTATGAATACATGTATACCTATGAACATATATGTATACCTATGAACATATGCACACCTATGAACATGTATATACCTATGAACAATACATGAACACCTATGAATACATGTATACCTATGAAAACATGAACATCTATAAACACATGAACACCTATGAACATATGTACACCTATGATACATATACACTTATGAACCTTTGCCCCATCCCTGACTCCTCAGCATTCTCTTATTTTAAGTCTATTTCTAGTTTTGTGTTAGGTAAAGCTAGCTGTGCAATCAGCATTCATTTCTGCTCTGCGACTTGAATGTTATGTGACCAGTGGCTCCAGGGTGCTGTAATGGAAGTGACTTAGCACATGATTTACTGCTTCCCCCTGTACATGGACAGCTGCTCGTCTATGGAGATCAACAGTTTCATCAAATTTAGTTATGATCTAGTAGGTGTCTCTGATGAAGAGATAGACAGTGTATAGGATCATAGTTGTCATTGGTAGGGAAGAAACAGAATCCAGTTTCTTAGGGAAAATAGTGAGACTGGGCAGAGCAGACCATATATCAAACAGGCTGCATCCAAGGATTAGCACATATTTTTTGGATGGCAGAAAAGCAAAGTTGTAAACCTAGCTGTGTAGAATGATTAGTTCAAGCCTGTAAATAAAGGATTAAAAGAGGCTCATGCTTGTGGGTGGTTAATTTTGGTTAACCTTGGTTAATTGGTAGAAATATTTGTCTTACTCAGTGTCTGTCCTAGTTAGTTTTAAAAGTCAACTTGACACAGCCAAGTATTTAGTTGTAATTGAGGAACTGCTCATATCAAACTGGCCTGTGGGATGGCCGAGGGCGGGTTTTATCTTGATTGTTAATTGATGTAGAAGGGCCTAGTGCAGTGCAGGAGGCATTATCTCTAGGCAGCTCATCCTGGACTGTCATGGAATGCTGGCTAAGCATGAGGGACAGAGTGAGACATTAAGAAGCATCTTCCATGGTTTCTGCTTCAACTCTACCTAATTTTCTGCCCTGGCTTCCCTCAGTGATGGATTGTGACCTGGAAGTGTAAGCCAAAGGAACTCTTCACTCCCCTGTCAATTGCTTTAAGTCAGAAAGTTTTATAACAGCAACAGAATGAAACTGATGCAGACTCATAGCACGCTCCATTGAACACTGAGACTCAAAGGGAGGCATCTTTCCAAAGGGATGAGCTCAGTAATATGCAGTTATATAGAAGTCTAAGAAAACTGCATCATCCTTCAAATATGAGGAGTAAAGCCAATGACACCAACATAAGCCTGATGTCAGCAGGGCAACCATAACTATGCTCCATCCTGGACCTCTGGGAAGAAGGTCTAAATGAACGCATTACCAAGTAATGATTTTGTTGCAGCATTTTATCGATAACAAGAAAAGACTAGCTCAAAGATGCCGCATGTCAATGAAGCAGACAGCCCAGCTCCCCACTTCCCACAGGTCATTACCTGCTCCTAATTGGGTCTGAAAGCAGTGGACTTGTATTTAAAGGTAGGCAGACAAAATGCATTGTATTTTTTTTTCTCCTAGGAATCCCACGAAGAGGAGCTGAGTATCCAATTGTAACTGTGGCTTAAGGATCCAGATGACATCTCCATGAAACCTGTTTCTATCACTCCAAGCTATATGCCCTGGTTTGAGTTGCATCACATCCCCAAGGCTGTGATTACTGACAAATAGAAAGGGAGCCTGAAAACATGGCCTTAATGGTTAAAAGCAGTAACTGTTCTTGCAGAGGACTCAAGTTAGGTTTCCACCACTCATGATGTGAGGCTCACAACTGCCTATAACGTCAACTATAGGCACCCAACTCCAACTCTTGGCCCCCACAAGCACTGAACTCAAATATACCTACCACACAGACACAAGCACATAGACATAATAAATAATATTGTAATTGAAAGAAATGCTGTGATTAAATGAGGGATACATAAGCAACCCTTCTGTTATTTGAATACAAATCTTCCTCCTCCATGTGAAGGAAGATGGTTCTCAAATCCACTTCCCATTGCTTGGAAGTATGTTAAAAATGTTCTCATCATTATTTCAGTCTCTGCACATAATACTTCACAACATTGTAATGTGCAGTATCTTATAGATTTTCAATGCAAGAAAAATTGGTTTTGGTTCATGGATGAGGATGCTGACATTGACAAAGCAGGGGACCAATTCGAGGCTGTATTAGTCAGCTTTCTCTCACTGTATCAAAATGATTGAGAAAACCAACTTAAAGTGAAAAATGGGTTCTGTTGGATCATAGCTTTAGTTTTAATCTACTGCCATTTGGATCTTCTGCTTTGGGGATCATGGAGAGGTAGAGAAGGGTGGTAAAAAAGGCTGCTCATCTCATGGTAGCCATGGTAGCAAAGCACAGAGAAAAAGGAGGAGCCTGAAATCCCACTGTACCTTCCAATGGGCACACCCTCCAATGGCAACACCCTCCGATTGGAATACCCTCCAGTGATCTATCTTATTCCTCTAGTGGTTACCTGCTGAAGTTCCCATCGCCTTCCAGTAGTTCCACACACGGGCTACCAAACCTTTAACAGATGATCTTTGGGGATAAAACGTCAGATCTAAACTACAAGAAAGGTCATGCCTGTCTATAGATGGTAAGTGTATTCAGGGCTCAGGAAGTAAGTAATGCTCATAAGAACCAGGAACTTCCTGCAATCTTTAAGACTCACTAAGCCCCTCCTCAAGATAACAGAAGCACTAATGTTGGCCAGAGAGAGGAGACTTGCCAACCAGTGAGCTGAGCTGCTTATACATTGTTCAGGGGACTCCCAGGATGTAGGTTTCATGTGTTCTCTCTCAGGTAGGGCTGGGCTTTTCAGTGTTATGTCTGCTTTGAGCCATCCATGCTCCTGGAGGTAACTCCTAACCCATACTCCTATAAGTAACTTCAGTTAGCTCACTGGTCACTAAGCTAGACTTGGGTGGAATTGTTTCCTTTATCTGTTGTCTGTGCCCTAGCTGGTAATTAGGTACATGCTCATGTCTCCCATGGAAAGTAATATAACACCAAAAGTCTAAGTAGTCTTTCACAAGCTCTGGTCTCTTAAACACATCACCTCATAGTAGTTGACACTGAAACTATAGGTGGGTATGTGTGTCACCCATTGAGGAAGAGATTCCAGGCCAAGACTATTTCCCCTCATTAATTAATTTATTATTTATTTACTTAACATCCTGATTGCTGCTCCCACCTCCCCCTTGTCTCTCCCTCACAGTTCTTCCTCCCCCAGCCTCTTAAAGGCTGCATTTCCTCCAAAACGCACTACACTAGAGAATCAGCTTTTCCTGTGGGAGCTACACTTAAACACATAGACATCACAAAGAGAGGGAAACTGGGAGGAAGCTGGTATATATAGATGCTATCAAGTTATAGATGTAAAGGACCAGCCAGTAGGCCCAGTTCTCAGACAGTCTTGAAGAGTACAGAGAAACAGAAGTTACAGAATTTGCCTTCTGGAATGAAGGTGCCAAGGCCAGCTGGATGCAACATGTAGGTCCCTTCCCCATAAGACAATTGCTAAGGTGGAAGCAAATCTGAAAGCATCGAGCCCCACCAGTAGGTGGTGCAGGCACAGACAGTAGCCACTCTAACATTAGCCTGGGAACCTAGAGAAAAAGCAGAGTCACCTGGCTTAGTTAGGACTGTATGTTCTTTGAAACAGCAAAGTTAGGATTAAGATGAGCCAAAGATCCTAGGGGTGCCCATTCATTCATGTGTCATATCCCAAAAGTTTGAATGACAGAACAAGTTCCTAGGGATGGAGGTGGCTGACCTTCACCCAGAAAATTCTACCAGTATGTCTCCATTCTTCCTGAACAGCTCTCCAAGACCCCTGTTCCATGTTGGCACTAGATTTCAATTCTGGCACTCTAGTGAGTTCTTACATAATGCTGGGGGTAGAATAAGAATAACCATGACTTTAGTTGCAAGCTCAGAATGGAAATATGTTTTCTTTATATACCTTGCTTCCCTGCTGAATTTTTAGTACTTCCAGAATGGATCTTTTCTTTTTCATTTGCATGAGTTCCCAGGACCTGCTGCTGTATCTGAAACATCATAAATATTCATTGAACAAACAAGTAAATATAAATATGAATGAATGAATGAATGACGAAGTGTTGGAATGAAAGGGCATGAAGAAGTGAATGAACCAGTTAGTAGCGGAGTGAGTGACTGAGGGACTGAATGAATAAACAGACAAATCACATCTAAATTGCTATATTTTAAGCTTATAAGGATGACGCAGTTCATCTATTACATTTATGGCTGAATTTTCTAGCTGTCCATGATGAGCCTTCAATAAATACTGCAGAGTGAATGAAAGCTCAATGTCTATCTTAGCAGCACTGACCTTCACATCACCCCTGCCATACACACACCATATTTTAACTGGGAAATACTTTCAGTTGAATTGGTCCAGATTGATCAGCATAGAGTCAAGAAAGTACAGCCTTTCACAAGGCAAGATCTTGTAGAAGCACCCACTTCTGTGTGGGCACCCAGTCTAAGGCTTATTATTACAAGGTCCATCTTCACAGGGCTTGCAATGTAGAGAACATGGATCATGGAATGTGTTATGGGGCTTCTCCAGCCAGAGATAAGTAAACATCTATTTCCTCTTAGTAGGATAGTGATGGCAACCCAAATCTAGCTTAGTGAACAAGTAGGCTTGTTGACACTACACGCAGGCTGTGACACAAAGGCAGCTTCCTTATTGAAAAGCCCAAACCAACATGGATACACATGCATAAAACCTTCACCCCTGAAGCTCCTGGTCCATTTTTCAGGCTGTTTATCTGCTTTTGGAGTCTCTTCTCCATAGCAATTGCTACCACCTTGTAATCTTATACAGGGGACTTGTAAACCTTGTCAGTTTCAGGAACTTCCTGTGACCTTTGAGTTGTCTGTTACTTGAATCTGTTCCAGGAAGAAATGTGTCAATGCAGAAGAAATTACTACACAACGAAACCTCACTTTGCATGCTTGGATTCCAACCCTTTCTTTCTCAGCCAGTAGAATGCTCAGACACAGTGCGATAGTGTCATTGATACGATGCAGAGATGGATTAACACACAAATTAGAGCTCAGGAAGCTGTTTCTTTCTCAGCAGTCCACTCACTCACCCACTCTGTTGGAGATTCTGAGAGCCTCGGGGTCCTTTGTCTTCCCCTCAGAGCTGACATGTTCTCTAGATATGAGGACACACATTGTTTATGTTTCCCATTAACTTGGGGCCATCATACTCATGAAGTAAACACTTCACCTATTCAGTTGTCTCCAGACCTCTTAGTATGTAGTTTTAAAGATCAACAAGGGACTGGAGAGGTGCCTCAGTGGTTTAGGGTTTGTACTGCACTTAGAGAGGACCTGAATTCAATTCCCAGAGCCCATGACAGAGATCATGACTGCCTGTACATTCAGCTCCAGGGGATCTGAACACCTGTTCTCACATGTTTGTTCTCTACCCCTACCATGAACAATTAAGTAATAAAAGTCTTTAAAGATGACTTTAGTGGCATTAGAGAAATTCTCCTGGAAATTAGTGCATGTGGTGCTAGTATGTTGGTACTAAGACCAAAGCTCACTGGCTAGTAATCTCACTTCTACCTCCCTGCTGTCTTCAGCATTACCCGCAACGAGCTGAGTGGTGTGCTTCTTTGAGGTTCTTGAGCTGAGCTTGCCTAGTAGCCATTTCTTCACTGTGAGTTCTAAATGCTTTCCAGCAGTCTAATCACATTTGTATTGATCGTTAGAACATTTTATTGATCAAACGCAGGGAGAGAAACATTTGAAATATAAACCTATTATTTTAACAATTGGTTGCCAGGAATAGGAAAATGATGTTCTTATATATTCCTGGTTTTGTGAGTGGGCTATCCCAGGTGGTGGAAATCTTGTAATAGTCTAGGGGCGTCTAACCCATGAGTTAAAGGTGAAAGAGAATTCATGTTTATTTTGTGTGACTTTATGGTAGACCTTGTCATCTACAAAATTCACAGTGAAGTACTGTATGATACAATTATAAAATGTCACAAAAAGAGTTCTTGTTTTGAGTCAGTTGGGATGTACTCATGGCTCTTCTGGACTGTGCACAGCCTTGGGCTATGAGTGGGGCACCCATTGTTTATCTCAAACTTCAGGACTTTTGGCTTTCTCCTCTATGTTTCTGTTCCCAGAGGCTCTACGTAGGAGGCTCCTTGTGGGGCAAGTGGACCATGCCACAGACAAAAGAACTGGTGAGGTTGGGCAGGCTCAGACCCTAGGAACTCTCAGAATTGAGAACGTCAGGAGTAGATCCAGCTCCCTGCCAAGCTCTACTTGTTCTGGAATATGTGAGCATGATACCCCAACTGAGAGGGTGATGACCATCAGACACATACGGACAACAGCCTGAAGTTTTTCTCCATGCAAATAGAGCATCCATAACACCTCAGATTAACCCAATGTGAAGCCTTTACTCCTAGATCCCATCCTACTCCTAAAATGTTTATAAGGTCCCTATTCATATGGAATAAAGTACACAAGTTATTTTACCAAGAGTCATCTGAGAAAGGGCTGTTTTACTGAGCTATAACACTCTGGAGAGGAGTTTTCTTTCCCAAAGCATTCATTGCTGAACCTTGGATCTGCCCAGGAGGCCAGGCTGGTGCTCTTACCACTGCCACTTACCACTGCTACTCCCTACAGCCATCTGCTGGCATTAGCACACTGCTATGGTAGTGGGTGAGATCATGATTACCTGCCCTGCACGACTACCTGTTACAGAGAACTGTAACACTTTGGCCATGTTGGCCAGACCGGAGCCCCTAAGAACCTTTTCAGGGATCCAGAGGTCCTCAGAATTTATTCCTTTTGGTTCCGTGGTGAACAACACCTGGAGACCCCTATAACAGACTGTATTCTGCCTTCCCTGAGCTGCTGTAACACTTCCAGCAGTGAGACAGACAGACATCCCAGTAGCCCCTTTGCCTCCTGCTCTTACTGTCTTGACTTTCCTGACATGGTGGACTGTATCCTTGTACTAAGCTGAAATGAACCTTATGCACATCTGTTAAAATTTTAAAAAATTAATTTAATATAAAACATGTACAAATATGTTCATCTCAGTGTTACTTACAGTTAAGATGAAAAACATCCAAATTATCAAGTTATTTGAATGATTATATAAAAGGGTATATCCATACAATATAATATTATTTTGTCCTAAAAAGGAGTGAAGTAAGATAGGCAAAGTGGGGAACTCTTGTGATCCTGGCACTAGGGAATTCAAAGCCATCCTCAAGCTACACAGGGAGTTTGAGGACAGTATGACTTACTTTTGTGTCATAATTCCTTTCAGGTTGAAACATTCTCTCTAGTGGTAGGAGAGGGTTCAGTTAACACTCACAAAGTAAAGTTTACAAATCTTAGGAAGTTCCTGAAACTTAGGAGATTCAGAAGACACCTGCATGAGGTTGCATAAACAGTAACAACTGCTGTGGGGTGGAGACTCTCCACCTGATAGAGCTGCCTGCAAGTTGTACCGAGAGTTCCACAGACAGAGGTGTCACCCACGCTGAGGGTAGCTGCATGCTCATGCAGCTGCTCCAGTCACTCTTGCTCCCATAAGTAACTCCAAACTCACATCCCTGTAAGCAAGTTGGTTCTTCTTTGCTTTGTTTTGTTTTAATTGGGGTTCAGAGTATTTGAACTCAGGTTGTCATACTTGCCTGGTGAGCACTTTGCTGACTGACCTATCCCTGGACCTGCACAACACTGTTTTAAAGATGTGCTGTGTGCACTAAGAGCACTCTGAATGAGGTCAGTTGAAGGTGGAGAAGCAATGTCAGGATGTTACTGGAGTTGCACTAGAGGGAAACATTCATTTCCACGCCCTGTGATTTTCCTACACGGACAACAAGCCCCTGAGATGACCCCTGTGACTGAGAGCACATTGCTTTCATGGCTTATGGCAAATAAAATCCCCTCAGTCTAAGCGGCTTCATCCTCCCGATCCCCAACCCCCCCTGCAGTATAAAAAGGGGTCTATCTTTTTGTTTAGGATTTTTAAATTTCCTCTTGGAGAAGAGAAAGAAGCTGTTGACAAGTGTGGAAATTGGAAATGTAAATGAAAAACTGAGTCCCTGGGGAGAGCTTGGCTGTAGAACCCCAGCTTCATCACCTTGGGTAACACAGGCTTCTGCTTTAGGAGTTAACAGCAGAGGCAAATCGAAGGTTTCACCATTCTGTTCATCTCTCCAATGTGATCAAACCTGGTGTCATGCCAGAGGAATGCAGAGGAGCCTGCTTCTCATGATCTCCGCCAAGCATCCCATTCCATTCCTCTTGGAAACAGATCTTCCAGGTTCCAAAGCCGCAAACAGAGAAGGCTGAAGGCAGGGTAGGAACACACCCAGGCTCTCTGCTTCCTGGGCTTAGAGGCTAAGCACTGTTGTCTGGAAGCATACACCATCTGTCCACAGGGTCCATTGTTATGCAGAATGGTATTTATTTATTTATAATCAGTATATAACTCTTTAGCTGTCATTGTGACATTTTCAAACAGTGTGTTTTGTGCTTCTCCTTCTTCTGTTGCCCCTGCCCCCTGCTTCTCTCTTATACCCCTCCCTAGATTCTTCTCTTCTTGCATGTCCTCTGTGTCATTTTGTCCACTCTCTATCCTTCCTCAGCACTTAATATTGTCATACATTGGTCTCCTTTCTAGGTATTTTATCTTTACATCTTCCCCAACCCTGTTATACCTGATTCCATATATGCACATGTATATAATAGGCTGCGGTCCACGTATAGGGGAGAGCCTGTGGTTTTTGCATTTCTGCATTTAGATTTCCTGGCTTAGTACTACCCTTCCCACATCCCTTGCTTTCAGTCTTCTTCACAGTTGAGTGATACTCCATGGTGCTCTTGAGCCACTGTCTTGTTGTCTATCCATCTATTCCTACACCTCCTTATCCACAGATACCCACAAGACGTTCTAAACACCTGCTTCAGCCACACCGAACTGCTTCTTAGCCCTTGGACTCAATTCCTGATGGCTAAGCACCTCCCTTTCTCTATTACTGCATAAGGGATCTTAAAAGATCATGCTTTGTTCTCCATAGGTGGGCGGAAGCCTTTCCTCTAACCCTGCCATGCAATCAGTTCTAATAGACTTTTTGTTTTTCAAGACAGAGTTTCTCTGTGTAGCCTTGTATATTCTGAAACTTGCTCTGCAGAAGAGGCTGGCCTTGAACACAGAGATCCACCTGCCTCTGCCCTCCTGCATGCTAGGATTAAAGGAATGTTTCATATCTCCAGCATGAAGGATATTCTAATGCCATGTCTCCTTGAGCCTCATCTCTGCCAAACCCTATCTGTCTCCATTACGTCCTCATGGAGAAGAGAAGAGATATGTTCTGGTTGATGCTTCTGAATCTGGCTGATAGCTCTTCACTGTCCACTCAGGATCAGTGTGTAGACTCTGTTCATGCAAGAGCAGAATTAATCCTGTGTGTGCCATCTGGACAGGAGTATGCAGATCGGGTAGATTCCTGGAGATCCATTATCAGGCATATTTTTGCAGGTACTCAGAAGATGTGTGATTTGGCTAAAGTGACCAAGCTTATTGCTGCTAGATCCAGGGCCAGAAGCCAGATCACTTGTCTCTAGATTGACTTCATCAATCCTCAAAGTATGGCCAGAAAGACCACGAACTCAAACTCTTGTGATCACTCAGCATTTAACTTATTAGAAGTTAATAAGAAGTTCTCCTTTCTCCCTCCCTCTCTCCCTCCCTCCCTCTCTCCCTCCCTCCCTCCCTCCCTCCCTCCCTCCCTCCCTCCCTCCCTCCCTCCCTCCCTCCCTCCCTCTCTCCCTCCCTCCCTCCCTCCTTTCTCCTTTCTTCTCTTTCTTTCTTTCTTTCTTTCTTTCTTTCTTTCTTTCTTTCTTTCTTTCTTTCTTTCTCTCTCTCTCTCTCTCTCTCTCTCTCTCTCTCTCTCTCTCTCTCTCTCTCTCTCTCCCTCTCCTTTTACTGTGTCTTGTTATGCCCTTTTTTCTCTTCTTCCCATTTCTTTATCCTCTTTTGCTTCCTTTATTGTGTGTATGCATGTGTGTACTTTAGGTGGCATCTACCCCTCCCCACACACATACATCACCCCATATTGCGGACATACAGTGATAACTGGATTGTTGTAAAATGGTTGACAGGCATCATGATTCATAGAAATTAGCAAGAAACATGGAGTCAGGTGGTTGGATTGGGGCTCCCATCCTTCAGAGCATTGCTCATGTGCTCTATAAGAAATCTTCTAGTTTTGTTGGACCTCAGTCTTCTTTGTGTAGGGAATGAAGTTCATGGCAATGCCTTGCAAGGTTGTCTTCTCCATGCCTAATGGAGAAGTGGGTGAACTGTTTGCTGTACAAACATGAGAAGCTGAGTTCAGAACACAAGGACCATCACAAAAATCCGGGGGTAAGAGTGTACGCCTGTAATCGTAGTATCAGGTTGTGGGGACTGAAGGACATCTGGGACACACTGGCCAACCAATCTAGCTGGATACATGCTTGCTGGAACACGCTCCCATGTTCATGTACATAAACACAAAATAAATAAATGCATGTAAAAATGAAAAGAAAGTGGATAGAGATTGAGGGAAACAACAATGTTTCCACATGTTCACATCCACATGCAGCCATATGTGCAGCAGCTGCACATATGCATACATGCACCTCCTGCATGTGCAGGAGCCTGCACCCCCCACACCCCCATGGAAAAGTCTTCTCTTCTAGTTGCCATAGATCTTCATCCTGAAGAATAACTCTCTTGCCTCTTGTATTCCAAGTTTCCCCAAGAGCTGAGTTCAGATGTCTGGTACTTCCAACCAGTGCTGCCTTCATGCTCTGGTGGACTCGTAAAGCACCGTGTATTCTCCCCTCCATTTAACAATTCAGTAGCATGGAAGAATACCTATGCTCCTCCTGGTTAGCCATGGGTCATTCATTGCCACTGGTGAGTTTTATTCTGATTTCCCTGAGCTAATCCAGCCCCATGCTCAACTAAACACCAGGACATAGGTTTCTGGTTTTGCTAATGGAGTTGCATTCGTGACAGTTATGGATGGGATCCCTAGAAGGTAAGGGCCAATCATGGGCCTCAGCTGTTACCACTTGCTAGCGGCTCCTTGCAGAAGAGGAAGCACAGTTGGTGTCCTCCTTTCCACAACTGGAATGTTATGGAGATCTGAACAGGAAGAAGGGGACTGGAGAACATTTGGCTTTCTTCTCCTCCTCTTTTTTCTCCTCCTGATCCTCCTTTCTTGCCTCTTCCCTTCTCTCCTCCTCCTGTCTCCACCCCTCATCTCATTTTCTGGAGCCCAGTATTCCAGATGCAAGAAACATATCCTGCTTTGATAAGGGTTCCGAGGAGCTGAGTTCAGTGCCTCATGCTTTTACAGCAAATGCCTTGCCACCTGCCTCATTTCTATAAACCGCTTGAGGTCTTTTTTAAAAAGATTTTTTTTATTTATTCTGGCTCCATTACTGGGAATTTATCCACATTCGAAGGTGAAAAATGATTTCTTTAATCTCCTGTGTTCTCTTTAATCTTCATCATTTGGAGAGCCTGCTTGGGTCAGTTCCTCTTGGGAGTTTGACAGCTTTATATACCAGTTAATGTTGCTCCCATAACCCCGGGGGCTTTTTCATGGTCAGAGGGAAGTGTCCTTAAATTTAAGAGGTCAAGATGGTAGAGTGAGAGATCTGGGACAAGGGTGAAAAAAAAAAGTGATGAATCCCTTCAGGAAGCCACCATACATTTCCTGTTCCTGAACTGTGTGGCTCTGATACTGAGCATAGCATTGGTGAACTGGATATGGAAAGAAAAAACACTTTATTTTCTTGTGAGGTGTGTGTGTGTGTGTGTGTGTGTGTTATATTTGCTTGTGTAGATGTGTGCAAATGGGTGTTCAGGATGTATAGAAGTATCAGTGTTGGGTGTCTTCTTCAGTTGCCCTCTGCCTTTTTCTTTTCTCTCTTTCTTTCTTTCTTTCTTTCTTTCTTTCTTTCTTTCTTTCTTTCTTTCTTTCTTTCTTCTTTCAGACAGTCTGCCACTGAATTTGGAGTTCATTTATTTGTTTTGTCAGGCTGATCAACCAACAAGTTCCATAACTACCATTGGGATTCCAGATACATACCTCTGTGCATTGTTCTGTGGATATGAACTCATATCCTGGTGTTTGTGTGACTGTCATTTCCTGACTTGAGCTATTTCTCCAGTGCCAGATGAATAAATTTCAAATGTTCTCCCCATGCTAAAGAAGGGAGAAGAAAGACTCCTATCAAAATTGGAATCTCAGTCTCTGTAGAGAAATAGAATTAGAATAGATGGTCATTTCAGGGTTTGGTATTATGACCTTAAACCATTCTATGGAAGACAGTTGATTACCCTGAATATATGACAAAGATTAGCCTGTCTAATTGTCCCTTTATCTTTCTCTTGCACATCCTGGTTTTAAGGCAGGTGAACAGGTACTATAGAACAAAAGCTGTTATTGAGTTCAAGCACTGGAAGTCAAGGATGGTTCAGACCATGTGTGAGTAAAGTTGCCATGGCTAGTGTCATAGTTGACTCTAGGAGAGTTTGATCCAATTATAGATTAATTTAAGTCATCTCTAAGCATTCAGCCAAGTCAAGTGCCAGATGAGACTGGGAAAACCAGTACTTCCTGGAGGACAGCTAGAGAGAAGAACACACATCTCACACAGTATACCATTAGCTGCACAATACACAGGCCAGTGTAGTAGGCAGATGTGGAGATGTGTTGTGAAGTCATCCTGTTCTAGTTCCCTTGCTATTGTGACTGAAGTAGCAATAAACACAGATGGACAGTCACTCAGGAGTGGAAAAGCAGAGTCACATGGTAGTTCTATTTTATTTTATTTTTTATTAATAATTTTATTCATTTACATTTCAAATGATATCCCCTTCCCAGTTACCCCTCCACAAACCCCCTTCCCATCCTCCTTTCTCTTTCCCCTTAGCCTCTATGAGGGTGCTTTTCCTCCCACTCAACTCACTCCCACCTCACTGTTCTAACATCCCCCTATCCTAGGGCATCAAGCCTCCATGGGATCAAGGGTCTCCTCTCCCACTGATGCCAGATAAGGCCATTCTCTGCTACATATATATCTGGAGCCATGGATCCCTCCATGTATACTCTTTGGTTGGGGGTTTAGTATTTGGGAACTCTGGGTGGTTCAGTTAGTTGATATTGTTTTTCCTATGGGGTTGCAATCTCCTTCAGCTCCTTCTGTCCTTCTTGAAGCTTTTCCATTGGGGTCTCCAGGCTCAGCCCAATGGTTGGTTGTGAGCATCTGCATCTGTATTGGTCAGGTGCTGTTATACCACTACTGGGCATATACCTAAAAGATGCTCCAACACATAACAAGGATACATACTCCACTATGTTTAGAGCAGCCTTATTTATGATAGCCAGAAACTGGAAACAACCCAGATGTCCCTCAACAGAAGAATGGATACAGAAAATGTGGTACGTTTATACAATGGAATACTGTGGGACTGTGAAAGGCAGCCTGTTTTGGTTGAGCGAGGATTGCTCCACAGACCGAGTAGAAAACTCTTCAAGGGATGGAACAGTGAGCCATGTTCCCAGAGACAGGTGCCTGATACCACAGAGCCCCAAACTCCATAATTCTGTGAATACCAGTCATGCAGACAAAGCCCCAAGCTCCTGGCATTCTAGATGCTCCTCCCTACAGCCACACTGCAAGATAGCCCAGCTCACTATAAAAGGGGCTGCTTGGCCCCTCCTTTCTCAAACTCACACCTTTTTAAATCTCATCTATAGCCCTCCTTTTCTCTTTTTCTTCTCCCCTCTCCCCATGTGGCCATGGCAGTCCTCTCTCTTTCTTTTACTTTCTCTCTTTCTGTCTTTCTACAATAAAGCTCTAAAACCATAGACCATCTCTGCTCATCAAGTTCCACCATACTTGAATGATGGGATAGGCTTTCAACTAATGAGACGTGTCTAACCTCCTACTGGAAGGCCTTCCTGCGCTCCAGCCACGGACTGAACCAAAGACTCTCACCCCAGTGGGAACCACCCAGCGCTTCCTTTATCCCTGACCTCTACTCTCTTTGGTTCCAAGGCTGGCCAAGCCTCCACAGGGCCCCCACTTCGTTCTAAGCTCTTCTGTGGTGTTCAGTGGCATCTGGGATGCCCGAGACTGAGAACCTGTTATTTCTGGCCTCCATGAGGCCCAGAGACCTCAGACTGCTCCTTGTCAACCCCCCTGCAGGCTGGGCTCTGTGGCTTCCCATAACCAGACACCCGCGTGGGATGTGTGCAGCAGTCCTCTGCTTCAGCCTGCCCAGAGCACCGGAACTCTGGCAGGTCGCGGGTCTTCTCCCACTCTCTTTATTCCCCCATGCGCGGTGCCCTATAGAGTACTACTCAGCTATTCAAAACAAGCACTTCATGAAATTCAAAGGCAAATGGATGGAACTAGGAAATATCATCCTGAGTGAGTTAAACTGGACAAAAAAGTACACACATGGTATGTACTCATAAGTGGATATTAACCCTAAAACTTAGAATACCCATGATGCAAACCACAAACCATATCGAGTTTAAGAAGAAGATATACCAAAGTGTGGATGCTTTAATCCTACATAGAAGGGGGAACAAAATCATAGCAAATTTAAAATATATTTTAAATTTCTTGAGAAACCTCATACAGATTTCTGTAATGTCTATATTAGTTTGTATGAAATTATGAACTTTGTAGGAGAAAGGATAGATACCAAAAGTATTACATTAAGTGAAGTACCTCAAATGTATAAACAGAAATATTGTTCATTTTCTCTTATATATGGACCTTAGCTTATAATATTTATATGCATATGTGTGTAATATTTATACGATTACATGTATAATTATACATCTAGTGCTTATTTGTGTAAGTGGGTGTGGTTGTGGGCATAGGATACAGAATTAGGAAGGGAGATACAGGTGTACAGGAGTAGATAATGAGATACAGGTATCATTACAGCTGAGAGGAGGCTCGGTGGCAAGCAGAAAGTTACAAGGTACAGTAGACAGAAACAGTAATGAGGAGATGCAACAAAAGCAGATTTGGTATGAAAATGCCACAGTGAAACCTAATACTTCATATGTTGACATTAAAAATAATTAATTACAAATCAGGCATAACCAAGATACATCAGTGTTACTTGCTGTTGAGTCTGATGACTGAATCTAACCCCTGGAGCTCACATGATACAATGAGAGTACTGATTCCCTAAAATTGTCATCTGCTCTCCACACTTGAGACGTGGCATGTATATTCCTCCACACCCACATTAAATGAATAAATATATATTTAAAATTTTAATAGACTTAATTCACTTTGTTTTTCTTGTATGAAACTCTTATGTGGTAAGCACAGCTGGAGCTTGGGTCCTCTGAACAGAGACTCAGATGTGGGCTTCCACAAGATAATCAGTGAATTCCCTATAAAGAGACTTGGTTCTCCATTTAGTTTGATGTTGGCTACTGGTTTGCTGTATATTGCTTTTACTATGTTTAGGTATGGGTCTTGAATTCCTGATCTTTTCAAGACTGGCCTTTTCGGACATCAATTTGAGGAGATGCCCTTGGTCATGTGTCTTAGTCAGGGTTTCTATTCCTGCACAAACATCATGACCAAGAAGCAAGTTGGGGAGGAAAGGGTTTATTCAGCTTACACTTCCATACTGCTGTTCATCACCAAGGAAGTCAGGACTGGAACTCAAGCAGGTCAGAAAGCAGGAGCTGATGCAGAGGCCATGGAGGGATGTTCTTTACTGGCTTGCTTCACCTGGCTTGCTCAGCCTGCTCTCTTATAGAACCCAAGACTACCAGCCCAGAGATGGTCCCACCCACAAGGGGCCTTTCCCCCTTGATCACTAATTGAGAAAATGCCTTACAGTTGGATCTCATGGAGGCATTTCCTCAACTGAAGCTCCTTTTCCTGTGATAACTCCAGCTGTGTCAAGTTGACACAAAACTAGCCAGTACAGTCATGTGAAGGCTCAATGCCCCAGTGTGTAGAGGAATGTCAGGACAGGGAAGCAGGAGTGGATGGGTTGGTGAGCAGGGTTGGGTGGATGGGATAGGGGATTTTCAGAGGAGAAAACAGGAAAGGGGATAGCATTTGAAATGTAAATAAAGAAAATATCTAATAAAAGAAATTCTGAGAGAGAGAGAGAGAGAGAGAGAGAGAGAGAGAGAGAGATTGACTTGGCAAACTCAGTCTCTTTCTAAAATTCAGGCATCAGGTTACTGTAGGTCTTGAAGATGGCATCAAAGGTGACCTTGGTAATGTTGCCTAGGACAGCAGTGCAGCCCCTGGATGATATTCAGCTGTTATCAATACTTGCCATCACCAGGTGCTTCTTGGACACAGGAGCAGAGACAATGCCAGTATCTCTGGGTGCAGGGATGAGATGCACCAAAACAGAGCCAGAGTGGCCTGGCACCTTGCATAGAACAGTGTGAGGTTTGCCAATCTTGTTCCCCAGCTGCCTCTCTGCCCAGAGATGATGGAAAGCTTGGCAGTGATGATGCCATCTCAGATTGTAGTGGCTACCTCCTTGGAGCACTTAACACCAAGACCAAGGTGATCATTGTAGTCCCCAATAGCAAGAAAAGTCTTGAACCTGGTCCACTGTCCATCCCCAGTCTGTGTCTACACTGGCATGACTTTCAGAACCTCATCCTTTAGGGATGTAGCCAGGAAATACTGTCAATACTGTCAATTGTAGTAGTCAATACTGTCAGATTTCTTAATGGGCAGGGAGGAAAAAATCAACCAGGTCTGTTTGTTTTCATAAAATAGCTATATGCTCTATCCAGTGCATGGCTCTGACATTTTATGTTCATGCTACATCTATAAAATGGGCAATATACTGAGATTCTCAACCCATGAAACTGAAGGGAAGAACAGTTAATTACACATTACATTGATAAGACATGTCAGGAAGCCTGCTAAGCCCAGGGCAGAGAGATCAAACAAGTATGTGTTTTGTACAACTTATGAACTGGTGGGAGGTAAGACATAAAGATGCAGGGAAATGGTCACCTAAGGCTGATACATATACCTCATGATGAAGATGTGAGAAAGGATTTCTGATCCACTGCTTATGGGCATGGAAACTAGCACAGCCAAAATGGAAATCAGCATGGAGAGACTTTCAAAGGTAGAACTACCACATGACCCTACAGTCCACTCCTGGGAAAATACCCAGAGACGTCTAAGTCAGCATGACACAGATACATGTGCTCATATGTGTTTAATGTGACATTCTTCACAATGGGCAGATTGTTAAATCAACCCAGGTGTCTATTGCAGATGAATGGAGGAAGAAAACGTAGTTTATATAGACACACAATGGAATTTTAGCCATACAGAAGAACAACATAACATCACTTGCAGGAAAATGGGTAAAGTTGGAGATTATACTAAATGAGACAAGCCAGATCCAAGAAAAAACAAAACAAAACAGTGCCATACATCTTATTTTTCTTGTATCTCATGACTCTGTTTGTGTGCATGCATATGTGTGCATGCATTCATCTGTGTGTGTATGAATGCATGTGTGTGTACACATGCACATGTGTGCATGCATTCCTGTGTGTGTGCACATGTGAATGTGTTACAGGAAACTACAAGGAAGACTGCATAGGAAGGGGTCCGGCTATAGGAAAGAAATACAATGAGACTGAATTTGTTCAAAGAACATGACACACTGAAACAAACATACCATGAAGCCCATTGCTCTATACAATAAATATACACTAATACATTTATTTAATTAAAAAGTAAATGCGTCCTAAAGACAGTGATCCACAGAAAATTAAGATAGAGCTCTGTTTTTCACAGTTCAATATAGAAGGGACACACCAAGCAGATGATTATAATATTCAGTGAGAAGTGCTAGGATAAGTGTGTAAAGTTGGATGACAGGAGATAAACTATGGAGAAAATTGAGAAGAGGAAAAACAGGAGCAGTTCCAGTTAGAAGGGAGATTGTGCTTATGTATGCAGTATGGTGCTATTTCATATAAATTTCAAGTATTATGCCATTGTCCTAATTAGCATAAACTGTCAATGTGGCCAGCCTAGAATGACCTGAAAATGAAGTCTCAACTGAGTAAGTGTCCTTATTATATTAGTTTGTGTGTATGTATATGAAGGACCATCTTCATTGTTAGCGAACTGAAGAAGACCCAGCTCACCACGGGTGGTGTCATTCCCTGGGTGGTGGTCCTGAGATGTATAACAAATCTAGCTGGGCTCTCGGTAGTTAATAGCACTGACTGCATTTCCAGAGAACTCAGGTTTAATTCCCAACCCATGCACGTGGCTGCTTACAATTCTCTGTAACTCTAGTGCCAGGAGATCTGAGGCTCTCCTTTAGGTTCCTGCTTTGAACCTCTGCCCTAATGTCCCTCAATGATGGACTATGATATGGACATATTAGCCAGATAAACCCTTTCCTTCCCAGTCTGCATTTGGTCAGTGTTTATCGCAGTGACAAAAAGGAAACTAGAAAGTAGTTCTAGGGGACACTGCAGACCCAGGTCAAAGGCTGCATCATGCATTTATGAGCCACGATCATGTGCAGAACTGTCTTCTGTTGATGGTGGATTGCCAAGAGGCACTGCAGATCCGTTGCTTGCTGAAGACCATGGCTTTGAAAGTCCTTTCACCTGGAGGGTCATTTGTAGATACTGAGAAGCAGCAGCATGGTCTGTGAGTTGGGACATCCTGACTTTCGTTCAGAAGACAGAGATGGTGAGATAACTGGAGCAGGTTGGTGAGAAAGATCTGGAAATCAGGCAATAGGTTTAATATATATTTTAGAGGAAACAAATTGGCAGGGCTTGACTTTTACTGAGCAAACAGTCAATAGCTGTTTTTAATGAAATTGACTGGATGGTAGTACAAGAGTTAGAGGTCAGGCACTAATCAAACACTCAATAAATGCCTGCAATGGTTGTGATTATCATCAGATGCAAGATCACAGAGTACTTGGGAAATCTCAAGGAGGCCAAGATAACTCATGGGTTAAGTGGCTCTCAGATGAAGAAGTGAGGGGAAGGCTTGCAGATTGGGACTGAGGCATTGCTCTGGGCCAAGTGAGGGAGGGTCAATACCTATGGACCACACACTCACAGGATGAAGGTATTGACTCTAATTTTCTGCACGTGGCTGTCAGTTTCTGTTGGTTGCCAGCAGCATGCCTGGGCGAGCAGCATCTGAATTCAAGAAAATAAGATGATGGATCTTGGTTTATTCCTGGGAGGTCTTACTGCCAATGAAGCCCTTTGATGCTACCATCCATCTTTACTTCTGGTGTTTTGAAAGGATGCTGATTTAGACCAGGTGAGTGTGATGTGTGTGTGTGTGTGTGTGTGTGTGTGTGTGTGTGTAGGCCAGAGGACAACCTAAGTCCTAATTTCTCAAATGTTGTCTACTCTTTTCCTTGAGACACAATTTCCCACTGGCCTGGAACTCACCTAAAAGGCTAGGCCAGCTGTCCAGCAAGCCTCAGTGATCTTGTGATCCCCTGCCCTCTGAGAACTGTGATGAGAAGTGTGTTCTTCCACACATGGCTTTTTTCAAATGTAGGTTTTGAGGCTTGTACTCAAGTTTCCGTGTTTCAATTGCTCAGCATCTTATTCATTCATTCATTCTATCTTTCTTTACCCCTGCCTCCTAGAACCAATTTAAGTACTATGTCTTCCAATTGGTTATCATACATGTATGTATGTCTACCTGTCTACCTGTCTACCTGTCTGTCTGTCTGTCTGTCTGTCTGTCTGTCTGTCTGCCTCTCTCTCTCTCTCCCTCTCTCTCTCATCTCTGACATAAGATAGCTATCATCTTTTGTACCCCAGGCTGGTCTTGAACTTCTTGTATAGCCCAAATGACCTGGCCCTCCTCATTCTTCTGTCTGTCCCTCCTGAGTTCAGGGATAATAACCGTGCACCCTTGTGCCTGCTTCATGTAGTGTTGGGATGGAACCCAGAGCTCCACACTTGCAAGTCAAGTACTCTATTCACTCAGTCACATCCCCAGCTCTAGTTGTCAAGTAACTGGAGCTTTCTTTTATCTTTTGGACTTTTCTCATTATTTTTCTACTAATGTTATGATTTCCTAACATGACACTTTTCATACTGATGTTATTATGATTCTTCTTCTTCAGTATTTATTCTCCATTACCAAGTAAACTAGAGTCTTTTCTTTAACCCCTTTCTTGTTCTTGTATGCTAGGTGTGAGACCTGTCTTGATATCCTCCTAGTTAGTAATTAAAGAACATTTTGCTGGTAGATGAGAAAAGCTTATCTCTCACCTTGGTCAAAGCCTCTGGGAATCATGTTTCTGACAGTTTTCGGCATTCTAGAATTTGAACACGAATGCATTAAGGGATGGCACACATGCATTCCGAATTGTGTCAAAAGAGCAGCATAGGAATGAACAACTCAGCCAGGCTTAGTTCTAGGCGACTGCCCATGTGTCTCACCCAAAGAAAGGGAGAGGTTGCACCATGAGATGGGGCAGAGGTGTGGAACCTGGAGGTGGAAAGATGCTGTGATCCAGGCCAGCTTATGTTCACCACAGTTGCCTCCTGGCTCCGAGCTTCACTTGCCCCCTGGGGTACTATTTCCTCATTATCACCAAGATACAAGTGCCAGACCTGCTAAATCTGGTGGCTTTATCTTAGATGAACAGATCATAAAACCAGCATCATTCTCCAGCAGGGGAGGAGAGATGGACATAGTTTCCTGCCTGCCTGCCCCTTTGCCTGTCATATACCATTCTCACCTGAATGCTTTATTTAGTGCCTTAATTAAGTTTCCCTTTTCATGGCAAACAGTTTGGCATAGTCTTTGTCATGTTGTGACAACAGAATGATACAGATTGAATCTTTTATAAAGAAAAGGTGTTCTGGGTGTTGAGAAATGGTTCAGTGGTTAAAAGTGATTGTTGCTCTTCAGAGGACCCAAGGATCCACATTAGGTGTTGCAAAACTACCTAGAATTCCAGCTCTAGGAAATATGACATCCTCTTCTATTCTCTGGGGGCACATGCAAACACACATGCACACACACACACACACACACACACACACCACACACATGCCAATTAAAAATAAATCTTTATTTATTTATTTATTTTGGTATTTATTGCATTTCATTTTCTTTTTTTTCTTTTTTTTAATATATTTTATTACGTATTTTCCTCAATTACATTTCCAATGCTATCTCAAAAGTCCCCCATACCCTCCCCCCTCTTCCCCAAAATAAATCTTTAAAAGGGATAGTATTTGGCTAAGAGTGTTGAGCGCTGCGAAGTCTGAATTCAGTTATGTCAGGGTTTTCATGAGAAATATCCCTCATAGGCTCCTGTATTGGAATCCTTGGTCCCCAGTTGGTGGTGCTGTTGGGGTGGTTAAGGAATGTTCAGGAGGCGAAGTCTTGTTGAGAAGTGCCATAACGGTGGTGGGCTTTAAGCGTTTACAGCCCGGCCCTACCTCCTGTTCTTTCTTTGCCCCTGTGTGCACATGAAATAATCACCCAGCTCTCCTACATCTGCTGCCATGCCAGGCCTTTTCAGCCAGGATGGATTCAATCTCTGCAGAACTGGAATCCCAACTAATCCCTTTATAAAAAAAAATTGCTTTGGGGCCATAGTGTTATATCATAGCAACAGGAGAATAACTAATATAGAGAGAATGCATGTGGCAGGGGCCTTCTTCCTTTATCATCCCTTCTGGACACTTCTATAACCGAAGAAAAGACACATTGCTTAATGGACTCTTTGGATTTTGAAGGCAGCATTTATATTGCTTGTTTTGGTTTGTTCCCCTGGTCCATTTACCAAGTGGTCCCAAAGGGTGTTAATTTGAGTAGGGCATGCAGCAGGAGGAGACTCGGCAGCAGGTCATGACTGCTGTGAGAGCTGACTCTCCACTTACTGTGATTCAGCATATCCAACCATGCCTGAAGTGGCGGTGGCAGATGGTGAAGCTCGCTTGAGACTTTTCAAAATTGCTGTAGGTGAACTGTAGTATGGGCCTTTAGGAGTTTTTCTAGCAATGACTTGCTGTTTTCTGACAGTAAATGTTCTCCTTTTAAAGAGACAGCCCTTTGTGCTGGGGAGCCAGCTCAATTGATAAAGTGTCTGCCACACAAACATGGGGACTTGGGTTCTGTCATCAGCATTCCATGTAAAACGTCAGACAGAGAGGCATGTGGTTATCATCCCAGGATCTGGGAGGTGAGACAGACAGGAAGACTATTGGAGCTTGTTGGGCAGCCTGCATAGTATGATCTTTGAATTTAGTGTTACTTGTGGAATTCACTGGTCTAATCATTCCCCTGTTCTTCCACAATGTAGCTTCCTTGTTACAGTGATGGGATGGCCTTTTGAAGACACAGTTCCAATGCCAGCTATGTGTCAATACCTCATAGGATTAGAGCATGGTTCACTAGAAAGCTATATAGAGTCTAAATATGCACCTGATGCATGGTGCTCCCTCTTCAATAGGAGGATTCAGGATGCAGAAGTTAAGGGGTTATGTGAAACTGTTCCCGGGAAGACATGACCAAGTATCTACTCAGCCCAGATATAAACTGACAACAGACTGAAGCAAAGATACTATCAAAATCCAACTTGTTGAATCAATAAGTTCTATTGGGGTTACATACTGGAATAGGGTTAAAGGTTATTTATAAGAACAGAAATATCTTAAAGATAACTATATCATCAAAGATCCACTTAGCATGAGTGGCAGCTCATGAAACCCAGAGCTTAGTGGACAAATTCTAAGGAGCTTGAGGGTTTGGGGGAGCCTCTTCCAGGCAGCTCAGTTGGTCTGAGCCCCCTCTAGGCAGCTCAGAGGGTCTCTGCCTCACCTAGTTTGATAAACGAATCTCTGCCTCTTCCAGTCAGCTTGTTCTGGATCTTTTCCCTACAGCTCTGCTGTCTGAGAGTCTTCTAGGAAGCTTAGCATGTCTGAATGTGTCTCTCAGGCTCAGGGGTAGCTCAGTGGTAGAGCCTGTGCCTTGTATGAATGAGGCCCTCAGTTCAGTCTCCAGTACTGGTCAAAGAAACGAGTCAAGAAACATAAATAAATAAACATAATGTCCTAATGGGCATTTTAAACCATTTTTGAAGGAGTAAGTTGAATTTCAAAGGTAAAATGCATTTATTCCTCTTTTCTCACCACACTGTGCCCATTATCAGGGTTTAAACCCACCATTTAAAGCAGGGAAGCCAGGACTCATTTGGAATTACGTCACAGATGAGTGTGTGTCATGACTCTACTGTGACGTTTTTATTCTTTATCAGTGACCACCTCTACCTGGAATTGCAGCATCAGAAATCCCTTCTTGAGCTTAGTTTACTCTCCTCATTCCTCACCGCACTCCCCTTTTTACCCTCCTTTGAGGGGATGCTCAGGCTCCTGCCTGCATTTGGAAGGGTTCCCTGCAGCAGCTACAGCTGATTTCTGAGGGATACAGTCAGTGGGGAAGCCAGCCCCAGCCTGGCGTGAAGCTCCCAGGTCCTCATCTTCCATTCAGAGCAAGGAACCCAGCATCCTTTAAAAGATTATAGATTGAAATGGGAGGTTCAGAGTAGAAGTGTACAGGCCAGGGATCTTTGTATTGAATTTTACTTCTCATTTCTGTAACTGTGTGTGTGTGTACACATGTGCTTATGTATACATACACACATGTGGAGGTGCATGTGTAGGCAGAAGTGGACACTGGTAGGAGGTGTCTTCTTCAGTCTTATTGTTTTGAGACACAGTCTCTCACTGACTCTGGAGCTTACTAATTCAGGTCGACCGGTCGGCCACCAAGTTTCAGGAATCTTCCTGTCTCCACCCCTCACTCAGTGCCATGATCTCCTGGGTTTTAGATGGATGTTGGGGATCAGAACTCAGGTCCTCATGTTTGCACAGTAAGCCCTTTACCAAAAACAAACAAACTAAAGAACAACAACAACAAAAACAACAATAACAACAAAAACTCCCAACCCCCCCAAAAAAAACCAAAACAACAACAACAACAAAAAACCAACCCCACCACCAATAACCACCACCACAATAAAACCCAGTGTCCTTTGCCATTTCTAGAAATTTCTGTACCTATTTCCCAACCCATTCAAGGAGAAGTCAACTAACACTCCCACTCCCTTCTGCCCCCTTCTGCCCACCACTTCTGCGCTTGACTTCCCTTTTCATGCTTATTTGCCTTGTGGGAAAAGCAAGCTCCACGCTGCGCCATCCATTTATAGTATCATTTAGCTCACTACCAGATGCTCAAGGTAAGCATTTTTATTTTATAGGGTTCACGCATGTCTTCTGTGGCCAAGAAATTAGTAACTAGACCCTTCATTGACCCTCCAGGCCTTGTGTTAATGGTTGGTTCACTTAACTAACCAGCAGTTGCCAGCTGTATTCAAGGAGGCTAATAAATAAAAAAAAATATCAGAGAGCAATAATTAACCTTGAGTATAAAGGTATTAACCAGAGGCAATCAATCACTTTGCCAGGCTTAGTAAACACTTAAAATGTATTAAAGGTCCCGGAAGGATTAATTAAGGATCTGAGATGCTCTGTTACAAATAGAAGCAATAAAGGGTCAAACACAACTTGCCGAGTGATGATGGTTCAATATGAGCCAAACAGTAGATAGACACTCTCCACTGTCAGAGCACAGCTCTTTCTCATTGAGGATGCTGACATCTGTATATATGAGATGGTGTGTGCACATGTGTGCATGCTCATGTGGGAGCCAGAGGGCAATCCCAGATGCTGTTCCACAGGCTGTTGTGTACATTATTGTTTTTGAGACATGTTCTCTCAGTGACTTGGAGCCTGCCAATTCATCTAGACTGGCTAGCCATGGAGCTCCAAGGATCCACTTGTCTTCGTTTCTCCAGCACTGAGATTACAGGTGTGCACCATCTTGCCTGGCTTTTTAACATACTTGTTCTAGGATCAAAGCTGGATCATTGTGCTGGTATGGAAAGCACTTAACTGACATGGGCACTTCTCAGACCTGGGTTTCTAATGTTCCTAAACTAGCAATTCTCTATATGGCATATCAGAGAATGACCCTGTCGCCACTCACAACCTTGGCATTCTTTGCTTTGCCTGATTTGTTTCATCGTTCGAGTAACAGTAATAGTGAAAAGTCATGATCTCCCTTGCATAATTGCTCCCTGGACAGGTGATAAATGTTTGCACAGTACTGGAAAGTGGGAGATTATACGAGCTTTACCACCATATTGTATGGGATTGTTCCTAACAGATAGGTTGAAGTATCACTGACATAGTACCCATGTGGCATACATTTAATATGAACAGTGTGACTGGTTTTGGCATGCATCAGAGCACTCCATCATCCTAGTGTTTCTTGTCCCCTTTGTAACACCTTAACCCCTTTCAAGGCAATCACTGATATTCCAGGCTCTATAAACTAGTTGGTGTATTTAGAATTTTAAGCAAGTGAAATTATGTAACATTCTTCTCCAATAACAACAACAACAATAATAAATAATAAATAATAACATGTGTGTGTGTGTGTGTTTTCATTGCTTGACATGAGACCCAGAGCTGCACACACACACACCAGGCAAGTCACCACTAAGCTATGTCTCCAAGATATTTTGAATCTTGAGTTTTGTCAAAGAATCTATAATTGATTCTTATTTATGACTAAGTAATATCCCAATCACTATATGTATCACAGTTCCTTATCAATTAACCTGTTATTAAACATTTGGGACGATTCAAACTTTTGATTCTTATAAAGAAAACTGACATGGGGCTAGAGATGTCTTAGTGGTGAAGAGCACCTGTTCTTGCTTAGGATGAGAAAATTTGGTTCTCTGAACTCCTGTCACGAGAATCAAAGCCACCGATGATTGCAGCTCCTCTTCTGGTCTTTGCAGCCACACGAACTCATGTGCAAACACACATAATGAAACACAATAATTACATAATGCAATATTCTTAAAACCAATAAATAAGGCTGTCATAAACATTTGCACACATGTATTTGAATGAACATATGAGTTTATTTCCTTTGCTAAGTGCCTCATTTGGCATGCATATTTGTGGCTCTTTGTTTATCTGTTTCCTTGTTTTGAGACAGGCTTTCATGTATTCCAGGATAGCCAAAAATTCTTTATGTGGATAATGTAGACCTTGAACTCCTGGTCATACACACACACACACACACACACACACACACACACACACACACCCTACCCTGGTCTGAATTAGTTTTCCATCATCATGTCTGGCTACATTTAACCCTCTCTCTATTTTTTAACATTAATTTATTTTGTATGTATGTCTGTGGGTTCGTGCATGTCACAGTGGACTGTGGAAGTCTGAACACAACTTGCTGGAGTCTAATCTCTCTCCACATGGGAGCTTCGGGGGTTGAACGAAGGTTGCCTTCACCCACTGAGCTATCTTACTGGCCCCATTTTTAACTCTTTAAGATTAAACTGTCTGCCTGTGGAAATAGCTCTCCATAGAGTCAGCCTTAGCATTCACGATGGAATCTGAGAGTCAGTCTAAGTACTGAAAATAGGAAAAGAGGACAGAGTTGGAGGAGGATGGAGAGGAGGAGGAAGAGGAAGAGGGATTTTTAAAAAAAATTAGGAGAGGGAGAGAAGTGAGGAGTGAGGAGAAAAGGAGAGAGGAGGAGGCTCTTTTACCATCTAATATTTCAAGCACCCAGATATGATGGTTTCAGAATCTCCTGAAATTCAATATAAAATATTATCTTTATTTATAGTTGCCCTTTCTCTTGGGAGAGGGCCTAAAACGTAAACATTTATTGATGATGTATTTCCAATATGGCATTTTCATTTTCTGTTTAAGTTTGGCCTTTAAATAAGCTTCTCTTTTTGTCATTTGGTCTCAATTTAAGAGGAAACTCAGTTATTCGCTGCAGTTGTTTGTTGCTTCAGAAAAATAAATCAATTTAGCTGGGGATCTCTCCCTCACTTGTCAAATCTGTTCAACTCAATATCTTATTCCATAGGCATCACTCATGTCTTTCTGTGTGCCTGTTCTGATATGATTAGTGAATGTCATAGTCTTCTTCGTCTTCTTCTTCTTCTTCTTCTTCTTCTTCTTCTTCTTCTTCTTCTTCTTCTTCTTCTTCTTCTTCTTCTTCTTCTTCTTCTTCTTCTTCTTCTTCTTCTTCTTCTTCTCCTTCTCCTCCTCCTCCTCCTCCTCCTCCTCCTCCTTCTCCTTCTCCTTCTCCTTCTCCTTCTCCTTCTCCTTCTCCTTCTCCTTCTCCTTCTCCTTCTCCTTCTCCTTCTCCTTCTCCTTCTCCTTCTCCTTCTCCTCCTGGTCCTCCTCCTCCTTCTCCTTCTCCTTCTTCTCCTCCTTCTCCTCCTCCTTCTTCTCCTTCTCCTTCTTCTCCTTCCCCTTTTCCTCCTTCCCCTCCTCCCCCTCTTCTTCCTCCTCCTCCCCTCCTCCTCCTTCACCTCCTTCTCCTTCTCTTCTCCTCCTTCCCCTCCTCCCCCTCTTCCTCCTCCTCCCTTTCCTCCTCCTCTTCCTCCTCCTCCTCTTCCTCCTCCCTCTTCCTCCTCCCTCTTCCTCCTCCTCCCTTCTGCTCCTCATCTTTCCCACTCCTTGCTCTTTTTTTTTGAGACTGGGTTTCTCTGTGTATCCTTTGCTGTCCTGGAATTCATTCTGTAGACCAAACTGTCCTAGAACTCAAAGAGATCCCCCTGCCTCTGCCTCTGCCTCTGCCTCTGCCTCTGCCTCTGCCTCTGCCTCTGCCTCTGCCTCTGCCTCTGCCTCTGCCTCTGCCTCTGCCTCTGCCTCTGCCTCTGCCTCTGCCTCTGCCTCTGCCTCTGCCTCTGCCTCTGCCTCTGCCTCTGCCTCTGCCTCTGCCTCTGCCTCTGCCTCTGCCTCTGCCTCTGCCTCTGCCTCTGCCTCTGCCTCTGCCTCCTGAGTGCTGGTATTGAAGGCATGTACCACCACCACTTGAACAACTAGTGACCTTCTGTTGAGTTTCCTCCAAAGCTGCTTTGAAATTCTCCCTTTGTTACCTCCACTTCTTACACCTGGCCATCCTTGGCTCAGGCTGAGAAGTGAGCCTGCCCAGGAGATCACCCTAAGCCCCTGAGCTTTTGATCTAGGTTGTGGAATGTGTTTGTGTTAGTTACTCTGAACATTGTTGTGACAAAAATATCTGAAAAGAAGAATCTTAAGGGCAGATTGGTTTTATGGGCTCACTGTTTAAAGGGCTATAGTCCATCATGGTGGGAAAGGCATGGACCTGGGAATATGAGGCTGCTAGTCATATTGTATCTGCACTCTGGAGAAGAGAACAGACAGGAAATGAGGCAGAGTACCCAACCTCAAGGCCTATGCCCCCAGTGACTTACTTCCTCCAGGGAGGCTCTGCCTCTTAAAGGTTTTGTAACTTTCCAGGTCTACATGCCAACTGGAGTCCAAGTATTCAAATACAAGGCTCATGGGGAACATTTCACATTCAAACCACAGCAGTGTTCTGATGAGACCAAGTCAATTATCACGTGTGCTACAGAGCTGAAGAGACACACTTCTTGTCAGGATTGGTAACAAGTTTTCCAACCTGCTGCTTAATATTTGTGTTGTTCTATAATCTACCCATCACAATGAAACAGTGCCCAGCACAATCTCTATTCCTCTCATCTCTGTTTCTCAGCAACAGCTCTCCCAACTCTGTTGTTAATGGTAGAGCTATACTAGTAAACACAAGAATACCTACCACAGAGAATAGTAGAATTTCAGCAAAACATTCACTACCTATGTCTCATGCTTCTCTTGGGGGAAATGTAGCCTAGTTTATAGCATAGCTAAATGGATTTGTAATTCCTTGTAAAGCTAGACCTAGTGAATGTTGACTAATGAATCCATGGTGACCTTGCATAGAGCAGGGGTTGAGAGAGAGGACTTTAATTCTTATTCTGTGAGACTTTCTTCCTTATTTTCTCATAATGAGATGGTGAGGAAGACCTAACCTGATAGTACTATATGCAAAAATCTTCTCATATAATTCAGAAATCTAATTTAAAAATTATTACTACCATTGGGAATACACACAAACCTACCATAGTGCTGATTGCAGATAAAGAACTACAGAAGTTTTGCTGCATGCTTGCGCGCGTGTGTGCGTGTGTGTGTGTGTGTGTGTGTGTGTGTGTGTGTGTGTGTGTGTGCAACTGTCTGTGGGTGCATGTACTCATGCCTGCATGAGGGCAGGTCCTAGGAGGATGTTGGATATCTTTCTGTATCATTCTCTGCCTCATCCCCTTGAGACAGATTCTCTCAATGAACCTGGAGCCCAGTGTGTTTTGGTCCCACCTCCCAGCACTAGGATTGCAAGTGTGTACTAGCACATCTGGCTTTTAAAAAATGCATATTCTGGGCAAACTTAGGTTCTCATGTTTACAAGATAAGCATTTTAATCAAATGGGCTATTTGTTTTTTACCAATTTTCTTTTATTATAGCCTTCAAACTAACTCCTTTCTAGATGCCCTAGGAGCATAGGACATGACCACTGGATAGAAGGAGGAAACCCACAGGAAAAGATTATTTGGCTTTAAATTAAAAACAACAAATCACTGTCCTGGAACTGAGCTTCATAGACAAGTCTTAAAATATGTTTGACATCTTAGAACTATTTTCTCAAAGGACAATTTAATTAAAAGTGACTTGAGGGTAGGATGGGGACAAATATTTACTGATTTCTACTATGTGCTAGATAGTGTGTTGAGTTTTCTTGTATTCCCATTCCATACAGTATGTGGTATTCTCTCTCTCTCTCTCCCTCTCTCTCTCTCTCCCTCCCTCTCCTCCCCACCCCTCCCCCTCCCTTTCCCTCCTTTCTGCCCCCTTCCTTCCCTTCCTTCCTCCCCCTTTCTCTCCTTTTCTCCATCCCCTCCCTCCCCACTCTTTGTCCATGCAAGTAAGTATGGTGGCAAGGTCTCTCACTGAACCTGGAGCTTGCCATTTTGGCTAGAGTGGCCAATGAACTCCAGGAATCCTCTGTCTGTGAGCCCTAGCTTTGGATGCGCTAGCTAGTTTTTCTCAACTTGACACAGCTAGGGTGATCTTGGAAGAGGAAACATGGAATGAAAATGCCTCCTTATGACAGGGCAAATCTGTGGAGACATTCTCTTGATTCATGATTCATGCGGGAGATACCAGCCAACTGTGGAGAGTGCTATCCTTGGGCAAGTGGTCCTTGAGCAAGCCAATAAATAGCATTTTTCCATTACCCCTGCTTAACTCCTTCTTCCAGGGTTCTGACTTGAGTTCCTGCCCTGATTTCTCTCAATGATTAACAGTATGGACATATACAGAAAAGAACCCCTTTCCTTCCCAAGTTGCTTTTGATCACAATACTTATCACAGCAACAGAACGTAAACAAGTACAGATCTGTATGCCCACACCAAACATTTTCCATGGGTGCTGGAGATCTGAATTTAAATCCTTACATTTGTGCAACAAATACTTTATCTACTGAGCTATCTCTCCAATCTGTAGCCTCTAATTTACAGATAAGGAAACTGAGGCCCAGAGAAGATTTAGTTACTTGCTGATTAAGAGAGAAGTAACTTCAGGCTTGGTTGGGCTTAGCTCAAACAGACCCTTTTAGTATAATTATATGAAAGAATTCATGAATAGGATGATATACAGAGCAGATCAAACAAAATAAACTAAAAACGTCAGATTTACTCCTCGAAGTGAATGAATTTTATCAAGAGGCAGGGCAGGAGAGTTCTTGCCTCTAATCCCAGCTAACCACTGAACAGGCAAAATAATCACTGGTCACAGGAAAATCATGAGCTCTGCATAACTCATTAGCTCTTATTGTTTAGTCTGATGACATATGACAAAAGAATTTGTTCCAGATGTCAACCCAGTGCAATAGAGTTGAACAGCCCATATATACATCCCCAGTAATGGAAATCACAGGAGATATTTGAGGTGAAGGACGTAGCTGCTTAAAGTCAGTCACACTGCTCAAAGTGTCCCCAACCCTGGTAGCCTCCACATCTCAGTCTCACAACCATTTTCTGTCTCACCAGTCATAAATTATTTGCTCACTATTCTCAATGTTAATGTCTTTTCTGTTCTCTGAACTTAAGGCATCTGAAGAGATTATTGAGATAAATTCCTTGTGGGGTTTAGTACTGTGGAAACATTTTATCTCCAAAATATATAGACATAGGTATGTATTCGTCACATAAGCTCAACAGCCAAGTTCAATGTATCTTGCTCTTTTTCTTCTCCTCTTTTTTTTCCTTTTTCGTTTTTTGCTTGTAAGATGGTTCAGAGCCCAATTTTGTACCCAAGAGCAAAGCTCCACAAGGTCTCATTTCCTCATAAAATTGTAAACTGCATTAGTCAAGGTTCTTTAGAGAAATAGAACCACTAAGCCACATGCAGGCATGTCAGAGGAATGCTACATTTTAATGCAAATAATACTGTTATTGTGGCATTTGTTCATGTGACTATAAAATCTAGGAGTTCTCATAATCTCCACTCCACAGAAGGATGCCTGTCAGTTAGAGGTCAGGGGTCTGAGAACTGGGGTCAGAGTGAGGAAGCTTCTGAGATAAGTCCAATAGCTCTGAGAGCTGAAAACCAGAAATTCTTGTGTCTAATGTTAGGAGGCAAAGGATAATACAACTCAAAAAAAAAAAGAGGAAGAAATGTGACCTTTTCTGTCCCTTTACTTTCTGTCTGAGCCCTCAGTGTTCCAGGTGTTGGCTGCCAGAAATAAGAGAGGTTTGAGCTAGTTTGTTTTCATCACTGTGACAAGATACTTGAGGAGATTACAGAAATGGGGAAGGTTTATTTTAGCATGTAACATCAGAAGTCTTAGTCTAGCATCATTTGACTCAGTTGATATGGGGAAGAAGATGGTGATGAGTGTGTGATATAACCAAGATGCTCAAGTTATGGCAGACAGATGGGAGTGAAGGGGGAAGAATGAAAGAGAGTTAGAAGAGCCTGGAAAAGGCGGAGGAGGATGGACAGAGGAGGAGGGTGGGGAAGGAGAAGGGGAGGGGGAAGGGAAGAAAGAAGAAGAGGAGAAAAAGAGAGTATTAGGAGATATACCCTTTTAAAATTTCTATTCCTGCCACTGTGATACTCTGATGAAAACAAATTAAGGGAGAAAGGGTTTCTTTAGACTTCTAGTCCAAATTAATCATGGTGAAAAAGCCAAGGCAAATGGGATCTTGTGGCAGTAAGCCACATGACTTTCTCAAACAGTGAGGGAGAACAATGAATGCTTGAAGGTTGGTACTCACATCATTTTCTCCATCTTACACATTCCAGGATTTCTTGCCCAGAGACTTGTCTCACCTACGACTAAGATGTCTCCTCAATCAAGATAATGCCCTATAGGTGTGTTGGAGGACTCTCTACCAGGCAATTCTGGACTCTGTGACTCTGACAATTAACACTAACCACCACGCTTTTCAAAGGTGTGAGCTCCATTTTCTACTTCCTCATCGTCCATCTGATGGTACCACCTCTAAATGCTGAAATGCTGAAATTATAGGTACACACAGCCATTCCTGGATTGGCTTCTCCTACTCTCCTACTCTCCTTCTCCTTCTCCTTCTCCTTCTCCTTCTCCTTCTCCTTCTCCTTCTCCTTCTCCTTCTCCTTCTCCTTCTCCTTCTCCTTCTCCTTCTCCTTCTCCTTCTCCTTCTCCTCCTCCTCCTCCTCCTCCTCCTCCTCCTCCTCCTCCTTCTCCTCCTCCTCTTTCTCCTTCTTCTCCTTCCTTTTTGTTGAGTGATGGGTACTCAAACTCAGATTTTCATAAAAACATTTTTTTTCAATTTTCATGTGTATATACATGTGTAGGCACATACATTTTTTTAATGACTGTGGGCATATGTTCATGTATGTGTGCCCAAGGTTGATGCTGAAAATAATCCCGAATTATTCTCCTACCTTATTCACTGATGAAAGGTCTCTCAGTCAAACTCAGTCCTTAATTATATGGCTGGTATAATGTTTTAAATGAGAAATATCTTGCATAGGTTCATATATTTTAAGAGATGGACCCGAGTTGGTAATGCATTTGGGGAAGTTATGGCACCTTTCGGAGGTACAGCCTTGCTGGAGGAAGTCTGCCACTTGGGTGAGCTTTAATGGTTTATAGCCTCATTCTACTTCTGGCTTGCTCTCTCTGCTTCCTGTGTATGAATGAAATGTGATCACCTCTGAGCTGGACCATATCAAGAATCACTCCCTTTTGTAATGCCCTCAACAATTTAAGATATGCATCTTATATGTCATGAGATAGTCTATCTAATGATGCCTTTCTGTGACCAGATCTGGCTCATGCAATCTGGGTAGGAATGTCACTGAATGCCATTTTGTTCTCAGTGTCAAATGCACAGGGCCCACCCAAACCAGACTCTATGAGGTTATGTTAGCTTCCTTCACTTGGTCCTGGTGGCATCTCCAGGTCTCTCCTGTTTCTCCTTTTGATAGGTCACTATTTGTTGCAGCATATTTTGAGACATCAATTAATCTATGCTATATCCCATGCATCACCCAGCAGCTATTAGCTTTGGAATGTGTGTGTGTGTGTGTGTGTGTGTTTATGACATATATGTGTGTGTGTTTATGACATATATGTGTGTGTGTGTATGTGTGTATAACATATTACGTATATACCACATACCATATACCATATATACCATATACCTTAGATCATATATCATGGATCATACTTTATACATATTGTATATAATATAATAACAAAATATATATTATGTGATATATATGTGTATATATATATATGTATATGTATATATATGAATTTTAGCCATACAAAAAGAAGTCATGTTGTAGGCAGGAAAGTAGGTGCTACTGCCTACTGAAATTATTCATAGTAAGCCTATCTCAACAAATGTTTTCTTCTGCCTTTTTTGTTCCTAGACTTTTCTGAAATAGTGTATGTGATGGGAATTAAATGAAGGATTTTTTTAAAGTTGTCATTCACGCTTGTTGTTTCATTAATGAAACTTAATAGAAAGAACTTAAAGCAGGAAGAACTCACCTTGCCTCACAGTTTCTGAGGACCAGACCATGACTGTGTGGGCCCATGTGCTTGGAAAGAGCATCATGTCAATGGCAATTTATGTCAGAGTTTCTTCATTGCATGATGAACACCAAGTAAAGAAGGTTGGTGAGAAACAGGAAATGGCCATTATCCAAGATGTTCACTTCTGTCCGTTAGATCCCACCTCTCAAAGATTCCAGAGCTGTCCAAAACAGTACTGTTATATTTTTTAAAATGTTAATTTTCCTTGCATGTGTGACTGTGTGTACGTGTACGTGAGTACAGGTGTTCGTGGGAGCCAAAAGAGGGCATTGGATACCCTGGAGTTTCGGGATGCTCATCTCCTGATGCCAGTGCTGAGGACCAAATGAAGGCCCCCTGGAAGAGCAGGAAGCTCTGTTAACCACTGAGGTGGTTATTCTCCAACCTGGCTTTTCTCTCCAACCCGGTTATTCTCTGTTCATGCATTTATTGCATCCATATAGACCCAGGAGGGTTCATCTTACTTATTGCATTATCATCTAGAGGACAGAATACATACATATTGTTGTGAAATCGTATTTGTTTCAGCCTAGTCCCACAGTGGCATGGATTCAGTGTTTATAGCCTGTCTGTTTACCATAGTAATACTGTTCATTTCTTGGTTGGCTAAAGTTTATCATCCAGTATTTCTTTAACAAGACCCCGTGGGATTTAGAGTCTCTAAATTCATACACACTTTAAAATATCCCCCCTTCCCTCTAACCACTTCATTGAGTTACAATTCACATATCATACAATTCAGCCATTTGAATTTTCCAATTCAATGCTCTTTAATGTATCTGGAGTCAGACAGTTTCCACCAGATCAATTTTAGGACATTTTTAGTGGCATCCACCAAAGAACTGAGTACCTGTTCACGTCTTCCTATTCCTCCCAAATGCCACAGATCTAGTAAAAACAAACAAACAACAATAGCAAAACAACTAATGATTGTGTGAATTTTCCTATTCTAGATCTTCCTTCCTCTGTTTTTGTTTGTTTATTTTATTTTTGTTATTTTTTTTTTTAAGGCAAGATATCCTAGACCTCACTCTCTAGACCAGGCTGTCTTCAAACTCACAAAGATTTGCCTGCCTCTGCTTCTCAAAGGCTGGCATGAAAGTGTGTACCACCACCACTCAGCTTAGAGTTTTCTTATAAATGGAATAAAACAATATGAAGTAATTTTTGACTGGATTCTCTAACTCATCATGTCTCCAAATGTCCTAGTTTCCTTTCCCATTCCTTTATCAAAATATGGGAGAAAGTGTTTATTTAGACTCACAATTCTGTTCCTGTGTGAAAGTCAAGGCAGGAATTTCAAATATTACCCCCACATTAATAGAGAATAGAGAGAAGTGAATGAATACACGAGCACTTGCTTGTTTGTTTTCAAGCAGCTTGATTTTTTCCACTTTTGCACGGTTATTCATAACCCCTGCCTAGGGAATGGTGCCACTCAGAGTGGGTTGTGTCTTCCTACATTAATTAATTTAATTGAAGCCCCACAACATATATGCCCACAGACCAAACCAATGTAGGCTATCTTTTGTGGAGACTCTCTTCCTAGGTGAGTATAGATTGTACCAAGTTGATAATGAAAGCTAACCATCACACCAAGATTCATCAGTGTGATAGTATGTCTTTGTTTATTGCCTTTTCATGTTGAATAATATCATTTTGTTTGATATATCATATTTTATTTATTAATGAGTATATACTTATGATATATATATGCTCTGAATATATGTCTATTAGCTTTTCTGTGGTGTGTTTTAATTTTTCTAGAACACACACATTTGAGTGCAATTTATGGATTATATTTGGGTATAATAGCCTAGAGTATTTATCATTTTGAGAGCTACCAAAGTGTCTTATGTGATATGCCTATCATTTTACATTCTACCAACATTATAGAAGTGTTTCCTCTCAGCAAAATCTTTCTGGCATATGCAATAGTGTCTGGGTTTGGTGGTTGTATATGGGATAGACCCCCGGGTGAGGCAGTCTCTGGATGGTCCTTCCTTCCCTCTCAGCTCTGAACTTTGTCTCTGTAACTCCTTCCATGGGTATTTTGCTGACAGGACCCTGGTATAGCTGTCTCTTGTGAGGCTATGCCAGTGCCTGGCAAATACAGAAGTGGATGCTCACAGTCATCTATTGGATGGAACATAGGGTCCTTAATGAAGGAGCTAGAGAAAGTAACCAAGGAGCTAAAGGGGTCTGCAACCCTATAGGAGGATCAACAATATGAACTAACCAGTAGCCCCCCCCCCCCAGAGCTGTGTCTCTAGCTGCATATGTAGCAGAGGATGGCCTAGTCGGCCATCAATGGGAGGAGAGGCCCTTGGTCTTGTGAAGATCATATGCCCCAGTACAGGGGAACGCCAGGGCTAGGAAGCAGGAGTGGATAGGTTGATGAGCAGGGGTGGGGGGGAGGGCATAGGGGAATTTGGGGATAGAATTTGAAATGTAAATGAAGAAAATATCTAATAAAAAAGAAGTGTTTCCTCTCTACCCCAGTTTTTATTGTGATGACTAATATATTGTAGTTTCAATGTATCGTTATTTGTTGACCCCTGACCTTAAGTACGTTTTCACCTGTTGCTTGTCTTGGAGTCTAATTCTGGAAAATGTCTTGTTTAGAGTATGTACTTTTTCTTTTAAAAACTTTGCTTGGATGTGAACATGCATCTCTGTGTGGGAATGCACACATAAGTACAGGTGTCTGTGGACTCCAGAAAGGGGGACATATCCGTGGGGTTGGAGTTCCAGAGCACTAGGAGTCAGCAATGTGGGTGCTGAGAACTGAACCCAGGTCCTCTTCAAGAGTAGCCAGTGGTTTTAACAACTGAGCCACGTTTCCATCTCCAACAGCCTATTTTGCATTTAGATTATTCAACCCTGACTCCTGAATTCTTAGCTATTGTTACAGATGCTGGATAAAATTCCTTTGTTAGATACATGATTTGCAATTGTTTTCTTTAAGACATGGCCTGCTTTCCCCTACTAGCTTGATGATGTCCATGTAGACATGTGTCTTTGAAGTTTGCAAGAAGAGGAGTTAGCTGTTTTTCCTTTGGCTGCCCAGGCTTTTGATATCATGTCTAAGAAACCATGGCCTAGTCCAAGAGCATCCAAAGATGCCACTCATGTCTATTTCAGCCACAATTCATGCCATGCATGTTTGTGATCCACATCAATCATAATCTGTAGCTCATCATCATCCTTACACAGTCCAGGATCCCAGCTCAAAGCATGATCCACATTAGATCTTCCTGCCTCTATTGACCAAATCAAGATACCCTGCCCCCAGCATGCCTAGAGGCCTATCTCCCAGCTGATTCCAACTGTTGTCAAGTTGACAATTGAAATTAGCTATTACAGCAAGGATGAATTTTTTTTTTTTTTGGCTTTTTTTTTTCAAGACAGGATTTCTCTGTGTAGCTCTGGTTGTGCTGGAACTCACTCTATAGACCAGGCTGGCCTTGATCTCAGAAATCTACCTGCCTCTGCTTCCCAAGTGCTGGGATTATAGGTGTGTGCCACCACTTAACCCCCCATCACAACCCCCTCCACCTCCCAGGTGGATTGCAGGTGTGCACCAACATTCTACCCTGCATTCCTGCTTGTATTTCATCTCACCATTGTCTCGCTAGATCTTTAATATTGCTCATATTTCTGCCTTCAGCTCCAGTTCTTTATAATGCCCCATTAAACATTTTTGAATGAAGTCCCAATAACTCCATATCTGTGCTCAAAGACCGTATTTTCCTGTATGACTTTTTGACGTGCAATCTCTCTTTCTCTATTCCCTCCTACATCCTTGTGCAGCTCCTGTTTATGCTATGTCTTGGTCCTCTTGATATACAGTTTGAATTTGTTTGAAATGAGTTTTCCCTGGGCATATCATTTATGGACTCATTCTGGGCTGGGAGGAATAGCAGTCAGTCTGTTCTTCATTCTGCTTTTCAGTTCAGAAATAAATCCCTGCTTTAAAGTGGAACTCCTGTGAACTCTTCAGTGCCAGTGTGAGCACACCTGAACTCACCCGCGCCAACAGAAGTGAGTTCACACTCCAGGATTTTTTTGTCCATTTTATATCTCACACTATCTCAAGTTTAGACACATGTCTTCCTCTCTTTTTCCTTCCTCCTTTCTTTTTCCTCCCCTCTTCCTTCCTTTCTCCTCCCTCCCCCTCTCCCCTTCTTTCTTCCTTCTTCCCTTCCTCCTTCCTTCTTCCTTTCTTCCTCCCTCTCTCTCCTTTCTCACCTTATCTCCTTTCCTTCTTCCTTCCTCCACCTGCTTGCTCTTTCTTCCTTTCTTTCTTTCTTTCTTTCTTTCTTTCTTTCTTTCTTTCTTTCTTACCTTCTTCCTTTCTTTTTCCTTCTTTCAACTTTATATTGTTCTATGTTATGGGGAGCTTTAATTGTCAACTTGATACTACCTAGAACAACCTAGGATAAGAGCCTCAATGTAAGGTTATTTACATTAGATTGCCCTTTGGGCATGTTGGTGGGGGATTGCGATACATTAATTGATCATAGAAGACACAGTCCACTGTGAAGGAAACATTCACTAGACAGGAAATCTTGAGCTATATAAATGTAGAGAGTAAGATGAACATAAGCAAGCAAACAAGCGAAAAGCATGCATTCACCTCTTTAGATCTTGGCTGGAGAGGTAGTATCTAGCTGTTAGAAGTCCCTGCCTTGAGTTCCCACAATGATAGATTTGTAACCACTTGCAACCTGGAATTGTAAGAGGAAAATAAGGCCCCTTTTCTTCTCTAAGTTTCATTTTTTTCTAGAGTATTTTACCACATCAGCAGGAAAGAAATTAGGACATTATATTTCTGGGAATAAAGCTTAGAGCCCCATGCCTTTCAGGCAGGTGTTCTACCATTTAGCTATGCTTCTAGCTCTTTTTACTTTTTATTTTGAGTCAGGGACTCACTAAGTTGTCCAGGATAGCCTTTAACTTAACAACTCTCCTGCCTCTGTCTCCTGAATATTTGGAATTGCAGGCTTACATGAGGTCCAGGAGACTATTTATTTTAGTAGTCTTAAGCACATGTAGGAAGAAAGTCTTAAAATGACATTTCTGGTTACTTGGGGGCATGAACTCTCTAAGACTTCTATTCTGTTCTTTATTCTACTCCATATGTTCATCTTTACAAAAAAGCATATTGCTCTGTACTGAGGAAAAAATGATGCATTAAATGTGTGTGTGTGTGTTCCAGTTTGCATGTCTGTGAATGTGCATACTTGGCACATTGGGTTTCCTATTCAATTGTTCTCTACATTATTCCCTTTAGACAGGGTCTTTCTTTCCTACTGAAGTTAGGGTGGCAGCCAGCAATCCCTAGCAATAATCCTGCCTCCATAATGAGGTGCTGGTACTCAACTCCTAGCTTTTCACAGTCTGGGGATTTGAACTCTGGTTGCCATGTTTGTACAGCAAGTGTTCTAACCCATGGAAGCAAATATTATCTAACCAGAATCTAATCAATGCCTTGTAGTAAACTCAGAAAGTCTACGTGGTTACTGCAGAGCTAGGAATAGACCTGAGTGAAGGAGAAGCTGGGGTTACAAGGCATCTCTTCTAAAAGGCATGGCAGTGATGGGCAATGACAAGGCAATTGAGGACAAGCAGAGAGCTCAGACCTAGGAAGGCCAGGAACAAACAGTCGTTAAAGAGGTCATCAGGTCAGGCAGAAACAATCTGGAAGCAACACTGTGCAGGAAAACTCCTGGACACTGGGGTTATTATGATAATGTGATAATTCTTGTGGGAGAGCAATCTGAGAAGCAGAGAGGTTAGGGAAATAGCCCAGGTCTCTCAATTGTGGAGATGGTGAATAAATTTCACTCTTCTCTTTCCCTTTTCCAATCGTTTGGCCCCTTCCTAGTTCCTGGCTCAGGGGTCTCAGGGTACTGTAATGGTATTAGCCAGGAGAAGACTAAGAATGGAGCAAGAGAGAAAGATACAGAGCTCTGTTTGGGATGTGCTAAGCTGTTGTTTCTAGAGCACACACTACTGGAGTCACATAGAGAAGGAGGCACCATTTTCTGTGAATGCCCACTGAGCCTGTCACCTCACTCTTATCAGTCAAGTGAGGAAAGGAAACAAGATTTCGAGAACCCTGCTGGTGGCTGTCTCTCTCCCAGGTTGAAGCCACACAGTGAAGATGACAGCAGACTCTCAGAGATGGGGTTATGACAGACAGCATCTGCTCTGATCCATCCGTGGAACAAATGGCATCAGCAGCATGCCTCAGCATCCTTCTGCTCGGGGATCTCAGATGGGGCACCTTTTAGGAGAGGCTGGTGTAGATGAGTGAAAGCAGCCTTCCAGAATTATCTCAGAACCTAACATTCTTTCTCCCTGAGTTGTGGCCATGAACAACTAGTCTCAGGGATTTGACCAAGGCCGTGTTAAAAGTTGGGGCTAGCAACACTAGTTGGAAAAGGCTCTTGTTGCCAAGCCTCATGATCTGCAGTAGACCCCTGAGAAAGAGGGAACTGACACCTGCAGCATTTTCCTGACCTCTACATACATATGCTGTGGTAAAGCCACAGAACACCACACACACACACACACACACACACACACACATACACACACACACACACACACACATACACACACACGCACACACACAAGCACACACATGCATGCTCAAAGAATGAAATGTAAAACCTTTTAAAATTGTGCTGGTACATGCATGCTCAAAGAATGAAATGTAAAACCTTTTAAAATTGTGCTGGTTGAATGAGAATGTCTCCCACAGGCTCATATGTTTGAATACTTTGTTCCCAGTTAGTGGAACTATTTGGGAAGGATGAAGAGTTTTGGCCCTGTTGGAAATGCTATATCCCTGGGAATGGGGCTTTGAGGTCTCAAAAGTCTTTAGTGTGCTTTTCTGCTTCCAGTTTGCAGTTTAATCTATTAGCCCTCAGCTAATGATCCAGCCAACTTGTCTGCTGAATGCCCAACCCAGTGCCCCACTGCTCCTTTGGCAGATTTCTAACTCTCTGAAGTCATAAGTTCAATGAAATGCTTTATTTTATAAGTTGCCTTGGTCATGGTGTTTTATCACTGAAATAGTGTGGTAGCTGGTTTTACTTTAGTTTGACACAACTAGAATCATCAGAGAGGAAAGAGGCTCAATTGAGGAAATGCCTCCCTAAGAACCAGCTGCAAGGCATTTTCTTAATTAGTGATCAGTGGGGGAGGGCCCAGCCTGTTGTGGGTGGTGCCATCCCTGGGCTGGTGGTTCTGGCTGAGTAGGTTGAGCAAGCCATGGGAAGCAAGCCAGTAAGCAGCACCCCTCATGGTCTCTATATTGGCTCTTGCCTTCAGGTTCCTGCCTTTCCTGAGTTTCTTTTGCAGCAATAGAAACTCTAAGACAAATAGAAAAGTAGCCAGTACAATGATGTGAGAGCCTAAGAGTTAAGGAAAAAGATTACTCAATCAAGTACTTGCTGTGCCAAGGCAAGCTCTGAGTTTCATCCCTAGAACCCAAGAAAAAAAGCCAGACATGGTGGTGTGATTTAATCCCAGCACCAGGGAGGTGGGGACAGGTGGATCCATGAGATTTACTGAATGAAGGGACTCTGGCCAGCCCACTCTGGTAAACAGAGCTCTGGCAGGCCTTGCTAAAAAAACAAAACAAAACAAAACATTAGATTATATTCCTAAAGCTAGGCACCAAGACCTATTCCCCCTTTTAGCCACTTGCTCCTCTTAAGGCTGACTACCAAGGTCTAGCTATTAAAGTATTGAAGTCCAGCAATCAAAGGCCCTCATTTGGCTCATCTCTTATCACACCTAATCAAAATTAAACTCCTCATCCTGACATGGGGTTTCCCCTTTACTTGTATAAACCACCTTTTGCCTATGGGGCATTCTGTGTCTCTCTAACCAGAAAGAGTCCTTTGTCCCACTCCAGGACAAATATTCCTGCCCCCCCGTACTTCATTCACTTCCCTGTCTCCTTTATCCTTTATCTTCTGTCTTTGCCTTTTATCTTCTGCCCTCTGAGGCAAATAAATCTCCTTTGTGCTGAAAACTTAGTCTTGGGGTTCCTGAGCCAAAACTCTTTTCTTTCTTTTTTTCTTTTTAAATATTTTTATTACATATTTTCCTCAATTACATTTCCAATGCTATCCCCAAAGTCCCCCATACCCTCTCCCCCACTCCCCTACCCACCCATTCCCACTTTTTAGCCCTGGTGTTCCCCTGTACTGGGGCATATAAAGTTTACATGTCCAATGGGCCTCTCTTTCCAGTGATGGCTGACTAGGCCATATTTTGATACATATGCAGCTAGAGTCAAGAGCTCCGGGGTACTGGTTAGTTCATAATGTTGTTGCACCTACAGGGTTGCAGATCTCTTTAGCTCCTTGGATACTTTCTCTAGCTCCTCCATTGGGGGCCCTGTGATCCATCCAATAGCTGACTGTGAGCATCCATTTCTGTGTTTGCTAGGCCCTGGCCTATTTTCTTATACTGACTATGCAGTCTTCCCTACCTGATGAAGTCCAGCTCACTGAGAGACCCTGTTTCAAAGTACAGAGTGCATGGATCCTGAGGAATGATGCTAAGGTTGACCTCTGTCCTCCTTGTGTATATACAAACACTTGCACTCTCCCTGCCCCCTCCCCCCGTGTGCATGTATCCATGGACATTCAAATATTCTACCATTAATGGTACCACTGACTTTCTTCTTAAGCATTTGTTTATTTAGTGCATGTGTCACTGTGCGAACAGATGAGCAAGTATGTGCATCTCACAGCCCATGTGTGAGAGTCAGACAATGTGACCTCCAGGTTTAGGTTCTCTCCGTCCACCATGCAGATTCCAGGGATTGGATTCAGGTGGTCACGTTTGGTAGCAAATACCTTTTCCCATTCTGTTCTTTCATTTCCTTTCTGCCCGGCTCCCCTTTGTCTCCTCAGTGTGAGGCAGATCTCACTAAGTAACTCCAGCCTTGCTTTATAACCTTGGCATGTCTTGAACTTTGGATCTCCCCACACCAACCTCCTGGGTTGCTTCATTACAGGTCTGCACCTCCAGTTTGGGTCTGTGTTTATATACCAGGTCTGACTTCACATCCACACATTGCTACTTATGACTGGCTTCTAAACCTTAGTTTTCTTACATAAGAAGTGAAATACTAATCCTGGAGAAGTGGCAGAATAGTTATGAGCACTTGCTGCACTTGCAGACCTAAGTTCAGTTCCCAGTACCCTAATCAGGTGGTTCACAACCATCCGTATATCAGGTTCCATAAGTTCTGAAGCCATCTTCTGGTCTTTATAGGTATCTCACTGTAGGGAGGCTAAGGTAATACCAACACTGTCTGTGTGCCTAAATGTATCTCCTTTCTTTCTTTCTTTTTTCTTTCTTTCTTCCTTCCTTCCTTCCTTCCTTCCTTCCTTCCTTCTTTCCCTCCTCTCTCTCTCTCTCTCTCTCTCTCTCTCTCTCTCTCTCTCTCTCTCTCTCTCTCTCTCTCTCTCTCCCTTTCTCCCTTTCTCCCTTTCTTCCTGTTGTTGCAAACACAGCTCTCTACCCATGTATGGAAAGAATAGCATTTACCAAATGGGAATCAACTCTGGACAGTCAACAGTGGAGAGCAGAAATTTGTGTTTTATGTAGCAATATGTTCTGAGCATCCAATATATAGTAAAGTCTGATTAAATATTAAAGAAATTAATCACCTTTTATGTGCTAAATACTGTGCTGAGTGGCTTTTCTGGCTTTAATTATATTCTACATTCTGGGAAGGACAGGACCAGTTATGCTGCCATAACAAATAGTTCTCCAATCTTAGCAGTTTGTGGCAGCAAGTGTTTCTTACTCATTTATACTACATATGCAATTGCTATCTAGCTGACAGCTCAGTCTCTAAGTGTTCTCACTTCAAAACTCAGGAGTTAGAGCAGCTATTGTTGACACTCACAGGGAGATAGATAGCTGGAGATAGAGATGGTAAATAGACTAGAAATAGGAAGAGGTAGAGAGATAAGAAATGGAGGCAGAAGTTGATAGAGATGATAGAGATCGAGAGATACAGATGAGGGGAGAGAGAGAGAGAGAGAGAGAGAGAGAGAATAAGCTAGAGAAACAGAGATGGATATAGAGAGGTAAGAAGAAAGGAAATTAGGGTGAGGGAAATAGCTAGAGAGCATAAAATAAGCATAGAGGTAGAGGGAGGGAGGGAGGGAAGAAGGGAGGGAGGGAGGGAGGGAGAGCTAGAAAGATAGATATAAAGAAACAAGGAGAGAGAGAGCAGTAGAATGGGAAAGAGGAAGGAACAGAGAGAAGGAAAAAGACACAGAGGGACACACAGAGCAGTGGAAAAGGGAAAGAAAGAACTGGACAGAAAAAGTTATAGATGGAGGTAAAGGGGAGAGAAGAAGAGAAAGCTAGAGAGAGAACTAGGAAGATGAACATAGAGAAATTGAGAGATAGCTGGAACACTAGGGAGCACCAGAGATGGAGGTAAAGAGAAACAGACACACATGAAGGAAAGACAGAGGAGAAGGGGGAGGGAGAGAGTGAATGAGAGAGGGAGAGAGAGAACAAGAGAGAGAGAGAGAGAGAGAGAGAGAGAGAGAGAGAGAGAGAGAGAGAGAGAGAGCTGTTAGTTTCCATCTCCAAGTAAGATGGGTTAAAAGCTGTTTGCATTTATTGGCCACATATGTCACCTGGTCATCCTTGATGTCAAAAGGCACAAGATGAGGTATGTGTTTCTGTCCAGAGGCTGGAAGAGCAGTTGGGATTTCTATGAACAGCCCCGTCTTTCTCCCGAGAGTACTGGCCTCTCCTAGAGTAACGCCGCTAGGTATGAAGGATTACAAACCTGGTCTGTGTGACTCCTTGGCCTGCCAGTTTCTACCATCTTCATGGGTTCAAAATATTTTGTTTCTGAAGGAGATTTGATTTTCCCTGTGCTTGGATAAAACCAAATGCCAGTTCTTATAGACATCAGGATGCCAGCTCTTATAGACATCAAACTCTAGCATGAGCTGAGTCCTGGGCCAGAAAGATCTTTGCAAAGCCACAGGAGTTTCTGCCTGGTGAGATTCAGCATATCACTAAGAAGCTGGCTTTGTGACTCGGAAGTGGCACAGATGTCCAGGCTGTCTGAATCCTGGTGCCAAATGATGTCTGGATTCATTGTGGTCAGGATGTTTTACAATCCAGGCAGGCATCCTTGTTGATAATTCAAACACCAGACTGCCTTTCCAAACATGACCCAGGTGCTCCAATTCCAGAAAGTTTTAAATTTTTCACTCATTATAAATATGAGGCTAAAGAGGTAACTCAGTTGGTAAAGTACTAGCCAGCCTGGCTGACTTAGTGACTTCCCAGATAGTAAGACAGTTTGTCTCAAATACACAAGATGTACGGCTGCTGAGGAACAATGCCATGGGCGTTTCTCACAAGGTTGGCTTCAATATGTATGCACACATACATATATACACACTTTCTATACACATATGAACATGCATGAATACACACATAAATAACCCTTTAAGTATATGGATATATGTTTATCTTCAAACAGCATCATTGCGTGACTACCCACCACCCACTATCAACTCTGAATTAAAATTTTTGTTTATGATTTCGTTTAATCCTCTAACCAGGAGTTAGTTAGCAAATAATTTCTAGAAAGGGCCAACTCGTAACTCATTTAGCCTCTGCTGGCCATATGGTTTATCACAGCCACAGAAGGTTTTCGTTTGTATCATAATAACCTTAGACAGAGATGAAGAGATGGTTCAGCGGTTAAAAGCACTGACTGCTCTTTCAGAGGATCCATGTTCAGTTCCCAGCACCTATGTCAGGTGGGTCAAAAAACCTGGGGACTGGAGAGATGGCTCAGAGGTTAAGCACTCTGGCTGCTCTTCCAGAGGTCTTAATCCCTAGCAACCACATGGTGGCTCACAACCATCTGTAATGGGATCAGATGCCCTTTTCTGGTGTGTCTGAAGACAGCTGCAGTGTACTTATAGAAAATAAATAAATACATATATATGTACATACATAAATACATAAATAAATAAATTTTTTAAAAAAATCACCCATATTTCCACTGCATGGATGCACCATCTTTTTCTGGCCTTCATAGGCATTGTGCTCTCTCTCTCTCTCTCTTAAGTCAGTTTACTTTAAAATAGACTGGAAGCTTGGACATTGGTCACCCATGAAGCTGGTGTCTTATCAGTCCCAATTTGGTGCAGAAGTCTTGGAAGTTTCCTGGAGAGCCTCAAGTCCTTATTTAACAGGGTGAGCTTGCTCACAGTTTTATTAATTCCTGCCCTATAGACCTCTGTGAAGGAAGCAGACTGTTAGTTCTCAACTTACAGATGAGGGAGCAAAGTAGAGAGAAGAGGCTGGGTAACTTTCGGGCAACAGCAAATAGATGTATAAAGGGACCTTGGGGTCCATCTGATTTCAGTATTGTCCTGTGGCGATTTCCAAAAAAAAAAAAAAAAACAAGAAACATTCTATCTGGAGGGCAGCGGTTAAGACTAAAGAAGTAAAACAACTCATAAGTTTCAGGAAGTCTCTAAAAGTGACAAGAGTTCCAATGTTATATAAGTCTCCTCTCCAAGGTTATATACACAGTAAGGTTTGCTGGGGAGGGGAGACCTTTGTACCTGTGGAGCTATGTGAAAGTCAGGCATGGAGCTCTTGGGTTCCAGCTTTCATGAGCTGTGTCACCCAAGCTGGGGTGAGTTTTGAAAGATATGTTTACAGCTGCTTTTGAGTTGGTTTTGCTCTTGTAAGTCACCCCTCCCTCATATTCCTGTAAGTACCCCAATATACTCATTGGGTCACTAAGTTGAACTTTGGTGTTCCTGTTACGTTAGCCTGTTGTTGGTTCCCTGTCTGGGGTGAGTAGAGGTCCGTTGGTTGTTTCCACAGGTAAAGTGTAACACAGCAAGGATCCATGTGTGCATTCATGTCATGCTTGTACATGAGGATTTGGGCCTTGGTAACTCTAAAGAAGTAGAAATGGAAGCTTTACCCAGAAGCCCTTCTAATAGTTACTAGTAAGAGTTTCTCCTGGAGAGCTAACTATCCCCATGGATGTGAGGTTTTGCTAATATCAGGCAGGGAAGTTGTCTATTGTTTGATTTACTGTATTAGAACATGGTTGGTATTGCTTAGATCCTAATTGCTGACATTATCAGTGGAGGCCACAAAACCCTTGGAAGATGTGCTTTACTGGAGGAAGATGGTGAGCAGGGGGCCTTTTACAGAGCAGAACATCTCTTCCCAAGGGGCCCAGGGAGGTCAGAAGACAGCCTCTGTAGTAGGTCCTCATCTTCTACCTTGTTGATCCAGTTCTTGACTTCTGTTCTTTGAAGCTATGTGTACACCAGGCTAGCTAGCCATGAACTTCCAGGGGTTCTTCTTCATTCCCTGCAGCTCACTGTGTAAGCTCTGCATCACACTCCTACACCTAACTTTACAGGGCTTCTGGGTAATCATAATCAGGTTCTCATGCTTCTGTGGAAAGCCCTTCAACCACTTAGCCATCTCCCCAGTCCCCTCTCTACCTCTGACCTATGTTTTTCAGATCTTCCCTCAAACATGAGGTAAGCATTATTCATCCTACTGGAAAGGTGAATTCTCAGACTGAAAGCTTTGCAGGGTTAGAGAAGGTCTCAACAGTGACAACCTCGGTGGCCTCGCTGCCCTTGGCTCACTGCCCCGTCCCCTTGGTTCTGTTCATCTTCCTGCAGTACCTTGCTGATCTGTCATTCCAGAGCCATCTCCTGTGCCCTTCTCCGTCACCACCTCTAGCTAACAGCCTCTTTCCCTGAACTTTATATAAGCTGGCTCCTTCCCAAGGCCCCGTGGCAGCTTTCCCAGTTGCTATTTGCTATCTGCCCGGCATCTCCCAGGTTCTCCTCTTAAGCTCTTATCTCTTTTTTGGCAGCCAAATGCCCTCTGTTTTATTCTCTCCCTTGGGCACACTCATAGGATGGAACAAAGCCGAGAGATTGTTCACTTTCTTAACAGAAGCTGTTTTGAATTCAGCCCCAGCTGCTACACCTTTCAGAAGTGAGATGGCTCCCAGAGCAGATGGCTCAGCAGTGGCTATTTTAAGCCCCAGAGTCACAAGAACACACCCCAAAATAACTCAGTCCAGCAGGGGTCAAATACGGAGCAGAGCTGCTGGCTTCAGAGAAAGTATGACCTCTAGCTCTCTGGAGTCATTGGCTTAGTCAGGACTTGGGGTTTCTGGTTAATGTGACTTTTCAGTGCAGTGTCTCAGCTGATGTTTCCTAGCCGACTTGACCACATGCTCAGCTTCACTTGGGGGAAAAAATCCTCTGGCTATGATGATGCCAGAACTTATAATCCAGTCTCTGTAGCTGCTACCAGACTGGCATCAAGAGGATTTCTCTTTGCCCCTCTGAATCACTTATCTCATTGTAGCTTTGAGGTAAGAAAATGCTTTAGTATTGGGAAGATGGTCCAGCTAGTTAAGTGCCTGAATTTGATCCCCGGAACACATGCAAAGATCTACTCTCTTATTTATATTTCTATTGCTGTGATAAAACACTCTATCATAAAGTAACTTGGGAAAGGAAAGGTTTTACTTGGTTTATACTTCCAGGTCACAGTCCATCATTGAGGGAAGTCAGGGCAGGAAGTAAGCTAGGAACTTGAAACAGAAATAATGGAGGGATGGTACTTACTAGCTTATTCAAAAGCTCATGTTTAGGTAGTGATTTTTATTTGTTATAGTCCAGGACCATTTGCCCAGGGAATGGTGCCACCCCTGGTGGGTTAGGCCATCTTACATCACATTAACAATCAAGATAATCCTTCACAGACTTGTCTGATTTGGTCAATTCCTTAATTGATACCCCTGTCTCAGGAATCTCTAAGCTGTATTCAGTTAATGGTTACAGATAACTAGACCAGTCAAGTATGGTGGCATATGCTTGTAAGCTCAGCTCCTGGGAGGCAAAGGCAAGTGGATTCTTATGGTTCAGTCATCAGACAACCTAGCTGAGACAATAAGCCCTAGCCCAATAGAGACTTTATTTCAAAAGAACGAGGTGATGACTCTTACAGAATGGCACCCATGACCTACCCCCCTCTCTCCCTCCCTCTCTCTCTCTCTCTCTCTCTCTCTCTCTCTCTCTCTCTCTCTCTCTCTCTCTCTCCCTCTCTCTCTCTCTATCTCACAGAAAGAAAGAGGAGGACAACTACCTTGAAGTGCAATGGCCTGAACCATCAATTATCTACTCCCTTTCATGTCCATGAACTTGTCTAAAGAATAGTTAACCTGAGCCTGGTTGATCTTGGTTCTAAATTTCATTTTCATTTCTCCCGCTTGATGGAGCTTTCATCTCATTGGGCCAAGGGTATCTCTTAAGAGCATGTGCTAGCCATAGCCATGGAAATGCAATAACAAACATTTGATCACATCTGCATAGGCAGAGCCTTCATTTGTATAATTCTACTAAACTGTCATTGGCCAGAACAGTTTATGAAGGAAGTCTGTCATCAGTGGGGAGGGGAATCACACCACACAGATCATGGTAGGATGGAGGGAAGAATTGGGATCAGCATCACTACCTATAACACCTGGGCTGTGGAGGACTGCCCAAGCTGAGTGGAGAAGGAGTGATCAATGTGACACCTTGCTTTCCCTTTTTGGAATGAACATAGATTATCTTTCCTATATTTATAGAATGGATTCCTACTTCAGTTCATGGGCTGGTCTGTTTAGTGTTGAATTATTCAAATGGGCTTCTAAGAGTTTTGTATCTATTCTATTCTATTCTATTCTATTCTATTCTATTCTATTCTATTCTATTCTATTCTATTTCATGGTTTTGTTTTGGGGGAGTCTGTAAGTGAAAACATGACAAAGGGAGCCCCTTAAATAAAATGAAGCTCTTTATTTGTACATCTCTATCCCTGCATGTAGGAATATCTCCAGTTTCAGCAAGACCAAACAAATATGTTTCTATCATATATGTTTTCAAGAAGACAACAGCAAAAAAGATGAATGTGGCTCTATTTTGAGGGCATAGCAATGGATCTGTGGGCTTGCAATAGGGCTAGGAGGTGCCCGACTTGTGAGATTTTATGTACAAAGACTGTGTCACAGTAGCCATGTGATTGTTATATCCCTTTAAGTAGCATACTCAGTCTTTGGGATGGGGGCTCTTCCTTCAAGGTTACAATAAAGATGCAATGGCTTCTGCCTCTCAGCACTCTCTCTCCTGCCTCTAGCACTGACTTCTATAATTTATCCAGTGCCCTGGTCATCACATGAAATACTTTTTTTGTGTGTTTTAAATCAGCATATCATTATTTACAGACTGTATTATCTGGATAGATACAAATATTGAAAAAAAAATCAGCGTTTGGGCTGGAGAGATGGCTCAACAGTTGGGAATGCATGCTACTATTCCAAATGAGTGAATTTGGTTCCCAGAATTCATACTTGTGGCTCCACAATATCCCAATGTCTGCCACTCTAGCTGCTGGGGATCTAATACTCTCTTCTTAAACCTCTTCGCCCGTTATAATTCAACAAGTCTCAGTAGTGTAAACTCTTTTCTCTGACTGTGGAAGTACCAGAAATATATTATTACATTTTAGATTTTTGTTAGTTCTTTGATTTTTGTACAAAATGTTTTGGTCATATTTACTCTTCCCAGATATAACCCCCCTTCTCTATTCATTCTACTTTGTGTCCGATTTTCTTTAAACACATTTGAAGTCAAGTCCACTTTTGGTTGTCCATATATTCTTGGATGGGAGGCTTTCCTCTGGATCTTGGTCATATTATTAAGGGCTACACTCTTAAAGGAAACGGATTGCCTATGTCTTAGCAGCTATCAATTGCCAATAGCTCATTGGTGAGGGCTAAGACTTAAAGGTCACCTATTCTTTCTATGGCAGGATTTGGTCTAGCTTAAGTTTGCATAGATCTTTTTCATGCTGTTGGGACCCAATAGGATAGCTACACATATGAGCACACAGCAATAGAGACTTAAGATTGACTCAGTCTCAACTAAATCCCCATAGTATTAAATCATTAATCTAATGATGGTTGTGACTGTGCATGACTGTAATCTAAGCATCTAGGAAACTGAAGCAGGAGTATTATTACTCTAAGGTCAACCTGTGTTCCATAGTAACTTGGAAGCTTGTCTGGGCTTCATATAGAAATCCTGTTCCACAAAAGAACAAACACATTAATCCCAGCCTACTTTGGATCCCACAATACAAAATTGGCCACAATGTGCTATTCTATGCTATGGTTTGGTATGGTATAATTTAGTATAGTATGTTGAGGTTTAGTCTATTGTTATGTATTGTAATGTGAAATATTGGCCCTGGTTGCCCTCAGGGATGAGAGAACCCTCACACACACCAAGTGAGTATCAATGACCTTGCTCCTTAATTTAGTACTATTGGTTGAATAAAGATGCCACCAGCCTATAGCTGGGCAGAAGAGAGGTAAGCAGAGTTTCAGTTCCTGGGCTTGGGATCTGAGGAGAACCATAAGGAGAGGAGAGAGAGAAGTAGGACACCATGGGATAGGTGAATCACAAAAACATAGCCATGAGGTCTGGCCAATTGAGTGAGAGAAGCCTAGGTAGAACATGGCTAGTCATCTCTCAGGGTTATCGGCAGGGAAGTAGACATAATAGCACAGAGGACAGATTCTGCTCAGCTTTAGGATATAAGGCTTATTATAAACATAAACATTTGTTTCTTTTATCTGGGTACTGAATGATCAAAGTTCAATATTTGCTACCACAAAAGTATAGTATAGAATAGTATAGTATAGTATGGGGCTGAGTCCAGTTCTCCCACTTTGGTTCTGAGATAACCTATTGGCCAGATCCTCACCTCCCAGTGTTATACTTCAAGAGCTTCCTCTTGTAGCTTCTTCTCCTGCTGCTCTCTGAGTCCTGTTGAATCCATACAAAGACCAGCTGATGGCAGCCTTCTGAGAGCTGAGGAGTATGGTCCAGTAGTTGTTTAGAGTGGATCCATTGCCTGCCTGCTGACCACATAGAAATAGCATCTAGTTGAACTCAAGCCTCAATTGTCCCTTCACATGAGCTACAAATGAAAGAGTTCTTTTTTGTGCATAAGTGTGTGTGTGTGTGTGTGTGTGTGTGTGTGTGTGTGTGTGTGTGCGTGTGTGTAACATTGTGTGTGTGAGATTGTATGATATATTGTGTATATAGATTGTGTATCTATGTGATATTGTGTATGTGATTGTGTGATATTAATGTGTGTATGTAATTCTGTGATACTCTGTGTGTTTGTGTGTGTGTGTGTGTATACACAGCGGCTGTATGAGGTGAGAGAACAACCTCAAATGTTGGTCTTCATCTTCCACCTTGTCTGAGACAGACTTCCTCATTCCTGACTACATATTGCTCACTAGCTGGCCTATGAGCTTCCAGCGACCCACCTTTCTCTACCTCCCATCTCACAGTTGAAGCACCGAGATCACATACATGTGCTACTACTCCCAGCTTTTTGGGAGGGGGACTTGGGGGATCCAAGCTCAGTTACACATGCTTAGGCAACAAACGACTTATTTACTGAGCTGTCTATCTCTTCTCCCCACCCCCTTGACCAATTAGCTGTGAAGCATCAAGAGTTACACACTCTGTTACAGTCTCAAGGACCCTGAAGACACTGGACTGTGCTCAGGAAGCTGTCCTGAAGGGTGATAACTGGTTAATTTAAGTCCCACCCAAGGTCTTAGGGAGTAGTGCTACACACAGGGCAAGGAGCTTGTTGTGGAGGATGACTACAATAGAGCTCAGGTGGAAAGAGAGATTTGAAATTCCAATTTGCTTTATTCTACTAACAGACACTAACAACTCTGGCATTCAGGAACTTGTCTGTTTATACTAGCGTGGTAGCTGCAATGCTCCGAAAATCAACATGGCCTCAAATGTTGTCTTTCCTAATTGTTCCATGCTGGAAGCGATGTTTGACGTCTTAAAATACATGGACTGGCTAGCCTGCATGGACTTTTTTCAACATAAATAAATGCCACACACACCTTCCTATCCTCACCCAGCACTCTTTAGGCAATGAGATTGATTGCTCCCTATGGTGGCTATTACTGGCAAATGAACAGGGGTGGGGAGGTTTTCTGAAACAGAGACCCCAGCTCTCTCAGTTTCTCTCTGCAGTTTCTACTGTTGTGGTTTCTTTTTTGGAAATAGAACTCCCACACTGACATCAAAAAGAATCTTTCTCAAAGTGCCTGGGAACCGCAGGGCGGGCAGTGTGGTCTCCCAGCGGCAGACAATCAGTCCCAGATGCATTCATTGGCGATCAAATTGGGTTAAATGCCCCCCTTCCAAGCTGGCCTGAAAAAATTTGCCCAAACACAAGGTCTTTCATGCATTAGACCTCGAACGAAGGGCAAGCCTCAAAGCCTGGCCTAGTTCTAAATTTAGATAAGTAATTTTATCCGAGAGTGGAGCTGCGGAGTGAGGGTTGCTGGCGTTCCCCTCTCTGAGTGCCTGTGGAGAAGTATTAGGTCTACATTTCTGTCTTGACAAGGTTTTTTTCCCCTCAGTCTTCTGAGGTGTCATGTGGATATTTCACTTCGAAAAGAGCAAAGAAATAGGAGGCCCGCTTAAAATGTCAAGTCACATGACTGGCAGGCGCCTGAAGTGATCTTTGTAACTCCCTTAGCTCCTAATTCCAGCAACAGTATATATGCTGTGACAACAGATTGGAGCAGACTGTTTGATTGCTAGGAGCTGGTTGAATGGCCCCGTGGGCATGTCCTCATCTCAAAGAGAACTTGTTCTCTTGTGTCAATTTATATATGCTTAGGTACTACTGAAACAGAGACAGGGTGAAGTACTGTCAGTGTGTTTGTGACCACTCTTAAACATGTCTCTCTGTCTCTGTCTCTCTCTGTGTATGTAAGTTGGGGGTATGTCTAGTGTCATTCCTCAAGGGTCTGCTACCTTGTGCTTTGAGACAGGGGCTCTCACTGGGTTTCTCCAAGTAGACTAGGTTGGTTGTCCAGTTAGTCTCAGGGATCCCCCTGTGTCAATTACCACAGCACTTGTGTCCCACCAGGCTCATTTATTTCTTTTTAGCATGGCAACTGGTGACCTTAGCTTGTGTTGAGTTGACAGGAAACTAGCCAGCACACCTACAGATAGCACCATGGTCTGGCACGAAACCATGGGTACATTGGGCTTTTGCGGGGGGTGGGGGGGTTGGGGGAGGCATCAAATTCCGATCCAGATGCTTGTGTAGTGACTGTTTCACTTTATACCTTAGGTTCCACTAAACATTTTGAACAAGTTGCATGAATGGATAGATATCTCATAGATGCTTTAATGTGGATCTGAAACGCTCCCCCAAACCCATGTGTACATGAATTGTTGCCAGATCAATGGTGCTATTTGTAAAGGTGCTTGGCTGGTTTTATATCAACTTGATAGAAGCCAGAGTCATCAGAGAGGAGAGAATGTCAACTGAGAAAATGCCTCCATTATGTCAGGCTGTAGGCAAGCCTGTAGGGCATTAGTGATTGATGGGAGGATGGCCCAGCCTATTGTGGGTGTGGCTACCCCTAGGCTGGGTTCTATAAGAATGCAGGTTAAGCAAGCCACAAGGAGCAAGCCAGTAAGTAGCACCTCTCTGTGGCCCCTACATCAGCTCCTGTCTCCACGTTCCTCCCCTGCTTAGTTCTAACTGTCCCGACTTCCATTGGTGATGAACTAGAATATGGGATTGTGAGTGAAACCAACTCTTTCCTCCCCACGTTGCACGAGAGGTCATAGTGTTTCATCACAGTAATGGTAACTCTACGACTAGGTGATAGAATCTTATTTAAGAGTTTTGGGGCACAGTGATGGGACGTCAGATTATTAAGAGGGTACCCATGAAGTTCATGGTAGAACTCCAGCAGCTGCCTTCTTTCTCTATCATCTTCTCTCCTTCCCTTCTCTCTCTTTTTTCTTTGTTCCCAGCCATCAAGTGGTGAACAGTCTTCTTGATCACATACTACCCCCTACATGGTCTACTCTGCTATAACATATACACAAACACATATATGGCACACCTACAGAGACATCCATATGTAATGAAGTCACATACCTAAGTATATATCAAGTATCCATGGGAATACAGTCACTTACTTCTCTTGACTTATGGATGTTGTAAGGAAGGTATGATTAGCAATTGTCCATGTATTTTCCTAAGTTAAAAAAATAAGATAAAGATAATATCAGGGATACAAATGCAGTGTAACTTAGTACTCATTCCCTCCTGCCTCTCCCATGTTCCCTACAACATGCTCAAATTTATGGCTTCTTTGTTTTTGAACATATTAAGTACAACCTGATGAGTCCATTTAGCGTTGTTTGTGTGAACATGGTTTCAGTGCTGGTCCCTTGGTATGGATAACTATTTAGGATATATAGGTATATAGGATTACCACTTCCCCATCCATGAGAAACACCAATTCTCCCTCTCCCAGCAGTCACTGGTTGCCTGTAGTTTTTTGTCTGGGTGTTGGATCTTGTCAGATCCTCTCTTCACATTTGCATATCTATCATTTTGCCTTGTTTAGGTCTTCTTTAGGCAGCCGCATTGTTGAGGTATCATGGGTGTGGTTTCTCTCTCTTTTATAGGAGACACAAACTTAAAGCAGACTTCCTGGTCCTCTCCATCTTACAATCTTCCCACCTCTCTTCCACTCATATTCCCGGAGCCTCGGAAGCAGGAGTCATGTTGTACATGTGTCTGCTGGAGCTGTGCACACCACGATGGGTAGATCTCTTTGTTTTGACCAGTTGTGGTTTTCCATAAGTGTCGCCATCGCAGCAAGCACTTATGACCACTGGTTCATCATCTCTCCATCACCCTGAGCCAGTTTTAGAGGGTATAAGCCATCATGGTAGGAAAAGGATGGCAGCTGTAAAATGCTTGGCAGCAGGAGCGTGTGGCGAGACTTATTTGTATCTCAATGGATCAAGGGGCAGAGCAAATCTACTACCTTATATTCTGTCACTCAAGTCCTGAAACCTCCCAGAATAATGACAAATGCAGGAGCCCACATGGTATTTCAGTTTCAAACTATCACACCCGGCTTGGCTGAGAGACAGTTGGTTATCTGTTATCTTTTCCTACCCATTTCTTTAGCCCTGCAATCTGGGTATCCCAGTTCACCGTAACCATGGAGGATGTTTACATGAAGACTTTTCAGAGCCATGCCTGTGTTCTTGAGGTAGATCTCAGACTCATCTGTCTTTCTTCTGACCCAAGGAGCACAGCACAGAGTTTTGATTGAATTGCCTAGTAATTCTGTAGTGAATGGCCCTGCTTTTTCCCCCTCCTTTGCACGCATTACAGATGGTAACAAGGGAGTTATTTTCAATCAAGGCATGCTACAACGGCAAAAATTTCTCCTAACACTGTGATCCCTTCCTCTGAAATCCATTTCAGATTGGCGGATAAAATGTGATTATATTTACACCTTCCTGACACAATTCAGGCAGCAAAATAACAGCCTGCCGGAGACATTTTTCTCTTCATATTTAGATATGTCAATGTTGCTGTGAGAGAGAACAGGGAGGAGGGGAGTGAGGCAGCTGGGACTGGTGATATGTTATAGGCTCACAAATAGAGATGTGTTGTGTTCTCTCTGTCTCTCTCTGTCTCTCACTCTCTCTGTCTCTCTCTCTGTCTCTCTCTCTCTCTGTCTCTCTGTCTCTCTCTCTCTCTCTGTCTCTCTCTCTCTCTGTCTCTCTCTCTCTCTCTCTGTCTCTCTCTCTCTCTGTCTGTCTCTCTGTCTCTGTCTCTCTCTCTCTCTCTGTCTCTCTGTCTCTGACTTCCTTGAATGCCATGCTGAATGACTTTTGGAACAGTGACACAGCACAGTAATCGATAGTGCTGTGTGCAAATCGAATTTCTCATTTTTTGCAGTGACACAGCCCATAAATTATTTCAACACGAACTTTTAATTGGTTTGTGCTCATTATGGGCTATACAAGATTTGACTCATCATTACCTGTGTGAGACATGGTGGCTGTTTGTATTAAAAATGGAAGTGTCAGAATGACAAAGCTCAAACAGTAGGGCCGGAAATGGTCGCAGGGGTCTGATGCTGAAAGGAGAGAGAAGTGGTTCTCTCTGCTTCTGCATTTTATTAATACAGAGTGTATTAATAGTTCTAACTCTTCTCAACTATAGCTCTACTTTCTTTGGGGAGATGTGACAAAAATATCTATTCTGCCCAGATATGACAATGAGGACAGATTAAATAAATAAATCCATTTAAGTCCAGCTTAGTGAACCAATGAAGGTTTGGGGATTACTTACAGGATTATGAGGAGGAGTTTCTTGAGGAATAGGACTCACCCAAAAAAACAGTTTTATCACTGAAAAGGCTCCATTCCTGAGCATGGGTAATGACTCAGAAAAGATACATCATGGGAGTCCCATCCCGACCCCTGTACCCCATGTGCAGACCCCTCGAATGAGGACAGTGTCCTCCCTCCAGCAACTGCTTACTACTTTTACAAGCTGGAGCTGGGGGCTGTAAATCCTGTAACTCCCTCAGCTCCCTGAACCCTGATCATTAGCTTCTTGAGTCTCATAAGCCTCCCTCCTCACGCCAGGAGAGATTGTTTCAGCTTGGAAGAATCAATCACACCACGGCCTACCCAGAATCAGTTGTGTGTTAGTAGATAGTTCGTCTTACCTTGAGTTCTCATCCTCATTTATAAAATGAGTGGGTTAGTTGAGGCATAATCTAGGTTCTGTGTACGGGACAGCTCTGCCTATTCTCCCAAGAGTGACAGGATCAAACTCTCAAGTAGTCTCAGTACACAACTGAAGTCACCACTCAGGAAAGGATAGGTGTTCTATTTCAGTAACACTAGAAAGATCAGGAATCATAAGCAAATACAAAACTGTCCTATAAAAGTTGCTTTTATTCACCTGATATAATTGTGGTTTCCGAGGCTTACTGCCTTTGTCTGTTAACCTAGGTCTACTCCTGGAAGCTTCTAGACTATGTACAATCTAATTTAGGCATAGGCATGTTTTAAGCCTCAGAGACTTACTGCCAAATAAGCTTGCCCTTTCTAGTTCATTCTGAAATCTTGATGGCTGGTTCAAATTAGCTGTTCTGGCTCAAAGTCCTCTTCAAGCTGATCGATTCTATCTGGCTTCTCTCATTTTCTCCAGAATTGCTCTGTTTGGCCTCAAACTAACTCTGGCAATCTGATAGGATGTTCTGACTCATTCTCACTCTCTGGCTCATTTTGTCTTCACCTGTGTCTAGCTTGTTCTGTCTTTAACCTGCCACTATAAAACTTCCCCAGTAAAGCTACCTCCTCTCTCGATCTACACAGCCCCTCAAGTAGCTGCCCTTTCCTCTTTCTTCTTGTGAGAGTTGGGCATATCTTATTTCATCAAATCTTTCTCTGATTCATCACTTTGTCTGCCACTCAATTAGATATCACTTTCAAAGACTACTGCTTCCTTGCACAAACTAACTTTACCTTTACTCTTTGGGGTTGAAGGTGTGTACTAAGGATGTGTCTATATTCCATTCAAAGGGATTAAAGGTGTTTACTAAGAGCTGAAAAAAAAACAGGTTTTTGATTTTTGTTTTTGTAAATGACACAATCTCACAGTTTATAGTGTGATCAAATATTTGCCAACACTGTTCCTCTTGACTTCAGAGGAGAAAGGACTTCCTACTTTTCAAGTCTCTCCCTGAGCTCTTGTTGCATAGAGTATGTTGTGAGTAAGCCAGGAACAAATGACTTATCATCCCAGCTGCTGGGAGCCATGCCAACAGTCAGTGTCATCTTTCTATGGCTATAACAAAATAACTGAGGTAGCTAACATAAAAGATATAAGGTTTGCTTTGGATCAGAATTCCAGCCATTCTTTTTAGAATGTTGTGCAGGGGTTGCTGACGACTAAGACAGGGAGCTTTCAGTGTAACAAATTGCTGACTTCATGGTGAAAAAGAAAAGGATAGAGAAAAAGAGTAAAAGACTTGAGTATAACCAACTTCAAGACATGTTCTAAGAATCTTTTATTATGCTCCACTTTCTCGTAGTCCTACTATCTCCCAATAGCCACAGGCTGGAAAGCAAGTATTTGATCTATGTGGTCTTTGAGGGACATTCAAGTACCAAACATGTTGGGCATGGTGGCACATGCCTGGATTTAAGCCTGTCTGAGCTATATAGTAAGACTGTTTCAAAAGAAAACCATATAAACTACAACACTGTCAGTTGAGGGACAGCAGAGAAGCACCTTACTCCAGAATGTACAAGCCATGGTTGATGAACGGGGAAGTGTGAAGGTTGCACTCTTCCTGCTCTGACTTAGGATATCTCAAGCTTCATCCAGTGTTAAGAATGCTCCATAGGTTGTGCTGAGACATCAATCAAGTCTTTGCCATGACTCCACTTCTCCCTTTGCAGATTTGATGAGGACCCTCATGGCTAATTTTAGAGCCTGCTTCTCAGGCATGTCAGTTAGCATCCTCACTAAAACCTCTTTCTTCTCGGAGGGGGACTTTAGTGTCTCTATTTCAGTCATGTGGTAGAGATGTCTGATATGAGTTCAGTAGTCGGCCTCCAAAAAGCAGCCCATATTGCAGTAGGCCTCCTTCTAGATGGATTAAATCTAATATATAGATTTGAAAGAATACCACTTTAGTACATTAGCTTAAAATGTTACCTAAATCTCTCACTGCTCCATTAAAATGTTAAAACTTAAATTAAGAAAAAAAATGGAGGTGGAAAGTATTACAAACACTCAACTTAGAAGCTTGTGGGAGCTTTTTGAACAAAATATGTGTTTCACAAAAGTGAGAGCTGGATCTCACTAGCTCTATCTCCTTGCAGCAGGAGCCATTGATCCTCTCATGAATATCATGTTTACTTACTTTTTCTTTTTAAAAAAAATTATTTTATTTTTTAATTAATTAATTAATTAATTAATTAATTTTTGTTTTTTTGAGACAGGGTTTCTCTGTGTAGCACTGGCTGTCCTGGAACTCACTCTGTAGACCAGGCTGGCCTCGAACTCAGAAATTCTCCTGCCTCTGCCTCCCAAGTGCTGGGATTAAAGGTGTGCGCCACCACTGCCCGGTTACTTTTTCTTTTTTTATCACTTTATTTCAGATAGGGTCTCATGTAGTCCAGGCTGACCTTGATCTTCCTGTACAGCTAAGGATGACCCTAGAATTTTGGCCTGTCAGATTTCTGATTCCTGCTTGCTGGGATTCTTATACTCTAGTGCAAACCCAGTGCTGAAGAAATGCCTCTGTATTTATAGAATTTGCCTTATTTTTGTAGACTTGAGAGATTATTTGTTGTTGGAGTGGAGAAAAGTTGGTTTTTCACGAGAGAAGGACTAGACTGGCTAGCTTCATTCTGCCTTTGTGACCCTTTATGCAACTGAGTTTCAACACATATTTGGGAGGCTACAACAATCAGCCAACCTTTAGCTTCTCTTCCTTATGCTACAAATACATGTTCTTGCCCCAAGAATAAGGAGAGGAAACAGAAATAAAGGAGAAGGAAAAAAGAAAGGGAGGAGAAGTAAGAAATATTCATTTGTAACTTTATTACCCTTAAAATATAGCACTCGGGAGGCAGAGGCAGGAGGATTTCTGAGTTCGAGGCCAGCCTGGTCTACAGAGTGAGTTCCAGGACAACCAGGTCTATACAGAGAAACCCCGTCTCGAAAAACCAAATATATATATATATATATATATATATATATATATATATATATATATTGTTCATTTCCTTTTTACTGATGCTTGGATGAAACCCAGAGCTTTTCCTGTTAGGTATATGGTCTAACTCTCAGCCATGGCTATAACATCTCTGTGGAAGATTCTAGGAAAGCATTTTTCCACTGGAGGATTCTAGGCAAGTGCTCCATGGCAGAGCCATGTCCATTCCCTCACTGTGGGATTCTAGGCAGGTGCTCTACCACTGAGCCACGCCCCCAGCCCCTCACTGGGGGATTCTAGGCAGGGGCTCTACCACTGATTTTTTCCTTTTCAATGGTGCATTATTTTTGGTGATGTCACTACCTATACGACAGTATTGACTTTGCCAAGCAGGTACTGTACTCGTGAATAGCTAGGGCTGTGAGCTGCTGAACTCTCTTATGCATGAAGTATCAGTCTCAAGTTTTGTCCTAGTTTGCTTTCTATTGCTGTGATAAAGACTATGACCAACTCATGTAGGTAGAAGGTTTATTTGGATTACATGTCAGAGTCCATCTGTTGTATGATACTATTCCTGGGAGACACAAACACATGTCTACTCACTCCTGGTATGCAACTGGTGAGAGACTGAAGGACAGATGGCACCAAAGTCCAGTTTAATGGATCAATGCGTTTGGGGAGGGTTGCTTATAGAAATATGGATGAGCAATTATAGAAGCAGAAATGACTCAGAGTCAGCTGCATCACCCAAGCCCACCCCAGCATTGGTGACAGCTCACAAAATCTGGAAACCTGGAGCACACTGCACAGCCTGGAGGAGCTCAACAGGTTGAAGCTCAGTTGGCCTGAGCCTCTTCCAGGAAGTTGGTCTAGCCTTTGTTGATTCTAGGTAGTTCAGCTGGCCCCTGCTTCTTTCAGGTAGCAGCTCAGTTTATCTAAGAGTAGGTCTTTACTGCTTATATACTCTCGGGCAGGAGGGGTTCTAGAGAATCTGGTCAGTTTCAGGGACTTCCTGAAGCTAATTTGAGTTATATTGTTTCTATGTTAATAATGAACTTCTTTGCAGGGTGGGGTGTTTCACCTTCCCTTAAAATAGTCTGTTGACTAATCTCTTTAAAACTTCATAAAATATATTATTGATGTCTCATTTTCCTTTTATGTCCTGTATCTTAAGAGGTTTCTCACAAGATGAAAGGCTTTAATCTTAGACAAAAATGCTACTGAACACCATTATTGAATAAACTGAAGGCAGAAGCATGAAGGCAGGAACTCAAGCTGAGACCACAGAGAAATGCTACTTACTGGCTTGTTCTCCATGGCTTGCACAGCCTGCTTTATAAATGTGAACCATCTTCCCATGCTAGGGTGGCACTGCTCACTGTAGGTTGGGCCTTTCCCCTCAATCATTAATGAAGAAAATGACCTACAGACTTCTCTGAAGGAAATCTGATGGAGGGATTCTACTTCCAAGATAACTCTAGGTTGTGTCAAGATGATGACGATGATGATGACAACGATGATGATGATGATGATAGTAGTTGTGGTGGTGGTGATGATGATGGTGATAGTGATGATGATAAAGATGATGAATTTATTATTATTATTATCATTTATTCTTATTAATGCAAGCAGGATAAGCATTATTATAGAACGTAAAATGGACTATGACCATCTCCCTTCAGAAAACCTTAATAGTCCCACCAAGGCTCTTAAATAGTCTCAGATCAGACATTCCCACCACACCCAAACTTGGCCATCCACATCAGGTTATATGACATTGCTCCTAAGATTCTGTGCTTCTATGATCTGCTTTAATAATTACTTCATGCATAACTTTTATTTGTGTTTTCATGTTCATGTCTATGTATGTATTCTTGTGTGTGTGTGTATGGTGTGCATACATGTATGTGTGTGTGCATGTGTGTGTGTGTGTGTATGGTGTGCAAACATGTATGTGCATGTGTGCCAGAGGTCAACTTTCAGTGTCTTTTTCAATCACTTTCCACCTTATATTTTGAGATGGGACCTTACAGGACCTGGAGTTCCATGACTTGTTTAGTCTGGCTGGATAGTGAGCCCCAGGGACCCTCCTTTCTCACCCTCTGAACTGTGCCCCCAACTCCCACCAGCAGTGGGATTACAGGCATACACTACCAGTTGTGGTTTCTTAATACAAGCTCTGGTGTTTGTATTTGAATCCTCATGCTGTGTGGCAAGCACTTTACCAACTCAGACATCTTTCCAACTCTTTTAGTCTCTTGCTCTACCCTCCTCCTGCTTCTCCTCCTCCCCTCCTCCTCCTTTTTTCCCTCATCTTCTGTGTGTCTGTACCATGGCATATGAAGACAGAAGTCAAAGGACAGCTCTGTGGAGTTGATTGACTTGTTTTACCTTGATGCCCAGGATAGAAACCACTTCTGTTGCAAGTCCCTTTACCTGCAGAGCCATCTCACAGGCCCTTAGCCTTTTCTTTATAGGATATTTCTAGCAATCCAATATGACTCATGAAAAGTGAGAGATTGTGAGGGCACTTCAGTGGCAGCGGGGGCGGGAGGGAGGAAGCCAGCTGTTGGAATACATCTATGCTCGTCTGGAGGAAACTTAAGATTTCAGAGGTGTGAGGGAAAATCATGTCCATGTGGGATGGTTACGATGACAGATTTACAGCACCTCTATTCAGTGCTGTGCTTCTTGCTTACTAGAGGTGTAAACTGCTACTTAAAGGTAACGTTTTCAGATGGATTTAGTTTACACACCCTCTCTGAGAATCACACACAATCCTAGAGGCCACAGAGCAGTCAGTATGACCTGAGTAAATTAAACTTGCTTAAAACTATAAGTAAATGCACAGGTCTCTATCTACTTGTAAACAAGTCAATCCCTGAGAGAAGCCATGGAGATACATTGCTACCATGCATTAAGGAATATCCTTGTAGGGACAGGGTGCAGAGGAACCAGGGAATGCCGGGGAAATGAGGAATCTGCTGCCTACCAAAGGTGCAGGCCATGGCATATATAGGAGGGGCTGGAGAGTTGGGATACAATGCTCAGTCGCTTTTGTGTGAAATTATGCATACAGTTGATCATGTATATGATTGATTATTCTATATAAGTTCAAACAAAAAGTAGTTAAGCCTTTTGTTGACTACATTCTTGCAATTTCTACAATAATTAGATAGATAGATAGATGATAGGTAGATAGATGACAGAAAGATAGATAGATAGATAGATAGATAGATGTATAGATAGATACATAGATAAATGGATAGATACATAGATATATAGATACATAGATGAAGAAAAAAGAAGGAAGAAGGTTCTGCTTGTGGACAGCCATCTAGGGAAAATTATATTGCCAACTTGATAGTACATTTCTCTTCATGGAAATAAATCACTGGCCATGTATGTGATTAGGTAGATCGAGGTAAGAAGATTCAACTAAATGTGGGTAGCACATTCTCTGGTTTGAGACCTGAGACAGACTAAAAAGAGGAAAGAGGAACAGAGAGACAGATCAGCAGCATTTGCCACCAAGCCTAGCATCTGAATTTAGTTCCTGCTATGAATTACATGCTATGAAAGAACCGATGTGCACAGGACATCTGCTGACCTCTGCACATATGTTATGGCACGGTTTCCCACAGCATCCACAACAAAGAAAATAAATATAATAAAACATTTAATTAAGGGGAAAGTAAGAGGAACACTAGCATTAATCTCTATCTCTGTCTCTCTGTCTCTTTATTGTAGGCACAATGTGAGCAGCCACCTCATGCTCCTGAAGCCCATATTTCCTCGCTATGATAGACTGTATGTTTTCAAATGGTGAGCCCAAACTGAACCTTTTCTGATGTTTTTTTTTTTTTTTTTTTTTTTGTCATGGCAGTTAAAAACAAAAAGTTAGCTAATATAGAAACAGTAGGCAACTTCTGTTCTGTGTCATATGCTTTGAGTTCAAATCCTTGTTTTATTGTGTGTGTGCAATCCTGGACATACTAATTAACCTCATGTGCCTCCAACATTTAGCATGTGAAATGAGGTCAGTCATATGATGCACAGCTTGATGTAAAGATATTCATGAAGGCCTGTCACACCCACAAAATAGTACAGTACTCAATAGGCAATCTACCAATACTAGGCACATGCATGTCATACAAATTATCATATTTGTAGTTTCGAAAATAAAGGAGAATAATGTTCCTTTGAATATCATTGAAATATCATTGTATTGAAAATGAAGGCAGGAATATAAAATGCTAGAGGTAAAAAGGCAAGCTAGGAATGTATCTGGTAGAACACTTGCCTAGAATACACAAGGTTCTAGGTTTAACTCCCCAGTATAGCAGGGAAATGTGGCTTTTTAAAAGATAGTGGCATTGTTCATCAGTTAAGAGTGTGTACTGTTGTTCCACCTCTAGGGTTGCAGATCCCTTTAGCTCCTTGGGTACTTTCTCTAGCTCCTCCATTGGGGGCCCTGTGATCCATCCAATAGCTGACTGTGAGCATCCAGTTCTGTGTTTGCTAGGCATAGCACACATTAAAAGAAAAAAAGAGTGTGTACTGTTCCTACAGAGGATCCATGTTTGGTTCCCAGCACCCACTTTAGGCATGTCACAGTCAGAGGATTCCACATCCTTTTCTTGCCTCTGCACGTATTTACATTCATATATGCATACTCACAGAGAGAGAGACTTGTGAAATACATAATGAAAAAAAAACCCACAAAACATAAGCTTCAGAAGTGAAAAGGGATAGCAAAAACATTTAATGTTCCCTCACATGAAGCCAAAAAAATCTGAAGTGTATTGGTTTCTTAATATGTGTTTAACTAACCCATTTTAGTTACTTGACATGAGGGCTAAGATGCCTAGAGTTTAATTAGAGCAAAGGGCACACTGACAAGAAATATCTAAAATGTTTGGATGTAAGACAGTGGAAGAAAACCAAATACTGAACAGCTTAGTGAAGTTTAGGTTAATGGCTTGGTTGAGAATGTCCCTTGCTTTTCCTACACAAGCTTATTTAATGTATACATAGATATAGGTATAGATACACACATACACACTTTTAATAGTTATGTTTCTCTAGGCAACTCTGACTAGAACATTGAGATTCTCTTTTTATGTTCAAAATCATATGCCATTCAGGACTCTAGCAGATTATTTAAACATTTACCTATTGCTTAAAGCCAATTTTAATATTCAAATCATTTGAAAAAAATGTGTCCATTCCAAGATCTGCATATGGATACTTACAGTATTAAATTCACAACTGCCTAGAAGTGGAAGGAATCAAGTGCTCCTCTATTATTAAGTAGGTTAAACATTTTTGGGGGTGTACACTATTCAAATATAATAGATTAAATATTAAAAGGAATAGGCTTTCAATCCACAAAAAGGTACTTAGGAATCCTAAGTGCATGTTGCACCCAAATGAAGTGAAATCCCCTCTGGAAACATATATGCCCTTAGATTCCACTTATAGACTCGTCTAGAAACAAAAAGTGAAAACTATAGTGATTGTAGACCAGTGGTTTCTATTACTCGGGGATCCCAATGTCTTCTTTTTTTATCATTTATAAACAGACTGTGAGGTGAGCAGATATGATTCTTTCTGAACGTCAACCACATATTCTGCCTTCAAACACCAGATGCACTAAAAGTAATAGGTCAGTTGTCCATGGACTGAAGTCTTCAAACTGTAAGCCAACATAAGGAATATCCTTGTAGGGACAGGGTGCAGAGGAACCAGGGAATGTCTGGGAGATGATGAATTTACTGACTACCAAAGGTGAAGGCCATGGTATATATAGGAGGGGCTGGAGCCTTTCTCTTTATAAGTTGATAATTTGTGGTATTTGTTATAGTGATAGATGGCTGACTAAGATGGTGGTGTTTCCTTTTTCTTCATGGTGTGTGTGTGTGTGTGTGTGTGTGTGTGTGTGTGCATGCGCGCGTGCTCATGTATAATTATGGAGGTCTTAAGTCAATGTCACTTCACATGTCTTCATTAATCCTACCTCCACGCGATTTTTTGGGTCAACATCACTCACTGAACCTTGAGCTCCCAAGCTCACTGCTTTGCCTGTATAGGCTGGCTCTCCAGTGGGCCCCATAGCTCCTTCTTTCTTTTCCTCCCTAACTCTGTGATTAAAAGCACATGGCACCATGCCTGGTTCTTTTTATGTGGGTCCTGGCAAATCTGTACTCAGTTTCTCATGTTTGCCTACCAAGCAGCTTACCCATTGAGCCATTTTTCTAGCCTCTGCCCCCTTTCCCTATCAAAATAGAAAAAATTTGGAACAGTAAGAAAGAGGAAGTGGGAAAGGAAAAGAAGCAATGGCTTCCACAAATGTCTACTCCAAAGTCTGCTTTGTTAAAGTCTTGCTCCCTAGATGATGGCATTATTGAGAAGTGATTGGATTATGAGAACATTAACTCCAGCCACTGATGAAGTCATAGCTGAATGAGCTACAAGAACATGAGACCTGATGATCTTGTCAGAGAAATTAAGTCTCTCAGTTTCCCTGTCTCTCCTCCTCCTCCTCCTCCTCCTCTTCCTCTTCCTCCTCCTCCTCCTCCTTTTTCTCTTCCTCCTCCTCCTTCTCTCTCTCTCTCTCTCTCTCTCTCTTCATACATACATACATATATACATACACACACACACAACACATGACACATGTGTCATTCTGCATGGATACACATACATACACATATGTCTCTGTGTATATATACACATATATATGTCTCCATCTGCATACATGCACACACATATATACATATATATACACATACATATACATCATATAATATACATCTACATCGTCTACATCTGCATTACATGTGTATTTGCATATACATACACATCATATACACATACATTTGCACATATGCATACACATATATTCCCCCTAGATCAATAAGGTAAGTAGCTTTCTCCACAGCGCCTATATATTTTTTCATCTCATCACAAGCCCACAGCAATGGACCTGGGTAAACCATGAAATCCTGAATCAATGTAAATCTTTCTTCTTTAAGTTATTTACCTCAGGGATTTTTGTCAAAGGGATAAGAGTTGACTAATACGCATGGACTGGATAAATTTTTGCTAACTGTTTTCATCTACCTAAATCCTGTCTCATCAAAAAGGTGACTTCTCTAATTAATTAAACTTTAGGGTCCTGCCAGTCTCTAGAAACAGGTGCCTGGATGCTCTTTAAGCATTCCTGGAATTGGGGTGGAACGGGAAGCCAATATGAATAGAAGGTTGACAGCAGCGTGACAGGCTGACTTTTAACTCTTATTCCCTCTGCTAGCCGATGAAACACACAGTTAATTTCCAGGATCATGGCTACTGGGGTGGCAGCTGAGGGAAATCAAAGGCTCAGCAGGTCCCCATAATTCATACTCATTTTGTGTAGCCAGAGTGGATGATGGGATGGCGGGGTATAAAAAAGTCCCCAGCTCTTGCAAGCGCACTGCTGTGTTGAGGCCCATCCCACAGCTCTGTCTCCATCTGCATGCATGCCCAGGGCCAGCCAAAATCTGGATTCGTGCAGGGAAAGTAAATGGAAATGCCCACTCTTCACTTGTTCAGGCTGCTGAGGCAGCTGGCACCGACAAGTGACCCAGTTCTAGCATCTAATCGGTATTGTCTGCACTTTGGGGGCATCCTTCTCTGAGGGACGCTCATTGTGATCCATTCTATTTACCCACAAATGCCAGAATTTACTTCCGAGGAGCTACACATGATAACACTCTCCCTGTGTCAAAGACTTTTATTTGAGATGAAAGACCCAACAGTGCCTGGCTTGTCTGATTAGAGCTGTAAGTTCTGTGATTATCCTCAGAATACAGACAGGGCTTCAATTGTGGCTTTGTTCTTTCCCTCCCCTCAAGGCTGGTAAGCTGAGAACTAAGCTTATTCCCTAAGACAGCCTTGTGCTGGCTAGTTGCTCAACTGCTCAGTGTCATACAGGTTCATAGATAAGTGTTTCTCCATTTGTATATGTGTGTGTTGTGTTTGTGTATGTGGTGGGCATGTATGTGTACACACATGCATAGTTGGATAGATGGATGGATAGATGAATAGGTAAGCATATAGATTTAGTATTGGTTATTCTCACTGTAAGGTCTGATATACCAGCCATTTATGAAAAGCACTATTTTCCTTAACCTTTGTGCGTAGGAGTGTAAAGAAGTTTTATAACTATGATTATGAAACTGAATACAGAGCAAGGTACTTCCTGGGAGGAGGATCATGTCACACAGATATTAGAAGTGAGCTGGGGATATGGGTCAAATACTATGGTGCTTACTGTATACATGTGAAAGCCTGGATTTGATTCCTAGAAACTATGTATAAAAAAAAAAAGCTATGTGGCATTTGCTTACTATTCCAATCTTAGAAAGGTAGAGAAAAATCAAACCTCGGAGGCTTACTGGCCAGCCACCTTTGCCTACTAGGCAAGTGCCATGTACAATGAGAGACTCTGTCTCAGAAAAGGTAGATGACTCATGAGGAATTGGTTGTCCTCTGGCCTTCACATACACATAGATCAGCACATATAAACACATAGAGATCCCTCCACATACCCTGCCCCCCACTATTAGTAACTTTTTAGTTGCTGTGATAAAAATACTGTGACAAAACCAAATCAAAGAAGAGAGGGTGTATGTGGCTTATGGTTCCAGGGTAGGGAGGTCACCATGGAGAAGAAAGCATAGACACAAGTAGGGAGAGCATGGCAACAGGAGCTGGAAGCTAGCTGATCATAGTTTTATACACACACAGAGAGAGAGAGAGAGAGAGAGAGAGAGAGAGAGAGAGAGAGAGAGAGAGAGAGAGAGAGAGAGAGAGAGAGAGAACAGGATGTGGAGTAAGACTACAAACTTTGAAACCCTACCTCCGCTGAAGTACTTCTTCCAACAAGGCTCCATCTCCTAAAGGTTTTATAACTTTCTCAAAAACCCACCTGGGGATTGGGTATTCAAATACATGAACCTATGAAGGACATTTCTCATGTAAATCATCACACAAAGATACCAGATATGACACTTAGACTTGAGAGAGGGTTGGTTTTCAGCAAAGCAGAGCCATTTCCAGGTGGCTGTCATATTGTTCATCCTGGAACCTTTTCCTAGAGTGATCTGTCCAAATTCCTAAAATAAATGTCTGTAAGATACTGAAAATTTTCTAGTACTTTAAGAAACCATGTGAGAGCTGGAGAGGTGGCTCAGTGAGTAAGATTGCTTAGTGTAAAAGCACAAAGACCTGAGTTCAAATGTCCAGCACCCACATAAAAAGATGGATGTGGACACACACACACACACACACACACACACCTTCAATCCTAGTATCTTGGGAGTTAAGGTGGGAGTTAGAATTAGCCTGGCTTGCTGGCTGCCAGGCTAGTTCAAGGTTTTAGTGAGAGATACTATCTCAAGAGACTGAGGTGGATAGCAACAGAGCAGGAGGACATCTGGTTTCTTCATCTAGGGTGTATCCATCTGTGCACATACACATGGCCATGCATCACACACATACACCTCCAAACCCCTCACAGAAAGAAGCTGTGCAAATAGAGCCACCCAACAAAGGCAATAAGCACAGTGGCCACTGAGGGGACCCTCCCCTGACCCAGTGTTCACAAATGACAAGGAGAAGTTGCAAGCACCAAGGAGGGGGTAACATTACCCAAGCATCCCTGGTGTCAGCCCCAGTGTAACATCCATTGTCAGAAATGGGGAGAGGAGGGAAAGGGTAGAGTGGCTAGTCCCAGACACTAGAACAGATGAAGAGGCAGGAGTGGCTGTGGGCAGGCAGTGGGGTGGAGCCCAGCAGGAGGGCAGCAGTAGCTGGAGATCTTCCATAACCTCTGAGATGAAGTGTGAGGTACTCCATGAAGATAACAGCAGGTGGGAGTCAGGGAAAGTTTGGGAGATCAGAGACTTTTCCTCTATCTGATAACATCCTACTCAACCTTTAAAACCCAGTTCCAAGGATACTTCTCAAAAGGTTCTGTTTTTAGAAGTGGGTCATTCTCCTCCCAACTCCCCAAGCTCCCAGAGCTCTTAACCTTATTGCACGTATTATCTTCTGTGTTATACTTTAGTTGCCTGTGGTCCTTCAACTCAATTAGTTTTTTATCTAGACCACCATTACTGGCAGTCCCATTTCCTCTTTATATTTGATGTCTTCTGGAATGTATAGGCACTGATGGAAGAGCCCCTGCTCTGAATCTTACCTATAATACAGCCAGAGTGATTCTTCAAATTAACATGGCAACTTTATGGGTGCGTGTGTGCACATGCATGTGTGTGTGTGTGTGTGCGTGCACGTGTGCACGTGAGCATGTGTGCATGCATGCTGGAGACAAGAAGTTAATAATGATATTTATGCCTAACATGTTGAATCTCTCACTGGTCCTAGAGCTTACTGGTTCAGCTGGAACAGAGCTTCCCAACCTGTGGGTCACAAAATATGCGTTCTTTGATGGTCTTAGGGACTGAGCCACTTCTTTTTAGGAAAATTACAGTTATGAAGTAGCAATTAAACTTACTGTTTGGTTGAGTGTCACCACAACATAAGGAACTGTATTAGCAGGACACAGCATTAAGAAATTTGAGAACCAATGAACTACAGGGCCTGCCCCCAAATTCCTGAGATTTAATTGTCTTCATCTCCTCGGCATTAGAATTGTAAGCATTCCTTGGCACACCCAGGTTTTTTAAATATGAGTGCTGGGGGATTGAACTCTGATCCTTACACTTGCCCGTGTGAGTCATGAATTTTATTGACTGTGCTATCCTCCTGGTTCTGATTTCATCTCTTAAGGAATGGCTGTCTGCTTTATGATGGAGGCAAGGATTGGATAAAGTAGATAGGGAGGTATTTTTCCTTGAAGGGGAAAAAAAAAACAATCATGGCTTTGGAGTTCAACACAGTGTGATTCTACCAGGAGAGGTCAAGCCTTGCTCATCATGTGTGAGCTAATGCTGGAGGGAGGGAGATGCTCAATGGATGTGAATCATCCCGTCTTCAGGAATACCCTTGACAGGATTGGCTATGCCCTCTGTCTTCTTTGCTGTGTCTTTTAGCTTTACCTGCATTCCTGGAAGTCAGAAGCCAGCAGATAGGACAAGTGAGAGGCTAGTAGGTGAAGGGGAGGAGATGGGGTCTCTGGGGGAGGAAACAGCACCTCCCTGGACTAATTAAACCCTTTGGTCGCTGCCCCCCACCCCAGAGTATTAGCACTGCTGAATCAGCTCCCCACCAAGGCCAAGCTGCTGCTCTCTTTTTCCTGCTTGATTTGCCTAATGGAAGCTGACAGTGAAGTTCAACCCTGATTGTCAGGTTTCAGTAGGAACCATAAGGGGGGCTGGGGGAGACAGACATTTGATGAATAAAAATAGCTCACATAATGAGATCCTGTGTTTAGCTGAACCATTTCTTTAATGACTCACCTCATTCTCTCTCTCTCTCTCTCTCTCTCTCTCTCTCTCTCTCTCTCTCTCTCTCTCTCTCACATACACACACACACACACACACACACACACACACACACACACACACACACACACACACCTTGGGCACACAGACATTTGATTTTCTAGAGTCCTTGAAAATGTCTTATGAAAATGGTGGGAAGTTGTCTACTCCTAGGGGGAGGAAATGCTCCCATGACTCCTCTTCCTAGCCTCCCCTTTCCCTACGCCCTTTCCCTATGCCGTTTCCCTATGCCCAAGCGCAATGATGTGATCAGAAGACTTATATACCTTGCTCCAAGTTATCACAGTCACTCACAGTAGGATATTCATATTTTTATTTTTCAAGATTTTTTTGTCAATATATCTATACATAAAATTGGTTTAATTATGACTTTTTCATGCATTTGTAAGAGTATGAGTGAGCGGGCAGTGGTGGCGCACGCCTTTAATCCCAACACTTGGGAGGCAGAGGCAGGTGGATTTCTGAGTTTGAGGCCAGCCTGGTCTACAGAGTGAATTCCAGGACAGCCAGAGCTATACAGAGAAACCCTGTCTCAAAAACTACCTACCTACCTAACTAACTAACTAACTTAATAAAAAGAGTATGAGTGAGACATTACATATAGAAGCACAGCCACCTTCCTTACCAAGCAATGTGTGACTGAAGGAAACAGTTCTTCCTCCTCCATTAAGTAACTACAGATTCTTGAGGAGCTCATGGAGCTCTCCTGAGCCCTTTCTTAGTAGCTACTACCAATTGTCCAGAATTTTTTCTGAAGCCTTCTGTCCCTCCCCCAACACTGTCCCTTTACAACAAAATGTTGATGAGCTCAGTCTTGTTCAGGTCCAATCAAAGCAATCCAAACTGCTGTGAGTTCAAGAGTACAAACCCTAGACATTAAATTAGACATCTAAGTAAGAAGAACTTGGCAGTTTGTGTGTGTGTGTGTGTGTGTGTGTGTGTGTGTGTGTGTGTGTGTGTGAAGAACTTAGCAGTAGCTCCAAGAAGTATTTCATTTGACCTTTCCATGGGTGTTGGACCTCATAGAATAGAAATCCAAGAAGTTTCAGGATAGAACCTAGGTGACCACTGGCACCTAGATTAAAACTTAGGGAATTCTGTGGAGTTCCAGGACTTTATTTTTTTTTTTTACAGGAAACAAATGAAAAGTAGTTAAGTAGAGGACATCTTTAACAGACCTGGGACTTCTGAGATTGTGACAAATGTATTAATTAAAAAGGGGAGAGAGTATTGCTGGGCATGGTGATGCAGCACTTGGGAGGCAGAGGCAGGCAGATTTCTGAGTTCGAGGCCAGCCTAGTCTACAAAGTGAGTTCCAGGACAGCCAGGACTATACAGAGAAACCCTGTCTCAAATAAAGGGGGGGATGAAGTGAGGGAGAGAGGAAGAGAGGAGAGATGAAGGAAGAAGAGAGGAATGGAGGGGAGAGAGGAGAGATGAAGGGAGAGAGAGGAAGAGAGAGGAGAAAGGTGAGATGAAGGAAGAAAGCAAGGAGGCAGGGAGGAAGGGGAATAATGAAGAAAAGAAGGATGAGAAGAGGGAATGGAGGGAGAAAAGAAGAGAAAAGGGGTAAATTTGGGTTGAGTGGAGTGAAGAAAGGAAGGATTAGAAAAGGAGTGAAGGGGAATAGATGGATAGAAGAGATAGGAAGGAAAGAGGAAAGAAGGCTATAAGAGTAGAAGAAAAGAAAGGAGGGATAGAAGGGAAAACAGATATAGAAGGAGAGAGAGAAAAGAGGGAAGTAATGAGGAAGAGAAGGAAGATGGGGGAATAAAGAGAAAGGAAGAGTGGGGAGATAAATGATGAGAAGTAAAGCCAAGGTCCAACTATGAAGCAAAACCAAACAGGAGTGTTTCTGAGCCACCAGTTGTGTTCCCTGTAAAGCAGAGATAAATCACTTTAGTCTTCATGCCAAAGAATTATTCTCTTGATAGGTGTAACTTCCAAGGATGAAATGTGATCCCAGGATACCCTCTGGCTCTACAAATTTAAAAATGTATGCAGCCACAATGAATGAATGCTTTTCACTTTTTGCTTGTTGACTCACACTCAAGTTTGAGAATAGACCTATAGATAAAGCGAGAACATCCTCCTTCAGGTTTTGAGAAAGAATGTATCTTCAATCCATTGCCGTAATTTACAGAAGGTGGGTAGAAAAGAGGACATTGTGGAACAGGTGATGTGTACCTATGGTAAGGAATCAGAATATGTGCAATTCACATAAGAAGAAAATAGGATTTAAATGTATCATGTAAAATCATAAGCATTCATAGGAAATACCCTACACAATTTTAATATAAGCAACCCTGGGGACAATGGCATTAGGATGTCCTTGTAATCATAGGCCCTGAACAGCAAAGGCAGGAAGACCACAAGCTCTAGGTCCCAAGGAAAAACAGTAATAATATTAGGGTTCAAACTGGAATACAGTTGGCAGACTTCTTGGCTAGCATACAGGAGGCCATGGGCTTCATACCTGACTACACACATGAGGCCATGCATTCTATACCCAGCACCACATAAAATGGACACACACCTATAATCCCAGCACTTCGGAGGTGGAGTCATGAGGATCAGGAGCTCAAGGTCATTCTTGGATATATCACACATGTGCGCCAAGTCTGGGATACATGAGACACTGTCTTAAACAACTCCAATGCTTGTGATAACAGTATAGAAGAAAATCTAGCTTCTCACCACTGCTTGGAAAGTGTGAGATTTAGTGTAATATTTTATTCTATATGGAATAAACTGTGGAGCCCTGGAAGGAATTGATGAAGAAAAAGTAAGTGATTAGCATTGTATTTTCCCTATCAATCATGCAAAAGCTCTTATCTTATAGCAGATAAGCCATGGAATATTGTTTCAAGCATATTATGTAACGCAGAAAGTGATATCATCTATGATTTGAGATGGAATTCAGAGGGTGTGGTGATTAGCTTTAGTTGTCAACTTGGCACGGTCTTATAATTACCTGAAAAGAGTCTCTCACTTAGGGATTCTCAGTGTCTTTTTGGCCTGTGGTCATGTCTCTGGGGGAGTGTCTTGATTGTGTAAATTGAGGAAAGAAAACCCACTCATTCCTAGTCCTGTTCCCTGGGACCGAGTGCTGGGATTTTCTATGAGTACAGCGTGAGGGTTGAACATGAGTGGAGGCACTTACTCTCTGCTCTTAACTGGAAATAGGATGCAGCTAGTTGCTTCAGATTCCTGCCTTTATTTCCTCATGGAGATAGATTGCAAACTGGAATCATTCACCAAATAAACCCATTTTCCCATGTGTTGCTTTTGTCGGGGCCTTTTATCAATAATATTGAGATGACATCTCATTTTGGATTGCTAAAGACTTTGCCAAGCTATTTGGTTTTATTGAGATGCATACCATACCCAATATTTTGATTAAAATTTAAATTAAAAAATCATTAAAATTTAAATTATAGATCACTCTAACAAACAGAAAAACATCTTGCTTTGAGAGTTAGAATCTCTCCTTGGAAATTGTAGATGAGATTATGTGAACAGATTTATTTGTTTAAGACCAAACACGAGAATCTTACCTTGTACCTGTGACTTGAATCTTCATACATTACTAAGAATGCAGTGATGTGTGCACATTATTTTTAACGTATGTCTCTTAACGTACAGATTCCATACCTTAATGAAATGATCCCAGGAACCAGGCCTTTGAACTACATTATTCTTCTCAATCTTGTTCCCCTTACAAATAAGATCCAAAGTCTCATGAATAAGAAATATTTATATTTCTGCTTTTCTTTTTCTGTGTATGCTGGTGACTTAGGTAGCACATGGTCTCCCCTCATACAGAGCCTCTCTGACTTTTATTTTTTAAATTTATCAATTTTAGTATTAATTATTTGAAGCCAAGTCTCATGTGGCCTAGACTGGCTTCAAACTCAGTATGTAACTGAAGATATTTCTAAACTTCTGATCTTTTTGCTTCTACATGCTGCGTGCTTAGATTACAAGCGTGCATGAACATGCACTATTTAGGCAATGCTGGCATCCAATCCAGGGCTAGGTTTATGCTAGACAAACATTCTAACAGCGTAGCCATATCCCAAGCATTTTCATCTATTTCTAATCTTTTTGCTCCTCGATTCTATGCATTTATCCCCTGCTGCCAAATCTACCTGATGGAGCAGATACATCTCCCAATCTCTGGTCCTGCTTCCTGTCCCAAGTCATGGCTGATCATGAGCAGCTTTCAAAGCTCTGCTGGTCACATCAAAAGAAATTGAGAAAAGCTGAGAAATCAGGTGACCGTTTTCCTTGGCCAGTGATTGGTCTGGGTAAAGAAGGTGAGGCATCTGAGCCACTGACTTTTATTGAACATTCCAGACATTTTTTCACATGCTTCATAGGAATTACTGTCTTAATTCCATAGTAGTCCAAAGCACAGGTTTTATTCTTGCTATATAGCACTTGCCTACAAATAGAAACATTTTCTCCTGGAGGGAAACCCATTAATACTCAGAAGGGCCAAAGGGATGATCATTAAGACTCAAACAAACAACTCACAAATCTCAGGAAGTCCCTGAAACTTACCAGATAGAGTCACAGGCCTTCTCCCTCTCTGGTTGTTATATGAGCAGTAAAAACTGCTGACAAGAAGATACTATTTGACCAGTTGCCCTTCTAGAAGATGTGTTGAGAGATAAAAGTTTCCTTTGTTTGGGAGCTGTCATCCATGCTGGGTTGGTCTTTCAGTAATTCAGCAGCCTTTAGGTTATCTCTACTCTCTTAAGTAACCCCTCCTCATATTTCTGTAAGTAACCCTTCCCCATATACTTGCAAGTAACCCTTACCCCATCCTGTAAGTAACCCCAGTAAATTCATTGGTTCACCAAGCTGAGCTTTCATAGACTCCTTACATCTGTTTTTGGTCCATTTCTTGAGTGAGTAGACCTTTTGTTCATGCCATCAAGAATAGTATAACACAACAGCCTCCTTTTTGTTACAGTCAAGAAACAGAACTTCATAAAAGTTATGTGCCTATCTGAACATGTCACTATAGTGGGGCTGCTAAATTGGCTGGTTCAAAATTTAAATTTGCAGTGGGTACTATGGCATGTGCATATAGTTTGAGCACATAAGATATATGGTGGTGGGAGGACTAAGAATTTAAAGCTAGCCTAATCTACACAGTGAGTTACAGTGCAGCCTGAACTATATAACATCCTATCTTGAAAATCAAAAACTGATCAAACAAAAAATTATTTTATTTCTACTAAATTTAGTGTGTGTGTGTGTGTGTGCGTGTTGAGACAGAATTTTGTAGGTAGGCTAGCCTCAAATTCACATATCTGAGGATGACATTGAACTCCTAATCCCTTCTGCTTCTCCCTCAAAAGTGCTGGAATTTCAGACACACACCAACATGCCTGGCTCTCTCTTTCAGTTCTTTAAAATGCATCAGTAACAGTGCAATTACTTAGTGGATGGCATACAGTGGATGGCAGCTTACACTGCATAACAAAACAGAGATGACTATAGCTATATGCTAATGAGAAGGATGGTGAGGAATCAGAGAATGTGCTGGAATAAACATAAAACTGGCCTTGAACAACCCATGGTAGGATGCCCATGCATCTGGACTTCAATCTTGATTGTATAATAAATGCTCTCTGGTGTTGACTCTCCAGAATGAAATGACTTAGCAAATGATCATCACATTCTCTCCCAACCCTGAAGAATCTATATACTATAAAGAAACAAATCACATTAAGCCTATTTTCCAATTTTGATGTTTTGCAAATTACTGAGGTGAATGAGGCAGAAGTATAGATTTCATGCTAAATATTACAACAATAATTGAACTAAAAACAAAGAGTCCACATATCAAAACTTAAGCTTATGCAGTTTAGGATGTGTTTGTCTGTGCTATTTTAACACTGTATCACAGACTGGGTGGCTTAAACAGCAAAAATTCATTTGTAATAGTTCAAGAGGTTGCAAAATACAAATTCAACGTCTCTCTGGATTTTTTCTCTTGGTTTATCCACAGATTTCTGTTCATTGACTTTGTCGTTTATGTCTGTATGAGAGGGAAAAGTATATTCTTTGATATCTTTTCTTATAAAGGCACTAAAGCTGTGAGATCACAGCACTGCTCTTTTGAGTTCTCTTAAAGGTTATGAACTTTTAAAGGCCTAGTTTCCAAACAATGCCCCATCTCCCTAGGTAGCTAGGGCTTGTTGTATAACTATTTCCTGCAAAATGATACTTTCCATTAAGGCTCAGGAAGTAAACAAAACTCACAAGTCGGGCTGGTGAGATGGCTCAGTGGTAAGAGCACCCGACTGCTCTTCCGAAGGTCCGGAGTTCAAATCCCAGCAACCACATGGTGGCTCACAACCATCTCTAACGAGATCTGACTCCCTCTTCTGGAGTGTCTGAAGACAGCTACAGTTTACTTACATATAATCCATAAATCTTAAAAAAAAAAAAAAAACCCTCATAAGTCTCAGGAAGTTCCTGAAACTTACAAGACTTACTTACAAGGTACAGCAATGATTGTTCAGAAGTGGATGGAGACTGTGCTTGGATGAACCACTGCAAGTTGTATAAAGGGTTTTAAGGATGGCACTTGAGAGCTACTACACACGTTGGGTTGGGCACTTTAGTCATCCATGCTCCTGTAAACTTGTAAATAACTCCTATAAACTTGCTTCTTTACTAAACAATACTTTTGTAATTTTTTGATTTGTTACATTGTCTCTATATGAGTTAAAAAGATGTTTTTCATGTCTTGAGGGAAAAAATCATATAAGAGATTTTTATCATGAATTTTGAAACCCACAAATACTTGGCCTGTATTTTCTTAGCATCCATGGGATGAGGACATGGGATCTGGATTGATAAATCTCTCCTACGAAAGGAGAAGAAAATGCCCTAGTAACATTGGAAAGTCAAAGAGTAGAGCAGTGACTTTTGAAACTTCAGCACTCCCAGGAATCACCTGGTGAGACTTATTAAACACAGAATTGAAGGGTAAAATTAGTTCCCGGATCACTTGTGACCAGAGCTAAAAAAGAGAACATTCTGGTCATATACTTTCCACTGCCCATAAGAAAGTTTTATAGCAATCCCTTAAGGGAACTAATTTTTTCATCAATTGCTTCTGAAATAAATTTATCATCTCAGTGACAAGGAGACACAAGTGGTTGGTGTTCTCAGCTGAGTCCTATCTGGAAGCAAGAGGCTCTTTCTCCAATCTCTCTCAGTACAAATTGATGCTATAATGTTAAAAAAAATTAGTAAAACCCTTATTTGAGGATTATGGATTATAGAGCATTTCAAAAATAAAGATATGTTTGTTTCTTTTGAGAAGTGCTAAGGAATTAGAACTGGGTCAACAAAACATTGCTCAACCTGGATCCTTAGGGGATCTGCTTTGATAGGGATTAGACATTTGTGATAAGCATGCCTTATCCTTCTTAAAGAAAGGGCGCTTCTCCAAAGCTTGGAATGAGATGTTTTTGTCTTAAGTAGTTTAATCATTCTCCCAGGGCTTGTGTTTATACAATTAATGTGCTCAAAAACTCTATTAGTTTTTGTAGGCCAATAGGTTTTACCTAAAAATAGGGGTGATAATGAGAGCAGAAAGGCCGGATCTGATTTGAAAGTTCTGAGTTGGTATGGTATCTCAGTGGTTAGAGGTGCTTCCTGCCAACCCTGGCCATTTCAAGGACCCACATGGTAGACTGAGAGACTCAGATCTGAAAAGTTATCCTCTGACTTCCACATCTGGACTGTGGTATGCTCACACGCCCGCGTGTGCGCGCGCGCGCACACACACACACACACACACACACACACACACACACACACACACACACACAGAGGTGCATACAATCTAAATAAATAAATGAAGAAAACATGACACGGATAAGAGCAAAACTATACTGTATTTGTTTCTATATTCATTTTACTTAGAGAATCTTAAGCTCTTTTTGTTAAGGCCCTTACCAATCAGGCAATAACCAACCATGGTAGGCCATCTGTATTGCAATAGTTAAATTTGACTGTCATCTTGTCAGGATATAGAATCACTTGGGAAACACATTTTCTGGCATTTCCAGAGATGTCTAACGAAGGAAGAAAGCCTCATCTGACAGCACCATCCCATGGGTTGGGGTCCTAGACTAGATGTGAAGCAGGAAACACTTGACTACAGTATTCATCTCTCTTGGCTTCTCAACTACAGATGCAATGAGATCAGTTGCATCAGTCCCATTCAGCCATGTCTTCCCTGCTAAGGTGGACTGTACCTTTAAACTGTGAGCCAAGGAAACCTTTCAGGTTTTTAAGTTTCCTTTGCCAGATATTTTGTCATAGCAATGGAAAAAGTAACTAATACAGATGGTGAGACTAGGTATCTTTTGAAGGAAACTAATGGCGCCTTTGTGGTCTGTCCTGGTGTGGTAGCTTCATAGACTCTAGATTTACTCCCCCCTGTAATACATTCCTTCATGCTGTCATTGGAATTCAGCCTATCAGCTTAAGGCTCTATTTCATGGCACTATTGGGAGGTAATGGAACCTGTAAGGTGCAGAACCAGTGAGAGGGAGGAGTTAGATTATTGGGGATGAGCTTTTAATGGGTAGACTGAGGCCATGGTCCCTTTGCCTGTCAATATCCATTAGTTGAATTCTTTCTTGATGCTCCAACCTGACCCCTGGCCCAGTAGTTACAGAGTCAATTGACCATCACCTAAAACCTCTGAAACATCAGCCAACCCAAACCTTTTCCCCTTTTCAGATAATTATTGTGGGTATTTTGTTACAGTGATTGACAGTGTCATTAACACATTTATGTACTAAGAGCTTAGATGGAGAGCCATAAGAGCCAGCAAAGTGAATCAGAATAATTATTGTGCTTAGAGATTATGTGAGTGTAGAATATTGCTTACTTTTAGTCAAGCAACCAAGGTATATGTTGTTGCTCCCTTCCCAGGAGAGACAGTTGTATTCCTAAAAGTTCTACTATTGGGCTGAATGGAATCACTGAAACTAATATATGTTCATGATTTATGCTTGTCTCCCATTGATGGAGATTGGCCACCCAGACTTGTGATGTTTTACAGAAGCCTACTCTGAATCCCATTGTCTATTTTTACATCAGAACTGTCAGATTAGATCACATCAACGGAAATGCAGCTCAGAACCCAGTACACATCAATCACCTCTAATGCTATCAGGCATCCCACAGACAATTTCATATATTTGATCTGGGCTACAATATTTCCCATGCAAGGCATATTTTCATCCATCTATTCATTTATTTGAAGATGTTTTGGTTCTACACTGAGTGAAATGTAAAACCAGCTATCATTTCAAGTATCTCAGCCCTTCCTTCCACAGTATTTATATTAGAAGGGAAGACCAAATGTAGAGATAACTAGTGAGAAGTCGGGTAGGCAGCCTTGTTTATATCCACAGGAATTTCTGTAGAATTGAATCATGTCTTCTTTGAATTTAGGGGGTGGGGGTACAGGTTTTGTAACAGCCCAATAGAAATAGAGTCAACTGATCATTGCCTGAAATCTAAACTATCAGCCAACATAGGTCTTTCCTCCTTGTAAACTTAATTACTTCACATACTTTGTTACAGTGATTGAAAACTGATTAATGCACTTAGCTCATTATGGATTGTCCATCTAATTCTATTCTTTGTTTCTTTTTTCCCTGGAAGATGTGTGTGAACCATAGGATATGTAGCTGGCAGGAAATCTTTAAAGATCCAGTGTTGCTTAAAATCCAAGAAACTTGGGATCAAAGGACCCCCAATCCTCCAATGACTTCCTTCCTTTCTCTTCTCCCCTTGTCTACAACCAAGCCAAAGGGTCTCCAAACCTCACCATGTATACATATGTCTATTGTATTCACTGAAGCGTTGGGATCCTGTCTCTGCTACCCAACTGGCAGTACTATGTAATGGCACTGCATTAGCACACATGTTAAAGATGTAACTCCAGATAAAGTTCTTTCCTGGTGACTTTGCTACTTTCCCTGGTATTTCCAAAGTAAAAAATAAAATAATAAAAACAAGCAATAATATTTGACACCACATGGATGTGTTAGTTTGTGGTTCTTCTAGCTGCTACATTTTTTCTCCAAGAAATCAGGCCACACCTCATCATGCAGTCTCTTTCTTTCCAGGCGTTGTGTCCTTGAAGCCTTCTCAGAGTTCATCCTTTCCTTGTAGCTGTGAGCAACATCAGCTTCTCTCCAATACCTTGTCACGTGGCCTCCTTTGAAAACCCGTGAAAATGAAGAACCTGCCTTTGACCTTGAAATTTGAAGATTCCCCATTAAAGACCCCATTATACTGCACGTGGCTACAATGCTCTCACCCTTTCTGGCCTCCTATCTCTAGGTCCCTCCGTGGCTTGCTATGAGTTTGCAAGTCACCTAACCAAGCTCTCATAAGAGTTAATTGTATGCCAGCTCCTTCCTGCAAACCTGGAGACATTCCTTTCAGAATATACACAGAATCCCAGTGACAGTCAAAGTAGGACAATGCGGGTAGTAACAACCAAGCCACAATCTGTGGTTGCGGCTTCATCTCTGGTTGAGCATTTGCCTGGCATATATGAGGCTCTGGGTTCTGCCCTTAGTACTTTGAAAAATCAAGGGACAACTAGAGGAAAAGAGGGAAGGAAGGAAGGCAAAGGAAGGGAGGGAAAAGGAAGGAGTAGTTGATAACCCTTTAACCAAACATGGGTAGAGAGCAAATGACAAGCTAGATTACTTGAACCATGACTAACAGAAGTCCAGTCATTTGGGGACCTACAGAAATATTGGGATATGTTAGGAGACAGTATATGCTACCAAAGACACTGTAGTGGGAATGAACACACAAGACATGGGCTAGGAGAAAATACTGACCAATGGTATCAAGCACCTCTAACCCTGACACTCTGAAACTTCGGGGGGCTGTGAGTTGAGGGCCAGTTTGAGCTGTCATCTCAAAACAGCAGTAAAACCCTCAGATAAAACTGAAACATCAAACACAATCTCACTGTAAGGACAATAAACTTGGCCTCTGACGCTTCCATAGATGTTGCTCTCATTGGCTTTCCTGAAGTCCAACCGCACCAGACTATGGGTCTGAGAGTCTGTGGATACACCTAGCCCTCTCCTCATAGTGAAAGATGTGTCAGTAAATGATTAAATAACCAAGTTCTATGAGTGGAGTGGAGGTAACCTCAGAAGAAATTCAACAGAAGGTTCCAATCTGTTGAGTGCGGGACCAGTTTCTTTTTGCAGTAATATTCTTTACACTTCAAAATTTTCACATATTATATAATGTGTATTAATCATATTCTCTCACTTTATCTCCCTCTCAACTTCCTAAATTCTCTCTCTCTCTCTCTCTTTTAGAATTGTTTTTGGCAACCTCCTGAGTCCAATTAGTACTGTCCATGTGCAAATGTGTGTGTGGCCATCCACTGGGATGTGGGCAACCTAATAAGGACCACATGACAAAGGAGAGTGACTCTGCCTTTTTCCCCCGAAATTGCCAATAGGTTCTTGAAGAGGGTGTGGCTATGTATGCCTTCTCCTTCTCAGAGGGGAGTGTGGCCTTGCATGCCCTCCCCTACCCATGATGAAATGTTTACTGCCTCAATCCTGTGTAGTTTGTGTGCAAAGAACCATAGGTATTGTATGAAGTCACCATGTTACAGCTCCTCTTCCCATCCATGGGCTCTTAAATTCCTTTTGCCTCCTCTTCTACAAAATTCCTAGCACCTTGGATAGTGTGTATGTGGAAGGGAGTGCTGATGTCATTGACTCACCCACAACTGAGGACCCAGGCTTACCTACACCTCTTTGACACTACGCAGCAAACTGAAGCTTCTCATACAACAAGTTTCTATTCTCTGCCACTGTTCCAGCTTCGTCAGGACTAGCCAGGTTCCATTCAGAGTGAATCTAAATGCTTATAAAATAATCATGCTTGTATTAATTTGGAAGGCCATTCATTCTGCTCCAGTCCTATTAACCAATAGGACAAATCTGTGTCATAGTCACTTCCTAGGGAATGGGATGAATCCTCAGAGCTGGAAAGATCTTTGTGACTGTGGCCATGAATATGCTTTACTTTGGTGACCTTCACTTCCAAATCTTACCTATATCCATTTCCATCTGGAGTTCCAGAACTGCTTTGTCTGTCTGTCTGTCTGTCTCCCTCTCCCTCCCCCCCCCCCGTATGAGTCTCTGTGTGTGTGTGGTATACATGCATGTGCGTAAATATGCACAGGATACAGCTGCAAGTGCACACATGTCCATGTGCAGATAGAGGCCACTTCACCACTTTCCACCTTATCTTTTTAACATTTTATTGATTGTAAGTTTCACATCATACATCTCAGTCCCACCCATCTCCCCAATCCCTTGTATCCACCATCAACCTTTGTGACCTAAACACACACACACACACACACACACACAATATTCAAAGCATAGAAAACATCTCATCATGGAAGCTGTATTAGGTCACAGTGTGTCTCTCTGTCCAGACATCTTCACTTGCAATGAATGTTCCTCGCAATGAGCCATTAGTCTAGGTTGAGGTCTCTGACATAAGGAGATTGCAGGATAAATGTCAGACCCTCACTGGGACTCCTCTCAGATATCTTGTTTCTCGGTGTCACAGAGATCCTGAAGCTTTGAAGCAGCAGTTCTGGCCCTTTCACACACCCCACAGTTCACAGATGATGGAGATTTTAGGGTGGGTCAACTCAAAGCTTAGGGTGATAACTGAACTGGTCAGCCTACCACCCTATCTGTACCACCAAGGCGAGCTCACCAGCCCTGGTCTGGCTAGGTACCCAATGCCACCATTGGCAGGAGTCAGGGTCAGCTCTCATGCTCTCATGCCCTTGGGAGCTGTCTCATCTGTACCCACACCTCCAGAGCCAGCTTCACTATACTGCCCAGTCAAGGTGTGAGGCCTATTCTCCCAAGTACTGCAGCTTATGATGGGCTGGAACAGCTCTCCTGTGCTCAGGTACTCAAGGCCAGCTCCCCCATGCTCCCTGCACCAGGGACAGCTCTACTGTGCTTCCCAGATAAGGTACAGCGCTGCTCTCCCATCAGTGAGGAGCAGGACCAACTACTATTATCTAACTACTGCACATCATGAGGTGCCAGAGAGGTGAGGGCATCACACTTCCCCCAACTTCACCTCAGGGTAGACAAGCAGCATGGCTAAATCTCCCTGGCACTCACCCTGGAGGCTTGCTCTCCTATGCCCCCTCTACCAGGAGCAACATACTGTGTTGCCCAGGCAAGGTACAGTGCCTGGTCTCACAACCCCATAACTAGCTTTCTAGACTGTCTTTGGTTATGAAGGGCAAGGACACAAGAGGGCATCACCTCCATGCCCTGCACAGCCAGAGAAGTGGGAAAGTCAGCTCTCCCACACTCACACCTTCAGGGCAGGCTCAACCACATCCCTGTCACCAGTGTCAACTCCACTGTGCTGGCCTTGGCGAATGTGCATGGGCCATTCTCCCTAGTGCTGCCACCAGTGAGAGGTGATGTCAGCCCTCCAGAGTTCCACAACCACAGAGGGTGTATGTCCAAATCTATAGAATCCCTGGATATTCATGTGGCTCTAGGTAGCTGCCTAGAAAACAGTTATCCCCATGAGCTCTAGTGGCAATGTGAGCCATGCACAGCTACACTGACCCCTGCCACTGCATAGCCATGGACTTAGACGTGCCTCTCAGTAGCAGCACTGTCAGGACTTCACCGTAGCCTCAGGCAGCTGGGCTGGCTACTCACAAAAGGCTATTCCTCTTCTTCCTCAAGTCACCAGTTCCACCTCCCTTCACCAGACTCAAGCTCCTTTGCTTCTCTTTCTCTCCCATCTGTCCACTACACATTTGCACATTGATTGTAGTGGCTCCTGCTATAGGTGGGGCACATGGCCAGCTGGCCTCTGGGTGACCCCCTCTCTCCTTGACACATGGCATGGTAGCAAGTGGGTCTGTAATTGTCTATAGCCTTCTTGTGTGGCATGACAGCTAGCTGGTCTATGGATGTCTTCCCTTTTCTGCACCAAGTGGTGGTAGTGGCAGGCAGGGATTTGAGCATCTGAGAATCTTTTCCTGCCAGCACAGAGTGGCATGGAAGTGGACAGGTCTCTGGATGTCTTCCTTCTTCTGAACTGCTAGGTTTGATAGCAGACAAGGCTCTGTGTTTCTAAGGACCACCCATACTGTTTGATGTAGGGCATGTCTCTGGACATCTTTCCCAGCCTGCACAGTGAGCGTGTTGTGGTAGTCAGCAGGTTTCTGGATGTCTCCTGACTTTACTTTTATCCTTCAATGTCATCAGCACAGCCCTGGGCTACTGTGATGACTCCTTGTCATTGACCTCAGCACAGCAGTCAGAGGTCCGACTCCAAGGCAAGTCAGTCCACTTTCCTTTTGAACAGTTCTCAGTGAACTTGGACTTCCCCAGCTCAGCTACACTGGCTGGCTAGTGGGGTGCAGCAGTCCACCTGTCTCTGCTACCCTGTTGGCAGTGCTAGAATTATTGGTGTGTGTCTCTGTGGTTGTATTTTCACAAGGACTCTGGAGATTTTCATTTTAAGTGTGGAATTGGCCTTGGTTTTTCCCACCAACTGACTCTCATGTGATTTCTTCTCACTTTTTGGGGGGCTAGGGGGAGCATTTGAGATAGGGTCTCTTGCTCTTAGCCCAGTTTGGTCTCAAATTCACTATATATATTTTGTCTCAGAATCCCGAGGGCTAACAGTACAAGTGTGTGTACCAACACATTAGTTGTTTGGCTTTGAATCGAGATCATTCCAGTCTCTCAAGTGCTGGGAATAGAGGCATGTGTTTCCACAGCACACCTAAGTTTATCTATCCTAGTACTGACTTCCTGGTTCTGATTCCTTGTGTAATATTTAATTCAATCTTATGCTGTGGCTAGGTATTTTGCCTGCATGTATTGGTCTACACCAGCTGTGTGCCTGCAGGACCAGAGTCATGACTTAGATGTCAGGAGCTGGAGTCACAGACAGTTGCACACCACCATGTAGATGCTGGAAATTGAATCTGGGTTCTCTGGAAAAGCAGCCAGCATTCTTTTTTTTCTTTTTTACTAGATATTTTCTTTATTTACATTTCAAATGTTATCCCTTTCCTAGTTTCCCCTCCAAAAATCCCCTGTCCCCTCCCCTCGCCCCCTCCCCCTGCTCCCCAACCCATCTGCTCCTGCTTCCTGGCCCTGGCATTCCCCTATACTGGGGCATAGAACCTTCACAGGACCAAGGGCCTCTCCTCCCTTTGATGACCAACTAGGCCATTCTCTGCTACATATGCAGCTAGAGCCATGAGTCTCACCATGTATTTTCTTTGACAGGTGGTTTAGTCCCAAGGAGCTCTGGGGATACTGGTTAATTCATATTTTTGTTCCTCCTATGGGGCTGCAAACCCCTTCAGCTCCTTGGGTACTTTCTCTAGCTCCTTCATTGGGGACTCTGTGCTTTGTTCAATGGATGACTGTGAGCATCCACTTCTATATTTTTCAGGCACTGGCAGAGCCTCTCCGGAGACAACTTTATCAGGCTCCTGTCAGCCAGATCTTGTTGGCATCTTCAAGTGTCTGGGTTTGGTGGTTGTTTATGGGATGGATTCCCCAGGTGGGGCAGTCTCTGGATGGTCATTCCTTCAGCCTCTGCTCCGAACTTTGTCTCTGTAACTCCTTCCATGGGTATTTTGTTCCCCCTTCTAAGAAGGATCGATGTATCCACTCTTTGGCCTTCCTTCTTCTTGAGTTTCATGTGTTTTGCAAACTGTATCTTGGGTATTATGAGCTTCTGAGTAGCCAACATTTTTTTATTAGATATTTTCTACCTTTACATTTCAAATGCTATCCCGAAAGTCCCCTATACCCTCCCCCACCCTGCTCCCCAACCCACCCACTCCTGCTTCCTGGCCCTGGCATTCCCCTGTAGTGGGGCATATGATCTTTGAAAGACCAAGGGTCTCTCCTCCACTGATGGCCTACTAGACCATTCTCTGCTCCATATGCATTGTTCCCCATTCTAGGAAGAAACGAAGTATCCACCCTTTGGTCTTCCTTCTTTTTGAGTTTCATGTGTTTTGCAAATTGTATCTTGGGTAGTCTAAGTTTCTGGGTTGATATCCACTTATCAGTGAGTGCATATCATGTGTGTTCTTTTGTGTTTGGGTTACCTCACTCAGAATGATAGCCTCCAGATCCATCCATTTGCCTAAGAATTTCATAAATTCATTGTTTTTAATTGCAGCCAACATTATACACACACACACACACACACACACACACACACACACACATATATATATATATATATATATATATATATATATATATAATGTTTGTTTGTTTGTTTGTTTGAGACAGGGTTTCTCTGTAGCCTTGGCTGTCCTGGAACTCACTTTGTAGACCAGGCTGGCCTCGAACTCAGAAATCTGCCTGCCTCTGCCTCTGCCTCCCAAGTGCTGGGATGAAAGGCCTACACCACCACGCCCGGCACAGCAGCCAACATTCTTAACCCCCATGCTGTCTGCCTAGTCCCCTGAGTACCTTTTTAAAATGTTTTTTTTATTTTAATTTTATTACATTATTTATTTATTGTGCATGGACTTAGGGAGGGACACATGGCATGAGACTTGTGGAGAGGAGCCAGAAGGATTCTTGGAGGACTCAGTTCTTTCCTTCCACCATGTGAATCCTCAGATTGATCTCAGGTTATTGGACTTGGTAGCAAGTGCCTTCCATCTGCTGAACAAAACAAAACAAAAACAAACAAAACAAAACAAAACCCCCAAAACCAGGAGTCTCAATGCTGGGGCCCTACACAGCAAGTATTAGACTAATTAATTGGAAGCATGTTCTTTACATCTAAGTTGGTATTGTACACTGGTTTAAGTAGAGTGGGTTTGTGCGAGAGCATGCACGTGCACATGCACATGCATGTGTGTGCATCCATTTTTATCACTATTTAACACAAAAATCCCTGCCTCAGGACCTAATGTGCCATTTTCTTAATAGCTTTTCTATCATGCGAAGATCAGCACATCCCAATGCTCACCGCTTTGCTTCTCCCTTCTCCAGGGAGTCCCGCCTCTGAGGTAGTTATCTGGCAACAGAGCTCATTAATATGGGAAGGCATTCTGGTTTTAAATGGCTCCTCAGAACTAAACATGCCATCATTGAAGCTTCTCTCTCTCTCTGTTTCTCTCTCTCTCTCTCTCTCTCTCTCTCTCTCTCTCTCTCTCTCTCTCTCTCTCTCTCTCTCTCTCTCTGTGTGTGTGTATGTGTGTGTGTTTCCCTACAAACAATCAGGCTATAGAACAAGGGCACCACAGACAAAGCCTGCCCCTACTCCAACTTGGCAATGAAAGGCATGTGCTCTCTTCCATTAATAGACAGAAATGTCACCAGATCTCAGCAAGGCTGACTCAGGCCTCTGTGAGGAGGGAGACCCATTGAATCCCCACCCCTGCCCCACTTCAAACTGGCAGACAGTTCAGCCCCTGTGGCTCTCTCTTCGCCTGTCATTCCTGTTGATTTGCCTTCAAGGTGGTCATTCAGAGGGAGCTAGTAGAAAAAAAGGCCACTGTTGTCATTTCAGACAGGGACTCTGCAGTGGCTCTCCCCAGATCCAGCTCCAGCTTCCTCTTCTTTTAGCCCAGGGATTCCACTAAAATGATTGTATTGTATGCCCTGCGATGGTATGTCAATGGTCTTTTTTGTTGTTGTTGTTGTTGGTTTGTTTCCATTAAGAGGGACTCTCTTAAAGACAGATAATAACCTCTTCCCCTCAAAATAAATGACAAGCAGAGGCTCAGTTCGACGGCACTGTGGCTGGCCCTGCATCACAAAATTCCATTTTCCTCTCTGCATCGACTCTGTCAATCATGTGTTTAACCTTATTGATAGTCTGTGCTGCCTTTACCCTCTCCCCCACTGCCTGACCCCAGTCTTCCTCTCTCTTGGCACTTAATTCCAAGCTATTTGCATTCTGGCTAAAAAATCTGCAAAACCAGCAACATTCCCACTTCCCCCTCTAGATTCTGGGACAACAAGATAAAGCCCGTGTCTCTCACCTGTATGCAAAAGGTTGAGTTTATTACCATTTTAGAAGACTTCGAATCACAGAGACTTGTATCACTTTGGGGAAATTGAGGTACTGAGTGTGGCAGGAGAGGGCACAGAGAGCCACATCAGAATGACCATGCCACAGGCCAGCTGGCAACATGACTGGGGCTCTCTCTCACCACCAGAGCTATGTGTGAAGGACAGTATGTGCAGTGGTCTCCACTTGTGGCAGAAGGTAGCTGCTATAGAAATGACTTGTAAAGTGTCAGAATGGTTGAGGTTCAGGGCCTTTGAACATCAGACATTTCCCAAATCCATGAGTTACTTCCACCCTTTGGAATGTCTCTCCTTTCCTTAATTAACTGCCTCTGGTTTTACCACAATCTCTGTGTCCCTGGTTCAATTTTTTGTTCTAGGACAGAAGAAGCTAGAACCCTCAGCAGGTGCCCTCTGAAGTCTGATGGACACTGATAGCACTGAGAAGGGAGCAGAGTGTAAGAATGGGTGTGGGATAGGTTTTAGGCCAGTGAGGTGGCTCAATGAGTCAGGGGCCTTGTTGCCAAACTTGACAACTTGAGTTCAATCCCCAGAATGTAGATGGTGGAAAGAGACAACCAACCCAAGCAAGTTGTTCTCTGACCCTCACACTCATACTGCCATATAAGCATATTCCCGCACAACACAGCACACAATAAACCACCCAACCCATAAGAATAAGACATTTTAAGTGAAATATCTATCATTTTGTAATGAATCATCTTCAAACCTTGTTCCACCAAGGTCATTAATAATAATAATAACAATAATAATAGACAATAATTCTTATTGTAATGTGATCAACACTGTTAGATGTTCACCAAAGCTGGTATCATTTGCATGACTTTAGTTCAATATTAACTTAGCCCGCAGACAGGTGCTCACTTGTGATCCCTCAGGTCCTTCTTTTCAAGCCAAGCTGCTGCTACCTGCCTGTAATCGCAGTACTTGGGAAACAGAAGCAGGAGGATAAGGATCAGGAGCTTAATGGGTTTTTATGTGGGGTTCAGCTGTAAACACTCCCCAGCAGAGGGTCAACCCACATGAGACAAGAAGGAAATCTGGTCCAATATGACTTAGTAGCCAGTGATGGTTCAAATTTCTAGAGTCTGACACCAGGCAGTTTATTTTAGGTATATTTTAGTACAGTACAATCTGGAAGAAAAAAGAAGTTTCCCAGGTTTGCACAATCTCATGTGCATTATAAAGCTTAAGGCATAACTACATAAAAACTCTTTAAAAGTTGATATCACTTCTTCCACAAAGATGGGCTCTATAGATAGACATCATCTTAAGGGCCTGGGATTGAATCTGGCGTGGTTTCAGTCATACAGATAGCACAGAGGTCACTAGGCTGGTAATAACTTCCAGTCCTGGTTGTAAGAGTCTAGGAGAGCCAGGTGTAGCCTCAGTTAATATGAATAGTGTGTAAGCCACCAGGCTATTAATTACATTCATTCTCAGACTTATGGGCAGAAAACAGATTATACAGCTCTTTTTTTGAAGAGAGAACCCTGTGTCTTTTACATCCATGGTATCCCTAGTGCTTATCTGTGAGCATAAGGACTTCATGCTCTTTGCAGTTTTAGACCAGTTACATGATGTCTTGACTCAAAAACTTCAAAACAAACTAAACCAGAAAGGTACCCCTTGCCTCCCATTCCCATCCCCACAACACTCTGGTTATAAACATAAGGCCATGCCTGTAACTTGCTTGGAAGAAATGGAGATCGTTGTAGTGGGTTAGCTTGATGCTACTGGTTTTCCAATGCTAACACTGGTTCCTCAAGGTCTGGTTGCCCCAGAGATGAGAGAGTCCGCATTTAGACACAAGTGATGCTATGTGACCATGCCCACCCCCAAGTTATTTCTGATTGGTAAATAAAGATGCCGACAGTCAATAGCTGGGCAGAAGACACCTAGGCACATAGGCAGGTTTTAGAGTTCCAGGGCCTCAGAGATTGGAGGAGAACCATGAGGGAGAGAAGAAGGTGAGAAGGAAGAAAAAAATGGTTCTGGGTTAGGAGTCAAGAAAACATGGCCCTGAGGGCTGATCAATTGGAGTTAAGAGCAGCCCATATGAACACTGTAAGTAATAACTTGGGGTTATCGATAGGAAATAGATTTTAATAGCATAGAGAATAGATATCTAGTGCTGGGTAAGACAACAGATAGTCTAAACAGATACTTGTGTTTCTCAGGTGGTTCACACCATCATCTGTCCCTCCAACTATAGGGGTTCCAGCTTTTAGATTCCTCAGACACCAGGCACACACACATAGTACACACAAATGATATACACAATACTCACATGGTATACATGGTACACACATGGTATATATAGAACACACACATAAATGAATGAATGAATGAATAAATCTAACAATTTTTTATTAGAAATGGGACATAATAAAAGGAGACTGAAAGAAATAGAAATAATGTTGAGGAAAATCTAATCACTAAACTAAGTTTGATTTTCTTGTTCTAAATCCCTCATTTCCTCACATCAAAGCTACTCAAAAACCCAGAACAACTGGGCAGAACAACTGGGTCTGTGGTTGATCCTAAGTTCAAGGCCTTCCTAAGCTATGAGGTGAGCTCAGGCTAGTCTATACAAGTTTGTGAAGCAATATCTCAAAAATAAAATGCAAAAAAGTGCAGGGGTTTGGTTTAGTGGTGGCATGTTTGCCTAGCATACACAGTCCTGTTTTCAATCGCCAAAAACAGAAAGAAAAAAGATAAATAAGCAAACAAATGTTCAGACTTAATCCCCCAGTCCCACTGGTGACCCAGAATTATGAAAAAAATCATACTTTTTTTCCCCTTTCAGACATGTTATAATCAGAGACTCTTCTGACTTCACTGAGGAAATCTCTATTCCAGACACCAGTATTTTCTATTTTATTTGCTTTCCTATCCATTTATAGAGGTTTATTCTCCCCATACATTCTATTTTCTTATTTTCCAAATTTCCAGCATGAATGGATTCTTCCTTACTTGATAAATAGATTAAAAAGCTGAAAACATGGATCTGCAGGAGTCCTTTTCTAGAATCCCCCAGTAAGGGGCTGTGGGTGTGGCTCACATGTCTAGCATACTTCAGTGAGAGGCTGGGACATTGGCTCAGTGGTATATTTGCCTATTATTCCCAAGGTCCTGGGTTCAAGTCTCACCACAAAAGCAAACACAATAGAACAAGAAAAGATTAAAGGATTTAGAAAGAGCCAGTGAGAATGTCAATTTGTAATTAAAGAGTTCAAGTTATTAGGTAGTACTTTACACTTTAATTAAACCTCATGCAAATAATAAAATTTATGTAGGGACAAAAATTAAAGATCAGCCTTTCTGATGGCACCCAGGGAACAATCCAAAGCAGGCAGATATTGAATTTTCTCAAAGTTATCCAACTCATGAGTGAAAGAAACTACAGCTGGTAAGATCTGTGCATGTATAACATTTCCCCTGAGGCTCACCATTGCCTAGAAATCCAACAAAAACATTCAACCTTGTTAGTGTGAGGTGTCAGAATTTGAGATTTAACAGATAGCTCAAAATGTGAGAGAGAAGATGACACCAAAAAAGAAGGCTGTATAGTAAGTGGAGTCCTCAAATCTTTATATGATTTTAGTTTCATTTGGTTGATGTGACAGATGATATGACCAAAAAGCAAATTAGAGGAGGCAAAGGTTATTTGGTTTCTTCTTCTAGGCCACTGTCCATCACTAAGGGAAGTCAGGGCAGGAAGTCAATCAACATGGAAGCACAAATCATGGAAGGCCAGTGTTTGCTGGCTTGTTTACAGGCTCATTCTTAGCTATTTATCTTATTCAAACCAGGACTATCTGCCTGGGGAGTGGTGCCACTCACAGTAGTCCAGGCCCTCCTCCATCAGTAATGAATCAATATCATGCCTCATTAAATACTCCACAGGCCAATCTGATTTGGGCAGTCTTTCAGTTGAGACTGCCTTTTCTGGTGACTTTAGGTTGTGATGAGTTGACAGTTAAAGCTAATGAGGGTGCTGGATAAGTTTCCTACAATTTCTTGGCTGATATGTTATGCTTATGTTGAGAAAATGTAATGACGCTCAGAACAAAGTGGCAGCTAATAAGTTGAAAAAAAAAAAGAAAGAAAGAAAGGAAAGAGAAGGGAAGGGAAGGGAAAGGAAGGGAAGGGGAGGGGAGGGGAGGGGAGGGGAGGGGAGGGGAGGGGAGGGGAGGGGAGGGGAGGGGAGGGGAGGGGAGGGGAGGGGAGGGGAGGGGAGGGGAGAAGAGAAGAGAAGAGAAGAGAAGAGAAGAGAAGAGAAGAGAAGAGAAGAGAAGAGAAGAGAAGAGAAGAGAAGAGAAGAAAAGAGAAGAGGAGAAAGCATCTCAGTTGCAGGACTGGAGAGATGACTCAACTCTTGCAGGCACTTATTACTCATCCAGAGGACTCAAGATCAGTTTCCAGCACCCATGTCAGACAGTTTGCCACCACCTGTAACTCCAGCTCCAGGGCATCTCATGACATTATCTGACCTATGTGGGCACCTGTACATACAAGGCATACAAGTACACAAATGCATATACATACACATAAATAAAATACGAATATATAGATTTATAAACCAGAACCAACCAACCAACCAAACAAACAAACAAACAAACATCTCGGTTGTGACTTTGCCAGAGAAGAGGGAGACTTTAATTTTCCAATTACCAAAGTTTGATTCTATGTCTTTGTTAGCTTTAACTGTCACCTTGAGGTCACCTAGAATTATCTGGGAAGAGAATCTGAGTGCAAGAATTTCCCAGATCAGATTGGTCTGTGGGCATGTACACAGATGGGTTTTCTTGGTTGTTAATGATGTAGGAGGGTCTAGTCCATGGCTGAGGTATCATTCCCTAGGCAGCTGACCTTGAACTGTATAAGGAAGCAAGCCAAGTGCAAATCTGTCTGATAGCCAGCAAGCAGTATCCTTCATGGTTCCTGCCATACTACTTTGTCTATGAAGTGAGTTCCTTTGGAAGTGGTAATGCTGTGTGCAATAGCAAGCTGGCCAGTCTTCAAGGTCCTGACTTGACCACCCTCAGTTATTGACTTTGACCTGGAATTGTTTGCCAAGTAAACTCTTTCTCCCTCAAAGGGTATTTTATAACAGCATAGGAATGGAACTAGAATGTCCTGAGACTAAAATACAAATCAGATAGACATACCCTACTAAAGTATAAAATAAAACATTGATATGCTCAAAGTAATTAGCCTGCAATTAAATCATTCACTAGACAGAAAAAGCAACTCATCAATGGAAGCAACAGAATTTTGTTTCTGCATTGTAACACCCACATGTTTAGTCAGCACACAATAAACAATTACCGGACATGGAGAGAACAATGAAAGGCAATCTACAGTTGAGAGAAAAATCAATCAATAGATGAGGACCAAAGATAGCCTCAATGTTGTAATCAACAAACAAGGGCTTTCAGGAAGTAAGTATATAATCAATGACATAAAGTAAAAGATGAATGGAACTGAGAAGAATTGGAACATTTATAGAGAAAAGAAAGTACTAAAATTAAAATTTAAGTCCTAGAATGTAAAATATCCATAGTATTTGAAATACCAGTTCTATTGAAAGAGATGAATAACACGGTAGGCACAGTAAAAGAAAGTTATGGTGAATTTGAAAGGGGATGTAAGAGTGAAAGAAATGAAGAAAATTCTTCAGTATATGTATTATGACATACATTATTAAGGTCCTAGAAAAGAATAAAGATTAAAGGGTTGAGAAGCTATTGGAAGAAATTACTGGGTATAGGAGATTGTCATGAATTTAAGATCAGCCCAGGGCCACATTGTGAGACACAGTATCAAAAAACAACAAATACTTTAATAAAAATTAAATGGAAAGAAACTTGTGAGTTTATCACCGTTGTTATGCTGTGGGAAACCAAAGATGAAGAAGATGGTTCCAAAACATCCAAAGAGAAGCAATATGTATACACAAAACAATGATGGTCAAGAGACAAAGGAACAGTCTACCTAAAGTTCTATACCTACTAAAATTATTCTGTAAATGGGAAAACAAAATAAAGATATCCCACATTAAGAAAAAAGTGAATCATGGTCAGTAGACTTGAATGAGCAAACATTTTTGTGCCAGTTTGTGAGTTAACTAATTTCATATTGTATCTCCTTTTAGCTCTTGGTTTTGGGGGTATTTGAGTCTATCATTGCAGATGAAGCCACATTTGGACCCTGCTACTACTAGGAGTAGTAATGTGCTATGATAGGTGTGTTCATGATGAGAAACCAGGAAGCAGAGAAACCAGGCTGAAGTCAGTACTAGGTATATCCTTCAAATTCCCCCACTGAGCTATTTTTACCACTCAGATATCCACTTCCTAAAGTCTCTGTAAGTCTTCTAGATAGCACAGCCAAGTAGGGAATGGGCATACAAAATACAAACCTTTGTAGGGATGAGCATCTCAGATTCACATTGTACCAGGTTGAAAGAAAGAAAAAAAAAAGCAGACACAGTATTGGATCTGTGTAAAGGAATAAAGAGCATCCTACCTGACAAACACAGTTAGTGTTTGGCCATTGTCATTTATGTATTTGAGAATGCTTTTGCCCCTTAAAGCTAACCTGAAATTGTAAAGCTTCTGAAAAAGCCAGTTGTGGAAAATGTTTCAGCTGCACTATGCACACGTTCTTAGGTGAATTAGCCACTCCCCCCCCAATTTTCTATTAGATATTTTCTTCATTTATATTTCAAATGCTATCCCAAAAGTCCCTTATACCCTCCCCCCTGCCCTGCTCCCCTACCCACCCACTCCAATTTCTTGGCCCTGGTATTCCCCTGTACTGGGGCATATAAAGTTTGCAAGACCAAGGGGCCTCTCTTCACAATGATCGCCGACTGGGCCATCTTCTGCTACATATGCAGCTAGAGACACGAGCTCTGGGGGCTACTGATTAGTTCATATTGCTGTTCCACCTATAGGGTTGCAGACCCCTTCAGCTCCTTAGGTACTTTCTCTAGCTCCTCCATTAGGGGGCCCGTGTTCCATCCAATAGATGACTGTGAGCATCCACTTCTGTATTTGCCAGGCACTGCCCTAGCCTCACACAAGTCAGCTATATCAGGGACCTTTCAGCAAACTCTTGCTGGCATATGCAATTAGTGTCTGCGTTTGGTGGGTGATTATGGGATGGATCCCCGGGTGGGGCAGTCTCTGGATGGTCCATCCTTTCATCTCAGCTCCAACCTTTGTCTCTGTAACTCTTTCCATGGGTATTTTGTTCCCTATTCTAAGAAGGAATGAAGTATCCGTGTGTTGGTCTTCCTTCTTCTTGATTTTCCTGTGTTTTGCAAATTGTATCTTGGGTATTCTAAGTTTCTGGGCTAATATCCACTTATCAGTGCCTCTTTTGTTATTGTTGTTCCTGAGATAAAATCCCTGACAGATGCAATGAAAGAGTGGAAGGGTTTGCTTTGTCTCACAGTTCAAGGGTTCAGTCCATCATGGCGGGAAAGGCACAGGCAGCAGGGGCATGCAGAAGTTGACCACACTTCCTCCACAGTCAGGAAGCAGAGGGATGAATGCTGGTCCTCAGCTCATGTTCTCTTTTGTACACAGACTAGTACCCCAGCCTGTGGAATGTTGCCACTCATATTCAGTGTGTGTCTTCCCATCTCAACTAGCCCAATCTAGAACCTCCCTTTCAGATATACTAAGAAGTTTGACTATCTGTCAAGTTGATGATGTCAACAATCACACTAAGTGAGACTGAAGAAGACAGCACTGCCTGATTTGTTTGTACTGCAGATAAGTCATAAGATTGCACAAGCAATCTGAGAACAGAAAGTGAACAGAAGTAGAGCTAGCCTACAAAATCTCCAAGGCTGCTCTCTCTCTCTCTCTCTCTCTCTCTCTCTCTCTCTCTCTCTCTCTCTCTCTCTCTCTCCTGTCTGTGTCTGTGTCTGTGTCTGTGTCTGTGTCTGTGTCTGTGTCTGTGTCTGTGTCTGTGTCTGTGTCTGTGTCTGTGTCTGTGTCTGTGTCTGTGTCTGTGTCTGTGTCTGTGTCTGTGTCTGTGTCTGTGTGGTGCTCAAATGAATGAGCCTTTGGGAGACAGTTCACATTCATTCAAAACTCAGAAAATTATCATAGGAAGCAGAGAGAGGGACCTGGGGTGGGGGATGGAAGGGGGGGATGGAAGGGGGAGAGGAAAGAGGGCAGGATCAGGTAGAGGGGAAACAGGAGAGAATCTCAGAGGGCTAGGAGAATGAATGGAAATATGCAGCAGCAGGGGAATCTCTAGAAAGTCTCAGAGACCTCAGAGGTGAGAGGCTCCCAGGACTCAGTGGGAATGACCTTAGCGGATATGCCCAACAGTAGAGAACTAGAAAAGACCACCTCCAGTAGATAGAAAGGGCTCCAGTGGAAGGATGAAGCTACCCACCTACCTTTATAATTTTTTGACCTAGAGTTGTTCCTATCTAAAAGAAATGAAGGAACAAAAATGAACATAGACTGAAGAAAGGCCATCTAGTGACTGGCCTAACTTGGTATTTATCCCATGGGCAGGCACCAAAGCTGTACACTATTATTGATGCTATGTTATGCTTGCAGACAGAAGCTTAGCATTGCTGTTCTCTGAGAGGCTCTACCAGAATGTGTCTGAGACAGACGCAGACACAGCTAACCACTGGGCTGAGGTCAGGGTCCCCTGTGGAAGAGTTGGGGGAAGGATTGAAGGAGCTGAAGTGGATCACAACCCCATAGAAAGAATAACATTATCAACTAACCTGGACCCCTAAGAGCTCCCAGAGACTAAGCCACCAACCAAAGAGTATACATGGGCTGGTCCACGGTCTCCAACACAAATGTAGCAGAGACTGTCTTGTCTGGCCTCAGTGGGAGATGATACACCTAATCCCGTAGAGACTTGATGCCCAAGGAAGAGAGATGCTGTGGGGAGCGAGGTAGAGGTGGGTGGCTAACAGGGTTGGATGGGTAATGGGGGTGGAAGGGTGGGCAACCTCTCAGAGGCAAAGATGAAAAGGATAAGATGAAGAACTCTGGGAGGGAGAACGGGGGAAAGGAGCAATATTTCAAATGTAAATGAGTAAAAATAATTTAATTTAAAAAACCTCAACATGCCTGTATTAGTGCAACTTATCTGGGATGGGGTTTTCTGAGAAAACATATCCACTATGAGAGCTGCATTCAAATATGACTTATAGTATATTGGCCATGAGTTTAGTGCTTGTATATCAACAATACACAGTCATAGAAATGTGTTTAGACATAAATATACCTGAAACAAGATTACATTTTGGAAATTTTGTGATTAAGGGCCTATAGGACAATAGCCTTGCATTTTCTTCAGGAGTAGGATTTAATATCATTCAGTCTCCATAAAGACTTTATATAAAGAATATTATTGTGAATGATAAGAGATTGCTGTGTTTGGTATTCTAGTTTCATTTCTCCCACTATCAAATAGTAAGACAATAAAATAAAAACGACAAAACTTAAATCAAGGGATATAGGTGTTGTTTTTTTTTTTCAGCTCACAAATACAGGTTAAAATTTCACTACTGCAGGGACATTACAGCAGGAAGGGCTTGAGATGGTGAACATCAGCAGTAGGAGTTTGAGAATCATACCTATAGTTAAAGAGCAAAGAGACATGAACATATGCATGCTCAGCTGCTTGTTTATACTCAGCTTACTTTCTCTACTCATATACTGTTCAGGAACCTCTGAATAAGGAATGGTGACACCCATACTGGGCTGGGTCTTCCCATATCAATTAACTTGATTGAGAAAACTTCCTATAGATATGCTAATAGGCTAACACAATTTAAAACAATCCTTCATTGAGACTTTTGTCCCACTTCATTCTAGGTTGCATCAAGTTGAAAATTAAAGCTAATTATCACATTTGGCAAAATGGAAATGTCTAATTATTCTCTTAAAATTTCTTAAGGACTCATGATTATTAGGGGCTTAAAATGTGACTAATGCTTTGTAACATGTATAGATGCAAAGTATATAACAGCAAAAAACCCAAGTGATGGATTAGTGATGTAGTAGTTATATAGTTCTAATGCTTTGTATGAAGACATGCAAGAGAAAATGTAAGTGTATTGTGATGGTGCATAATTCTTAGAACACACACTATGAATAACTCAGAAGAGTTAATGTCTTAGGGTTTCAACTGCTGTGAGAACACACCAGGACCTAATGTAACTTGGGGACAAGAGAGTTTACTTCATCTAACACTTCCTCGTCACAGTTCATCATGAAGGAAAATTAGGGTAGAATTTAAGACAGGACCTAGGAGGCAGGAACTAAAGTAGAAACCTGATGACTGGCTTACTTCTCATGGCTATTTTAGCCTACATTTTCAAATACAACTTAAACCTTCCTACTTTGGGGTGGCACCATCCTCCTCTATGGGATAAGCCTACCCACATCAATTACTAATGAAGGAAGTGGCCCACAGGCTTGCCTACCAGCCACTGTTATAGAAAGATTTTCTCAATTGTGACTTTCTCTTGTCAGCTAACTCTAGCTTCTGTCCAGGTGACAAAATAAAATAAATAAATAAACAAATGAACAAGTAAAACAAAACAAAATAATAATAATAAAAATACCAAGCCAGATTTGGTAGTACATACCTTTAATACTAATATTTGGGATGGAAGAAGGACAGGTGGATATGTGTGAGTTTGAGGCCAGCCTGACCTACATAAGGAGTTCTAGAACAACCATGCTACATAGTGAGATCCTATCTCAAAACAAAACAAAAAGTTCAGGACAATTAAAACTCCAATATAAAAGGCATTTTAACAAATTTTAAAAATTTAAGGTAGAAGAGATAGACAAACAAAAAACAGATTTCAAGCAAAGAGAATGGTAGGCTTAACTTAACCACAATATCATAATGGGATTAACATTACACATAAAAAAACCCCTAAGATTCCATGTTGCAGCTTCCATAAAGTTATCATCCTCAACGTGGAAGAGGTGATGGAGATGTTTAAGGATTATCAGCTTTCCTCAGGAGGAGCACATCACCTGTACTATGTAAGTCTATAAAATGATTTACAAAAAACAATATTACAAACAAAAAATAAATAAAATAAGAGTTCTAGTCAGATTAAAAAAAAAACAACAACAATGAACATCGGATTATTGGCAACTTTCCTACCAGTGAATATCTACAGAAACATTTTAAGGAAAGCGTTCTAATTTCCTGTTTGTTACTATGAAAAACTACCATAATCTTAAACAAGTTAGGGGAAGAAAGGTTTTATTTGGTCACAGTCCATCACTGAAGAAAGTCAAGATATGAAGTCAAGCAAGTAATTAAATCAGAAACTATAGAAGAATGCTGCTTGCTGTTTCGCTCACTCTTGTATAAGACTGTTCTGAAATGGGAAGAAACATCTACTCACCCCACTTAGGGAATTAAGGACAAAATAAAGGTAAGGGCACCCTCAAACTCCAAGTTGGTGAATTGATACATTTTGCTGGGGTCACCTACAGGAATATGGGAGAAGGGTTACTTATAGGATCAGAATGTCTCAAACGCAACAGCATTACTAAAAGCTCAGCCTGGCATGGATGACATCTCAATAAAACTGGAAACCTAGCAATCACTGCACAACCTGCAGGCAGTTCGACAGGTTAGAGAGAATCCTCTTCCAGACCAGTTACTCAGCTGGCCTGAGCCCATTCTAAGCAGCTTGCCTTGTCTGAGAGTCTCCTTAGGAAGTTTCACTGTTTGTATATGCTTGGGAATGAGGGGCTTAGCAAATCTGATCAGTTTCAGGAATTTCCTGGAACTATTTTGAATTATTTCTTGAGCTTAATGAGCTTTCCTTGATGATAGAATATATCACCACCCCTTGGAATATCCTATTGTTTTATCCGCCTGTAAAAATCCTGTCTTAAACTATCCTTTTGTTCCCTTTAATATCTTGTAAGGAGTTTCCCTCTAAGAGGGAGGATTTTAATATTAAAGGAAACTACTACAACATGCAACTCACTGGTTCATGCTTAGGTATCAGCCCTAGACCACCTTCCTAGAGAATGATCCAGCCCACAGTGGGTTGGACCATTCTATATCAATTAAAAATTAAGACAGTCCCTCAAGTATATGCACACAGCTTAATCTGATCTGGACAATTCCTCAGTGGAGACTCCCTTTGTAGGTTACTCTGGGCTGTTTCAGCCTGACAATTGAAGCTAACCAGAATAGAAAGAAATATTTACTTTGGCTCATGGTTTCAGAAGACTGTGGTCCATCATAGTGAGAAAAACAGAATAACTTTGCCCATGAGGTTGGGAGTCTGAGACCACAGTTTTTTATATAGTATAGCATCATGAAGCAGAGAACAAACAGAACCAGGATTGAGTATATTCTTCAAGTATCCACCTCTACTGCCAACTTCTGCCATCTAGAACACTGTCATAAGGGTTCCCACAGCCTTCAAATAGTTCTACAAGATGAGAACTGGGTGTTTAGAATATGAACCCACGGGAGAAAGTTCATATTCAAACTATAAGTGAATTATCAGCAACAACAAAAAGGATGAATAAGTAAGTAAATAAATTACAACTATTTCCAAAAAAAAATAATCTAGTATGGGATGGGGATGTAGCCCAATTAATATAGTATTTGGCTTGTATGCACAAGGTCGTCGGTTCTATCTTCAGCACCAAATAAAATAGATACAGTGTTTCACACATGTACTTCCAACACTCAGAAGTTAAGGCAGAAGAATCAAAACTCGCCTTTGGGTACCTGGTGAGTTTTAGACCTGTTGGGGCTACATAAGAGACTATTTAAAAATTATGCAATGGGTTAAGTAAAATTCTTGTCATTACTAGAAACACATAAGGAATCATGTCTCCCATTTTCAACTCAAGTTGTATATTGGTCTAATCTCACTCTTGGCTTTTAGGATGAGAATGTCAATCATATGGTATTTAAGTGAGTTCTCTTGGTGTACAATGACTGTGCAAAACATAGCCACATTACCTAAATATGCTAGTGTGAAGCCTGGTGTATACTTTCACTGGAATTTTTTTTAAGGGAAAACAGACTTGTTTCTTATATGTTTCAGAAGTGATCAAGTATAAACGGGGGTTCAGGGGTGGCATTCAGTGCCTGTTTGATGGCTAAGAGCATCAAAAAGGCAGAAGTAAAAAATGGTTTTTTTGATACATTTCTCACTCATTTATTTCAGTGTGTGTGTGTGTGTGTGTGTGTGTGTGTGTGTGTGTGTGTTTGTAAATAACTTGTAAGAACTGTTTATCTCTTTCTACCATGTAGGTCCCAGAGATCAAATTTAAAACTCAGACTCAGTGGCTAGTATTTTTTCCTACAGAGGCATCTAACTGTGTCCCCCAAATATGAGCTTGATACCATGATTTAATAGCCACTTGATCCAAGCATCCTTGGCATTTCATGAGTTGTCTTCCTAGTTATTCAAGCAGAAAGACATCTCTGTTTATCAACATCCATAATATATATATCTTTGTTTTGTTTCTATTATTTGCAGCTGGTAGACATACAGCAAACAAATCATTTTCCAAATGATCAAAATCAATTGAAATACAACACAGCCATTGAATGAGCTTGTTTATAAATTCGAGCCCACTTCATTCATCCATGAGAAATCCTTGCAAACTCATAAACTGCAAATTATTACAGAGAACTGGCTTCAACATTTGCAATTGATGGATAGCCCTCATAAACTCTGTGCCCTCCAGTTTTCATATAACGTATGATGAAGGCCCAGAGAATATGCTCAAAACCAGTCAAGTTTCCTTCTAGCTGTTGTCCTTAGTAGTCTCTTTTTAATTATGACAAATCACGGATATATATGTGTGCGAGTGCAGGTACCCCTAGAGGTCTGGAGAAGGCATTTGTTCCCCTGGAGCTGGAATCATAGGTGTTTTTGAGTCACCCAGCATGGATTCAGAAAATCAACCTCTGGTCCTCTGCAATAACAGTATCATTTTTTTTTTTAATCACTGAGCCATGCCTTTACCCACTGACTACTTTTCTATGAAAGAGTCTTTGCTTTTGTCCTAGACTGTGCAATGTCTATCTCTTTGGGTCTATGTGTAGTGATCTTTACCACGTTCTTTTTCACTTCTTGGGAACCATAACTACTTATATACATAGAAACTAAAGCAAGATTGATTTCATGTGAGTACACTATAAACTGTCTTCAGACACACCAGAAGAAGGCATCAAATCCCATTGCAGATGGTTGTGAGCCACCATGTGATTGCTGGGAATTGAACTCAGGACCTCTGGAAGAGCAGTCAGTGGTTACTGAGCCATCTCTCCAGCCCAAAAGGTTGATTTCAAATAGATCCTCATTTGCTTGTCATTGATATTTTGAGATATTTGGCAAAATTAAGAATTTACATAACAATAATAAAATAACCCTTCAAGCTTCAAATGCTATTTCTTGGGAAATGCCTTATCTTATTTGTCTTATTTTTTTTAAATGAGATATATATATTTTAGGACTACAAAATGAGCTTGCCCATGCTTTATAGTCTTCAGTGGAGCTCATATTTTTGTGTAATGGGAAAGTATGGTTCTTACAACTGTTCATTACAACAGAGACAGATAAGACATGTAAAGACCACTGATTAATAAGTTAACACCAATGTAGGTATATGTTGCTTAATATTCACTCTGCACTCTCTTCATGAAACTGTGTTAGAGCTTGGGATATTACATATAGGTAGAGTGCTTGCCTAGAATCCCTCATTGAGGGGTGGGAGGCATGGGTCAGCAATAGAGTCCTTGCCTAATATCCCTCTATGAGTTATTAGGGGTGTTGTTCAGCAGTATGAGTGATTAGAATCTCTCAGTGAGGATCTGTAGGTATTTCTAGTGGTGGAGTTCCTAGAACCCTCTAATGAAAAGCTAGAGACATATTCAATGGTTGAGAACTTGTCTAGAAGCCTTTAGGGAGAAGTTGGTGATATGACATAGTGGTAGACTGTCCACCTTTAATGTACAAAGTTCTGGGTTCCACACAGAGCACTAAACCAAAGGTCAAAAGAAATGTAGGCAAGAAGGGAGCAAAGGAGGGAGATAGAAAGAGGGAAGCAGGAAGGGAGCGAGGAGGGAGGGAGGGAGGGAGGGAGGGAGGGAGGGAGGGAGGGAGGGAGGGAGGGAGGGAGGGAGGGAGAGAGAGAGAGAGAGAGAGAGAGAGAGAGAGAGAGAGAGAGAGAGAGAGAGAGAGAGGTAAAAGTAAAATAGCCACCATGTCATTCATTTATTCACACAGAACATTAAATTCTCAACAAATATTTGTTGGTTGGATTGAATATATATTGGAAAACAATTGCACACAGAGTATGATGGGAAATTACACTTCATACCTCACAAATATAAACAAGGTCATTTTAGAGAGTGGACTAGGGACTCTTAAAAAGAAGATATTCATCTGTCTGTCTGTCTGTCTGTCTGTCTGTATGTATGTATGTATGTATGAAGCGTGAGCAGGACTTGGTCCAAGGTGGAGGCTGATTAAGAACTTGGTGGGGGGAAACATAAGGAACTGATCAGTCTTGGTTATTTGTACTATCCCAAAGATGAAAACCTGCCTCCCTTTTGTTAATGTAAATGACTGGTGAGAGAATGTCACTGGGAAGAAGTAAAAAGTATCTACTCCAGACTTACAAAATCCCAATGCCAAGGCAAAGTAAAGTTCTACCACCATTAATCCTGGAGAATGAAGGTGATTATTGAGCATACTTACAGAAGATGGATCAAGGGCTACCAACAAGTGTGGGAGAATTCCATAGCAGCCATACTGGAAAGTTTCCACCCAGCATGGTTAGTGGCTTTCTTATAGTCACATAGGTGGGGCCCCTCTCAATTGACTTTCCTAGACTCTCTAGTACTTCATGAGACCTATGGCTACCTGCAATTGGTGTAGAATTCCATACAAATGGCTAAACTGTATCCCTAAAATCTCAGTTGATGTTCTAATGACTCTGCTCGACCCATCCTTCTGATAGAGAAAGCTAACAGTCAACAAACCTTGTGACGTGTTCTACAAGCAGTCACTGCTAATCTGATGAAGATGCTTTGCTCAGAGGACCACATTTGACAGCAATGACTTATGTTAGCTCAGTCTTGGTCCTGAGTGTGGGGTATGCATTGAAGAGAAAGAAGAGGGAACACATTGTAACCAGAGACAGAGACAGGTGTCAAGAGAGGAGAAAGTCAATCCTTTTAAGATTATAGCAAAAAATAAGGGATGGGGGTGAGGATGTGGAGGATGAGATTAGGCAAGTGAGTCGCTGTCAGAATGCAAAGAGACTAATATGCTTTAGTGAAGATCTTTGATCAGCTATAATGGGCAAAGGTCAAAAGAGAACATTCAAGGTCAATGCTGTTTTGAAAGGGTTATTTTGATAAATCACTATGGAAAACGGCTTGTAAGGGATGCCTGAAGCTAGAATGATCTGCAGCAGCTGTAGAAACTGTTCAAAGAATAGTGTCTGCATGTCTTGGAAGAGACCATGTGTCACTCACTGGTGTCTAGGCTGGTTAGGGGACAATGCTTGGAATACAACTAAGGACAATTAGAGTTAGATTAATGAAAAGTGGTCCATATACACGATAGAATTTCATTAAACCATAAGGATAAATGGATCCATGCCACATTTTTTCTTGAATTAAAATCCCAGATTGTGTGTGTATTTGTGTGTGTGTGTGTGTGTGTAAAGTATAAAGAAACAAAGAAGGTGAAATAAATAGGTTCACAGAATACAAGTGGGATGTGAGTGGCACAAAATGACATCAGCAAGAGGTAGGAATGGGAGCAAGGAAGATCATCCAAGTCAAGGCATGCCAGATGATCTCACGCATATCAGGGCTTTGTATGATAACCTGAGGTCAGATCGAACAAGAGGAAAGAGTAAGGGGTCTGGAGAAATGGCTCAGTAGTTAACTTTACTTACTGATCTCACGAAAGACCCGAGTTTGGTCCCCAGTACCCAAGGCAGCTCACAGCTGTGCTGATTGTTACTCTCAGCTCCAGGGAATCTGATGCCCTTACTCACCTTTATAGGTGCGCACGTGCACACAGCTACCTCTCTCAAGATGCATACACACATAATTGAAATGTAAAAATGAATTGCAATAAAAGTAACCTTTCTTTAAAAGGAAAGAATACAAAGAGGAAATTAGCAAGTCAAGAGTGTTTAAAGTATTAAAGTTTAAAGTATTAAAATACCTGAGTTCAAGCAGCCTTGTTCTTTTATTTGTAAAAATGTAGTTGAGCAGTTCTTCAGCATTCTGGTAGTACAGCACTCAGAGCTAGCATTAATTTCTTTTTCACAGTTTCACAGGTGGCCACTAGGACTAGAGGGGGAAATATGATCTCATCAAGGAGTTGAACCAATTTAGATCAGGAAACACACACACACACACACAGAGAGAGAAGAGAGAGAGAGAGAGAGAGAGAGAGAGAGAGAGAGAGAGAGAGAGAGAGAGAGAGAGAGAGAGAGGAGACCTCCATATATATGAATGTGTTGTGCTCTCTCTCTGTCTCTCTGCCTCCCTGTCTCTCTGTCTCTCTGTCTCTGTCTGTCTGTCTGTCTGTCTGTCTGTCTGTCTGTCTGTCTGTCTGTCTGTCTGTCTGTCAATATCTAATCTGTCTATTCCCAGTTTTGCTTTAAAACAAAAGGCAAACCTGTCTCTGTGAGCCTAGTGCCAATATGGGCACAGGATCACAATTGCCTGGCTTTGAAAATTCATGTAAAACATCCCTAGGGCTTTATCATTTTCTACAACTTTTATTTGGAAAAAAAATCAAGAACTTGTGTCTAATCTCCTAGGGCTATGCTAAAGAAAATGTGATATATCTTAAAACAACAGCTAAGGTGCACACTATAAACCACTTGACCAGGATAATCAAATGTCAACCTTGTTGCTTGTCCTCAAGATTACCTGTTTTTATCCATCAGTGAACATCTAAATGCCTATCTCTCTTTGTATGGATATTCACATTCATTTCTTTATTTTATTTTCGAGATTATAATTTACATTTCTCCCTTGCCTTTTCTCCCTCAAAACTCTCCCCAGTCTCCTTCATTAGGGCCATCTCTTTTTAAGTTTTTTAAACTAATTTTTATTACATGCACATGCATATATGCATATATGTACATATTACTAAATATACCCTGCTCAATCTATACAATGCTACCAGTATGTATATTTTCAGGACTGACTCTTTGATACTGGAGAACCAATCCATTTGCTCTTCTCTTGGGAAGGCCTCCTTGCCTGTCCCCAGCTTTCTTCAATTGCCTGTAGTTGTTTCTGTAGGGGCTAAGGTCTCATGGACTTTTTTACATCCAATTTTTCATGTCAGTTATTGCATGTATGTGTATATGTATACAGCAAATCCCACTATAGAGATAGCTATACATCCATATTTACTGCTGCTCTATTTGCAATAGCAAGGAAACGGAACCAGCCTAAAGGAGTAGATAATGATACTGTGGTGCAAATAAACAATGGGATTTTAATCAGCCATAATGAAAAGTAAAATTATGAAAATCTCAGAAAAACAAAGGAAACGGGAGTAGAATTATTGAGGTTACCCGGGCTCAGAATGACATAGTGTGTTCTTTCTCATATACAGATTCTAGTTTCTAATTCTAAATTATAGATAAATTTACCTTTATGTTATAAGAATTTTGCCTGTGTGTATGCATATGTGCTGCATTCATGCAGTGCTTGCAGAAGTTAGAAGAGGATATCCAAGCCCCTGAATCTGGAGATACCATGTAAGTGCCAGGAACCAAATTGGGATCTTTTGTAAGAGCATCAAGTGTTCTTGACAATTTGGAATTTTTAAAAATTTATTTATTTATTTATTTATTTATTTATTTATTTTCTTTTTATTAGATATTTTCTTTATTTACATTTCAAATGTTATCCCCTTTCCTAGTTTCCCCTCTGAAAATCCCCTATTCCCCATTCCCCCTACTCCCCAACCCAACCATTCCTGCTTCCTGGCCCTGGCATTCCCATATACTGGGGCATAGAACCTTCACAGAACCAAGGGCCTCTCCTCCCATTGATGACCGACTAGGCCATCCTACATATGCAGCTAGAGCCATGATTCCCACCATGTGTTTACTTTGATTGGTGGTTTAGTCCTAGGGAGCTCTGGGTGTACTGGTTAGTTCATATTGTTGTTCCTCCTATGGGGCTGCAAACCCCTTCAGCTCCTTGGGTCCTTTTTCTAGCTCCTTCATTGGTGACCCTGTGCTTCGTCCAATGGATGGCTGTGAGCATTCACGTCTGTATTTGTCAGGCACTGGTAGAGCCTCTCAGGAGACAGCTTTATCAGGCTCCTGTCAGCCTTGTTGATCTTGTTGGCATCCACAATAGTGTCTGGATTTGGTGGTTGTTTATGGGATGGATCCCCAGGTGGAGCAGTCTCTGGATGGTCATTCCTTCAGCCTCTGCTCTGAATTTAGTCTCTGTAACTCCTTCCATGGGTATTTTGTTCCTCCTCCTAAGAAGGATCAAAGTATCCACACTTCCTTCTTGAGTTTTATGTGTTTTGCAAATTATATCTTGGGTATTCTGGGCTTCTGGGTTAATATCCACTTATCAGTGAGTGCATATCATGTGTGTTCTTTTGTGATTGTGTTACCTCACTTAGGATGATATCCTCCAGATCCATCCATTTGCCTACAAATTTGAAAAATTCATTGTTTTTTAATAGCTGCATAGTACTCCATTGTGTAAATGTACCACATTTTCTGTATCCATTCCTCTGTTGAGGGACATCTGGGTTCTTTCAAGCTTCTGGCTATTATAAATAAGACTGCTATGAATATAGTGGAGCATGTGTCCTTATTACATGTTGGAGCATCTTCTGGATATATGTCCAGGAGTGGAATTGCTGTATCTTCTGGTAGTACTCTGTCCAATTTTCTGAGGAACTGCCAAACTGATTTCCAGGGTGTAGGAGTGTTCCTCTTTCTTCACATCTTGGCCAGCATCTGCTGCCCCTGAGTTTTTGATCTTAGCCATTCTGACTGGTGTGAGGTGGAATCTCAGGGTTGTTTTGATTTGCATTTCCCTGATGATTAAGGATGCTGAACGATTTTTCAGGTGCTTCTTGGCCATTCGGTATTCCTCAGGTGAGAATTCTTTGTTTAGCTCTGTAATCCATTTTTAAATAAAGTTATTTGGTTTTATGAGAGTCTAACTTCTTGAGTTCTTTGTATATATTAGATATTAGCCCTCTATCAGATTTAGGATTGGTAAAGATCTTTTCCCAATCTTTTGGTTGCCTTTTTGTCTTATTGACATTGTCTTTTGCTTTACAGAAGCTTTGCAATTTTATGAGGTCCCATTTGTTAATTATTGATCTTACAGCACAAGCCATGGTTGTTCTGTTCAGGAATGTTTCTCCTGTGCCCATATGTTTGAGGCTCTTCCCCACTTTCTCCTCTATAAGTTTCAGAGTCTCTGGTTTTATGTGGAGTTCCGTGATCCACTTAGACTTGAGCTTTGTACAAGGAGATAAGAATGGATCAATTCACATTCTTCTACATGCTTACTGCCAGTTGAGCCAGCACCATTTGTTGAAAATGCTATCTTTTTTCCACTGGATGGTTTTATCTCCTTTGTCAAAGATCAAGCAACCATAGATGTGTGGGTTCATTTCTAGGTCTTCAGTTCTATTCCATTGATCTACTTGTCTGTCACTGTACCAGTACCATGCAATTTTTAATCACAATTGCTCTGTAGTACAGCTTGAGGTCAGGCATGGTGATTTCCCCCAGAGGGTCTTTTATTGTTGAGAATAGTTTTTCCTATCCTAGGTTTTTTGTTATTTCAGATGAATTTGCAGATTGACATTTCTAACTCCATAAAGAATTGAGATAAAATTTTGATGGGGTTTGCATTGAATCTGTAGATTGCTTTCGGCAAGATAGCCATTTTTACTATATTGATCCTGCCAATCCATGAGCATGGGAGATCTTTCCATCTTCTGAGATCTTCTTTGATTTCTTTCTTCAGAGACTTGAAGTTCTTATCATACAGATCTTTCACTTCCTTAGTTAGAGTCACACCAAGGTATTTTATATTATTTGTGACTATTGTGAAGGGTGTTGCTTCCCTAATTTCTTTCTCAGCCTGTTTATCCTTTGTGTAGAGAAAGGCCATTGACTTGTTTGAGTTAATTTTATATCCAGCTACTTCACTGAAGCTGCTTAATAGGTTTAGGAGTTCTCTGGTAGAATTTTTAGGGTCACTTATATATACTATCATATCATCTTCAAATAGTGATATTTTGACTTCTTCCTTTCCAATTTTTATCTCCTTGACCTCCATTTGTTGTCTAATTGCTCTGGCTAGGACTTAAAAGTACTATATTAAATAGGTAGGGAGAGAGTGGGTAACCTTGTCTAGTCCCTGATTTTAGTTGGATTGCTTCAAGTTTCCCTTCATTTAGTCTGATGTTGGCTACTGGTTTGCTGTATATTGCTTTTGTTATGTTTAGGTATGGGCCTTGAATTCCTGATCTTTCTAAGACTTTTATCATGAGTGGGTGTTGAATTTTGTCAAATGCTTTCTCAGCATCTAATGATATGATCGTATGGTTTTTGTCTTTGAGTTTGTTTATATAGTGGATTATGTTGATGGATTTCTTGATATTGAACCATGCTTGCATCCTTGGGATGAAGCCTACTTGATCATAATGGATGATCATTTCGATGCGTTCTTGAATTCTGTTTGCAAGAATTTTATTGCGTATTTTTGCATTGGTATACCTAAGGGAAATTGGTCTGAAGTTCTCATCTTTGTGTGGCTTAGGTATCAGAGTAATTGTGGCATCATAGAATGAATTGGGTACATTCTGTTTCTATTTTGTGGAATAGTTTGAGGAGCATTGGAATTAGGTCTTCTTTGAAGGTCTGCTAGAACTCTGTACTAAATCCATCTGGTCCTGGGCTATTTTTGGCTGGGTGACTATTAATGACTGTTTTTATTTTTTTAGAGGATATGGGATTGTTTAGATCATTAATCTGATCCTGATTTAACTTTGATATCTGGTATCAGTCTAGAAAATTGTCCATTTCATCCAGATTTTCCAGTTTTGTTGAGTATAGGCTTTTATAGTAGGATCTGATGATTTTTTTTTTTATTTCCTCAGATTCTGTTGTTATGTCTCTCTTTTCATTCCTATTTTGTTAATTAGGATACTGTCCCTGTGACCTCTATTTAGTCTGGCTAAGGGTTTGATCTATCTTGTTGATTTTCTCAAAGAACCAGCTCCTGGTTTGGTTGATTCTTTGCATAGTTATTTTTGTTTCCACTTGTTGATTTCAGCCCTGAGTTTGATTATTTCCTACCATCTACTCCTCTTGGGTGAATTTGCTTCCTTTTATTCTAGAGATTTTAGGTGTGCTGTCAAGCTGCTAGTGTATGCTCTCTCCACTTTCTTTTTGGAGGCACTCAGAGCTATGAATTTTCCTCTTAGGACTGCTTTCATTGTGTCCCATAAGTTTGGGTATGTTGTGGCTTCATTTTCATTGAACACTAAACAGTCTTTAATTTCTTTCTTTACTTCTTCCTTGATCAAGTTATCATTGAATAAAGTGTTGTTCAGCTTCAACATGTAAGTGGGCTTCCTATTATTTATGTTGTTATTGAAGATCAACCTTAGTCTGTGGTGATCTGATAGGATGCATGGGGTTATTTCAATATTTCTGTTGAGGCCTGTTTGGTGACTGATTATATGGTAAATTTTTGAGAAGATACCATGAGGTGTTGAGATGAAGGTATATCCTTTTATTTTAGGATAAAATATTCTATTGATATCTGTTAAATCCATTTGTTTCATAACTTCTGTTAGTTTCCATGTGTCTCTGTTTAGTTTCTGTTTTCATGATCTGTTCATTGACAAGAGTGGGGGTGCTGAGGTCTCCCCACTATTATTGTATGTGGTGCAAGGTATGCTTTGAGTTTTACTAAAGTTTCTTTAATGAATGTGGATGCCCTTGCATTTGGAGCATTGATGTTCGAATTGAGAGTTCATCTAGGTAGATTTTTACCTTTGATGAGGATGAAGCTCTCCTTCTTGTCTTTTTTGATAACTTTAGGTTGAAATTTGAATTTATTCAATATTAGAATGGCTACTCCAGCTTGTTTCTTGGGACCATATGCTTGGAAAATTGTTTTCCAGCCTTTTACACTGAGTTAGTGTCTGTCTTTGTTCCTGAGGTGGGTTTCCTGTATGCAGCAAAATGTTGGGTTCTGTTTATGTAGCGAGTCTGTTAGTCTATGTCTTTTTATTGGGGAATTGAGTCCATTCATATTAAGAAATATTAAGAAAAAGTAATTGTTGCTTTCTGATATTTTTGTTGTTAGAGTTAGGATTCTGCTCATGTGGCTATCTTCTTTTAGGTTTGTTGAAAGATTACTTTCTTGCTTTTTCAAGTTTGTAATTTCTGTCCTTGTGTTGGAGTTTTCCCTTTATTATCCTTTGAAGGGCTGGATTCGTGGAAAGGTATCATGTAAATTTGGTTTTGTCATGGAATACTTTGGTTTCTCCATCTATGGTAGTTGAGAATTTTGTTGTGTTCTCTTAGGGTCTGTATGAAATCTGTTCAGGATCTTCTGGTTTTCACAGTCTCTGGTGAGAAGTCTGGTGTAATTCTGATAGGTCTGTCTTTATATGTTACTTGACCTTTTTTCCCTTACTACTTTTAATATTCTCACTTTGTTTAGTGCATTTGGTGTTTTGATTATTATGTGATGGGAGGAATTTCTTTTCTGGTCCAGTCTATTTGGAGTTCTGTAGGCTTCTTGTATGTTCATGGGCATCTCTTTCTTTAGTTTGGTGAAGTTTTCTTCTATAATTTTGTTGAAGATATTTACTGGCCCTTTAACTTAAAAATCTTCATTCTCATCTATACCTATTATCCTTAGGTTTGGTCTTCTCATTGTGTCCTGGATTTCCTGGATGTTTTGAGTTAGGATCTTTTTGCATTTTGCATTTTCTTTGATTGTTGTGTCAATGTTTTCTATGGAATCTTCTGCACCTGAGATTCTCTCTTCCATCTCTTGTATTCTGTTGGTGATGCTTGCATCTATGGCTCCTGATTTCTTTCCTAGGATTTCTTTTTTCAGAGTTGTCTCCCTTTATGATTTTTTTTATTGTTTCTACTTTCATTTTTAGATCCTGCATCATTTTGTTCAATTCCTTCACCTGTTTGCTTGTGTTTTTCTATAATTCTCTAAGGGATTTTTGTGTTTCTTCTTTAAGGGCTTCTACCTGTTTACCTGTGTTCTCCTATAATTCTTTAAGGAATTTTTGTGTTTCCTCTTTAAGGGCTTCTACCTGTTTAGCTGTGTTCACCTGTATTTCTTTAAGAGAGTTATTAATGTCCTTCTTAAAAATCCTCTATCAGCATCATGAGATATGATTTTAAATATGAATCTTGCTTTTCCAGTGTGTTGGGGTATCCAGGACTCACTGTGGTGGGAGTACTGGGTTCTGATGATGTCAAGTAGTCTTGGTTTCTGTTGGTAAGATTCTTGTGTTTGCCTTTCACCATCTGGTAATCTCTGGTGTTAGATGTTCTTGCTGTTTCTGGCTGGAGCTCTTTCCTCCTGTGAGTCTGTAAGCTTGTGTCAGCACTTCTGGGAGACCAGTGCACAAAGTGCTGAGGATCAGCCCCACCTCCTAGCTACAGATGTAGGCCAGTAGGACCCTGTCCCAGAAGATCTGCTGCTTCTGAGGCCTGTACTCTCCTGAGTGGACTGGCCTTAGTGAGTCACCGGAGAGAAAGTGGTGACCTTCCTTGAGTCCTGGGGTCAGAGCACTCTCTGGAAGGAAGCTCTCCTCTGACAGGGAAGGTGCATAGAGGACTGAGGATCAGATCCACCTCCTGATTGCAGGTGTAGACCCATAGGACTCTGTGCCACGACAATTTAAAATTTTTATATGTGGGTATCTATATACCAGTAGATATGGGTAGAGGTCAGAGACTAAATAAGGGTCATGAAAAGAAGAAAGAGGCTTTAAGAGTTGGGGTGAGATGGGGCTTGAGAGATGGCTCAACAGTTAAGAGCATTGGCTGCTTTTCCAGAGGTCCTGGATTCAATTCCCAGCAGCCATATGGTGGCTCACAACAGTTTTTAATGTGATCTGATGTCTGCTTCTGCTGTATTTGAAGATAGCAACAGTGTATTCATATACATAAAATAAATAAATGAATCTTTTTTAAAAAAAGTTTGGGGTTTGTTTTATTGACTATATCCTTTGCCTTACAGAAGCAAATCTGCAACATACAGATTGGGGGAAAAATACTAACCCCACATCTGATAGAGGGCTAATATCCAAAATATATAAAGAACTCAAGAAGCTAACCACCAAAAAAACCAAATGACCCAATCAAAAAATGGGGTATAGAAATAAACCGAGAATTTGCAACAGAAGATTCTCCAATGGCCGAGAAGCACCTAAAGAAATGTTCAAAGTCCTTAGTGATCAGAGAAGTGTAAATCAAAACAACCCTGAGATCTGCCTCACACCAACCAGCATGGCTAATATCAAAACTTCAGGTGACAGCACATGTTGGTGAGGATGTGGAGAAATAGGAACACTCCTCCATTGCTGGTGGGATTGCAAACTGGTACAACCACTCTGGAAATCAATCTCAAGGTTCCTCTGAAAATTGGAAATAGATCTACCTGAAGACCCAGCAATACTGCTCTTAGGAATATAGACAAAAGATGACCCACCATGCCACAGGGACACATGTTCCATTATGTTCATAGCAGCCTTATTTGTGATAACCAGAAGCTGGAAACAACCCAGATATCCCATGAAAGAAGAACAGATACAGAAAATGTGGTTCATTTACACAATGGAATACTACTCAGCTATTAAGAATGAGGACATCCTGAGTTTTGCAGGCAAATGGATGTAACTAGAAAATATCATCCTGAGTGAGGTAACTCAGACCCCAAAAGACATGCATGGTATGTAGTCACTAATAAGTGGATATTAGCCAAAAATTTTAAAAGTACAGAATACCCAAGATACAGTACATAGAACTCAAAAAGGTCAACAAGCTGAAGGGCCCAAGTGAGGACTCCTCAGTCCCATTTGGGAGGGAGAAGAAAGCAATCAGGAGGTGGGGAAGGATGGAGGGACCTGAAAGGAAAAGTGGATGGGGAGGTGGAAAGAGGAGAACATGATCTGGTATTGGGTGAAGAAAACTGACTGAAGCCCTGAGGGACAGCAGAAAGAATGAAAACAGGCAACTTTGGGAAGATGAGAGACTCTCAGAACTCAAAGGGAGGGACCTTAGATGAAATGTCTGATAGTAGGGAGAGGGAACTTATAGAGCCCACTTCCCAGCAGGAAGACAGGGCATCAAGTGAGGAAGGGGATTGCCATTCCCACAGTCACAAGTCTGACCCATAATTGTTCCAGTCTGAAAGAACTGCAGGGATGGAAATGGAGAAGAGCCTGAGTAAAAGAAGGTCCAGCAACAGGCCCAAAGTGGGATCCAGCTCAAGGGGAGATCCCAAGACCTGACACTATTATTGAGGCTATGGAGAGCTCACAAAAAGGGACATATCGTGATCGCACTCTGAAAGACCCAACAAGTAGCTAAAAGGTTCAGATGCAGATATTTGCACCCAACCAATGGACAGAAACTGCTGACCCCTGTGGTTCAATTGGGGAAAGGATGGAAGAAGCTGAGAAGGAGGGTGACCCTGTAGGAGTACCAGCAGTTTCAATTAACCTGGACCCCCGAGATCTCTTAAACACTGGACTACCAACCAGGCAGCATACACTGGCTGATGTGAGACCCCCAATATATATATATATATACATATACATATATATATAATTTATATATTATATATTATATATATGTATATATATATATATATATATACATGCTGTGAGAACTGCTGGGTCTGGGTACAGTCAGAGAAGATACACCTAACCCTCAAGAGACTGGAGGCCCCAGGGAGTTTAGAGGTCTGGTTGGGTGGGTAGTGGGTGGTGGGGGCATCCTCATGGAGACAAGGGATGGGAAGGAGGTACGGGATGTGGAGCAGTCTGAGGGTACATGGGGATGGAGAATAAAATCTGGAGTGTAAAAATAAATAAATAAATAAATATAGATAGATAGATAGATAGATAGATAGATAGACAGACACAAAAGTGTTGGGGTAAGCAGGATCACAGAGCATGTGAATATGGGAAGGAGAGTACTGGGAAGGATGGGTTTGAGCTGGAATGTGGAGACATGGAAGTCAAGGAGAACAGAGGGTATGGGGAAGGATCAAAGGAAATGCATTACTATATAGGAAAATGCAGTAAGGTTTCATTTACTTCATATGCCAATTATATGCCATAAGGTTGCTAATTAAAAATAAAATGGAATAAAATTATATTAAATGTACTAGTATGGTATGTGTGTGTGCATGCATGTGTGTGTGTGTGTGTGTGTGTGTGTGTGTGTGTGTGTGTGTGTGTGATTATATACCTATCATATTACATCCAAAGTTAGGTGACATGGCTCATTATTGGCATCAGAAATAATACACTGAAATCTGAATAATTTTATTCTCCACTTCACTTCTTATTATTAGAATGTGCACATGCAGAAATTGCATTCTCAGTTGTGAGCATTAGCACAATCAGTTTCTTTTTATTCCCTTAACACCCCCCTCTGTGGAATTCTACCCACCCTCACATCAGGATAGAACTTGTGATCATCAACAATCCCTTAGGAGAGCTACAACTCTGAGTACACTCTGCCATAATTACAGGCTTCCACCAAGCTTAGTAGCATGCTCATGTTGGCACTGAAGGTGTGACAACAGAATCGCAAATTAAAGGCCATACTTGGCTGTATAGTAAGACTTAGTCTCAAAATAAACTAACAAATATGCATCTGTTTAGTTTTATAGATTTCCTATGAGTGTGGAATCTATGTTAGGGCAGAGACTTGGGTTCACAGTAGCAGACATAGGTATATACCCCATGAATGCTGGATGAATGAACCCACAAGAGTCTGAATGAAGCATCCTGTCCCTGAAGAAACATATTACAGTAAACCTCCTTGTATCCTATGGCTGGAGTGATGGCTCAGTTGGTAAGGTGCCCAATGTGCAAGCATGAGGGTCTGAGTTAAATTTACAACATTCATGTAAGAGCCAGGCATAGTGAAGTGTGTCTGAAATTCCACCACTGGGGAATCAGAGGAGAATCTGTGCAGCCAACTGATCTGTAAATTTAGCATAACTGGCAAGTCCAAGATCCCATGGAGAAAGCCAGTCTCAGAAAAATAATATAGACAGCTTCAGAGGAGCAGTACCCAAGGCTGACCTCTTGTTATTTGACTTAAGATCAAGAAGACAAGTTTGACCTCTCATCCTCAAGAAGCCAATTAAAAGAGTCAAGTCAATAGTGAAAGGGGGAAAAAGATTTATTCAATATGGCCACATTGGGAAGAGGGGAAGAGAGAGATCCAGCAATAACTGGAAGTCTGTCTTTAGGGTTCTGGCATGAAGTTAAAGTTTAAGTAGAGGGCCAGAGGTATACATGTCTAAGCAGTTATCATTTTTTTAGTGCTCCGCTGCTGCAAGGTGGTCTGGCAAGTTGCAAATCTCTTTTGGGAGACAGGTGTCTATCTGGTTGGCCCAGGCTTTAAGCCTCTCTTGTCCAAGTATAAGATTACTGGGAGAATTTTAATTTCCTGGGATCCTTTTTTTTTAATAGTCTGAAAGCCCAAGCTCTGGACACAAGTGTCTGTATAGAATGTCTTCATCTTGACAGTCCAGTTGCACTCTGGTGTATCCATATGCAGATATGCACTCACACATACCTGAATGTGCATGGTGCCTTACATGCCAAAATCTAATCTTCTCTCTGACTCTCATTGGAGTACAATGTGGTCCCTGTCCTTTGGTTCTCATGTCCTACCATGTTGACAGGCTGGCAGGATGGCAGATAGGATGGCTGCATTAGAAACAGCCAGTCAGCTTCCTGTAGAAGAAACCTGTAGCAGCCTCAGTACTAAGTCATACTTTGTTCAAGTAATGGCTCTCTTTACAGGTCACTCATTGCATCCTGGGAGACCCTCAAAAGCTTGGGAGTAAAGCAATGAGAAGGGCAGTCTCTCTTCATTACCATAACAGGACTGAGTTTGAACCTTGAAACTTCCAGCGTTATAATTTCCAATTCAGTAGCTGATTCTGGGTGAACTGTGGGTGCACTGCTTTGTAAAGATGTGCTCTCTAAATGCATCTGAACAGGCTGTTTCTTCCCTTAGATACATCCGACTCCCCACTGTTCTGGGTGATAGAAATATATAGAGTCCTGGTCAACCATGCACATTTTTATACATTTATCCAACAAATTCAGCCAATTTTCTACTGTGAACTTGGTTTACTTCATACTTCACTTCCTTTAATGAAGGTTCCCCTAAGTTTATCAATCTAATTAATGACTTAGCTCTACTGAGGGAGAGCTATCAAGACTTAGTCTTTGCTCATTCCAGGTATATTAGGAAGTTGTCCAGCTGTCTGTTTTCTTAATTGCATTTTCATTGGATACTAATCTCTCTCTCTCTCTCTCTCTCTCTCTCTCTCTCTCTCTCTCTCTCTCTCTCTCTCTCTCTCTCTCTCCCCTTTCTCTCCTCTCACATTTTTAATTCTCATAAAATAAATTAAAATTGATCAGAGTCAGAACATGGATTCTGACAGACTTAACAAGCCTGTCTTAGGTGTCTGCCTATAACAGGTCAATTAAACAAATAAACAGTAGTGTAAAGCAGAAAGGGGATATTTATTTAATGTGTATAGATTGAGAGGAGGAAAAATGAGGTCTTACTAAGTCACTCTTCATGGTCTTAATTTGAGGTTTAGGTTTAAATAGAGGAAAAGACATTTACATGGCTCAGCAGTCCGGGTTAAGGTGAATTTTAGCCACCATCATCTCAGTTCCATTCTTTTCTTTATGGTTCCTTGACAAGTTGTCAACACCGTGTGAAATCTTTCCAGGAGAGATAATCTCCCCCTCTGGCTGGCAGCAGGCTGTAGCCATTTTCTTCTCACAGCATGGGATGTCTGGCCAAATTTCAATTCTTGGAGTCCATTGTTTCAATAATCTGATGGCCAAAGGGAGGATTCAAGAGCATCTTCAGAGTATATTTATTCCTTCTTTGGACAGGGTGGTTACAAGCCAAGAAACTCAACTTCAGCTCTGAGAAGCAGCCTGGTCTCCTTGGAGACTTCAGGGACATGTGAAAAAGTGAGGCATCAGGTGACCCCATGAGAGTACCCATTCAGCTGAGATTAACACACACTGTCTCCTACTGAGCTCGTTAGAGCACTGGTTACATAGACTATATTAATACCCCTGAGAGGCTTCCTCCTTTCACTCCACATCATGAGAAAAATGTCGCTTCTCCCTCTCAGCAAGTGTCATTGTCCAGGAGGGGAGGAGGGAGGAAAAGTCTCTTAATTTACTCCACTTCATACAAAAAGAAAAGGATGCTTCCCAGAACCAATTTGGTTCCAGAAAATATGTACCAGGGTCATGCACATTGCCCATATTTAAGGTCACATAGTCCTTTCCTCAGCTCAGGATGTACCATTACAAGGTCCCAAGATAGGCATACAAGGACTTAGGAAGATGGAAGCCAAAAGGGAATTCATGGTCTTTTGAGTCCAGCTCCTAAATCTTGGAATTATACACATGTACCACCATGCACAGCTGGATGCTAGGTATTGTCAAATGCTTCTTCAGCATGATTTGAGAAGCTTACTGGGTTTTTAACTTTTTCTTTTCCTCTCTCTCTCTCTCTCTCTCTCTCTCTCTCTCTCTCTCTCTCTCTCTCTCCTCCCTATATATTTCTTGTGTGTATGTGTGTCCATGGACACATGCACATATGCTCAACTGCAATGACACATGTGTGGAGGTCAGAGGACAACTTGAAGAAGCTTGTTCTCTCCCTCCAAAACATGGGTTCTGGAGGTTGACCTTTGGTGGCCAGGCTTTGTGGAAATTGCCTCTTCCAGCTGAGCCATCTCATCAACTCCTCTAATGTTCACTTTTAACCCATAAGTGACATGAGTTTGAAGACCACTTGTTGAAAATCTAGCATTAGAATGGCTGTTTAAGGTTCTGTTTCTCCTCCACATTCTCTTATTTCTTGTCTATGACAACCCTCCCTGTCCCTCTTCAAACATCTATCCAAGTAATATACTTAAAATACAAATAATGGAATCTTGAGAGAGATGACTCAGCAGCTAAGAGCACTTGCTTCTCTTAGAAAGTATCTGAGTTCAACTCTAAGAATCCATGAGGGCAGATGGAAACTGTCTGTAAATTTTGCCCTAGGGGATCTGACACCCTCTTCTGAACTCCAAGGTCACCTGCACTCATGGGTGTATGTGTATATGTGTATATGTCCATGGACCATGGACACAGCACACACACACACACACACACACACACAAACAACTAGGCATAAAAATTAATCTCAAAAAGTGTAAGCATGGTCAACTCAACTTAGCTGTCTACTGCTTGCAGGAAAGGAATCCATTACTTTAGTCAGATTTATAATACAAGGTCCATCAAGTTATTTATCCAATCTACTGCCATACCGGGTCTCCCACTACTTTCCTAAACACAAAAACAAAAACAAACAAACAACCAGAAGAATTGGACAACTATGAACATCTGATGTTAAGGAAATCACTAACTCCCAGCCTTAGTGACTTTTCCTACAATATCTTAGCACATTGGTGTTCTCTCCCTCTCCCTCCTTTACAGTCTAGGTTTAGAGTCAATGCTTCTCTCAGTTTCTGCTCATTGTATGCTATCATCTGTTCAGACTTGCTTCAAATCCTGTATAATCTCACATGATGGTACTCTGAGATGTATGACAATTTCCCTGGGGAAAGACACCCAGGATCCAAATGCTGGGCAGAAAGCACGGACAAAACCAACTCAATCAAATATTGACAGATTGCTTTCCAGAACCACATTCTTTCATCTTAGACACATTTGGCACTGCTTAGCTTTCTAAATTTCCCAGCGTGATAGAAATGAATTACCATGATTTTGAACGTGCTGTCATGTGCTCCTTGGCTTTGAAATTCCACTCCATTCATTTCTGGTTTCTATCCTTTGCTCTTGCCTTCTTTACTTAACATTTTTCTATGCATCCTTCTTTTAAAGGTTGATTTTTTTTACTTGAGTTGTGTGCATGCACACATACATGTATTTGTATATGTACATGTGCCTATATACACAAATGCAGGTATTCCTGGGGGCCAGAAAAGGTTGTCAGATCTCTTGGAGATGGAATTACAGATGGCTGTACATCTAGCTTGATGTAGATGATGGAAAGAGAACGTTGGTCCTTTGGAAGAGCAGCAAGTGCTCTTAACTATCAAGGCATCTTTTCAAATCCTCCCATGTATACTCATCACATGAACTCAATTTAAATGAAATCACTTCTCTGAAGAGTTTTTGGATTACCCCTAGTTAATTTCAGATCCCCCTTCTGAGTGTCCTTAGCACTTTTATACTATACACATATACTCATGCACACAAAATACACACATGCACACATATATGTGTGCAGTTATATGTACAGACAGACATGTATACGTATCAGAATACAATGTCATCCTCTTATGAGATAGCTTTTCTATTTTCTCTCTTTTACTAGAAAATTGAACTGAAATAGACAGTTAAAAAAACTTAAGTATTGGAGAATATAGCATAGTGTTTGTCACAAAGCTTGGCCTCATTTATTATTAATGATGCTTTTTGCAGAGCTGGGGTTAAAACCAGGGCCTTTAAAATGGTAGGCAAGCGAAGTACCTACCACTTATCTACACCATAGTCTTTAATTACTCATGACAAAAAAATGAACAGATTTCTTTAAGATATATGTTAAAATTTGGAGGGGGGTTGTGAAGATGGCTCAGTGATTAAAAGCACTTGCTGCTCTTTCAGAATACTGGAGTTTGGCTCACAGATGCCTGTCACTTCAGCTCCAGAATTCCAATGCCTCTGTGGGCATGTCACTTATATGTAAGCACACACACACACACACACACACACACACACACCACATAAATATTCTATCCAACTTAATTAATTAATTAATTAAAGCTCTCTGGAATGTGACTGTGTCAATGGATTCGTGGCTAGCGTGCTTCTCATGAAAGCATGAAAATCTCAAATCTTCTGAATTCACTCAAAAGCTATATGCTAGCTTATTATTTTTGTGGGACTCCTAACAGTGGGAGTAAGGTTGTCTCTGATTCTTTCACCTGATCTCGCAACCGCTTTCCTCCTACTGGGTTACCTACCTAGCCCTGATATGAGGATTTGTGCTTAGTCTTATTGTAACTTGTTATACCATGTTTGGTTGATATCCCTGGGAAGCCTGTGCCTTTCTGAATGGAAATGGGGGAGGAATGGAAATGGGGTAGAGGAGATGTATATAGGGGAATTGAGAGGAGGGGAGGAAGGGGCAAGTCTGGTCAAGATGTATTATGTGAGAAACAGTTTCTCTACCTTTTAAAAAAGCTGCATGTGGGTGCACATTCCTCTGTAAGTCTGCTGCTCCTGTGAAGAAAAGGGAGGTAGAAACAGGAGACTCTTAGGACACACACACACACACACACACACACACACACACACACACACACGGACCAAATAACACTCCATTTGCAACAGTGAATGACAAGAAACTCCATTTTAAATAAGGTGGATGGTAAGGATTGGCACACATGGTTTTCTTGTGACTTCCACACCTGTGCTGTGACATACACACACAGCACACCACACTCAAGTTAAATTGTTTTCCAGGATAAAGTCATCTAAGAACTGGAGTAGAATGTGATGGATATTATAGACCTCAGCATGTGATGCATACTCAAACCCCTGGCCCTTTGGAGCTGCCACTAACTAAGCTTTGCCAGCTTTCTGATCTGCATCCATGTGCATTTACAGTTTTTGTTGGGCCAAAGGTGTAACTGTGCACACAGGTGATTGTAGTGACAGATCTGTAGACATAACATCTCAAGTTGACTGTCAGAGGCATTCACATCAGTTTGCAAAATCCACTGTTCCAATTAGCGGTGCCATCTTGAGTAGACTGCATTCAGAGCTCCAGAATTGCTCAAAGACAAAATGAACTCACCTAAAAGATTCAGTGTCATAGGCTGAATGGTCAAATGGACCTCTTTTGTCAAAGAAGGAAGTTTCTATTCCCAATGCCTAGTGAGCACATTCAGAGCTAGTCTTTGGGCTCCATAATTAAAGAATAATCCTAGCTTTACCCAGTATCACTCACAAACTCACTGCAGCTGTGGTTACCTGCAAAAGATTCAGGGCAAGATTAATTGGGTCCCTCAACATTTCATCATGGATGGGAGAGGAGCCATGAGGCCCCACCCCTCCCTGAGAACTGATTGTCAGTTAATTGTTGCAGGGAAGGGGTTTCATTTTCCTCAGTGCCACCGGTAAAGTTGCCTTTGCTCCAGTAAATTACCCCCGACCCATGCTTGAGCAAACGACTTTAAGTAAACTCTGTGTGTCATACATAGAAAGAAGATGTGAAAATAACAAGGGGGGTTGCTGAAAAGAAGGGTTCCAGAAGGGGAGGATAGAGCATGTGAAAGGTGGGTGGGTTGAAAACGACTAAAATTCTTTATATAGATGTATGGAGGTTTCAAACAATAAAAAGATTTTAAAAAAAAATCAGTAGATTGTGTACTTAAATTCCTCAGTGTACTACAGAAACATTATAGCTACAAATATATGTCATCATTATGTGCTGATAATATATATTAAAATGAAAAATAAAATTCTGTTGTGTATGGTGCCACATGTATTTAATCCCAGCATTTGGGAAGCAGAAGCAGGTGGATCTCTGTGAGTTTGAGGCTAGTCTGGTCTACTTATCAAGTTCCAGACCAGTGAAACCCAGTCAAAATAAAATAAAATAAAATAAAATAAAATAAAATAAAATAATGAATATACCTTAACATTCCCATGGGTAGTCAAGTCTAGCAAATGGGATTAAACTCAAACATCTGCTTGCAGACCTCCAGATTCAATCATTTGTCCATGTCTTTTCAGGGTGTATCAGAGGGATGACTAGTATGTTAGGGCAAGGTCAGGAGGTTTGAAGTTGTTAGTTATAAGTGAAGACAGTGAGATGCCACCACTGACTTGCGCATACCAGGCTTCTTAGTGTACCATTCCTGCTTGTAAAATGCATGCCAGAAATCACACTCAGGAAGCTGAGTTAGGAGGATCACACATTTGAGGTCATCTTGAGATACCCAGCAAGTCTAAGTCCTGCCTGAGTCTTACCTGTCTTACATGGTAAGGCCCTGCCTTCAAGGGGGTTGGGGGGAAACCCTAGCATCTACTGCAGATAAAAACTCCCAGAAACTTAGGATGAAGATGTCCTCAGTTTGATAAGGGAATATAAATAAAAGCCACTGGTTGGGTCTTACCTGGGAAAGGTGACCTCTGTTCCTATAGGATGAGAACAAAATTGCTCTCATGGGACTTTGCAGATGTAAAATGGAGTACAAAACTAAGAGATAGAAGATACCCAGATGAGAATGGACAAGGTAAAGTTATTTCTATTTGTTTTGACACTCCAGAGAATGATCCATGCAGCCATGCTTTTAAATAAGTGAGTTTATTAAATACAAAGAAAATCAAAGTAAAATGAATGGATGACAAGTAGACAGACAGATTAGAAGGGAGGAAGGGAAGCCATACACCAAATTAGGCATCCTAAACACCCAACATGAATCAACTGGGAAAGCCCCTTTAAAACAATCAACTGGAATTCCCAGTAGAGTCCCAGGCAGTGTCCCCTAGGGTGAAGCTTCCAAGTAAAAGAACAAATAGTAATATGTAAAGATGACAACATCAAATTTTGTGCTCATACATTCAGCAGAAATGACTGGGAAGCCTGAGACAGTTGGATAGAGTTTCCCATTGAACTTTTTCTCCATGGTTGAATTTTCAGGTTCTCTCTCCCACTGTAGACACTTTTATATTACAGAGTAAACACTAGTGATCTTTGTTGGAAATGGTCTATCTTCTAGCTGTTCTCAAGCAGACAATGGGTTTTATTATTGGCTTGTTTTGCTGCTCTCTTCCATTCTAGTTAGAGTTATTGCATGGGGATGGGGGGGGGGGGTAGGATGAGATGAAGGGTGGCAGCTAAATACCAGACAAGGGACCTTGGAGGACACTTTGCAACAATCATGGGTCTGAATTGAACCCTGCATCTAGAGCTAGCTTCTCAGTAAGGTCAAACAGTTACTGGTGTAGTGTACATTACGTTACTATAAATTATATAATTGCTAATAGAGAAAATAGGGTCAAATATTTCCCAAACCTAGCAGCAACTGAGTTTGGCATGGTTGCAGAACATAAAGCCAACATATAAAAATCAGTAATGATGTTAGGCACTATAAAGGAGTAATAAAAACTTAATATTTTTTAAAATATGATTTTAAGTGTATGTGTGTGCATGCATGCATGTTTTCATGTGAAGGCAGTGTCTGTGAAGGCCAGAAGATGGCATCAGACCCCTTGAGCTGCACTTTGAAGTGGTTGGGAGTAGCCTGATATGGGTGCTGAGATTCACATGAAGATCCTCTGGAAAAGCAAGCAGTATGCACTCAACCAAGGCTGATCTATTCCTTCAGCCTCAAAAACTTAAATGTTATAAAACCTTTTAGCAACTATAAAATACACGAACTACTTAAAGGAATATGACAAAATACGACAAAGGAAAGATCTGTATTTGAAAGGCTAAGAAATACTGAGATGAATTAAAGACTTAAATAAATGAAGAAATACGTTGTGTTCACATGTCATACGACTAGATATAATTAAGCTGTCAACTCTCTCTAAATTGATCTATACATTCAATACAATCCTAATTGAATCCCTGTGATTTTTTTCCTTAGAAATTGATTCATTATGAAATTCATATGGAAATGCAAAATAGCTAGAATTGCCAAATCACTCTGGAAAAGAGAAACAGAGCTAGAGCACTAATATTATTTTATTTAAAAACTTAAAGTTACAGTAATCAAGATATGGGGAATTGATGTAAAATACAGAATTAGATTAAGGAAACAATGGAGAAAGGACATTCTTGCCAAAAGTAACCCTGGAAGGGCTGGAGAGTGGGCTCAGTCGTTATGAAAGTGCACTGTTCTGGCAGAGGGCTCAAGCCTAGGTCTCAGCAGGCACATGGCAGCTCACAGCTGTCTATAATCCCAGATCCAGGGGATCTGATGCCATCTTTTGGTCCCCATATGCACCTGAACACATATGCCATCTATTCACACAGTGATGTTCTCTCTCTGTCTCTGTCTCATAGCATATAGAAAATATATCTAAGATGGGTTTTGCAACAGAGTGTCAAGCCTAAATCTACAAGACATTTTTTAAATTTTTAATATTTTTATTAGGTATTTTCCTCAATTACATTTCCAATGCTATCCCAAAAGTCCCCCCTACCCTTCCCCCACTTCCCTACCCACCCATTCCCATTTTTTGGCCCTGGCGTTCCCCTGTACTGGGGCATATAAAGTTTGTGTGTCCAATGGGTCTCTCTTTCCAGTGATGGCTGACTAGGCCATCTTTTGATACATATGCAGCTAGAGTCAAGAGCTCCGGGGTAATGGTTAGTTCATAATGTTGTTCCACCTATAGGGTTGCAGATCCCTAAAAAAACATAGAAGAAACTCATCGTGAACATAGGTTAACCAAAAAAGCAAAAAAAAAAAAAAAAAAAAAAAAGAAAGAAAAGAAAAGAAAGAAAAAAAAAGAATCTAGCTATGAGCTATTATAGCAAAGATCCTACCTTTAAAAATACCTAAAAATTATTCTTCCAAAGAATCATATCTTCTGCTCTTTAAAAGCTCCTAATAAATTGAATTGACAAACACAAAATAGATGGATCTCAAAATTGTTCTACTGAGTGAAAGGAGATGGAGAGGATTGAGTATATACTAAATTAGGTGTGGTTCCATCACTCAGCAGGAAAATAGTTCTTAAGAGTTCAAAGTCAACATGGTCCCCCCCCCCCACACACACACACCACTATTTTCGGCTGTGTGTGTGTGTATGAGAGAGAGAGAGAGAGAGAGAGAGAGAGAGAGAGAGAGAGAGAGAGATGGAATGATACAAGAACAGAGAGCTATACAAACATACACACAATTTATAGAGATGACAAATGTGGTGTTTAGCTTTTATTGTCAACTTGACACAAGCTAGATTCACCAGGGAAGAAAGTCACAGTGAGGCATTGTCTAGATTGGGTTAGCCTGCAGACATGCCTGTGAAGACACAGTCCACTATAGGTGTCACCATTCCCTGTAGAGTAGGTTTGAACCACCAAATAAAAATGAGAATGGAGAACTGAGGACTGCCATGCATGTATTCATTGCTGTCTGTTTCTGATTATAGATGTGATATGACCAATTTTCTCAAGTTCCAACTGCTTTGAATTTCTGCCATGATGGAAAGTATCTTGGAATGGTGAGCCAAATAGACCCTTTCTCCCACAAGTTGTTTTGTCAAGGTGTTTGTATCACATCAACAGGAAACAAACAAACAAACAAACAAAAAATCCAAAGACAATGATCACATTCATTATATATGTATTGTTTTCATATGTAATTTCATATACCAACATTCATGAAAGAAAGAACTTTAAATCGAGGAAACTCATTATGCTAATCCTGCTTCAACCAATTGTTAGTATCTTAAATAATAGAGTTAAGATAAAAATAAATAATACCAGAAGCAGGAGATTCTGGGTAATAGAAACCAAAGGGAAGCCAGTATCATAGGAAAGTCATGTCCAGAACTGTAGCAGTGGCTTGAAGTTCAGACACTGGGAAGATTGTACTGAGCTGTATAAAAAGGCAAGCTGAGGGTGAGCCTGTGAAGAGGGCTTCTCTAAGGTTTCTGTTTCAAGTTTCTGCTTGAGTTTCTGCTCTAATTTCTATCAGTGGCATCTAATTTCTTATCTGCAAACTGAAATAAATGCTTTCCTTCCTCAAATTGTTCTTGCTCAGTGTTTTACCACAGCAGCAGAAAGAAAACTAGAGTAGCCGGGCGGTGGTGGCGCGCACGCCTTTAATCCCAGCACTCGGGAGGCAGAGGCAGGAGGATTTCTAAGTTCGAGGCCAGCCTGGTCTACAAAGTGAGTTCCAGGACAGCCAGGGCTACACAGAGAAACCATGTCTTGAAAAACCAAAAAAAAAAAAAAAAAAAAAAAAAAGGAAAACTAGAGTAGCATTGCCTTATTCAACATCTGGTAGACATAGGCACAATATTGTTGTAGGTTGACTGTGGAATCTCCCCCACAGGCTCTTGTGATACATGTTTTTTCCCACTAGGTGGTGCTACTTTGGGAGTCTGTGAGACCTTTAGGAGGTTGGGCACAGCTGTAGGAAGTAGGTCAATGAGGGAGGTTCTGTAGGGCATATTATCATTATCCTTACCTGGCACTTTCTCTTCTCTAGTCTTCTTTCTCTCTCCTCTTCCCCCCTTCCTTTATCATCTTCTTCTCTGACACTCTGTCTCTTTGCATATCACTCCCTCCCTCCCTTCCTCCTTCTTCCCCCACTTCCCTGTTCAGGCATAATATAAACTGCCCTAGTGCCAGGCCTTCCTTTCATGATGGACTGAGTCTCCTGGAGGCATGAGATCAAAAAATCTATGAAACCAAACATGAAAATTACATTTCTCATATCCCCCCTTTCAATTGAGTTATTTTATGTATGTGTATGACTCTCTCTCTCTCCCTCTCCTTCTCCCCGTCCCTCTCCCCCTCCCTCTCCTCTCCCGCTCCCCTCCACTCCCCTTCCTTCCCCTCCTCCCTGCCTCTCTCTCTCTCTCTCTCTCTCTCTCTCTCTCTCTCTCTCTCTCTCTCTCTCTCCACTTACATGTGGTTAGATCACTTCCACGTGTTTGTCCATAAGGAGGCCAATGCACAGCCTTAGATGCCATTCCTCAGGAGCCACATTCCTCTCTTAAATCATCTATCAAGTAATGTTGTCATTGTAAGAAAAAAGCTAATAAAAACAATTATTATCACTTTGGAGGTTGGAGGCAAGGGGATCAAAAGTTCAAGGCCAGATAGTGTATACAATGAAATCAAGGCCAGTTTGGTCCATGGGAGACCTTGCCTTAGTAAAAGAAACACAGCTATTAAAATTTGAATTAGCTCAAATTGTACACCATTCTTTATGTGTTCACAAGTGTCCAAGACAGCACTTCCCCACAGGGGCTTTAGAGTTACAAAGAAATGCTAGTAAGGAGGTGGGTTTGCAAGTATAAAACATATATAGAAAGTATAAATAATGGTTGTCTATTTGTCTTAGTATTCTCTATATATTCAGGGCCTTCTTTGGTTTGCAGCTCTTTGGAACATGAAAATTACATTTCTCATATCTTCCCTTTCAACTGAATTATTTTATTTATGTGTGTGTATGAGTGTGTGTGTTTATGTGTGTTCAGATCACTCCCATGTGTTTGCCCATATGGAGGGCAATGGGCAGCCTTGGATGGCATTCCTCAGGAACCACACACCTTGTTCATCTGAGACAGTATCTCTTGCTGGCCTGGAGCTCACCAAGTAGACTAGACTCACTAGCCAAGGAGCCCCATGAACAATGACTTGTGTGGGGTTTTATGTGCGGGTTCTAAGGATCAAATACAGGTCCTCATGCTAGCAAGGTGAATACTTTACTGACTAAGCTTGCTGGAGTTTTCTTTAGTCTTTTCTCTCAACAGCTATTTTTTTATCAGAACAGATTGGGAAGGCAGGGGGAATGGGAGTGATTATTGATGAATTATGAATGATGGATGAGAGTGGGTGAGTATAAGGCTGCAATGACACGTTGCAGTATGCCACAGATACTACATTACCAACTACCTGCTTTTCTGAATTCATCCATGACGCCCTTTGCTTGTGCCATATCTTTGATGACCAAGTTCAGGAGCATCTCATTCCCGGCATCAGAGGCTGGAGAGATGGCTCAGCAAAGTGCTTCTGCATTTGCTACTCTTGCACAGGACCTGAGTTTGAGTCTCAGCATCCATGTTGGGTCATCCAGAATGTCTCTAAGTCTAGCTCAAGGAGGTCTGATCCCAGTTCTCACATCCTTAGGCATGTGCACACATTCCCACACATATACATATGCATGTAGATAATTTTTAAAATTAGAAATCTTTATGATTCCTTCTATGAAACTCTGTCTGGCAATATTTGTGGCAATTTTTGAGTCTCTGGCTAAAACTCACAAGAGCAAATCTACAGCTAACCATATCGCTGAGATAGATCGAAAGTTACTGATTTATTTCAAAATAATACATTTGGGGACCAGTGTTCCAACTGATCTGCTTATGAACAAATTGCCCTCTCAGCATCCCAATTTGTATCCCCCAGATGGTCATGTTCCACAAAGTATGCCAAATGATTTGTGTTATTACATATTCAGAGAGAACTAATATTTATACATGGCTTATTACATTTCAGGCATGATGCTAGGTGCTGGGGTAAAAACAAAGGTCTGATAGGATCCTTACCACAGCCCAGTGGGGAAGACATTATTAACTTTCACCAAATGAGTCCTGCACAAGTTTAATTCCTCGACTGGGGTCGTGAAAGTAATAAATGGTGGCTCAGCCATCCAGTGTAAAATTCCCTTCAATAACCCCTGCTGCTGCTTCCTACAGCTGAATCCTTCTAGATAATTCCATATCTCTTCATCGCCTCCCACCCTCTCAGTCTTTCATTAGTCTCTAATGATTTGCAGAAGGTGCAGGGAGTAATCCAAACAGAGCCAGGTTTGGCTTCTAGGGAAGGGTATTTTGTGTATTTTACATTTTTATTTGATGCTGGCAATTAGCAGCAGAGGGCTCATTTTGCCAATCACCCACGCAATTGGAAAATCAACGCACATGAGAGGCAGCCATGCAGCCTTTGGCATCTCACCTCCATCAGACAGAAAGAGATTGCTCCCGTTTCAAACTTCCAAAGTGCAGGTGGAGATGAGTACCTCTCCATGGCATCAGCCTTTGCAGGGTATATAATTTGAGACACTTGCCTATTGAATCCTCAGACTCTGGGAACTCCAAGGCCACACCAGCTTGGGGCACTTGAGTTCATTCACTCTTTCATCCCAGCCTTCACTGTCAGAGAAATGTTATGGGCTGTGTGCCATATATTTGTTACATAAATATTTATGAGCATCTACTTTGTGACATACACAATGATATAACTAGGTATTCTCTTAATTGGGGGAAAAGCTCTTTTCTTGGGCAGGAATGAATGCCTCCTCTATGCCACCTGACATGTACTTTATTCAAGAGACTAATGAATGAGATTATCAATGGTGATTTAATCTCTTGGAAGGAATTGTTATGGGGTCTCCCTCACTCCCTTCCTCCATCCCTCTCTTTCTCTTTCTCTTTCTCTTTCTCTTTCTCTTTCTCTTTCTCTTTCTCTTTCTCTTTCTCTTTCTCTTTCTCTTTCTCTTTCTCTTTCTCTTCCTCTTTCTCTTTCTCTTTCTCTTTCTCTTTCTCTTTCTCTTTCTCTTTCTCTTTCTCTCTTTCTCTTTCTCTTTCTCTTTCTCTTTCTCTTTCTCTTTCTCTTTCTCTTTCTCTGTCTCTGTCTCTGTCTCTGTCTCTCTCTCTGTCTCTCTCTCTCTGTCTCTCTCTCTCTGTCTCTCTCTCTCTCTCTCTCTCTGTGTGTGTGTGTGTGTGTGTGTGTGAGTGTGTGTGTGTAAAGCCTATGAACACACAGAGGCCAGAAGAAGATGGTAGACATTCTGTTCTATCATTATCTGCCTTATTCCCTTGAACAGGGTCTCTCACTGAACCTGAAACTTACTAGGTTTTGGAGAGGCCAGTCTGGTGATTTTCCTGTCTCTGCCCCACACAGCTCTTGGTATCAGATGTGCCCTCTGTGAATTTAGGCATTTAGGAATGGGATTTTTTTCATCTAGCTGGCTTCCTTGGGTATGCCAACTTGTAACCTTTTCCTTTCCTCCTCCTGTCTCCTCCTCACCCCTCCCCTCCTTTCCCCTATCAATTTTACCATTATAGAGATGGAAGTCAGGGCCTTTAGCATGCTAGTCAAGTACTCCATCCAAGTCCATAGCACAACTGTGGCCTTTCAACTCTGCAAGGTAGGAAAGCACAGGGAGTGGGAACTTGACAGGATCTTCTTCTGTGTAGACATGTCTAATAAGTCCCAAGTCAGATGGATGGTCAGCAAATGAATGTAAGAGAATATAATTGTGCGGGTTAGTTTTTATCTACTTGACACAAACTATACTCACCCAAGAAGAGAGAACCTCAGTTGAGGAATTATTTCTGTCAGCTTGACCTGTGGGCATGTCTATGGGGTATCTTCTTAAGTAATGATTGATGTGGAAATGCCCAGCCCACTGTGAGTGGTGCCATTCCTGGGCAGATGGGGCTGGCTGTATTCAAAAGGGAGCTAAGTAATCCAGGGAGAGCAATCAAGTAAGCAGTGCTCCTCTGTGGTCTCTGCATCAGTTCCTGCCTCCAGACTCCTGAACAGACTTCACTCAGTGAAACTGTTTTCATGTTGGAATGTGAAGTGTACGCTAGCTCTCAGTCCATGTTTCTGTACCTCTGTTCTTCATATTTTTATTTCAGAATAAAATATCTCTTTTGCCTTTTGAGATAAGAGTTATGGTTTTGCATAGACATCCATAGAATATGAAACACTGGTAATGGAGCAGTCAAGCCATCAGTAGTAATGTGCATTGGACAGATTGAGTAATTGTGCATGTCTGTCAGGTTTGGAAGGAACACAAACTGCACAGAGGGCAGGTAATTTTATTGATTACTCTCCTGGTGGGTTTTTAGGGTTTCTATTGCCATGATTAAACACTATGACCAAAGTAACTTGGGGGTGGGGATGGGTTTATCTGACTTACACTTTGACATCACTATTCATCATGAAAGGAGAGCAGAGCAGGGTTCTGGAGGCAGGAGCTGATACAAAGGCCATGGAGGAGTACTGCTTACTGGCATGCTCCTCGAAGCTTACTCTGCCTGTTATCTTATAGTATCAAGGACTACCAGTTCAGGGTGATGGCCATGATGATCTGGGCTCTCTCCCATCAAACACCAATTTAAAAATATATATATCCTACAGGTTTTCCTATAGGACCTATGAAGGCATTTACTCAATTGAGGCTCCTTCTACTCAGATGACTGTAGCTTGTGCCAAGTTAACAGAAAACCAGTGGGCATACCTAGTCTGCTTCCTATCACTGTGGTAAAACACTGAGGAAAAGTAACTTAGGGAGGAAAGGCTTGGTTTCAGCTTACAGTTGATAGGCTATCATGGTTGGAAGCCAAGCCTGGAACTGAAGCAGAGACCATGGAAGAACACAGCATACTGGCTTGCTTTCCATGGCTTGATCAGCTATCTGTAGTTCCAGTCTGGGAACAGGAAAGGTGGAGATAGAGCATCTCCAGAGCAAACTAGCTAAGACTTATTGGTGTTCATTCTATTCTATTCTATAATATTATATGTTCATTATGTATATTATATTATAAATTATTATATATTAAAATTATTATATGTAACATGTTATTATTATATTATAATATATTGTAGCATATATGCATATGTATAATGCTATAGCATATTAATTCTCATTAACTAGGACAATAGCCCTGTTGGTTGTGTCCTAGTTTCCTATATATAGCACTGTCAAAAGACAACTTAGAGAGGGATACCACTTATAGATTCCTCTCCCCATAATCAGCTTCTAAACGCTGACACCATTGCATACACTAGCAAGAATTTGCTGAAAGGACCCAAATATAGCTGTCTCTTGTGAGACGATGCCGGGACCTAGCAAACACAGGAGTGGATGCTCACAGTCAGCTATTGGATGTATCACAGGGCTCCCAATGGAGAAGCTAGAGAAAGTACCCAAGGAGCTAAAGGGATCTGCAACCCTATTGTTGGAACAACATGATGTACTAACCAGTACCCCGGAGCTCTTGTCTCTAGCTGCATATGTATGGAAAGATGGCCTAATCGGCCATCACTGGAAAGAGAGGCCCATTGGACTTGCAAACTTTATATGCCCCAATATAGGGGAATGCCAGGGCCAAAAGACTGGGAATGGGTGGGTAGGGAAGTGGGGGGCGCTATGGGGGACTTTTGGGATAGCATTGGAAATGTAATTGAGGAAAATATGTAATAAAAATATTAAAAATTTTTAAAAAAAGATTCCTCTCCCCTGCTTTGCTGAATCACCTTTCTTATACAGTCCAGCCCCATCTGCCCAGAAACAGCCCCACCCACAATGGTCTGTGTCCTCCCCCCACATCAATCACTAATCAAGAAAACACCCACAGACTAGTCTGATGGGTGCAATTCCTCAATTGAGATTCATTCTTCCTAGGTAACTCTAGTGTGTGTCAAGTTGAGAGAAAGTAACCAGTAGAGGTGAGCTCTGGGTTTGACTAGCATTCCCTGCCTTACTGGGTAAGGTAGGACTGAGAGTGATCCCTGATATCAACCTCTAGCTTCCGTGTGTACAGTCACACAGGTGTATAAGCATCCCCACAGACATGTGTCTACCCACATGCAAACATGTATGCATATTAGAAATATAAACCAAAATTGTGGGAGGGAGGATAACTCTCCTCCAATTTTCAATGTGTGATTTCTTGTGCATCTCTCACAGCCATGGGAAAAGCAACTCAAATAAGTCATCACTGGCATGCAGATCCATCTACAACACTTGGAGGGGCTCAGTGAACACTAGGTGCTCAGAAGTGCTTGCTGAGTGAGTGACTACATGGAAATATGGATGGGTGAATGAACCATTCATCTTTATATCCAGCCCTCTGAGGCACTTAGCTCAGAGTCCGGCATGCAGCCAGTACGTGATAAATATGTGTTGCACTAAATGGGAACACCCAAAGTTATCACTTAGCACACACAGAAGTAATGCCAGATAAGAACTTGAGAGCATCCAGTACCCAAAAGCAGTGCTCCCATTTAGAAAGCCAAAAGCTGCACAACTCATTGCTCATGTCTCCTAGAGGAGTACAAATTAGTGGCTTGGAAAATTCCTCCCGGCTCCAGGGTGATGCTGACATTAACCTAAATAGGAAAAGCCCTGTGGTCTTGCTGGGACTTGTCTCCCAGGGAGAGTTTGCTCAGGCTTGAGAAAATCCAGAAACAATCACGGGATGCCTGCTTTTAAACAGTCACCTCAAGGGTCAGATAAGCTAGACATGTTCAGTGACAGGGAATCATTCTCAGGGGCTGACACAAGGGGCTCCCCACAGCAAGTCCTTAGCTGCTAGCACAGAACGTGCAGGACCTCTGGAATGAGAGAGAGCCTTGTGATGTCCACCCAAGTAACTGTCTCCACATTCTGTAGGTCCAGCACAGTTCATGGTCTATATGGCCCCCAGGGAACGGTAAAGAGGCGGGAAGAAGCACAGGGTAGATTACTGCACATGAATTATTTATTCTTATTAGCATATGAAAATGCTGTCAACGGCAAGCAAGCCTGCAATATTGCTAGTGGCAGCTAGACCCATGTGTATGGGGCCGGAGAGGCTCATGTGCAATGAAGGCAAGCATATGTTCAACTAGAACAGCCAGAAGTGGTTAGAGAGGCTGCTGTTGTGCCTCAGACTCAATTTGGATTCTCCATGTCATGGGGCAAAGTAGAGAGGTACTCTAAGTGAGAAATGCACACATATCTAGACGAAGGGACATAAATTCACAGTAGAGAACAGTGGTCCTGCACTGTTGGTGCTAATTAAACTTACAGTGTGCACCTGTAACCCCAGCACCATAGGGAGGAGACAAGAGAACCACTGGAGCTTGTTGGCTGCCAGCCTAGCTCCAGATTCAGTAAGAGATTATGTCTCAAGGTAATAAGGTGGAATATAGCATATAACAGTTATCCTCCTCTGGCCAACATCCACATGCATAGAGCACATACATGCATGTACATACACCACACATGCAGATTGAGATGAACAAAAATCATTATCCCATTGGAGCCTTAAATGCCTCTCTCCTTCACAACACTCATCACTAAAAGCTTGGTCTTCAGTGAAGCATCGTACAGAGGTGGGGGCTTTAGGGAGGGTGATTGGTTCATAAGAGCTATTATGTCATCAATGGGTTAATTAAGCATCAATGTTTATAGTTAAGTGGACAATATGGAGACAGTAGAACCTTCTGGAGGTGGGGCCTAGGTCAAGGAAATAGATTATTGGGAACATGCCCTTTAAGGGTAAATTATTTTGTGTGCCTTGTTGTGTGTGTGTGTGTGTGTGTGTGTGTGTGTGTGTGCGTGTGTGTTGTGATATATTGCTTATGCGTATTGTGTGTTGCATGTATGCTGTGTGGTGTGTGTTTTTGTGTGATGTATATGGTGTATGTGGTGTGTGTGTGTGTTATGTTTAGTACATGCAGGGGAGTATGCACATACTGTCTTCCATGCAGCTATTTGGACTCATTCTAGATCTTTCTACAATTAATCAATGCCAATTCTTTGTTCCCAGCTCAAGCCTTGAGTTCTGGTTCTGATGCATGAGACCAAGAATTATTGGTGTCCTCTGGGGCTGCTCAGGGCTAAGGAGCTGGCTGCACCCAGATCAAGTGGAAATTCAAAAGGGCCTCGAGGATTGCAGACCCAGGCTTCATTAAGACCTAATGAAAACCTGCCATGGGCTGAGCACAGGCATGTATGAGCCTTTTCCTTTTTTCCCTTTTGTGGCAGCCTTCAATATGATTCTACTATGTCTGGAAATCCAATAACTTGACTCAGAGGCTGCAGCAGGGGGATGGTAGATTTCCTCCCAATCAAAAATTGGGTTTCTGGGATTTAACATAATGCCGTTATTAGGAAGGTCCTTAAAGAGGGCAGCAGGGATGAGGAGGTGTCTCAGGGGGTAAGAAAGATTGCTGTTCAAGCATCAGGATCTGAGTTCAAATCCCCAGCACTTACACCAAATGCCAAATTGCCACCGTGTGTGCCTGAGACTCCATTGTTGTAGTGGGACTTGCTGACTGCCAAGCTGTCTTCAGTTTATTGAGAGATTTTCTCTCAAAGGAATAAGTAGAAATCTATAGAGCAGAAAACTTACCATTCTCTCCTGGCCTCTGTATGTGTGCAAAAAGGTGCACATTTGTGTGTACACATGTGTGTTTCTCACACCTACTCAAGTGTAGCATTGCCTGCTACCAAGCATTGAATATAGAAGCCAATAGAAAATACTCCATCCCCAAGCCAAAGTAGTAGTGAATGGTGTAGTCCCTGTGGGTCAGCCAGGATGCTGAGTACACAGGCACTTCAAAGCAGGTGGCAAGATCTGCAAGAGTTGGTTGATGTGACATCAGTGGAAAGGGTATGGAAGGAGCAAGAACTAGGTGTTGATAGTAAGTAAGTTGCATGGATAGAGGTTAGAGGACACCATACTAGAGTCAAAGGGTCCCAAGGAAGGACTCAAGTTGCTAGGCTTGGTGGAAAGTTCCTATACTTGTTAAACCTTCTTGCCAGCCCCCCAAGTTGGTTGTCTCCAGTACAAATGCTCATAGCTGAGGAATGTCTTAATGGGTGGACAGAATAGTCTCACCTTTCTCAGTGTCATTGCCTTCACACTCCAAGTATCTAAGTCCATGTAAAGTCATGCAGTGGAAGGTAAGAGCAATCTCAGAGGTAGAAACTTCTCATTAACAAGGTCCTGTTGTCTCCTGATGTCACTCTACATCAATGATTGCCACCCATCCTAATGTTTTGACTCCCAGAGGGGTCATGACCCGCAGGTTGAACCACTGCTCTAGAGTGATCTGCAACAGTTGGTTGGTGTGACATCAGCGGAAAGGGTATGGAAGGAGCAAGAACTAGGTGAAGCACACTGACATTGCTATTCAGCCTGCATCAATGGAAGCACCGATTGTATGACAGCCTCCCTTCCAGGGGTTCATGGGAACATGGCAGACCTCAAGGAGACCACAACGAGAACTCTTTGCCTGGCACTTTTTTTTTTCACATTCCCAATAGCTATCATCCACCAGTCCTGAAATGCTGTCCTTTTAAAAACCAGGGGTTTGCTTTGTCCACATAATTCAACTGTAGATCTGTCCTATTTTACAAATAATATATCCTGACCTTGGCTTATGACTTCTCCTTTACAAATGCAGACTCTGGGGATTCCCTGAGCTTTTGTCTGAGATCGCCTCATAATTATACGGAATTCTATTTTTCTTACAGATAGTCAATTTGTTAAAGATGTAGCCAAGTGTGATGTGTTGCTCCAGTTTTGACCCAGAAAAAAAAATTAAAAAAACAAGGATAGATTTGGAAGACTTTGTTGCCTGGCACTTATTATGACTTCCCCACAGTCTCATAGATGGAGTCCTCTTGAAGTAGCCTCATGAGTCTATATTATATATTCTAGCCCTTCCTAGACTCAGAATTATGTAATTATGGCAGAACTATATCCAAAACTGCTGGGAAGAATGGCTAGAAACTCAGGTGAGCTTTCAAAGACCTTCCCACCTGTGCTTCCCTTGAGGGAATGTCAACAGTCTACAAACCTGCTTGGCCAAGATACTGTCTTGCCAGCAGGCACAGCTTATCCAACAAAGGCAGTGGCTGTTTTGTTTGGAGGGCCATGTTCCACACAGGGAGTAAATGGGCAGAGAAGTAGATAAGACACTTGATTAGTCTTATCTACTAATAAGGGGGAATGTCAGATTAGTCCCCCAGAACCAATGCAAAACTGCCAAGTGTGAAGGTACGCACCTGTAATTCCAGCACTGGGGATGTGGAGACAGGTAGGTCCCCAGAGATCACTGGACACCCTTTCTAATCAAATGGGAATTTGCTAGCTCTACTGAGAGATTTGACTTCAAAACATAAGATACACAACAAGGGGAGAAGGTATACAACATTGACTTTTGGCAGCTATGTGGGCTCTCTTGCACACACACACACACATACACACACACACATTCATGCACACACACCACAGGAGACATCCATGCAGACACCTGGAGGTAGCTTGATGACAATGGTCCATTTCTGTTAACAGGGCTCTGCCTGCCATTTATTCTCACCGGAACAGACCGTTGTTTTGAGTTTGATTTTCCCTTTTGCTTCCTGGCTCCTGGGCTCAACCAGATCTGTCATCTGTCAAGTGAATGCATTATTCACTGTCTCATACGACATTGCTTCTGACCAAAGGATGCATTCCCCAGGCACAGAAGAAAGGCAATAAGCCGATGCCTGTGCAGTCCACTCTTACCACAGATCTTGTTGTCCAGCAGCATCTGACTTTACAGATTGGTGGACTTGCTCTGGGATGGCTCAATTACAGTGCCAGCTGGAAGACAAACTGTCAGACTTAGTGCTGCCTCTCAGGAAGCTGTGCCCTAGCAACCAAGGCCTGCCTATGTTCCTACAGCTGAACACATGCATCCAATACCAAGGATGTGGTATCAGGAAAGGTACTTGCCCAGTGCCTTCCTTACAAATGTCTAATTTGCTACCACCCAGGTGCTGTTGCTTTTGGTATAAAAGACAGAAATGGAAGCTGAGATCGATACTGAGATACTGAGGTAGTTTCTGATACTCACTCAGACAAGAGTGGGGAGGGTAGTGGAGATGGGTCTGCACAGAACACATGTATCCAAATGTAGTAAGGAAGCCCATTACTTTGCACAATATTTAAATGTTCAGCAATCAAACAAATAGACTCATGTTCTTTGAGGGAATTTGGTTTATTGGAATGATACCCAAAGGTAAGTGATCGGGGTAAGTAGAGATGTTACGTGGAAAACGTAGACCAGGAAACAATCAGGCTGGGCACACAGATGGACTGACAATTGGAAAAAAAATCCAGGCCTGTCATAATAGGAAAGTGAGCCTGAAATGGTTTCAGGAGTCAAAAGACTATAGCCAGAGAGAAGAGATTTTGGGAGAATGGTCCCCTGGACAGTGCCCTTAGAAGAGGACACTGAGGGTACACATTCAGTGTACAAGCTAATGAGTAGCAGAAGCAGGAAGATATTTGTTGTGGTTTGACGGTGAAATGTCTCCCATAGGTTTACGAGTTTGTAAACCTAGTTCCTAGCTGGTGATGTTGTTTTAGAAGGTTGTGGAACCTTTGAGCACAGAGTTATCTAATGGGATTCTCCGGTTGAAGAATTATCTTGGGTTGCATATTATTAAATCAGGTAGTGCCCAACCTTCACCTGCAGGTTGCAGTAGCATACACACATTTGTTTTGCATGAGGTTGTGTCACAGTGAGCTATACTGGCCTACAAGTGACCATGGGCTGTGGGCTGAACCCTCACATCAGGAAGTGGGGTCACTGGAAGTAGGCACTAAGGTTTTATATAAATCCCCACTTGCTCTGTTCTCTGCATCCTGCTTGATACAATGTGACTGGCCACCTCGCAGTCCCTGTAAAACTACTTAAATCACGAGGGAAAAAAAGAAACCCTTCCTTCTTTAAGTTGTGTTAGTCAGGCCTTTTGTCATAGCCATGAAACAGCAACAAATACACTCTTATTTATAACAGTACTATACATTACACAGCAGCTTATTCTTCAATTCAAAGTATCGAGCTATATACAGGGCCATCTCGGTGGGTAAAGGAGCTTGCTGCCAAGACTGAGAACCTGAGTTTGATCCCCCCAGAACCCACATAAAGCTGGAAGAAGAAAACTAACTTCTTAAAGTTGTCATCTCACCTCTACATATATGCCATGACATGGACATACGAACATACATATACACACAACATACACACAGGAACATAATAATAAATAAGTAAAATAAGTTTTACAAAGGCAAATGCAATGCTTGGTGGGGGCTAGGAAGCTGTATATATATTCCCTGCTCCAGTGTCTCAAGGGCAGATTCCTGGACCACAATCCCCATGTTCTTCATATATGAAGCTCTTGGATCTTGGCTCCAATTGCTGGAGGGAGCAGTTTCTCTCTGTCCCAGTGATATCCTTGCCCCAGCTCAATGATATTTTCATGCCCCCTGCTCCCCAGAATGAACTATCGCTGTCAATTTCCTGTCCAGAGTGACTTTCAGAGATGCGGCCAAGAAGCAATTTATTGAAGTTGGGAAATTGGAAAGCCTCTCAATTTCTCCTGCAACAAGTTCTTAGGATTTCCTTTGAAGTGAGCTTTTCAAATACACCAGACAAGCCTACACTCAAATGGAAGTCGGTAAATGCATGTCGAAAGCAAAGAGAAGAAGTTGCCCTTGCCTCCCATTTTGTGTTCTCCATTCACTGCTTGCCTGCCTTGAATTTGTTAACGGGAAAAACATGTCTCTGATGACTAAATAGCACCAAAGTCCTAGGGAAAAGTCTGGAGGAGGAAACACCTAGTTTCGCAGAGATTTGAAGTGCCAGGTTCAGGGGATAGCCAGGGCAGTGCTCCACCCACTCAGAGGAGAAGAGGAGAAGGAATGGAACCAGAAAGGAAGGACTGTGGGAGAGGGTGACTTGGGGATGACTGAGAGAGGGGCAGTGAGTGGGATGTTAAATGAATATGTAAAACAAAGAATTAAAAAGGAGAAAAAAAGTTGTGTGTGTGTGTGTGATGTACATGTGGAGGTCAAAACTCAAACCTGGCTTTGTTTTTCAGGCACCATATATCTTGTCTTTTGAGATAAAGACTCTCCTTTTACTTGGGACCACTAAGTAAGCACCAAGTGTCCAACTGGCTCTTCCTCACCAAAAGTTGGATTCCATGCACATACCACCACACTGTGGGGATGGAACTGAAGTCTTGCAGCTTACAAGAAACACTTTAAAAACTGAGCCATATCCGGGCGTGGTGGCGCACGCCTTTAATCCCAGCACTCAGGAGGCAGAGGCAGGTGGATTTCTGAGTTCGAGGCCAGCCTGGTCTACAAAGTGAGTTCCAGGACAGCCAGGGCTATACAGAGAAACCCTGTCTCGAAAAACAAAACAAACAAAAAACAAAATAAAAAACAAAACAAAAAGAACCTGAGCCATTTATCTAGCCACCTAGTGTGAGGGTTTTTTTTTTATTGTGTTATTTCATCTGTGCATCCTAGATATTTATAGTGTGGAGAATGCATATTTCAGCAAATGTGGTTCCACGTGTTATATGATGAGCATACCGTACACGTGTAATCAAATCATGAGCTATTTTAATAACATTCCATAGATATAAGTTTTATGAATGGATTGTTTATTTATTTAGAGAAGGGAGAGAGAGAGAGAGAGAGAGAGAGAGAGACAGACAGACAGACAGACACAGAGACAGACACAAAGAGAAAGATGCTCTCTTTCTCTCATTCACCATGTAGTGCCTGGGGTTTGAACTCATGTTACCAAGCTTAACACTAAGCTCCATTATCTACCAAGCCTCATGTTGACTGGTCCCTGAAATTTTTGTATGTGATCTTGATCTTAGATGTAACATTATATGTTGCCAAAGGCTACCATCTAACCAATAATCCATCTGTAGTGTCTCTGAGGGGCTTATTGAGGATAATCCCAAGGTCACATCATGGAAATCTTTATATTCTTGTACCAGCACTTGAATCTAATTGGAAAACTCTTCTTGTCAGGGCTTACCCATAGGAAGACCCACACCGGTCTTCCCTGGTCCTCTAATGTTTGGTGAACTGAGAGAAACCCAGAGGAAATTAAGTGTGTCTAAGTGTCTTCCAAAGAATGACAGGTAGTGTGTAATAATGCAGAGCAGACATGTCAGCCCTTGAGAGGCCTACGCTGGAGGACCTGGGCTTCAAGGTCAGTATGAGATCCATATTGAACTCTAGGCTATACTGAGGTATATGGAAACAAGAAGGGAAAAGAAAAGAAAGGAAGGAAAGAGAGAGGAGAGAGAAAGAGAGGACAGGAGAGGACAGGAGAGGAGGAAGTTATATTCTATTGAGGGAAAATTAGAAGGTCAGTAAGAACCCTTGTGTATCATGCATAAAAACTATGGAATTGATCCATAACACTGAGGGAGGGAGAGAGGGAGGGAGGGAGAATGTATCTGTTAGTTGAGTTAGTTTAACAGCTAATGTCAGATTGGCCAAGATGTCCCTATTGGGCGCCTTTGAGTCCTGGCCTCATTGAGTTTCATGGCTGTGTATGTGTGTGCATGAGCCCTCAATTAAAATTAGCCATTATCTTACAAACAGAATGCCTTTGAAGGGAACACTTCATATTTTCATCTCCATCTTATCTACCAGGGTCTCTATTTGCGATGAAATCACAAAGTTTATTTGTCTCTAATAGGTTCCTTTTATTCTTATCAGCAGTGGTTTGATTTAATGCGGGAGCTATTGCAAAGGTAGATGGAGTGACCAGATAGAAACATCCACTCAAAGGATATTGCTCTCTCCAGGACAAAGATCAGACTGGAGGGCTGGCATTCACCATGCTCCATAATCCGACTGTCTGAATTTCCAGCCACTCGACATGACTTGGACTTTGAACCATCTTTTATTTCATTGACCCATGCTCTTCTTGCTTTTTTTATGATAAATAGGCTGTTTTATTTTGCCATCCCTCTCATCTTCCTGGGAATGTCTGTTGCAGAGCAATTTCCTCCAAACTGAAATGTTCCCTCTTGGGAGGGGGGAGGGCTCTGGCCCATGAGACTCAAGAAATAAACATCAAATATCTGGGGAAGCTGAAATATACAAGATTCATGAGGGCCCCTCCCAGGGTATGGAACCAGTAAACAGCTGATGGGCAAGGAGACTGACCAGGTCAAGCTGTTGAGAAGATGCTCTCAGACCTGTTGCAGTGTCTGCAAGTGGTGCAGAAAGGTCCAGGGATGCAGCTTTTGTGAATAATTGTCAGTAGTGGGTAGGCTTTTCAATGATTCAGCTGCTGCTTTTGGGTAACACCATCTCTTGTAAGTAGCCCATAACTTATACTCATGTTATTAACTCTAATTGAAAACTCTATTGCTTCACTAAATTGGACTTTGGTGCAGTTGTTATCTTGGTCTGTACTAGGATCATTATTTAGTGTGAGTATATGGTATGTTATGACTTCCTAGAAGAAATCTCACACAACAACATCCCTTCTCCAAGCATAGATAGGTGACTACAGAAGAAACATGCATCCACAGTCTTCTTCTCCATGTTTTGATGTGTTCTCCTTTTACTCATGGAACAGCTGGTTCATGGGCTTTCCACTTGAAGAGGATTAAACTTTTGTTTTGTTTTGGCAGTGCTGGAGATCAAACTCAGTGCCTGTCACAGGCCAAGACAAAGCTAGCTCGCTAAGCTATGTCTCTCACTCACGGGAACTGTGCTTGAATACCAAAGACTTAATTAAAAATAGTGGTGAGCTCTTTATCACAAAGTTCTCTTTGGGTTTGATGATTTTGCACTGCTGTGGGCTCCTGACAGTGCTATAAGCATCTTGAAGGCAGACTAGGTTCAGTTATGATGTATTGAAAGTTAGATGTGTTTTAGCTTTAATATTTGTTGTATTTGATGGATTTATTGATTTATAACAGCACTGTGAGTTGAAGACCTTTGAAAGTGAAATCAATGAATTAGTTACTTCTAAAAGCGGACATTACATAATCATTTGTTCAATACTTCCCATAATATCTAGTGTTTAAAGAGTCATTTACAAACATTCATATTTATCTTGAGTGTTCTAAGTGCTAGAAACCAAGTTCTCAAAGTATTTGACTTTCCTAATCAAACCACCTCCAGCATTCAATGTTGTGTTCTGAACGTGAGTTTCAAACTTAGCTCAGGTCTGGAGGGCTGGCACTTTGCCTGCTGAAAAGTCAGACTAAGAACTCGAAGTTGAGAAGACAGAAAAATCATTCACCAGTAAAGATCCATCTCTTCCAAATTGAAACATACTCTGCAGGAAGAAGTAGGAGGCACCTGAGACCAGGAAGTGTATCTATAGGAACTGGGTTTCACGTACCAGCATCTGTGTCAGGTATAGTACTCTTCTTGACTTCACTTACCAGCATTTATACCAGCAAATTCACAACCTCCTATAACTCTAGCTCCAGGCCATCAGAAACTCTTTTCTGACCTCCACAAGGTGCCCATACACACATGCACATATAGATTCCTCCCAACACACACATAAATAAAAGTTACATTTTCAAAAAGAAAGAGAAGTGCTCTGAACAGTGGAGGCATAGCTTCGTGGATAAGGCACTTGCAGTATAAGTGTGACAACTTGAGTTTGAATTCTCAGGACTGATATAAAAAGCTAAACTCAGCAACACACCTGTATAACAACACTTCTCCTATCGCAAGATGGGGAGTGAAGACAGGAAATCTCTAGAGGCTCACAAGCCAGCTAGTTTACTGTATATATTAGCAAGAGAGAGAGGGAAAGCGAAAAGAAGGGGGACAAGGGGGGAAAGGTAAAGAAGAGCAGGAGGGAGAGAGGAAGGAAAGGGAAGGAGGGATACTTTGTTTCAAACAAGGAAGGCTAGGAGGAAGATGAGAAGCCAAGATTGTCTTCTGACCACACCCATATCATTGCATGCCTGTATCCACACCTCCACACATGAATACATGGATACAGAGCTACCTCTCATGCTCTTCTAAATTCTGTGTTTTCATTCCTCACCCTATCTCTGCCCATGTCTGCTGGTGTCCAGATGGACACAGATTTGGTCTCTCTATTATTCCAGCGCAGTGCTAGAATGTTAGTTTCTCTTTGGTGGAACTCCACAAGGGGTGATAAGAGCAAAGTGAGTTTCTGACTTCCTATCAGAGGAGAGAGTATTCTGAGAATAAAAATAGCAAACTAGAAGGATGAAAGGGTCTGCAGAGAAGAAACACCTATGGAGTCCTCCTTTTACTCTGAGCCTATGAAGTCAGGGAAACCATGTTTCTAGAGGACCACCTAAACCATTCTTTTCCTGACAGCATAGTGTAAGCTAACAAAACAAGCTTCTAGAAATTTCCATACTGTATTGCCCAAGGAGCCAATAGGTCACAGGCTAAAAACAGCATGTGCAAATTTAATACGTCTCCTATTTCATTCATATTGTTGCTTACGTTGAGAGCAGCCCTTTCTACCTCTTCTTCTCTAACCATTAACTCTTTCAGGATTGTAGGATTGTATTAGAAACTATTGCCTAGAAGACTAGAACAGTGTGTGTATGTGTGTGTGTGTGTGTGAGAGAGAGAGAGAGAGAGAGAGAGAGAGAGAGAGAGAGAGAGAGAGAGAGAGATATTAGGGAATTGAAGGGATTGTGAAGATGACTCAGCAGTAGTTAGGGTGCTTGTCAATTAAAGCATGAGGACAAAATTTTGGATCCTATGACCCCTGTGAAAGATGGATGGGAGTGGTTGCTCACCTGTAATTCCAGCCCTGGAAAATGGAGGCAGGAGATTTCTGAACCAAGCAAGAGAAGCCATGTATTCCACCCCTGAATTTGTATCTATGATTAAGTTTTAAGAGTGATTCCCAACATCAACCCTCAGGCCTCCACATTCACATGCATATGCAGCTACACACACATGCACCTATAAGCATGCCATGACAAAATAACCCATGCAAACACATACAAAAATAGGAAAAAGTGGGAAGTTGATGAGAATAGCTTCCCAGATAGATGCTGAGGATTCAAACAATGGCCATCTGGATGCAGGAGGAGCAGAGAACCTGATAATTACTCAGGTCAAGAAGAAGGGTGTCTCAGCAATGCTGAGAAGGTGCTGATGGCCTGGAAGATTCCTGGAGAGTTAACTGGTCTTTAGTCCATGTTTGAAAGCTGAACAACCTGGAGTCTCTTGTCAGAAGGATGGTAGCAGCAGCAGCAGCGGTGGCGGCTGCGGCGGTGGCGGCGGCGGCAGCAGCAGCAGTAGGTAGATGTACTTGCCAGCAAGAAATGAAAGGCAATGAAGCAAGCAATATTTCCCTCAGATCCCTTCTTATCTAGTCACCTGTCAGAAGGGACCACACATTCTTAGGGAAGAGTCTTCTTCTCTCAGTTAATTCCTTCTCAAAATAACCTCAAGGTCACATCTATTAGCTGATTCCAGATACAATTTGACAATCAAGATTAACCATCATTAGGCCTACAGAGGTTGCTCAGCAGTTAAGAGTATTCCATGCCCTTGCAAGATTAGCTTTCAGAATCCAAATCTAGCAGTTCACAACCATTCATAAGTTCAACTCCAAGTGGTCAAACTCCCTCTTCTGGCCTCTAGTAGTGCAAATACACACGTGCAAACACACACACACATAAACAGTGAAGTAAACTCCTGAGAAAATTTAACACTGTCCTGAGTCTCTCTAGACTACTCCCTTGGCTTCTCTCTTGTTGATTTCCTCAGAGTGCTTTGATTCTGTATGAACTGTTGGAATCTTCTTGACCAGTGTATATGCTGGACTTGCTTTTCAGGATGCTCTACTGCCCAGCAAGACATCTTGTACAGATTAGCTGCTCAGTCAGTATTTGTAGTTTGTTGTGTCCGGCCAGCAGATCACAGCCTGGGTTCTAGCCTGGAAAGGCATTTTGGAAACCTGGAAGAGAAGAGGGGCTAGGCAGCAAGAGAAAGAAAGGAGGCCAAGGCAAGCTCATCCTGTTCAAAGCCCAATTTTACTAGTTCCGACATCCAGTTATAAAGGAAGGGGGAGGGAACCTGATTTTCTGCCAAATAACTCGGGGTGAAGATGTGTGTGGCTCCAAGCAGCAAAGCAGCACGGTCCAGCAGTAGGCGTGGCAGAATGAATGAGCAGGAAGCTCCACCCCTGAGCAGACAGGTTCCAGGCTGGGTGAGGGGGAGGCTACAGTAGTTGGCATAATAGGTAATGGCAAGAGAAAACATTGATCTTCTTGTATGTACCCAGTCTTCTCTTATGACAGTCCAAGACAGGAACTTTGAACAGCAATGAGGCCTGTTCAGTAAGAATGGATAGGTTTGTCTAGTTGGCTTGGCATTTCTTCTGCTGATCTTTAGAGGACTGTACAATTATTCGTTGACCAGAGATGTCACTGTTATCTTTGTTTATTTGAAAGAGAGAGAGCAATATGTGGTATATGTATGTGGTATATGTGCATATATTGATTGCTTCATGTCTCTATTTATGTGCACACAAAAGCCAGAGGAAATATTGAGTCTCCTGCTCTATTAAGATCAACTTTATTCTCTTGAGATAGCGTCATTCACTGAACCTGGAGCTAGGCAGGCAGCCAGCAAGCAAGCCCTAGGGATCCTCTTTTTTGGCCACAGTACTGAGATTACATGTATGCATTGTGATGGCCAAAATTTTGTATATGGGTACAGGAGATTCAAACTCAGGTTCTTTTACTTGGCAGTGTACTGGCTAGTTTTGTGTCAACTTGACACAGACTAGAGTTATCACAGAGAAAGGAGCTTCCGTTGGGGAAATGCCTCCACGTGGTCCAGCTGTAAAGTACTTTCTCAATTAGTGATCAAGGCAGGAGGTCCCCTTGTGAGAGGTGCCATCTCTGGGCTGGTAGTCTTGGTTCTATAAGAGAGCTGGCTGAGCAAGCCAGGGGAAGCAAGCCAGTAAAGAGCATCCCTCCATGGCCTCTGCATCAGCTCGTGCTTTCTGACCTGCTTGAGTTCCAGTCCCGCATCCTTTGGTGATCAACATCAGTATGGAAGTGTAAGCTGAATAAACCCTTTCCTCCCCAACTTGCTTCCTGGTCATGATGTTTGTGCAGGAATAGAAACCCTGACTAAGACAGGCAGCAAATACCATCTCTCGAGACCTGTATTAATTGCTTCTTTGGATTAGGGTAATCAATCAGTGGGTGCTTTATAAATGACGGAGAAATGGCTAAATGTGTGCATGCTTATGTGTACATATTCGTGCACATCTGGACATCAGAGGACAACTTATGATGCTACTCTTTAACTTCTAATATGTTTGAGGCAAGCTTTTTTCTTGTTTGTTGACATGTTCTCCAGACTAAGTAGCCTGTGACCCCCTGAGACTCTCTTGCCTCTGCCCATCCTTCTGTAGGAAAACTGGCATTTTGTACATGCTTCCTACTGTGTCTCATTTTTATGTGGTTTCTGGAGAATCCATACTGACATTCTCCTAGAAAATTCTTTTCCCACTAAGCCATCTCCCTAGCTGCCCCCAAACCTGTATAAGTTCTTATGTGATACTAAATAAGTCTTGTCTCTAAATGCATGAAAATGGAAGTGCAAACCATCAGATGCTATGAGCAAGTCACTTCTACTCTGTAATCCTTGGTTTCCTCATCTATAAACAAGTAGAACAATCCCATTCAGATGAAAATTGAAGTGTGGGAGTATTGGACACCCCATACTTGTAGTTATTCCATGAAGTTCTTTCTTTCCTTTGCTGTCATGAAAATCTTTTACTGTCTGTTTGGATGTATCATGTTTCACCCATTTCATTTGGGTTCTTTCCTCTCTTGCAAAGAACTTATTACTTTCCTGTTGAGAGCAATGCTATAGCCCAAGGGATAATCTGAAGATGTGTGGACAGGGCCATGCAATGGAAGAGGCAGTTAAAATATAAAATAATAGCCAGGGACTAAAATTGCCCCTGACTGCCCATAGTGGCTCCAGTTTTTATCGTCCATTAAAACCCACAATCACTCTAATGTTTATGCATTATTGGGGAGATAAATTGCATAATTTTCATTTTGCAATTTAAATGTAATTATGATCTTACTAATGACTAAAACCTGAATTTGCTAGACTATCAGTTTTTCTAACCCTTGCCAAAATTATAGGTAATTACTTAAGGCTTACAATAATTATAAGTCCATCTTTTAAATAATTAATGTGCACTTTCATGATACAAAACAGCTAGTCATCAAACGACCTCCGCTTAGACTGCAAACCCATGCAATTAAGCCTATTGTGTAGGTCTGGAAAAATATACCCATTTGCAAGAGTCCCTTTAGCTTGCAAGTGGGAACACAGAAACTCTGTGTTTTATAGTATCAAATAAGGCAGAATTCCCCAGCTGCCAAAAGGCCAGGAAAAAAACAACCCACAAAGTAGTTTGAAACTCAATATTAATCTATACAACACGATTGTAGCTGGTGGGAGTCAGCTGGAGAAACATGCAGAAGCTTCTAGCTATGGTCCCAAGAGAAAAAGAAAATAGATCTAGTTTTCACAAAGGAGCAAAGTAAAGGATGTGCATAGAATATATCGCCTATGTTTGGTTCTTTTCCTCTTTCTTTAGGGCATATGGCAATTCCAGCACAGGGCTCTGGGTATCTAAGATATGATGATCAAGAAGGTAGAGGTTGGCACTAGAGAGATGACTTGGTAAAATTTTAATTATTGACTCAACACAATCTAGAATCACCTGGGCAGTCTCCATTAAGGATTTTCTAGACTAGGTTATCCTGTAGGCATATCTGTGATATATTGTCTTAATTAGTGGGAAAACATGAAAACATGCCCAGTGGGGTGGCACTATTCACTAGGCTGGAGCATTTGGGAGTAGATGAAAGATAAGAAAGAGAGCTGAACACTAGTATGCATGAATCAACTCACTGCTTTCTGCTCTTGACTGCAGAGGTAATATGTCTAGCTGTTTCAAGATTCTATCTTTGTGACTCCCTGGCAATGATGGATTAGAGCCTGGAGTTGTGATTTGGCTATACAGGAATATATATATATATATATATATATATATATATATATATATATATCTTATCTAGGTATTTTACACAGGTACAGAAAAAGTAACTAAGATATAAGTTTTTGTGTTTCAGAAAGTTTAACTATCCATCAGTGAGTCTATTTCTACCATGTTCTGGGTATACAGGGTTATAGCCTGTATAGCCAAATAAACCCCTTTTCCCTTAAGTTGCATTTGTCTGAGTATTCTATCATAGCAACAGAAAACAAGACTAAGAAACATTTATTTCCATGTTCCTCTCCTACATGACCCTACATGACGGCTATTGTCTTCCTGCTTGATGCCTAATGCATGATAGAAGCATTCTCTCACAGACATTTAGAGGTAATGAATTCAACTTGTATTTTTGAGCCAAACTTCTCACTCATGAATGTGACTGATGATGTGTGGTTTTTCATTGTTGAATGACAGCTTGAAACTATCACACAGTGGAATAAGCCTTGGAGCATGCCTGTATGGGAGCTCTTAGATTAGGTTCATTGGAGTAGGAAGAATTATGAGTGGTACTACTCTAAGGGCTGAGATTCTGAAAATTAAATAAGTATATCAATTTATATCAATCAATTAGTTAGTTAATTAATTAAAGTTAGCTAATCATCGAAGTCATTTCTTTCAGCTTATCGCTTGTTAATGTAGTGGGAGCACCTACCTCAAACTCCTGTCACTGACCCTCCTGACATGATGAACTGTACCATTAAACTGTGAGCAAAATAAGTCCTTCCTCCTATAAGTCGCTCTTATCTGGGAATTTTTACACAGGTACAGAAAAAGAAACTAAGACACAAGTCTTTATATTTACTAAAGTTTAAGTATCCATCAGTAATCTATTTCTATCATGTTCTGGGGAGTGGCAGGGGGCAGTTTATGCAGAATAGGGATAATATGCCTAGTGGGGCTGAGGATGTGGCCTAGCATGTACAAAGCCACCATTAGCACAGCAAAAACTGAGCATAGTTGTCTATTCCTGTAATCACCCCACTTGGGAGGTAAAGACAGGAACATCAGAAATTCAATGTAATCTTTGACTGCATTGTAAGTTCAAGGCTACAAGAGACTCTATCAACAACAACAACAACAAACTACCACCACTACTACAACAACAACAATAAAAGCCAACAAGAGGAACAACAGAAACAAATACCTTGTGTTTATACCATAGACCATGGGCCAGATTCTCAGATGCTCACTTCTGTTATAGCATGGAAAAGCCATGTATTTCAGGGCTGGATGCTCAGAGCATCATTAGATGAAACGATGTAGCAGCGGGGCATCTTGTGGGAAAGGCTGGGGAGAGTTGTGATAGCAAGGCTGATGGTCCTTATCCTTAATCAGGAGGAGAGCGGAGCATTCCATTTCATCAGATTAAACCCAACTCTTCATTCAGCTTCTAAATTGTGACATTTAAAAATCTTAACCAGATGTAAAACGTTTTCATTTTGTCAAGAAAAATAGATCAGACTTTCTAAGAAATGGAAACATTCTTCCCCTCTCCCCTAGAACTCTGTAACTGTCCCTTTAATTAGGCACTCATTAATAAATCTCTCTTGCTCTCAAATCCCCATGTACTTGGTATAGTAGTTCATTAGCACAGGAAGAGGCAATTTAGATTTCCTCAGATAATAGCATCTGTCGCTAATCAAATTAAGGCAGGATGTGTAAATGTATCTAAGGCTGGACAAGTTTGTGCTGCATGAGATAAGGGGTTGGGGGTTCCGGCCACGATCAACTTAAAAGCTCAATTCTCATATATGGAAGCTGTGTTTAAGAATCTTGTTTGAGTTTTCCTCATGAGAAGACTGCTCTCCCATTGGACATCACATGTATTTTTGATATCAAGTTAATCAAATATTCTTACCATACCTTGAAGTACTACAGAGTTATAACCAATAGACTCCAAAATTCATTCAGTAATTCATGCATGAATGCATGTACTTGTACATACATGTCTGCATGTAATTAATATTCACTGTTATGGTTTGAATTAGAAATACCCTCCATACCTCTACACTCATGTTTTGAATGTTCAGCTCTCCTTTGGTGGTTCTATTTAAAAGGGTTCCCTTACATCAATTAACAATCAAGACACTCCTTCAAAGACATGCCCACAGGCTAATATGATCTAGATATTTCCTTAATTGAGGTTTTTCTCTCATATGATTCTAGGCAGTATCAGGTTCATAATTAATATCAACTAGAATAGGAGATAAGGCCTGCATGGCAGAAGTGTGACTAAGGGTAGGTCTTTTAAGGCTATAACCTTACCTGACTCTGACCACGTCTCTCTATACTTACCCTAGCAGCATGCAGTGAACAAGCCTCCCCCTCATGATCCCATTGCCATTCATTTCCCCACCATGATGGACTATGACCATGAAACCAAATGATCCTGTCCTCTTTGATCCTGTGATCTATCTTGTCACAGCAACAGGAAGATTAATTCAAACACTGACTTAGCTCCTACTCCATTTGCTTGTGCTGAATTCTGGAGAAATGGAAGCAAAAGAAAAGACGTGGTGGTGGGGACAGTCTCAATTCTATGCTTCCCAACAGGAAAGGAGGTGGGACCATACACGTGTCTGCTTCTAGATGCTCCCAGGGATGCTGCCTTACACTCATTCGGTTATATATTCTTCGAGTAGTGCTAAGGGCCAGAAACTCTGCCGAGCGCTAACCATAAATGAATCATCAAGCACTCTAGAAGGAGAACTTCACAGAAGCAGGCAGTGAGTTTCCTTTCAAGATAATCTGCAGGATGATGAACAGGTAGGGAGAAATGTGGGTCAGCCAGAGACTGTTTAACACATAAGCTGGTGACCTTGGAAAAGAGACCAAACTCAAGGAGGGAGTTGAGGTATCAGCAGGACTTGGTGCAAAAACCAGCAGGAAACCCCTGAAACTTGAGGATAACAAAGGCAATCTGGCCTGAGACACTAGGATTGTATCTAATGATACCATCAGGAAGCCCCATGGAGGTCAGTTTTGCTAGCCATATACCTCAAAGGATAATTTTAAAGTAGTAGTAGTAAAAAGTAGTAGTAGTAGTAGTAGTAGTAGTAGTAGTAGTAGTAGTAGTAGCAGCAGCAGCAGCAGCAGCAGCAGCAGCAGCAGCAGCAGTAGCAGTTATTTTGGCTCATGGTTTCAGAGATCTCAGCCCATCATGGAGGGGAGAGCATAATAGAGAAGAGATGCTCACATCACAAAAGCTAGGAAAAGGAGAGAGAAGCAGGGGAGGTGAGATAGAAAGGGAAGGGAGAAACATGAGGTGAAGGGAGGGGGAGAAGAGAAGAATTAAAAGGAGAGAGAAAGGAGAGGGAAACACTAGGGCCAAGAAGGTCGGGGAGGGGAAGAAGGAGGAAGAAGAGAGAAAGAAGGGCATGAGAAAGGGGAATGGAGAGGGAGAGTGGGGGAGGGGGGAGAGAAAATTCACCATATTAGCAGGCTTCTTTCTTTCCCTCCTTTTTAATTTCTCTAGCCCCCAGCCTATTGGAGGTGGCATTCATATTTGGGACAAGTCTATCTTTTCAGTTTATCCTTTTGAGTGACACCAACGCAGGCACTGGAAGGTATTTGCCTTACCTAAATACCTTCCAGTTCAATCCCGTCGACAGTCAAGACTAAGCATCACACACATCACGGGGAACTAAGGAAACAGGGTTACTCATGACAAAGAAAGAGTGACTGCCATACATGATGCTGGACCTCAAGTCAATGAGCACAGAGAACCGATCCACTGACCTGGCAGAAAGAATATGATCCTATTTAATAACAGATTTAATATGATCCTTCACAGAGCACCTGCATGTCATAGGTTGAGGAAAAGCTGTGGCACACATAAGTAGAGTCAGAAAATGCATTAACTATACAGGAATCTAATTACGGGAGAGAGAGAGAGAAAATGCATGGGTGTACCTGGAAGCCAATGGAGGAGAGGACAGGTCACAGGAAGGACATTTTCTAATGGGTTTTGTGGGATAGCACTGATGATAGGATTGGCCCTTAAAGGAGAGAGAAAGCCAGTGGAGGAGCTGCAAGCATCAAGGGAGAGAAAGTGCCAGACTAGTTTGTTCACTCTGTGAGGAGGAAAGGTAGAGGAAGTGTGTGTGCACAATGCAGCCAGGCAGATAGGCTGGAAGTTGACAAGATGTGATGATGAGATTCTATTCTCCCAGTTTTCTCAGAAAACATTAATGAGATCTGATAATTCTGGAGAGATGAGAAGATCAAAAATTGGACGATGGTAGAGAATTGAGTGTGGACATAAAAATGGAACACCACATTGCTGAGGTTCCACTTGCCAAAGACAATCTAGACCGAGCCTGTTGAAGATGTGCTATGGCCATCTACAGCTGTGTTCAGATGGTGGGTCTGAAAGTTCAGTTCCTTTTGAGGCATGCAGGGTGGAAGATGGAAGAAGCAGGATTCTTAAGTGTGTCTGCAAGGCAATAATGTCAAGAAAAATTGCAAAATATAGCCACAGCCAGGATGGAGCAGCACATGACTAAGAGGTATGACAGAGAAGTGGATGATCCAGCAGATTGGCAGACCCAATGGTGCCAAAATAGGGGTATGAAAGGCAACGAACTGCAAACAACATGGTGACAGTTACCACAGTGATCGTTTCCATGGTGATGGTTGTCATGGTGATGGTTGCCTTCTGTAGGAAATCTTGGCATCTGGGTGGCAACACCAAGGCCTGTCTTTGTCTTTTCCATGTCTCATGGCAAGGCATGAAAAAGGACCTAAGAAGACTTAACACATTAGTGGGTGAAGTAGGAAACATGGGTGACATTAGTTTTGAAGGCTTACTCAGAAGAATGGGGAAGAGAAACAAATGTAGGTTGGACCAGAAACTGCTCTAAGTGGAAATTAAAAATGGATCTGCAACAGTGAATATGAAGTTAAAAAGTGAATGGGGAGTTAGAAATATGGAAGTAATAGATAATTCAGGAAAGTTCAGTAGAGTCTTCTTGGGTTTATAAAGCAAATCTCTGTGCTTAGGTCTCCAGCCACACAGTATACACTCAGATGTTACAGTTCCACTGATGGCAAACACTATTGTGGGTATTCTAGTTTTGTTTTGTTTTGTTTTTCTGTTGCTGTGATAAAATACACTGACAAAAGCAACGGAAAGGGGAAAGTGTCTATTTTAGCTCACATTGGCGAACTTAAGGCAGCAAGAGCTTGAAACAGTTCGTCATATCATGTCACATCTATGAGCAGAAACAAAGAAGGATTAGTGTATGCACACTGCTCAGGCTCTCTCTCTCCACTTATACACTCCAAGATTCCAGCCTGTGGAATGGCGCCACCACCAGTGGGAAGGGCTTCCCACCAAGTAATAAAATAAAGATAATCTCCCACAGGTGGCCCATTTCCTAGATGATTCTAGGCACCATCAGGTTGACAATCAACACTAACCTTTTCAGTGCAGATGCGTCCTTGAACATGTAGTTTATAGGATGTTGAAATTGTGTGATGGTTCTAGATAGAAGCCAGCCTATGATTCACTTCTCCACGAGCTTGATACTTGACAGACAGTGAGATATCCCACAGTATAAAACAAATGGAGGAAAAAAAACTGCCTGGATTGAGCACCTTGCTCTACTGCAAAATAATGAATTTAAGCTTGGCAAATGAAAAAACTTCAGAAGAATATTGCATTATGGTCTACAAAATAATTTTCAAACATGACCATACATAAGAATAAGAATGCCCCAGGGGAAAAATTCCTAAACAGAACAGCAATGGTCTGTGCTGTAAGATCAAAAATCAACAAATGGGACCTCATAAAATTGCAAAACTTCTGTAGGGCAAAAGATACTATCAATAAGACAAAAAGGCCACCAACAGATTGGGAAAGAATTTTTACCAACCCTAAATCAGATAGGGGACTAATATCCAATATATTCAAAGAGCTCAAGAAGCTGAACTCCAGAAATTCAAATAACCCCATTAAAATGAGGTTCAGAGGTAAACAAAGAATTCTCAACTGAGGAATACCGAATGGCTGAGAAGCACCTGAAAAAATGTTCAGCATCCTTAATCATCAGGGAAATGCAAATCAAAACAACCCTGAAATTCCACCTCACACCAGTCAGGATGGGTAGGATCAAAAATTTAGGTGACAGCAGATGCTGGCGAGGATGTGGAGAAAGATGAACACTTCTCCTATGCTGGTGGAATTGAAAGCTGGTACAACCATTCTGGAAATCAGTCTGGCGGTTCCTCAGAAAACTGGACATAGTACTACCTGTAGATCCAGCAATACCTCTCCTGGGCATATATCCAGAAGATGTTCCAATTGGTAAGAAGGACACATGTTCCACTATGTTCATAGCAGCCCTATTTATAATAGCCAGAAGCTGGAAAGAACCCAGATGTCCCTCAACAGAGGAATGGATACAGAAAAGGTGGTACATTTACACAATGGAGTACTACTCAGCTATTAAAAACAATGAATTTATGAAATTCTTGGGCAAATGGATGTATCTGGAGGATATCATCCTGAGTGAGGTAACCCAATCACAAAAGAAGTCACTTGATATGCACTCACTAATAAGTGGATATTAGCCCAGAAACCTAGAATACCCAAGATACAATTTCCAAAACACAAGAAAATCAAGAAGGAAGACCAATGCATGAATACTTCATTTCTCCCTAGAATACGAAATAAAATATCAATGGAAGGAATTGCAGAGACAAAGTTTGGAGCTAAGATGAAAGGATGGACCATCCAGAGACTGTCCCATCTGGGGTCCATCCCATAATCAGCCACCAAACGCAGACACTATTGTATATGCCAGCAAGATTTTGCTGAAAGGACCTTGATATAGCTGTCTCCTGTGAGGCTTTGCCAGTGCCTGGCAAATACAGAAGTGGGTGCTCACAGTCATCTATAGGATGGAACACAGGGCCCCCAATGGAGGAGCTAGAGAAAGTACCCAAGTAGCTGAAGGGGTCTGCAACCTTATGGGTGGAACAACAATATGAACTAATCAGTACCCCCAGAGCTTGTGTCTCTAGCTGCATATGTAGCAGAAGATGGCCTAGTTGGCCATCATTGGGAAGAGAGGCCCCTTGGTCTAACAAACTTCATATGCCCCAGTACAGGGGAATGCCAGGGCCAAGAAGTGGGAGTGGGTGGGTAGGGGAGCAGGGCTGGGGGGGGGGAGGGTATAGGGGACTTTTGGGACAGCATTTGAAATGTAAATGAAGAAAACATCTAATAAAAAAATTTAAAAAAAAAGAATAAGAATGCCCTGACAAAATAGAATGCAAACTCTTGCCTCGTCATTGTGACTTCATGTGGGAGAAATGTCATTCACGTCTTTGACTAAACAGCTCTCAGATGGTGCCAAGCATGTTTTTGTTTGTATTAGTTGATTAGTTAATTGAATATTTGGTTGGTTCACAAACCCAATAATGTTGGAGAATAAATCCAGGATTTTGCAAATCCTAGACTAATGTTTTCCCATATAACTGTGTAATTCTAGCAATGGATCATATTTTGAGTAGCTTCTGTAGACCTCTGTCTTACACACATGGCATGCCCATTGTCTTTCTGAACTCTCAGTAGCTATGATTACCCACAAAGACCTACACAAGATTGGCCCTATTAGGGTTATTCTTGGAGAGGAGATGTGTTCCTGAGACCCTGCCCATCCTTGAGGCTACATAAACAACCAGCAGCTGTTTAGGGTGGAAGTGTGCTCACAAGGTCCCATTTCTTCCAAGAATTAGGGATTTATAAATCCCAATCCATCTGTAAGACCCTATAGGCAGTTATCAGTTTCTGGAGAAACTGATGATAATTCACCCTCCTAAAAGATTTATAAGCAGTTAACAGTTGTCAAGAGAGATATTTTCTTCAGTGTAGCCTCTGGTACATTGTCCATGATCTTAAATAACCCTTCACCTATGCTCCTGAAAATCACCATAATTAACCTTACTGGTTTCCCATGTCAGAATTGAGTGGAATAGTCTTTGGTTGGTCATTGATGTTCTGTCCATGAAAGAACAGATTCTTGTTTCTCTAGGAAAAATGCACACAACAGTAGTGCTAGTAGACAGGAAATGGCTAAAGGAAAAAAAAAATAAGAACCAGAAATTGTGATGACCAGTTTGAATTGTTAACTAAGCAAAACCTAGAGTCACCTGGGAAAGAGTCTCAGTGAAGGATTGTTTACATCGGGTTATACTGTGGGCATATGTGTGAGGGGGTGTCTTAATTAAATTAATTGACGTGGAAAGGTCCAGCTCACAAAAGGTAGCAGCATTCTCTAGGCAGTGGATCTGAACTGTGGACTAGTGGAGAAATCCAGTTGAGCATGGTCAATGGATCACGCGTGCATTCATTTCTCTCTGCTGTCAATGGTGGATGGGAGGCGACTCGCTGTTTTGGGTTCCTGCCTTCACTTTCCCACAGTGATGGACCATGCCTTGGAATCGTAATCAGAAATAAACACTTTCCTCCCATAAATTGCTTTTTGTCAGGATAATCTATCACAGCAACAGGAATGAAACTAGAACAGAAACATGATCAGTGGAAAGGCACAAGAAGAAAAGGGAGAGAAGCTGGAGATACTGACTGTGAACCTCACTATTAATTTCTCCTACTGGTCTGCATACAAAAAGAAGCTGGATTTTGCGAGCTTAGATCAGCAAGGTATTCCCTGCTATAGTGGTGAGTTTGGACATAGTTTTACTGGCCATGCTTTTCTAGAGAAGAGAATAATATTGGTGTTTTAGGAAGATTATTTGACAGCACTTCACTAGAAAGACTGTATGGAGCTATCAGAAGAGAGACTATGTATTACTTACTTTTTTTGTACCATGCTCCGAAGCAACTTGAGAAAAAAAAAGAGTTTACTTGGGCTAACATTCCAGAGGGGATTAAAGTCAATGTTGGCAAGGGTGGTATGGAGCAAGGGCATGAGGCCAACCCTGCAGTCAAGAAGCCAAGAGACAACCCCGTACAAGAGGCAGCAAGACTGAACAGGAAGTAGGGCCAATCTATAAACCTTTGAATCCTGCTGTCAGTGACACACTTCCCCCAGCAAGACTCCACCTCCTAAATGGGCCATAACCTCCCCAACCGGCACCACTAACTGGTAACAGGGAACCAAGTGTTCAAATGCATGAGACAATGGAAGATAGATCTCAGCCAACACAGACTATAATGAAGGTTATTAATCATTGGGAAGTGGGTGGATTATAGAAAGAAATGAATAGGGAGAGGGAAAGTAAGGTTGAATCTGGAAATGGTGAAAGAGAAAAAGAGGGTTTGTTAAAAGACAGTGGTGAGGACAGAAGGAAGGGAGGGACTCCAGTAATTCAGAGACCTTTGGCCTTCTGAACCTTTTCTCTTTATGGAAGAATAAAAGAAAACTGTCATGATAAATCTGTCCTCTATTTAATCATGGAAAGATGCTAAATGGACTCACACTCTGAAAGGAGGAACCACGAGTAGAGATGAAGAAAAGACTTTGGTTTGTAGATAGCACTTCTATCTTTTCAAGCAAAAGACTAATTTATTTGAAGGCAAAGCCTACAAATGAACTAAAAATCTGTTAACTTCTTACAGAATTCTCATATCATTTCATGGTCACAGTGTCTTAGATATAAAGTTGTGAAAGTTAGCCATGAACTTGTGACAACGGGGGGGGGGGGGGTCTGTAATATTCTAAAATTAATCAATAGTGACCTTGCATTATGGTCTATTGTGCTGCAAAACCAGGCTTGGTTTATGTTTAGTTTTGTTGGTGTGTGTGTGTGTGTGTGTGTGTGTGTGTGTGTAGGCTCAAGGCTGATGGGCTGATGTCATATTTTTTGAGACAAAGTCTCTCACTAAATTAGGGGGTCACCAATTGACTAGACTGACTAGGCAATAGGCTTCAGAGATCCACCCTCCTTTGTTTGCTCAGAGTTAGGATTACAGGTACATTGATACCACATTCAGAGTTTGGGGGAGTGTGGGAAATCCAAACTCAGGTGGCTTGTGTAGAAAGCACATTTCCCACTTAGCCATCTCACCAGTCTCAGGCTTTGCTTTTCATTGAGGATCAAGCATGATTTGGATAACTCAGATGTTTCACTAGCAGAAGGACCTGAGTTTAATCCCAAGCACCCCCATCAAAATCTGGGTGTAGTGGTGAGTGTCTATAATCCCCATTTTGGAAAAGCAGAGACAAATACATTCTTGGAGTTCACTATCCAGGTATTCTAGCTTAGTTTATATCCAGATTCAGTGAGGGAACCCTGCATCAAAAAGTGCAAGGTAGAGTTTGGGGTTGGGGAGATGCCTCGTTGGTTAAGGGTACTTGCCAGTCTTGCTGGTGAATAGGGTTCTGTTCCCCACATTTTGGATAAGAATTCCCACAACTAACTGTAACTTCAAGTGTTGCCCTTTTGGCATCAGCATCAGGGACCCACACACACATACCACATAAATAAGAATAAATTTTTTATTAGATATTTTCTTCAAAAGTTCCCCATACCCCCCCACTCCCCTCCCCACCCACTCCCACTTCTTGGCCCTGGCATTCCCCTGTACTGAGGCATATAAAGTTTGCAAGACCAGTGGGCCTCTCTTTCCAATGATGGCTGACTAGGCCATCTTCTGATACATATGCAGCTAGAGACACAAGCTCCCGGGGGTGGAGGGGTAATTGTTAGTTCATATTGTTGTTCCACCTATAGGGTTGCAGACACCTTTAGCTCCTTGGGTAATTTCTCTAGCTCCTCCATTGGGAGCCCTGTGAGCATCCACTTCTGTGTTTGCTTGGCCCCGGCATAGCCTCACAAGAGACAGCCATATCTAGGTCCTTTTAGCAAAATCTTTCTAGTGTATGCAATGATGTCAGTGTTTGAAAGCTGATCGTGGGATGGATCCCCGGATATGGCAGTCTCTAGATGGTCCATCCTTTCATCTCAGCTCCAAACTTTGTCTCTGTAACTCCTTCCATGGGTGTTTTGTTCCCAATTCTAAGACACTTTGATCTTCATTCTTCTTGAGTTTCATGTGTTTTGCAAATTATATCTTGTATCTTGGGTATTCTAAGTTTCTGGGCTAATATCCACTTATCAGTGAGTATATATCATGTGAGTTCTTTTGTGATTGGGTTACCTCACTTAGGATGATGCCCTCCAGGTCCATCCATTTGCCTAGGAATTTCATAAATTCATTCTTTTTAATAGCTGAGTAGTACTCCATTGTGTAAATGTACCACAATTTCTGTATCCATTCCTCTGTTGAGGGACATCTGGGTTCTTTCCAGTTTCTGGCTATTATAAATAAGGCTGCTATGAAAATACTGAAACCATGTGTCCTTCTTACCAGTTGGAACATCTTCTGGATATATGCCCAGGAGAGGTATTGCGGGATCCTCTGGTAGTACTATGTCCAATTATCTGAGGAACCGCCAGACTGATTTCCAGAGTGGTTGTACAAGCTTGCAATCCTACCAACAATGGAGGAGTGTTCCTCTTTCTCCACATCTTCGCCAGCATCTGCTGTCACCTGAGTTTTTGATCTTAGCCATTGTGACTGGTGTGAGGTGGAATCTCAGGGTTGCTTTGATTTGCATTTCCCTGATGATTAAGGATGCTGAAACTTTTTTTCAGGTGCTTCTTAGCCATTCGGTATTCCTCAGGTGAGAATTCTTTGTTTAGCTCTGTGCCCCATTTTTAAATGGGGTTATTTGATTTTCTGGAGTCCACCTTCTTGATTTCTTTGAATATATTGGATATTAGTCCCCTATCTGATTTAGAATAGGTAAAGATCCTTTCCCAATCTGTTGGTTGCCCTTTTGTCTTATTGACAGTGTCTTTTGCCTTACAGAAGCTTTGCAATTTTATGAGGTCCCATTTGTCAATTCTCGATCTTACAGCACAAGCCATTGCTGTTCTATTCAAGAATTTTTCCCTTGTGCCCATATCTTCGAGGCTTTTCCCCACTTTCTTCTCTACAAGTTTCACTGTCTCTGGTTTTATGTGGAGTTCCTTGGTCCACTTAGATTTGACCTTAGTACAAGGAGATAGGAATGGATCAATTCGCATTCTTCTACATGATAACTGCCAGTTGTGCCAGCACCATTTGTTGAAAGTGCTATCTTTTTTCCACTGGATGGTTTTAGCACCCTTGTCAAAGATCAAGTGACCATAGGTGTTTGGATTCATTTCTGGGTCTTCAATTCTATTCCATTGGTCTACTTCTCTGTCACTATATCAGTACCATACAGTTTTTAATCACAACTTCTCTGTAGTACAGCTTTATGTCAGGCATGGTGATTCCACCAGAGGTTCTTTTGTCATTGAGAAGAGTCTTTGCTATCCTAGTTTTTTTGTTATTCCAGATGAATTTGCAGATTGCCCTTTCTAATTTGTTGAAGAATTGAGTTGCAAATTTGATGGGGATTGCATTGAATCTGTAGATTGCTTTTGGCAAGATAGTCATCTTTACAATATTGATCCTGCCAATCCATGAGCATGGGAGATCTTTCCATCTTCTGAGATCTTCTTTAATTTCTTTCTTCAGAGACGTTAAGTTCTTATCATACAGATCTTTCACTTCCTTAGTTAGAGTCACGCCAAGGTATTTTATATTATTTGTGACTATTGTTTCCCTAATTTCTTTCTCAGCCTGTTTATCCTTTGTGTAGAGAAAGGGCATTGACTTGTTTGAGTTAATTTTATATCCAGCTACTTCACTGCAGCTGTTTATCAGGTTTAGGAGTTCTCTTGTAGAATTTTTAGGGTCACTTACATATACTATCATATCATCTGCAAAAAGTGATGTTTTGACTTCATCCTTTCCAATTTGTATCCCCTTGATCTCCTTTTGTTGTAGAATTGCTCTGACTAGGACTTCAAATACAATGTTGAATAGATATGGAGAAAGTGGGGAGCCTTGTCTAGTTCCTGATTTTAGTGGGATTGCTTCCAGCTTCTCACCACTTACTTTGATGTTGGCTACTGGTTTGCTGTAGATTGCTTTTATCATAGTTAGGTATGGGCCTCGAATACCTGATCTTTCCAAGACTTTTATCATGAATGGGTGTTGGATTTTGTCAATTGCTTTCTCCACATCTAAAGAGATGATCATGTGTTTTTTTGTCTTTGATTTTGTTTATATAGTGGATTACATTGATGGATTTCCGTATATTAAACCATCCCTGCATCACTGGAATGAAACCTACTTGGTCAAGATGGATGATTGTTTTGATGTGTTCTTGGATTCGTTAGCGAGAATTTTATTGAGTATTTTTGCATTGATATTCATAAGGGAAATTGGTCAGAAGTTCTCTATCTATGTTGGGTCTTCCTGTAGTTTAGGTATCAGAGTAATTGTTGCTTCGTAGAAAGTGTTGGGAAGAGTACCTTCTACTTCTATTTTGTGGAATAGTTTGTGCAGAACTGGATTTAGATCTTCTTTGAAGGTCTGATAGAACTCTGCACTAAACCCATCTGGTTCTGGGCTTTTTTGGTTGGGAGACTATTAATGACTGCTTCTATTACTTTAGGGGATATAGGACTGTTTAGACCATTAACCTGATCCTGATTTAAATTTGGTACCTGGTATCTGTCTAGAAATTTGTCCATTTCATCCAGGTTTTCCAGTTTTGTTGAGTATAGCCTTTTGTAGAAGGATGTGATGGTGTTTTAGATTTCTTCAGGATCTTTTGTTATGTCTCCCTTTTCATTTCTGATTTTGTTAATTAGGATGCTGTCCCTTTGCCCTCTCATGACTCTGGCTAAGGGTTTATCTATCTTGTTGATTTTCTCAAAGAACCAGCTCTTGGTTTGGTTGATTCTTTGAATAGTGCTTCTTGTCTCTACTTGGTTGATTTTGCCCCTGAGTTTGATTATTTCCTGCAGTCTACTCCTCTTGGGTGAATTTGCTTCCTTTTATTCTAGAGCTTTTAGGTGTGTTGTCAAGTTGCTAGTGTGTGCTCTCTCTAGTTTCTTTTTGGAGACACTGAGAGCTATGAGTTTTCCTCTTAGAAATGCTTTCATTGTGTCCTATAAGTTTGGGTATGTTGTGACTTCATTTTCATTAAACTCTAAAAAGTCTTTAATTTCTTTCTTTATTCCTTCCTTGACCAAGGTGTCATTGAGAAGAGTGTTGTTCAGTTTCCACGTGAATGTTGACTTTCTATTATTTATGTTATATTGAAGATCAGCCTTAGTCCATGGTGATCTGATAGGATGCATGGGACAATTTCAATATTTTTGTATCTGTTGAGGCCTGTTTTGTGACCAACTATATGGTCAATTTTGGAGAATGTACCATGAGGTGCTGAGAAGAAGGTATATCCTTTTGTTTTAGGATAAACTGTTCTGTAGATATCTGTTAAATCCATTTGTTTCATAACTTCTGTTAGTTTCACTGTGTCCCTGTTTTGTTTCTGTTTCCACGATCTGTCCATTGATGAAAGTGGTGTGTTGAAGTCTCCCACTATTATTGTGTGAGGTGCAATGTGTGCTTTGAGCTTTACTAAAGTTTCTTTAATGAATGTGGCTGCCCTTGCATTTGGAACATAGATATTCAGAATTGAAAGTTCCTCTTGGAATATTTTACCTTTGATGAGTATGAAGTGCCCACCCTTGTCTTTTTTGATAACTTTGGGTTGGAAGTTGATTTTATTAGATATTAGAATGGCTACTCCAGCTTGTTTCTTCAGACTATTTGTTTGGAAAATTCTTTACCAGCCTTTCACTCTGAGGTAGTGTCTCTTTTTCCCTGAGATGGGTTTCCTGTAAGCAGCAAAATGTTGGGTCCTGTGTGTGTAACCAGTCTGTTAGTCTATGTCTTTTTATTGGGGAATTGAGCCCATTGATATTAAGAGATATTAAGGAAAAGTAATTGTTGCTTCCTATTATTTTTGTTGTTAGAGTTGGCATTCTGTTCTTGTGGCTGTCTTCTTTTAGGTTTGTTTAAGGATTACTTTCTTGCTTCTTCTAGGGCGTCATTTCTGTCTTTGTATTGGATTTTTTCTGTTATTATCCTTTGAAGGGCTGGATTCGTGGAAAGATAATGTGTGAATTTGGTTTTGTGGTGGAATACTTTGGTTTCTCCATCTATGGTAATTGAAAGTTTGGCTGGGTATAGTTGCCTGGGCTATTCTCTTTAAATATCTCAGACATTTGTGTTCTCTTAGTGTCTGTATAACATCTGTCCAGGATCTTCTGGCTTTTATAGTCTTTGGTGAAAAGTCTCGTGTAGTTCTGATAGGCCTGCCTTTATATGTTACTTGACCGTTTTCCCTTACTGCTTTTAATATTCTATATTTATTTAGTGCATTTGTTCTGATTATTATGTGTCGGGAGGAATTTCTTTTCTGGCCCAGTCTATTTGGAGTTCTGTAGGCTTCTTTTATATTCATGGTCATCTCTTTCTTTAGGTTAGGGAAGTTTTCTTCTATAATTTTGTTGAAGATATTTGCTGGCCCTTTAATTTGAAAATCTTCATACTCATCTACTTCTATTAACCGTAGGTTTGGTCTTCTCATTGTGTCCTGGATTTCTTGGATGTTTTGAGTTAGGATATTTTTGCATTTTGCATTTTCTTTCATTGTTGTGCTGATGCTCTCTATGGAATCTTCTGCACCTGAGATTCTCTCTTCCATCTCTTGTATTCTGTTGCTGATGCTAGCATCTATGGTTCCAGATTTCTTTCCTAGGGTTTCTATCTCCAGTATTGCCTCACTTTGGGTTTTCTTTATTGTGTCTACTTCCCTTTTTAGGTTTAGTATGGTTTTGTTCATTTCCATCACATGTTTGGATGTGTTTTCCTGTTTTTCTTTATGGACTTCTACCTGTTTGGCTGTGTTTTCCTGTTTTTCTTTAAGGACTTGTAACTCTTTAGCAGTGCTCTCCTGTTTTTTTTAAGTGAGTTATTAAAGTCCTCGATGTCCTCTACCATCATCATGAGATGTGCTTTTAAATCCGGGTCTAGCTTTTCGGGTGTGTTGGGGTGCCCAGGACTGGGTGTGGTGGGAGTGTTGTGTTCTGATGATTATGAGTGGTCTTGGTTTTTGTTAGTAATATTCTTAAGTTTGCCTTTCGCTATCTGGTAATCTCTGGAGTTAGTTATTCTAGTTGTCTCTGGTTAGAGCTTGTTTCTCTCATGATTCTGTTAGCCTCTAATCAGCAGACCTGGGAGACTAGCTCTCTCCTGGGTTTCAGTGGTCAGAGCACTCTCTTCAGGCCAGCTCTCCTCTTGCAGGGAAGGTGCACAGATATATGGCATTTGGACTTGCCTCCTGGCAGAAGATGTAGGCCCGAAACAGGGCCTGTCCCAGAAGCTGTTAGCTTCTGTAGTCCACACTCTCACCTGAGAAGACTAGTCTTGGAGGGATCTGGGAACCAAGATGGCTCCAGCAAAACCCTCCAGGGTGAGGTGGACACCTCTCCTCTGGCAGGGAAGATGCCCGGATGTCTGGAGCCCAAAATGGGGTCTGCCTCAGAAGCTGTCCTCTAGGGACCTTGGGGGTGTCTGCCGACTCTGTGCCCAAGGTGACCAGGTGCTGGCGCTGACCAGAAGGGACTTGTGACCCTGGTCAGGACAGGTTTTCTGCTTCCCTAATGCTGTCTCAGGTCACGAGGGATTGGAATGGAACAGAAGTTGTGTTCCACTCACTGGTGGTCCTAAGATCGCCTGGAACATCCTCTAGGGACCTTGGGGGTATCTGCCAACTCTGTGCCCAGGTGACCCCAAGAATATATTCTTTAAAAGTTAAAGGTTAGTAAATGATTGAGGAGGATACTTGATAGAGACTTCTGCCCTTCACATGCACACAAGGAAACATGCACCTGCATATACAATATATACCCCACACAAATACATACATGCACACACACAATATACCACACACACACACACACATACACCCTCTTTAAAACGGAAAGTTTGGAGATGGCTTCTAGTCCCAGCATCACTGCTGAAAATCCTTGACAAGTGTTTGGGATTTTTAAACCCCAGAACTAGCAACCAATCTGCAGTGATTACTGTCATTTCTTAGCTTTCAGTGAACAGGTGCAGGCCCCTTCCTGGCAGTGATTGACATCATATTCTGTCTTGTCATTGGTCACTGGACAAACATCTTCCCTCCTCTTCACTCTAAAGAATTCGTTTCCCCAGTAGGACAATGATTCCCTCATCTTAGCTCTGCAAGGCCTCTATTTTATGAGATCTTGGGGGCTCAAAGCAGCTATCTACCATCCAAATCAGCCTGCACTTTTGTCTTCAGTGGACGATCCCCAACCCCCTTTCAAACAAGCATTATTACAACCATTTTATAAAACCCAGACAGAAAGAGCTCCCCAATGTCTCTTTCGAGTAGCTTGGTGTGGCAATCTTGTCACCAGGCCACATAGAAGTGCCTCTTGCCCTCTTTGTTACTGATTGCCAACTTGTGAAAGGAGTCAGGGTATTAGAAGGACAAAGATCCCAGTGCCTATGAATTATAATTCACACCAGAGGAAGGTCTCATATGGCAGGATAATAAATGATTCTCTGAGATATAAGCAAAATTCATAGCTGTTTCCTTGCATGGAATGAAGGTATAGACATGACTAAGCTAAGAGTCTTGGTATGGAAGACAGTGCTGGGATAATCAGGTGGGCCTGACCACACAGTCACATTTATTTTTAAAAGAGAAAAACAGCTATAATTCCAACATAGGGAGAAGAAGGGCACAGGGCACCACCCCTTACAGAAGAGTGGGTAGCTCCTGAGGGAAGGACAATCATTCTTTTTTGGAAGTGGGGAAACTGGTTTGTCATCCATGTTCCAGAGGGTGGCGCCATGTCTGTATTCATATGGGCCACTTTAATTGAACTTAGTGAATATGCTGGTTATTTTTAAATGTCAATTTGTCCTAACCTAGAATTTACCCAGAAGAACATTTCATTTAAGGAATTATTTGGATCGGGTTGCCTTGTCTGTGGGAAATCGTCTTTATTGTTAGTTGATATAGGAAGACCCAGCCCATTTTGGGCAGCACTATTCCCTAGGCGGGGTTATCCTGTTAAGTATAAAAATAGGAGTAAGCAAACTGAGAGTAGGTAAACAAGCAAGCATTCATGAATTTGCTTTCTCTTTGCTTTTGACTATGGATGTTATAAGACTGGCTGCCTGAGTTCCTCCCTCAACTTCCCCACAATAGTAGACTATAACCTGGAATTCTGAGCCAAATATAAGACTGGCTGCCTGAGTTCCTCCCTCAACTTCCCCACAATAATAGACTATAACCCGGAATTCTGAGCCAAATAAACCCATTTTTTTCCCCTCAGAATCTGCTGTTTATCTGGAAGTTTTATCACAGCAATAAAAGTGAAACTAAAACAATGAGTTATTTTTTAAAATGCAAAGGATGTAAATATGGGAGGGAAAATGTGGGAGAGATGTTTCCTTGTATATATAAATGGAATTGTCAAAGTAAATAAAATTGTGTGTGTGTGTGTGTGTGTGTGTGTGTGTGTTCTGGTGCATGTGCCTGTTGGGTATGTTGCTGTCTTACTTTCCACCTTTTGAGATAATTCTTCAGAGTTGCACTGTGATACACACAAAGAGAAAAGCAGGTAATATTATCACCCAGACAAAGACTGGAGTGAGGCAGCCACAGACCAGGGAATGATCATGGTTCCCATAAGCTAGGCTAACCAAGGAGCAAATTTTCCTATATACCATTAGAGGGTGTTCGGCCCTGCTAGATTGCATAGAACTGCTCAAGGTAGAATCACAGGGGCCCAAACTGTTAAGTATTTGTCCTTTTAAATCCCCTAGTTTGTGGCAATTTGTCACAACATTAATAGGATTGCCATAGTATTAACCATCAATTGGACACAAACTAGAATGACCTGATAAAAGGAGTTTCAGTTGAGTGACATTAAACATGGTTGGTCTGTGGATATTTCTGTGAAGGTTTGCCTTGAGTATTAATTAATGTAGTAGAGCCTACCAAGCCCACTTCGGGCAGAACCTTTCCCTAAGTAGGTGGCCAAGGGCTGTTTAAGAAAGCTGGCTAAGCATAATTCAATGAGCCAGTGAGCCAGACATTCCCTCTATGGTTTCTTCTTCCAGGTTCTTGCTTGAGTTCCTATCTTAACTTCCTTCATTGATGTGCTGTGACCTAAAAGTATAAGTTAAAAATAAATCTTGCTTCCTAAGTTGCTTTGGGTCAGAGTGGGGTTTTTTGTATATTAATTTGTTAATTATTTGAGACTTTCATAAATATATTTGATCATATTGACCCATTCCTCTCCCTAACTCTTTCAAGATTCATCACTACCTTCCTATTCTTCCAAACTTCATGGGCTATTTTGTAATAGCCCATTGTGTCTAATTTGTTCTAGCTATAAAGTCCTGGGTGATGGACCATTCTCTGGAGTGAGGTTAATTTATCCCTCAAAGAAAACTGGCTTTCCCTCCCTTAGAAGCCATCAATTGTCAATAGCCTCTTAGCTAGGGGGTGAAGATTCATGAGCTCCATACCGCTCTGTGATGGGATGTTGACTGGATTGGTCTTGTACAGTTCTTGTATAGACAACCATAGCTGTTATAGGTTCGTGACTGCAACTGTCCTGTCCTGACCTCAACCTCTGGTTCTTACAAGCTTTCTATCCCTTCTACCAAGATGCATCCTGAGCCTTGTGATGGGAAAGGCATGTGACATAGGTGTTCCACTTGTGGCTGAGTACACTGACACTTATTCTCAGCACTTTGACTAGTTGTGCTTTTCTGTGTTTACTCCTATGTATACGGGCACGGAGCTGTATTCATATGCTATGCTAAACAGACTGGTTTCCTATTAGAGATCTCTACGCTGATACCTGGCTGTGCCAGCCTATGCCATAATAGGCCTGTCTTAGCATGAGCCCCAAATCTTTGAAACATCCAAGGTTGCCAAAAGAAGCCTAGGAATTAATATAACGAAAACCATCATTGTTAGTGGACACGTAGGTACATAAACCAAACACCACAGTGTCCCTGAATTTTGAAGATATTGGAAAAGAAAACCAAGTAAAGAAAAGAAAAAGAAAGTTTTGCTTATGGTTTGGCCAAACTTACATTAGAGAGAAGACTAACTTCCTCCCCACTGAGCCAGTAGCAGATGACAATTTATAGCCACGGGACAAGAGGAGTGCATAAGAACATTTCTTTGTGAGTCAGAGAAACCAATCTTCTGGAGGAAAGGGTCCCGAACCCAAGATCTCCTCTGTTGTCTCTGTAACAAAGACATTTAAAAAAACCCAACAACAACAAAAACTTGAGCTTTAAAAAAATATATTTCTTTGGGAGAAAAGGTCAGAGGACAATTTTCAGGAGTCAGTTTTCCCCTTTTAGGAGTACCTACACAGAAGGATGGGTTAACCTCTCTTTGGGATGTCACCAAGGATGTCATCTTTTTCTCTTCCACCATCTCCTTCCCAGTCCCTCCACTGTGTCACATGATGTGTGAACTAGAACATCAAGATGAGCACATGGAAGAAGCCAGTGTGCAGAGGAAGTCTGAAAGCCCTTCCTTATCTGGGCATCATATGAAGAGTGTAGGGTGGGATTTGTTTGTGGGTAGCAGAGGCGATAAAAGACCATACAGATACAGCACATTGCCAGAGATATCAGAGACTTTTTCCTTAGATCATTAGCCTGCTTCCATCTTTAGGACTGACTTTCCTTTCTTAATAATTTTTCCTTAATCTAATCACTTGTCTCTGGTGCAACCTTTAGCCATGGCACATGAAAGCATGACATCAGGTGCTCTTTGAACTTAGAATTAAAGCCCACTTTCCTCTTCTTCTTCCTTCCTTCCTTCCTCCCTTCCCTTCCCTTCCCTTCCCTTCCCTTCCCTTCCCTTCCCTTCCCTTCCCTTCCCTTCCCTTCCCTTCCCTTCCCTTCCCTTCCCTTCCCTTCCCTTCCCTTCCCTTCCCTTCCCTTCCCTTCCCTTCCCTTCCCTTCCTCCCTCCTTCCTTACTTCCTTACTTCCTTCTCCTCCTTCTTTCTCCTTTCCCCACTCTTCCTCCTTCTCCCCCTCCCCTCTTTGTTTTCCTCCTCCTCTCCTCTTCCTCCTCTCTTACTTTTCCTCCTCCTCCTCCTCCTCCTCCTCCTCCTCCTCCTCCTCCTCCTCATTCTTCTTGTTTTTTCAAGACAGACTTTCTCTGTGTGTTCTGGAACTGTCCTGGAACTTGCTTTGTAGACCAGGCTATCCTCACACTCACATAAATCCACCTACTTCTGCCTCCCAAGTGCTGGGATTAAAAGCATACAGTACCATTACCACCACTACCCAAGGTTCTTGACGAATACTAATGAGCATGCTTTCTTTGTCACTCAGCTTTCTCTGAGTCTCTGACCTCCATGCCTATCTCAAATGCCATGACATTTTCTCTATCTCTCTATGTAGCTGCCAGGATTTTTCACTTGCTTGTAGAGTTGTTTTTCTCTCAAACTCCCATAGAATTGTAAGTGAGCTTCCTTCTGAGCCTGTTTTTAAATTCTTTGAATAATGAGACTAAGAGCTGGAAAAGAGAATGCCAGCCTCCCTGGTAACACCACATAATATCCTATGTGAGTCCAAAGGATTAGAGTAAAACACGAGAAAGGCACTTCTCAATTTGTAAGAAAGCCAGAGCTTTTCAAAACAGAGGCAATGTTTTGGATTTGATCATGTCCTACATAAATATTTATGTAGGTCTTTAACTTCAGTAGCTGTGATTATGACCCTCATTGGAAATAGGGTTCTTTTATAAAACAATAAAATGTTATCTGTCATTGTACATAATTTTATAAAGGCATTTCCTTCAAATATGAATATTTAGTCTGCTCCTGCCACTGCTTCCTGGATGCTAGAAACAACTTCTTCCTATTTTTAATGTAGAGTGAACATCAATTAGTTCCCTAAGACTCCCCCAGGCTATTAGTGCCTGGTTGAGACTGCTAAGACATCCACCATCATCAACTGAACAACTTTAGGATTTTCTGCTTCACTGGTGTGAGATATGTATTGTTGGACTACTCAGACCCCATATCATATAAGTTAACTTAATAAATACCTTGTTGATTTTACACACACACACACACACACACACACACACACACACACACACACACACAGAGTCATTCTCTTGGTTTTGTTCCCCTAGAGCTATGGTTCTCAACCTGTGGGCCACAACCCCTTTGGTGGTCACATATCAGATATTCTGCATATCAGATATTTACAATTCGTAACCTTAGCAAAATTATAGTTATGAAGTAGCAATAAAATAATTTTATGGTTGGGGGGTCACCTCAATGGGAAGTATCACATTGTATTACACAAACTTGTACTGTTTATTATGAATTAACAAAAATTAGGTATATACATGTGTATTGAAAGAGAGATTGTAGAGCTGTCTGGTTGGTCTGGCTTCATAAATGAAGCTCTCTGGAACTGAAGAGCATCTGTGCTCACACAGGGACACCAGCCTCTGTGTGCCCTTCATGGAAATCCCCCAGAAACACTCACATGCCTGGTGCCTGACCTTGGCAGTGCTCAGGAGAATGAGAGATCAAAGGAAGGAGAGTGCTCCTTTCTGGTACTTCAATCAGGGAGAGAAGCAATTAAAATATGAATTAATCTAAGTGAGATGAAAATGCAGACGCTGAACAAGAGCATCCCTCTCACCTTGAACCTGCACGGAGTGCAGCGCAGCTCCTGTGATTAAAGACATTTTCATGCCATTAAGAGCCTTCTCTTCTAATGTTAAAAACAAGGTGTCAGTCAAATGCTCTGAGCAGCCTCAATAAGGACTTCTCCCTCTCTGCAAGTTAAAGACCTTGATCTTTTCAGTGTTCTGAGGTGGCAGAGTATTTTAGGAGGGGACACTGTAGGACTGCAGGAGTGTGGAGTCCTGAGCTAAGTGGAAGGAGTAACTGCATGCATCACCCTTTAGACCAAGCTTTTCAGCCTTCTTAATTCCACTATGCAGCCAGAATTATGGCTGCAAGGGGAGCTAGGATGTCAAAGCTGGGTCACAGGACAAGGGGCCCATTCTCTGTGTTCCATTAGCCTTTGTTCCCCATTCTTTCTTTGAAAAGAGAGACAATTGGAGTGTTTACTTCCTTAATTTTGCTACTGTTTCCCTTTGATCTCCAGGGCATGCCATTAGCTCTCTGCAAAGAGGGATGAGACCTCAGAAGAATGAGGGGGTGTCTACAACCCTTCCAGGCATGTCCAAACTGTTGGCCATTGGCTGACATGAATCCCAGGATATTATAAATTTGGCAAAACATTTATAGATGACAGTGTTGTAAATACCAGCGTCATGTTAAAGGTTGGACATCCCTGGGGGTTGTGAGAGGAGGGAGTTGGGAGTGGATATGATCAAGACATGTTGCTTAGTTATATGAACTTGACAGAGAATAAATAAAAGAGATTCAATTTAAAACAAAGAGGGTGGACACTCTGTGAGCATTTCCATTTTTGTTGTTGTGTTTGTTTGCTTGTGTGTTTGTTTGTTTGGCCTGGATGTTGTCAACATCATCTCAAGTTTAAGATCTTGGAATTTTATTTGGTTGTTGATTTAACTCTGTTGCTGCAATAAAGCATTCTAGCCAAAAGTAGCTGAGAGGCGACAGGATTCATTTGGCTTATACCTCTAGTTGTCAAAGTCCATCACTAAGAGAAGCCAGGATGGGGATTTAAGGGAGGATCCTGAAGAAAGCACCATGGAAGAATTGCCTGTTGGCTTACTCACTGGCTCTTGCAAGGCTAGCATACTGATACAGCCTACAACAACATTCTCAGAGCATGGTGCCATTCACAGTGGAGTGGAACCATCCCCATCAATTATCACTCAAGATAATGCCCCACAGACATATATCTACAGGCTAAGGCTAATCTGATCTATACAATAACTTCATTTGAGGTTCCCTCTTTGCAGGTAATTCTTAGCTGGTCTCAAGCTGACAATAACATGTAACCAGCACACTTATTGTTGGTGTTTTAGTTTTTATAGTACTGACCTTGTGCACGCTAAACAAGTTTGTTGGATAGTTATATCAACTTGACATACATTGGGGTCATACTGAGAAGGAAAAAATCTTAATAGAGAAAAGTTATTTGTGGTGTTAATGATTCTGTGATGCAGTTTGTTGATTGGTGATTCATTTGGGAGGGCTGTCCTCTCTGTGGGAGGTGCCATCACTGGGCTGGCCGTCTTGGGTGCTCTAAGAAAGCAGGTTGAGCAAGCTATGAGGAGCAAGTCAGTAAGCCGCACTCCTCCATGGCCTCTGTATCAAGCTCCTTCCTCCAGGTTCCTGCCCTGAGTTTTTTCAATGACTGTGGAAGTGCAAGCAAACTAAATCCTTCTTTTACCACGTTGTTTTTGGTCTTGAAGTTTATCACAGCAATAGAAACTTTAACTAAGGAAACGTGCATTCTATGATTGACCCAACTTTCTAGGCTTTAGCTTGGAATTCAAGAAAAAAAATCATTTGAAATCTCTGTGACTTACCAAACTGAACAAATCTAGGACCCTGGAAACCACTAGGCTATCCCAGTATGGATTTAAGAAGGGTTTTATCTTCTTTCTTTACATTTCCTCCAGACCTCTGAATTTGATTGGACCCAGTGGGAAATCAGAGCCCATAGTCATGACAGCTGTAAGAATAAGTGAGGACGATCATTCCCTGGAGGGTGTGAGCTCTGCTCAGGGATGGGGAAATGGCCCTGAGGCTGACCATTAACCTAGCTTCTGCTCTGGCCTTAGCATCTCCAGAATTTCCTGTTTCAATCATGATCACTTGGAGCCTGAAGGCACCTGGGATTTATCAAATGATAGTCTCTCACTGAGGGACCTCTTAAGAAAGGGCCAGAAGCATAACATTCACACAGTCTTCCGTTGCAAAAGGACAGTTCTCCTGTCTACAAGATGTGCCACTCAAGCAGTATAAAAGAATCTGGCATTTGCAAGTGTCACCCTAATTTACTATAGCATTCAGTCCTAAGATAGCTGAAGTGCAAGATGCCCATCTCTTTTCCTATGTGCCTTTTCTACCTTCCCAGATGTGGGGGATGTGTGTTAGAGACAGTGATGTCATACTGACTGAGCCACTTCCCCTGTGACTGCTGACCCATATTCAGAAAAAAAGACTAAAGGCTCTCTTTACTTCCTGTCTCCTTCTGAACCCTATGGGATGCTTGATTTTGACGACTACTTGATTGGATTAAAAGACACCTAGGAGATTTGTCCGGTTGTGTCTATGAGAAAGTTTCTAGGGCTTATTAGACCATAATGGTTGTAAACAAACTAAACTTTTCTTCCATCAGGGGATTGAAAAGGGGGACATTAATATGAAGCCCACTTGTGTCAAAGCTACAAGTTGACAGGAAAAAAACCCTAGACCCCTGATAATACTTGTTAGTCTAACTTGTTTCTTACTACATACACCAAAACTCTGCTAAGCTATACCCTGCCTCCCCACTAGAAGTTTAAAGTATAAAATTATGCACATCCAAGCTTGCATACAAGATCATGAATATGATAAGCTTCATAATATGCAGGATGTAAAATGTAGAGATGAGCCCATATCCTGTATTTTGTGGAGAAAGACTCAAATGTAAGTGACAGAGGAAAAGAAAAGACATAAGCAATATCTTATCATGTGCTTTTGATTACTCAAAGAAAAGGATGAAGGGTCCTACATTTGGGGCTTGTAAACTGTTCTCTACACTCAAATAAGTGTGCTGCCATTCTAGGTTGATGCCCTAACTTTGCAGCATCCTATACTAAACAGCATTGCGTCTACATTCTAAGTTTCTGGAAGTCTTACTGTGAAATGAGAGTGTTCTTATTATGAAGTGAAGAATGCTGTTTCTCGCATAAGAGGAGTTAAAATGGAAAAGAAATATGGACAGAAATAATATTCTATCCCAATGCAATTGTCCCCCATATCCATGGTTTTATTCCTGCATTTGCAGCAACCTGTGGCCAACCATGATCCAAAGGTATTACATAGAAAATTCCAGAAATAAACAAGTCACACATTTGAAAGGACACAAAGCTTTTTTCATGCTAGGCAAGCAGCCCATACCCCAGCGCCCTCTTTTAAAAGATAAAGATCTTGTTTTTTTTTCTTTCAGCATTTTATATATGCAGGCAATGTATTGTGATCATACTTACTTCCCACATTCCCCCTTCAATTCACTCAGGATTTTTTCCCTTTCTAATCTTCCTGCTACATGGTGCAACGATGGAAGGTGGGTCTGGTTTAGAAGACCGTAGAAGTATGTCATGGCCAGAAGGGTAATGTCTTTCCTTCTCCTTTCCTATTACCACTCTATTCTACCACCAGTTAACAATGCTATGAGCTACTCTGGTCCACCATGTTTTCCCCTGCCATGATGGATTGAAACCCCAGGAAGCATGGTCTAAGTAAGCCTTTCTTCCTGGAACCATAATACTAGTGCTTAAGATGCAAGCTGCTAAATCAGGGAAAGGACTTGCATTTGTAAACTGTGCTTTATGGAGAGAGCTGGCAATCTGAGAAGATAGCAGATCAACATGATTGAGATTGGTTTTTCATCTCATCTCCAGCCAGCAAATTATAGATAGATAGATAGATAGATAGATAGATAGATAGATAGATAGATAGATACACACACACATACAGAGGAAACAAAGACAGTCCATTATCGCAAAGCTACCATCTTGCCCCAAGACACCAGCTCATCCGATCTGCCTTTGAGATTCTTCATACTAATGTCCTCTCCTCACCTTTCGTACCCTTAGCATTTTATTTTGGTTTGCAGTTCAATCAGTGATACTGGTCACTGTGCCAGGGAAGGAAGGCATAGGAGCAGGAGTGTGAGATGGTTGGTCACTTGGCATTCACAACCAGGAAGAAGACAGAAATGAATGCTGGTGTTCACCTCACCCATCTTCTTGTTCTGGCTGGCATCCCAAGCCATGGAATAATGTCCATTTAAGATAAATCTTCCCTCCTTAATCAAGAATTTTGAGAAACCACTGAATAGACATCCCCAGGTGTGTGTTTTCAGGATGATTATAAGTCTTGGTCAAATTGACAAAAGATTAACTGTAACAATTCCCAAGCAGAATATCCCCCCATCACCGGCTCCTGAACAGGCTCTCAGGAGCAGGACACAACCTCAGCAACGATGTACTGCAGCCTATGTCTTTATACATGTATCTTGTCCTCTTTGAAGCTCTCTACATTAGGAAGTTTTGGGAGCCCTGCCTGTGCGAGGTCTATAACCCACGCTTGGTCTTCTTCTCCCACATCCCCAGGCCTTGCCATTAACATTATAGAACAAACAGTAAATTTTTTCAGTGAAGGGTGTGTGAGACGGCTGGTCACATGGCATCCACAGTCAGGAAGCAGATAACCTTCTTTTTTTTCCTTTAGGTGTGGGTTTTAGACCATGGGATGTAACAGTGTACATTCAGAATGAATTTCCCTCCCTAATCAAGCCTTTTCTATCATAAGAGAGCATGCCATGTTTAACATTCATCTAATTCCTACAGTGTGATAATCCAGTCACTGCACACCCAATGGGCTTATGTGTACGTAACTTTGACTATGCACACACACGGTTTGAAATTTAGAACTCTTCAGTCCTCTGTGAGGTAGGCTGGTCCATAATTGATTTTCCATAGACAAATGTTTTACATTTTAGTATACTCTTCGTAACATCTTAGTCAAATTTAAACTGAGTCCTTCTGAGTCAGATTTATAGTCCATAGGATTCCATTTAATGGAGACAAGCAATGCAATTTCAGGGCAATTTAAATGGTATTTCATTTAGACACAGAACCAAGGCTTGTTAAGGCCCCCGGAGGTAACAAGAAATCTTCCTCTTCTCATTTGCTTAGAAGCAGCTGTAGCTCATTCTAGTAGGGCTAAACGGCCCAGTGCAACCAGGCAAGAGGCTCAGAATGGTAGATTTTATGGCCCGTGTTCACTTGAAAGGACAGGGACAGAAAGGAAGGGGGAGAAAAGAAAGCAGGACCATATATATAGTACACACAGGCCTTTGCAGAATGAAGAAAAGGTTCTGGCTCTGAGTATATAAATTACTACAGGCTATTTCACGGTCCTGGTTGCAGCTCCTTGGACAGTACAGACTTAGAATTTGATCACTGGCCCATGGTCTTTGAACAGGGTACAACTTGAGCAACTATATAGTGCAGCCTTGAGACTTCACACATACACTCACAGACACACACACCCTCTTTGTGTGTGTGTATGTTAGAGGAAATGATATACGTTTGTGTGTATATTGTGTGTGCATGTTCATGTGTGTGAACTGTGAATTCAGGTATATGTTTGCAGAAGTCAGAGGACACAGCAGTGTAGATGTATGTTCTTGTTTCCCATTGTCTTTGAGATGACTTTCTCTTGTCATTCATCACTGCACATACTAGGTTAGTCTAAAGCTCTTGGAGACTCTCCTGTCTCCATCTCCCTTGCCCATAAAGGAGATCTTTATCTCCAGAATCTATTTATAGAAAAATGCTGTAACAGTGAATACTTCCAATCTTAGTACTGGGAAGACATATACAACACAACACCATGCTGTGACCTTAGCAATCATGTGCCTTTGCCCATCTTGTAACATCTGTCCCACCGTATGGTAACCACATTATTTTTGTTGTCCTGAGACAAAGTCTCACTATGCAATCCAGTTTCAAACTTGAATTCCATCATCTCCCCAAAGGCTGTCATGGCAGGTGTTTGTCACCATGCCTGGCTCAATGGTTGCAACTTCTAAACCGTATTCTATGGTTTTAACACATATACTACTAGAGACAATTGATTTGTATTTATCCATCATTATTAGTTAAAAAGCAACAAATCTGTGGACAGTATAACCTATGTATTTTATGTAAAATAATTCAACATTAAATTATATATATATGGCTGGAGTTGTAAATGTATGTCTATAATCCTAGAATTCAGGAAGCCAACTTGTGAGAATAGGAAGTCCTAGATCAGCTTGAGTGACACAAGAAGACCTTGTCTGAAAACGTTATATTCAAGTATATATATATATATATATATATATATATATATATATATATATCAAGTACAGGAAGGGAAGTCTTGCACTAGACCATCCCCTAGATCAGTGGTTCTCAAATCTGTGGGTCATGACCCCCTTGGCAAATATTTATCTCCAAAAATATTTAATTATGATTCCTAACAGTAGCAAAATTACAGTTATAAAGTAGCAATGGAAATAATTTTATAGCTGGGGGTTGGCACAACTTGAGGAACTGTATTAAAGGGTCACAGCATTAGGAAAGTTGTGAACCACTGTCCTAAATAGAAATGATCTTTATCTCATTCTAGAAGTACCAGTTCTTTGGGACCCACGGAATTAAACTACATTCCCCAAAAGGACTGGGCCCATCTGTATTTGTTTCACTAGGGTAGCTGTGGCTTTTCCTTGTAGCAGAGCTTGGCAAATGAGAGGCCACCTGAGAAGCAATTAAACTAAACCAGAAAATCTTTCCTGTTCATTTCTTCTTGTCTTTAAATAGTTTACACATCCATTGAACTGGGGAGAGCTCACAGTGGTTTATGGTGATTGCGCTGGTAAGGGGTCAGTGCCTAATGAGCTGAGTACTTACCTGTGACCCTGGTGAGATGACTGGGAATGAGCAGAAGAAGACCTGTGGGAATACTTCACAAAGCTGCTCACAGAGTGGAGCTAACAGGAGCGGATGTGCTAAGAGAGCCAGGAAAAGCAGAGCCTTGTGCCATCAGGCAGACTGTAATTCCCAGGGTATTGAAGGCTAAAAAGACGTTCAACCTATCTCACTTAACGCAACGATCTCTAGCTTCTCTGATTCCTGAAGAGTTCATAACTTCATTCTTCTTAATGATGGAGTAAAAGGCCATCATGTCTGCAAATCTTTGAAATTTAGGCACCTGTTGATGGACACTTAGGTTGGGTCCATTTCCTAGCTATTGTGCATTTCCATCCCATCTGTGGTCCCACTCTTTCCCCTCTGGAAACTGGAAATGGCAGAACACCGAGTACAGGAAAGAACCAGATCCTCATACGCCATAATTTTCCAGGAAGGGAAAAATCTATATGCAATTATAAATATACAAATATGTGACTATGTGCTTTAAAAAAAATCACAGCTGAATTCTCATTCGCCCTTTCAATTACCCATGCTATTACTCCCCATATTGTACATCACAGAATGTAGCATTGCTATTTAAGATCCATTAGCTCAGTGAGGAGAGTGAGCTTATGGGTTATGAAACATCCAATCTGCTTCTGCACCTTAGGGTGTGGGGCATTGACTGCAGAAACCAATGAGCTACACTTTGGTGTGGTGAGAGATGGCCCTCCTGCTCTCATTCCTCCTCTTCTTCATCCTCCTCTTCCTCCTTTTCACAGCGTCATTCTTTCCTTCATTTATTTTCTCTCTCCTCCTCCTCCTCCTCCTCCTCCTCTCCCTCCACTTCCTCCCTCTCTTTTTACTATTCTGAAATTTGGTCTAACTCTACAGCCCAGGCAGGTGTCAAACTTACTAACATAGAATAGGCTAACCTAGAACTCCAGACCTTTTTGTGTCAGCTTTCTTATTGCAGGGATTATAGAGCCTAACAACCATACCTAGCTTCAATGTGTATTCTTTACTATAAGGACAGGAAGGTTCATTGCACACGGTAGGCTTAGCTCTTCTCTTCTTCATAACTTCATGTATATCTGCTTGCACAAAGTGGCCATGATTATATATTTAAAATTGTATGTATATGTTTACGTGTTTGTGTATATGCATGCATGCATGTGTGTGTGTGTGTGTGTGTAGCCTCTTAGATATTGATTTTAAAAAGTAACATTTTTGTGCCTTGGTTTTATCATATAGACTTGAGAATAATAGTGGTTCTCAAAAACCACTGATAAAGTAGAAGTGAAATAACATTTATTCAGAACTTAGAATACAGTCTGGTATTACATTTTACTGTAGGTAGATAAGTGGTATATATACATGTGTGTGTGTGTAAATAGAGATGCTAGAGACAGATACATACATACATACATACATACATACATACATGATAGATAGATACATAGATAGATACACAGATACATAGATATATAGATACATAGATAGGCAGGCAGATAGGTGGATGATTAGATAGATGGATAGATGATGAACAGATACAGAGTTACACGAGTAAATGAGTGGATGACAGATAATAGAATAATAGATTAAACAGAAGGAGCCTAGGTGGATAAAGGCATAAACAGGTAGATGAATGAATGATGGGTAGACTAGATTAGGTAATGACTGATACACAGATATGCATCCACTTTTTTTTTCAATACTTGGTAGAAGTGTTTAGTGAGACGTGGAAGTGATCTGCGGTCACTAATGATTCCTCCACGCTATATTTTGCATAAATATAAATGTTCTATATTTATAGATGTATTCCTTCAGCTCAGTCCTTTCTTGGAGTTAGGAGAATAAATTCTTTGCTTTAAATGGAACCTCTTCTCTGGCCTGGCTAGTGCGCAGACTTGATGACAATATTGACATCTCCATGGCTTCGGGCTTATGTGTCCAGATGCTATTGCTATTAGATTTTCCTGCTTTCTATCCAGTCAATGATGGAAGCTAGACTCAGGACAGATTTCTTTAACAGAATTATTTTAAAGAGAGGAGGGTTGATGGAATAATGCTTCTATAGTTGAGATCATTTATTGCTCTTTCACAGATGACCTACATTTGGTTCCCAGAACCTATCTTAGAGGGATTGAAATTACCTATAACTTCAGGGAATCTGTTGTCCTGGACTCTGTAGGCACTCACACAAATGTATGCATCTATGCACATAAGCACACATGTACACATGCACACATAAACAAATCTGTAAGAAAATTATTTGCAAAATTTGAATAGATTATTGTAAGGGAGTGGAACTCTGAAAGATGGGGCCTGGCTATGGGAAATAGGACCCTGGAGTCTTAGCCTTACTTACACACGTATGTGTGTGTGTGTATGTGTGTTTCTATAGGTATGTGTATGTTCATATGTGTGTGAGTAGGTGCACATATGTGCAGATGCCTGTGCATATGTAAACACATGTGTAGAAGTCAGAGATTAACCTCAGTTGTCATTTCTCAGATCTCATGCCTCTTGGTTGCTTTTCTGTTTTCATGTATGTGGGTGTTTTGCCTGCATATGGGTCTGTGCACCATGTATATCCAATGTCCACAGAAGGCAGGAGAGAATGCCAGATCTTGTGAGCCACTAGGTGGGCACTAGGAATCAAACTCATATCCTCTAGAAGAGCAGCTAACACTCTTAACTGCTGACCTATCTCCCAAGTCCTTATTTTTTTGAGACAAGATGTCTCAGTGGGACCTAGGACCAGCTGAGTAGACTTGGCTGTCTGGACAATGAGTCCCAGAGATCCACCAGTTTCCACCTCCCTAGAGATTGCAAATACAAGTTGTTAGGCAAGCCTTTTACATTGTTCTATGAATTAAACTCAGATCCTTGTGCCTCCAGGGCAAGGACTTCAGTGACTGAGTCATGTCCCTTGTCATGTTTATTTTTAACTTTTTAGCATTTCCAAGCCATGCTTAGAAAAAGGAAACAAATGATGTTCATCCAAATATGCATGTGTGCATATGTAGATGGAAGGGCACACAGCTACCCAAGGTGGAACTGTGGCCACACCAAAAAGAATCCAAAGGGTCCTCTCAACCCAGACAGTAGATATACCTCACAGTGGACAGTATGATCTTATGAGCTGGTATTTGCTTCCTTATGATTCTTTTGTAGTAATAAAGCCTTGAAAATGGTGGCTGTCTTTAGGTTAAGAATCCAGCACTCAATTAAAAGGGTAGGAAAAAGAGAGGTTGTTCTCACAGAGCTGAAAAGAAATACAGCTGAAAAGAAATATAGCTGTTAGGAGGTGTGACTTTTGGCAGCTTGGTGTGATATGCCTGCATGGCCATGATCCTTCAGAAAATTTAGAGGGGATGGAGATGTAGCCAAGTGGGTTGAGGTCTTGAATAGCATGCTTGAACCCCTGGGTTCAACCCTGGCACAATAAAAACTGCTTAATAACTTGCACTTGTAACCTCGGCCCCGGGAGGAGGAGCAGTTCAATGTCAGACCCAGCTACAGTGAATTTAAGTCCAATATGAACTATATAAGATTCTGCCTCCAAAAAATAGGGAAAAAATGCAAAGAAATAAAAAAAATCAGTCTCAGGGGTCAGAAGATGGTGCAGTCAATAAAATTCTTGCTTTAAAAGTACAAAGACCCAAAGAACCTATGTTAAAGTATGCTGTAGCAATATGTACTTGTAATTCCAGTGCTGGGGAAGTCAGGGCAGTAAGATCCTGGGACCTACTACTCAGCCAGTCTAGACAAAGTGTTAAGTTCTAGATTACATGAGAGATCAAGTTTAAAACTGGGGATGCCTGGTGCGAGCGTGTGCACACTCACACTGAACCCCCAAGTCACCACCATTTCTACCCCATCCTACTCACAGTCACAGGGAAGAAAGACAGAAGCCAGAAGACAACTCCAACTAATACAGCAAAGCAGAGATGATCCTAAGTATATGGGCCTTTCTGCAAATCGAACTAGTACAGAATTATTTTCCTGATTCCAAGAAGCCAAGTCTCTGCCAGTATTTTCTTGGACCCCAAGGAGCACTTGTTTCCACAGCAACCACAACTTGAGCAGAAAACCACCTTCAAGTTAACTATCCCAGGAATGTATTTAGTCTGGACTATCAATTTCCAATGGGCACAAAGAACTGACTATGAATCACAGGTCTCATGGTTTAGGGAGGCTGACAAAAATTAGTTCTGTGCTTAGAAGCAGCTGTCAGCATCATATTTATCCTGATGACACCTGACTGAGTCACTGGCAGGTCCTGAAATGATGATGACAATGGCAATGCTGCTAGTGCTGCTGGTGAAGATGATGGTGATAATGATGGTTGGGATGGTGCTGCTGCTGGTGATGGTGAAGGGTGATGGTGATAATGATGATTAGGGTGGTGATGATGGTAGTGATAGTGGTGGTGGTTATGATATTGGTCATGATGACGATGAAAGAAACTGATGATTGACAGCCTTGACAACAACAAAGATAGTGGTGATGATGATAGTAACAACACTGATGATTGTGTTAATGGCAGTTATGATGGTGATAGTGATGACGCTGATGCCAACAATGCCACCGATTATAATAATGACAATGACAGTTATGACAATAATGGTGACAAGAATAATAATGGTGATGAATTGAAGTGGAAATGTCTAGTTCTTTAGAACATTAGTTATGTCAAATGATGTTTTGCTGGGGCACACAGGTGAAAGGATGTCTTGCCAAAGCAAACACGTAAAAGGCTGTTTTCCTGAAGCAGACATGGGTGAAAGGATGTTTGGATATAGCAGACACATGAAAGGAGTATTGATAAAGGAGTATAACTATGACCCCACAGACAGTGGAAGATGAGCACTGAGCTTTGGTTTGGTTTGCTCTGCCTCACAATCTGCTGAAGACACATATGTATTGGTTTGCCTTACAACATGTTGTTGAGCTTGTGATAACTTCAATATTGAGAGAAGCTCACCCAAGAAGTGCTCTCAAGGTTCCTGTGGCAGCTTGCTGCTTCTGCAACCTCATCTCAGGCTGGTTGGGTAGTCATGCAGTTTCTTCAGGATTGAAGAGCTGTAGAGCTGCCTGGTGTCTGTTTGCTGAAAGGACTGGACTGTAGCTGCTGGTTCATGTCTGGTGTCTGCCTGCCTAGAGGACTGGTCTGCAGTTGCTAAGCCATATGCAACTGCTATGCAACATATGCAACAGTCCTGCTGAACTGCTGCCCAAGACAATCAAGCTCATCCCCAAAGAACTAACAGGTCCACTTCCCCCATATTCTATACCCTTTCTCTTCCACAACCTCTGCTGGGTGGTGGACTAGGGCAGTAGTTAAACTCTTATTAAAGGTAGGTTGCAAAAAATGTATTCCTACAATGAATGGCAGCAAGGACAATAGTAAGGATGATGAGAATGCTGATTGCAATGACAGCAGTGACATTGATCATGATACTGGTGCTGCTGCTGATAAAGACAATGGTGATGTTGATGACTGACTGCAATGATGATGATGATGGTGGTGATGATGATGATAACAGCAATGATGTTTTCATACTGGGGTGATGGTGACAATGGTGCTGTCATTAGCAATGGCATTGATGGTGATTGGCAAAAAATTGATGTTGGCAATTGTGGGACCCAGAAATATATGCTTTAGGCAACAATGACATTGATAAACATGACAGTGATGAGGTTAATGCTGACAATGTGATATAATGACAACCAAGATGGTGGTGATAGTGACAGTAATAGAGTCAAGAGAAGCATTCATGACAGAAGTGAATCTAACTGCTAAGTGGCTCATGTGACTTTTCAACTTGTGTCATTAAATTCCAGTGACGTGGGCTGGAGAGATTTCTCAGTAGTTAAGAGCACTGACTGCTCTTCCAGAGGTCCTGAGTTCAATTCTCATAACTACATGGTGGTTCACAGCCATCTGTAATGGGATTGGATGCCCTCTTATGGTGTGTCTGAAGACAGTGACTGTGTACTCACATACATAAAATAAATTAAACATTTAAACAAAAAGTCCAATATCGTGTATGCTATTTTTCACCTACTTTATTAGTGAGAAAATAGAAGCTCAGAGAGGTTAAATAGCCCACCCAGTAGCATACAGCCACCAAAGGGAACCTGATACTGAGCTCAGTGTATGACCAGAGTTATCTCTTTCTAGAACAGTGAAAGCTTTAAAAAAAGAAGAGAAGAGAAGAGAAGAGAAGAGAAGAGAAGAGAAGAGAAGAGAAGAGAAGAGAAGAGAAGAGAGAGAAGAGAAAAAGGTAAAAGGAAAAAGAAAAAAACCAAAATGGAGCACACAGCATGACTATACCAATTTGTGCATAAACTATTATCATTTAAAAGTTGAATATCAATAATACCTCCTCCAAGTGTGTGTGTGTGTGTGTGTGCATGTCACTCTAATTCATGTGGGGGCATGCATATGTATGAAGGTCCATGTGGAGGGCAGAGGTCAATGTTGGGTGTTGCTCTCCACCTTATTTTCAGGCAGGGTCTCTCAGCTAAGCTGGCTGACCAGTGAGCTGTAGGTGCCTGTATTTACTGTTTCCTCCAGCCCTGGGGTCTACAGATGCCTGCCGCTGTGCCTTGGATTTACATGGGTGCTGGGAATTCAAACTTAGGTTGTCATGCTTGCAGGGCAAGTGTTTTGCAGACTATATATCTCCTTCAGGGTCACTTTTTTTAATCTTCTAGGGACCTGAGAGATCAGAGAAATGTCGTGATTCAGAAGCTTAGACAAGAGCTTTATTAAAGGTCAGAAACAGCACAGCTCGACCTGTCTTTATTGTGTTGGCCTCATCAACTGGAAATACCAAGATAGGAAGGGCAGCCTTCCACAAACACTCGGCAGTGAAAAAGACAGAGCCAGGGAACAGTGTTGCAAGAGACCGACCCTCTTGATGCTGATTACAAAGAGAATGAGAAGCTCGATGTTGCCAATTCACTGCCCCATGCAGTAGGCTTGGATACAGTTCACACTCATGGGACTGGAGAATGGAACAGCATAGAGAGTCTTGCTGCTCTTGTAGCGAAATGGAGTTCCTTTCTTAGTACCCATGTCAAGTGGCCCTCAACCACTTGTCACTCCAGCTCCAGGTGATCTGCTCTCCTTCTGGCTTCTTTAGGCATCTGCACTCCCTTGCACATGTCCCCCTTACCCCAACCCCAGACATACACATACACAAAATTAAAAATAAAGTCAGTTATTAAAGCTATAGCCTCTCCATTTACCATTTACCATTCAAAGGTAGCGGTTCCTTTTGTAAGATCTGTTCTTCCACCCTTCCCCTCTGTGTGTCGGGGGAAGGGGGGAGGTGTTTTAGTGGGTGTGGATGTGTTTGTATGGTTATGTGCATGTGAGTGTAGGGAGCTGATGAGGCCAGAAGACAGTGGCAGAACCCCCAAGCTGCCCATGAAGACCTGAAGGAGTCAGGTCTCCCGGAGCAATACTTACCTGTAGTGTGCTGCCTGACCTTGGTGCTGGGTACTGAACGCTGGTCCTCTGCAAAAGCAGCAAGAACTCTTCACCACTGAGCCAAACCTCTAACTCCACAGTAGGCTTCCCCTACCCCCAATTCCCAGTTCTACATTTCTATTAACACATACCCTCTCTTACTTGATATATACGGTCCAAGAGCTCTAGCACGGAGCCCCATATATACTATTTTTCTTCCCGCATCACACACCTACAATAAAGTTGAAATAATGAACTAGGTATAGTACACTGAGTGTGGTGTTGCATGTCTCTGATTCTAGGCAGGGGGAGGCAGGAAGATCACGAGTTCAAAGTCATACTCTAATACATAGCAAGCTTGAAGCCAGCCTGGGCTACATGGTATCCTATCCTGAGAAACAAAAAGAAATAACATATTGACAACAATAACTGGTGATAAACCAGAATAATTAGAACAACATATGCATATCAGAAAATAAAAGCTATCTTACATTTTTGGAATTCCCATATAATAATTTTGCAGTTTTCATAGATAAAAATCTCACCAAAAAACCCAGGGACTAGGGAAGGCAGCTCATAACTATATTTAATAATTTCAGTGTCCCTTTGTTTAGTTTTGATATGGGAGCTCAGCTGTACAGCATTGCAGTCATCAAGGTTCTGGCTCCCGACTTCCTTATCCTGCTTCCTGAAAGCTGTTGTGTTTATATGATTTTTCATTTCTTGTTCATTTTTGTACAATTTCTCTTGTAACAAAGAAGTAGGAACCTATGAACTCATGCTGAAACCAAATCCCTGTCATAGGACCTTATATACTTATTCTCTGTTTCAAAACATCGTCAGAATTTATGCTTCTTATTTTTCTTAGTGGACCCAGGACTGTCCGTGAATACCTATAGTCCTAGCTACAGGGGACTATGAGACAGGAGGGTTATTAGAGGTCAGGAGTTCAAAGTCAGCCTAGGTAACACAGCATGAACTACATTTTACAATCTGGGCTTCTTTGTCCAGAGCTGTGAACCCAGCACTTGGAAGGTGGAGGTAGGAGGCTCAATGTGAGTTCAAAGTCATCCTTGGCTACTAGATTTGAGGTCTGGCAGGGTAATATATTATTTCAATGGTTTCAAAGATTCCAAGATACAAACGAATGGACTGGGGAGCTAACTCAGTCCCAGGGTTTTTGCTATGCAAGTGTGTGGACTTGAGTTAGATCCACAAAACCCACGTGAAAAAGCTAGATGTGGTAGCATCCGGAACTGATGACTGATGACATATAGACAGGCGATCCCTGGGGCTCACTAGCCAGCCAGCCTAGCCCACTCCATGAATATAGGCCAGTAAGAAACCCTGCTTGATGTGGAAACTTAAGGGTTCTTTGGAAAATCTGTTGGGTGGTGTTTTGCTGGGGTGAACATGTGAAAGAATGTTTTGTTAAAGTAGACACAGGTGTGAAAGGCTCAGGCCGACTTTCAAAGGAATGTTTCATTGAAACAGACACAGGAGAGAGGATGTTCTGCTAAAGCAAGCAAGTGAAAGGGCATGTGATGTTTGGAGGGTATAAATAAACTCCACAGAGTGACAGAGCTTGGCTTGCTGGTATAGCTAGCTGTGCAACACTTGTGGATTTCAAGTCTTCACTGATCCTTCCCTTCCCTGAGAGAGGTACTGAGGAGAACTTCTGGTGTCGCTCTGGGTACCTGCAGATACATGCATGAGTGTGTGCATGCACACACACACACACACACGCACACACACACACAAATAAGTGAGTAAGTTAGTAGATGATAGCTAGACAGATAGAGAAGAATAAAAGATCGACAACACAAAGCAACTTAGGGAGGAGAGGGTTTATTTGGCTTACACTTCCATATCACTGTTCATCATCAAAGAAAGTCAGGACAGGAGCTCATACAGGGCAGGAGCCTGGAGACAGAAACTAATGCAGAGGCCATGGAAGGGCGCTGCTTACTGGTTTGCACCTCGTGGCTTGCTCATCTTGCTTTCTTATAGAATCGAGATCAACCAGCCCAAGAACAGCACCACCCACAATGGTCTGGGCCCTTTCCCTATCAATCACTAATTAAGAAGATGCCTACAGGCTTGTTTGTTTTTCAGAGGTATTTTCTCAACTGAGGCTCCCTCGTCTCAGATGATTATAGCATGTGTCAAGTTGACAAAAAACTAGTTCGCACAGCACTCAAGGTGGGCTGTCGCCTGGACTCCACATGCATGTATACATAAGTGCACATAACCATACTTGCACACATGAACTCACACAACCACGCAGTGCAGGCCACTATAAGTCTGTGACTGGTAATGCATATCCTCCTTATTACCCACTGCATCAACATAAGCTGATATCCAATTTCGCAATACTCATATTTAAATATTTTGTACTGTTTTAAGTTACAGCATATGGCAGGTTTCACATAGTCTGTTTTTGAACTTGTCATTATATATTAAACAGTTTACTTCAATATTTCACTTGACATGGTGCGTTTAGTTCTTACTTTTGACACTGAGCATTATAAGCCATCTTTTGTTGGCACCAGAAGTGATTCAGAAATTGACTTATTGTTAAACATCTAGGCCACCAGTGTTTTTAGGGAAGGTGGAGAGGCATATGAGAAATGACAGGACGGTAACAAAGTATTTTTCATCTAAGTATCATTTCACATTTTAGATTCTTTTCTTTAAATATTTTCTCTCACATGTTTATTTATTTAGTGTGAATGTGTGTGTGTGTGTGTGTGTGTGTGTGTGTGCTCACACACATCCTAGCCATAGTATGTGTGGAAGTCAGAGGACAACCTATAGAAGCAAGCTCTCTCCATCATGTGGGTCCTGGGGCTCAAACTTGGGTCATCAGGCCTCATAGCCAGGTACCTTCATATGCTGCCCCGGCCCACTGTAGCTCCTTAGATGGCTTTTCTATGAGTAGTTACAGTTCTTAGAGATTACATAAATGGCTGGGTTGTGATACTAGTTAACATTTTAGTCACATCTATATATTTTTATGTGTGTGCTTGTGTGTGCTTTTAATCAGAGTTGTCCCTTAGCCATGCACAGCAAGCATGTGGAGCTCAGAGGACAACTTGCAGGAGTTATCTCTCTCCTTCCATCTGGGTATCAGAGACAGGTCATCAGGCTTGGTGGAAAGTACCTTTCCTCAAGTAGTCTTGTAGGCCCTAATTGACATTTAAAATCCACAGCATAGTATCAAATTATTTCTAAATGGGATCACTTCTGTGATTGACAATTTTGACAGGTACTATACTATACAGGTACTGGGTCCTATACTTTGCTTGACCTAATCTGGCTTCCTAATATTAATGATTAAGGGAATAAGCCCACAGGCATATGGAGGTAGATGGTGCTAGCTCTACTCCTTTTCAGTTTCTTCATTTCCCAAGGGTTTAGCTCACTTGCAGTGTACACAGCCATGGGCCTAGCTTTGATTTAGGTGGGCATTTAAACACTATCAGTGGGATTGGGATATCCCTACAGAAATCCCTCATAATTTCAGTAGAGCTCAGCTTCCCAAGGGTGGGGGTAACCACCCCAGAGTTTACCAGAACTATGCCTCAGAATACCAAGACGATCACAGAACTCCTGGAAGTCTGGTGTCTACAGAATACATCTAAACTACCAGCACTCAGGAGACTGGGGGAAGATCAAAGGCTTAGGGCTAGGCTGGACTACACAGTGAGACTTCAGAGAGGGGAATGGGTAGCAGAAAGGAGAGAGGAAGGATGGGGAGGAGACATGGTAAGATGGTCTTCATTCATAGTAGGCAAGTGCTCTAGCCATGCCCCCAGCCCCTCCCTGGGGGATTCTAGGCAGGGGCTCTACCACTGAGCCACGCCCCCAGCCCCTCACTGGAGGATTCTGGGCAGGAGCTCTACCACTGAGCCATGCCCTCAGCCCCTCACTGGAGGATTCTAGGCAGGAGCTCTACCACTGAGCCATGCCCTCAGCCCCTCACTGGAGGATTCTAGGCAGGGGCTCTACCACTGAGCCATGCCCCCAGCCCCTCACTGGGGGATTCTAGGCAGGTGCTCTACCTCTGAACCAAGCTGCTAGCTTCTCACTGGGAGATTCTGCGCAGATGCTATTCTGCTGAGTCACACCCAGCCCCTCACTAGAGGCCTCTAGGCAAGCAGTCTGCCAATGAACTACATCCCTAGTTGCTCTTTTTATATTTCATTTTGTGACAGGGTCTCAGTAAGTTGCTTAGACTTACTTTGAATTTGCTATCATTCTGCCTCAGCTTCTCCAGTAGCTGTTAGTGGCTGGATTATAAATGTGTGCTCCCAGTTTTGGGCTAGAATAGAATGCTTGAACCAAGGTCTGACTTAAGCGTTTCAAAGCAGTGTCAACTTGTCCACTGAAATCACCTCCACTCAACAAGGAGTTGAATTAGTTAAACCAAAACACCCAAGTAGCTTCCTCAGGGCCCTCCATTCCATTATCTTCTACAAACACTAGGCTGAATCCCTTCATTTCATTGGGATATTCAGCCAGTAAATGCTTTAATTACAAGTTGAAAGGGATAAAATAAAATCATCTGGCGGAATGGTTTTAATTAGAATTTAGTGAGCCAGGCAAGCAATTAATGCATCTAAGAATAAAGGTTATATTCACATATTTGTCTCCGTTGAGCATCTCTGATTTACATGAACAGTTGACTCAGACTCCTCAAGCTAAACAAAGGCCATCACAATGATGGTAATCATGGAGACTGATCCAAGAGAATATGAAATGCCTAGGGTCTTCATTTGTGCACCTTCCACACCCCCAATCATGATGGTTGGACATTTGGGCATGGAACCAGCTCTGGACTTAGGACAAGGTAATGAATTAGCTAATATTATTAAGATTATACTATTGTCTTATATTGTTGTCTTATTTGTTATCTTATTTGTACATCTGTGTGTATGTACATATGAGTGCATTGCCCATAGAGGCCAGAGGAGCTCACTGGATTGCTTAGAGCTAGAGTTATAGGTGGCTGTGAGGACAGTCTGACATGGGAGCTAGGATCTGAACCTGGGTCCTCTACTGAGCTATTTATCTAGCCCCATCAGGTTTTTTGTTTGTTTGTTTGTTTGTTTAATTTTTGAGGGGGACTACACAGAGAGAGAGGGCAACAGACAGAGAGAGGGGCCAAGAGAAAGAGATAGAGAGAGGGAGGGGCAAGAGAGAGAGGGAAAAGGAGAGGGAGAGAAAGAGAGAGAATGAGTGTGTGTGTGTGTGTGTGTGTGTAGGCACAAGTTTATATGTATACATGTGTGTACAGAGGTCAGAGGTCAACCTTGGAAGTCATTCCTCAGGGTTAGACAAGGTTTCTCACTGGCTTGGAGCTCAGCAAATAGGCTAGAATAACTGGTCAGTGAGTCTGAGGGATTCTCCTGGCTCTCCATCCTCAGTTCTAGAATAACAAGCATATCCTACCATCCTGGCCATCTGACTGGGTTCTTGGTTCTTAACTCAGGTCTTCATGTTTGATGGAGTAAGCACTACACTGCCTGAGCCACCTCCCCAGCCCCTAATTTCAGTTCACTTTAAATGGATTCTATCCTTTGAAAAGTTTGTATGCAGATTACAATGCATCCTGATGCCCATCTTTAAGCACTTCCAGACACCAGAACCACCAGGTTTCCCCCTCTCTCTCAACTTCTTGCACTGTCCATTTGTGCGAGGGTGATACATCAACCATGGAGCAGGAACAATCAACCAGGGTCACATGACTCTCCCTCCCCAGCAGCCACATCACTGCAGCTAGGGGAGGGGACCCAGGGAGAGAAGAAGTGTGAACAAAGGGAGCAATTTGTCCCACAGGCTCACATATCTGAACATTCGGTCCCTGGTTGGTACTGCTGTTTTTCTGGAGGAACTATGTCACTGGGGCAGAGTAGACAGAACATTTTTGCAACCTACTTTTAGGAAGCGTTCAACCTCTCCTCTAGCCCGCCATCCAGCAGAGGTAGTGGAAGAGAAAAGTTATTAGGATTTGGGGGAAGTGGACCTGTTCAGCAATAGTTCTTTGGGGGTGAGCTTGATCTACTTTTTCAGACCTGTAAGGAGCACCAAATGTGATTCAGCAGCTGCAACCAGTCCTCTAGACAGGCAGACACCCGGCAGCCTTATGTTAGTCCTGAAGAAACAACTAGGCTCACCGCCTAGCCTGAGGCAAAGCCACTGAAGTGGCAAGCTGCCAGGAGAACCTCAGGAGCAATTCTTGGGTGCGTGTCTCTTAATGGCAGAGTTTTCACAAGTTGAGCTCAAAGCAAACCAATGCTCAGTGCTCATCTCCTGCTATTTATGGGGTCATATTTATACTCCTTCATCAAGTGTCTTTTCACATCTTTGCTATATCAAAGCATCCTTTCACCTGTGTCTGCTTCAGGAAAACAGGCTTTCACATGTTTGCTTTAGCAAGACATCCTTTCACCTGTGGGCCCCAGCAAACCATCATTTGACATAACTAACTGTATTAGTCAGGGTTCGCTAGTCACAACTTATGGTTCTATATGGTACTATATATAGTAAGAGGATTAATTTGTTGATGACTTACAGTCTGCAGGTCCAACTTTCAACAATGGTCAGCAGCAGCTGTGAATGGAAGTCAAAGGATCTAGCAGTTGCTCAATCCCACAAGGCAAACAGTCGAAGAAGAGAGAGGGTAAATCTTCCTTCTTCCAATGTCCTTATACGGGTCTCTAGCGGAAGTTATAGCTCAGATTAAAGGTGTGTGCCACCATGCCTTTAATCCCAGATGAAAGTGAACTCAGAGATCTCTCTGTCTTAATCTTCTGGATTCATAGCCACTATGCCTCAAGATCTCCATGCCAAGATCCAGGTCAGAAACTTGTGTCTACCAGCCTCCAGATTAGGATCACTGGTGAGCCTTCCAATTCTGGATTGTAGTTCATTCCAGATAATAGTCAAGTTGACAACCAGGAATAGCCACTACACTAACTTTACAAAGAAGTAGAAGTTTCCACTTCAGGGCAGGGTTTGAGATTTTATAGCCCGGCCCTACCTCCTGTGCTCAACATCTGCTTCCCGTGTTTGCCAGCCATGATGGACTCTGACACAGTAAGCCCAAACAAACCCATTTCTCTACTAAGTTGCTTTTGGTTATGGTATTTTATAGCAATTGAAAAGTAACTGATACAATTTTTGAGGACCTGCTGCATGCTACACATTACTCAAGAAATTTATACTCCTTAGGCTATTCAGATCTTTCATGGCCTGGTTGAGACAAATATAAGAGGGAGTGGGAGGGAAAGGAAGAAGTAGAGGGAGAGGGAGAGATAAATACTTGAGTAAGGAAAGTTGGGGGGGGTGGGCCTCAGGAATTGTGATGTTTCCATGGTGACCTGGATCCCTTGCTTTTTTTAGGCTTGTGGACAATGCAGAAGCATCATTGAAGAGCATGGTGGTAAAATCCTACTCATTTCACTATATCCAGGAAACACAGAAATACCAAAATATAACTAGGGACAAGAAATAGCTCTCATGCAGCCATCCCAGGGCAAACTTGAACTCCTGACCCTTCTGAATCTACCACATAAATGCTAGAATCACAGCTGTGCACCATGATGATGTGATTGGTGCTAGGAGTGGAACCTAGGGCTTTGACCACAATAGACAATTCCTCTACCCACTGAGATATATCCCCAATGCCTTTTCTTTCTTTAAATTGCATAATAGACTTTCAGAATGTATTTGCTAACCTGAACTGAATTGTCAGCTAATGGTGTGTGTGTGTGTGTGTGTGTGTGTGTGTGTGTGTGTGTGTGTGTGATGAGTGTAAGGGTCATCAGAGAAGCCAAAATTGGGCATCAAATTTCCCAGATCTGGAGTTACAGGCAGTTGTGGGCTGTGCAATATGGGTGCTGGGTTTGGAACACAGAGCCTCTGGAAGAGCAGCCAGTGCTCTTAACTGCTGAGCCATCATTCCTAAGTTTGACCCATTCAAATGTTGCTCTTCTGCCCACAAGCCTCGTCCCTTTCTTCCCACTCATATGGTTCTGGTTTTATCACTTTGTCACTTTATATGTAATTAGCCACACAGCTCCCTCTGCCTAGAATGACAGCTAAGCCTTTGCTTGGAGGAACTTGTAAACATTAGATGGAAATGATACTTATTAGCATATACTAAGGAATCTTTCCAAGAATGGTGAGCACAACCTGTGTGTTTCAAAACATTGCTGGTTCACTTGTGCAGGTGCTTGACCTACATCTCATTCCACCAGGATCTGAAACTAAACATTTCTCTTGACGTAGAGGATGAGCTACTTCTACAGGAAGCAGAATTGTTGGGTCTGGCTCCCACAATCTCTGCTTTACTCTGGTCCCTAAGACACTCAATTGGAGACCCATCTCACTGGAAGTTACTTGCACAGGGTCAGGGAACAGCCAGAAGACTGTGGTACCCTGGTTCTGGATACTAAGTGAGGTCCTGCCTTTAAATAGCTGATATGTGAAATTTCATAGGATGTTCCAGTATCACTCCCTGCATCCGTTTGTATATGGTGCTAAGGAAGAAATGGTAGAGCTGTTACCATTGTGTGACAGGAACATGGAGGGGCAGGGGGCTACTTTCCCCATTTTGGTAGATAAGTAGAAAACAGACCATATACCCTCAGTATATTATCCCCAACGACCCACTTCTAAAGGTTTGATGGCATCCCAAAATAACACTGCAGTTGGGGACCACCAAGCATTCCAAATGTGAGCCTTAAAGAACATTCAATATCCAAACAATAAGCCTAAGTGTATCTGAGGGAGTGTTTCAAAGTGAGAGAGATCTTCACTAAGTAAGGGAGATCCATCTTGTGCTGTGCTGGAGAGGTAGCTCACAGCGTAGGAGTGCTCATTGCTCTTGCAGGGGACAGGATCTCAGTTCCTAGAACCCTCTAGCTCCAGTGAAACTCACACTCTCTTGAGGCCTCTATAGTCATTTCACTCATGTGTATGTGTGTACATGAACACACATTTTTAAAAAATAACAAACTTTTAAACAAAAACAGAATATTCACCCTCATCAGTGTAGGTGAGCATTGATCAGCATGATAGGATTCTGAAATAAAGGCAATAGCTAGGAAGAATTAAATCTTGTTGGATCTAGGACAGTCAGTGACTGTGTTCTAGAATCTTTAGCCTTTGGACTTGGACTGAGTTATGCCACTGGCCTTCCTAGTTCTGCTTGCAGATGAAAGAGGATTATAGGAATTCTTAGCCTTCATGATCACATGAGCCTGTTATAAACACACATATACACATGCATGTACACAACACACACAGCACATGCACACATACAACAAACACACACACATACACACTTATATACTATATTGTGATGTAGCAATTTCCTCTGAGATCAAGCATCTCAGATGTTTGAGGAAGGAAAAGAGGGAAGCCCCTTTAAGATATAGGATGTTATAAAGGAATGATAACATTCCATCCTCCAGGGAAACTCATGAAGTAAACAACTCAATCCAGGAAGTTCCTGAAACTGACCCAAATTCACACAGCCCCTTCTTCCCAAGCTTATATAAGCAATAAGGACTGCTGAGAGACACACTCTGACAAGCCATGCTATGTAGAAGAGGCTGAGAGAAGCCAAGCTACCTAGAATGCAGATTAGATGAGTTTTCTAGAGGACACTATCCACTGAAACAATCTGAAGGAGGCTCAGACCATCTTAGTCATATAGAAGACACTTCGAACTGTTTAACCTCCTGTAAGTTATTGGTTTGAGGTCCATGTTTGAAGATTTCATGAGTTTCTAGCTATTCAGGGCTGAGTTTTTGGTGACTTTGCTACCTTTGAGCCATTTCTGCTCCTGTAAGTAACCCTTCAGCCATACTTCTATAAGCCATTAAAATAACTCACTAGTTTATCCAGTTGGAGTTGGGTGATATATTTACTTTGCTCGGTTGTTATTTACCTATCTGGGGTGAGTTGACATGTGTTCATATCTCTCCATGAAGTGTCAATACACACACATACACACACACGCACACACACACACACACACACACACATACCTCAAACTCAAAGAATCAAAGAGCAAAAATTTACAATATAGTGTTTTGTTGAACCACATAACACAAGACTCCATACCACCTAACCATGAATTGTATATAGAATAACACCTAGCTGCCAGGTGCAGTTTTAGGAAAGGTCAGAAAGAGGTGTGTACCTCACTCCTGGCCTGATATACATCTTGTGTCATCATACAGTAGTGGAGGCCAAGATCTTTTGCCACCATTCCTAAAAGCCTCAAGCATTCATGGATGCAGTGTCATTATGATCTTTTCCAGGGTCCCTGCTCAGGTTTGCCATGCAGTGCAGTGACCTCACAAAGTCAGCCCAGCCTGCAGAGAGATGGGTATGAGTCTCCTACTTCTCCTTAGCCACAGTACACAGGAGAGGCCCAAATGAAACCAGCTCTAGTAGAATAAAGCATCCCCAAAGCAGGTAATTGTGGAGGATGTCCCATGAGGTGGAAGATTCTGGAAGATTCAGCCGTAAGTTCTATCTTCATGTGCGGTGGTCTCTGGGCTGAGCTTAGACGAGGGTGCACAATGTGGAAGCCTTGTTGCAGAGTTTATATAACCCGAGCTGATCCAGAAGCAATCATTGTGAGAGTTAGCTAATGGCAGGGTAGGAGGGCCTCCCACTGAGATTCCATTACCTAGTAATTTTCAGCTTGTTCACTGTTGCAATAAAGCCCTTCTGTCTTCTAATCCCCCAGCATTCACGTCTCATCTTCTCAAGAACTGAAGTATGTAAGATGCTTTCTGCTGGGGATTTGCTGAGATAAGTTATTGAAGTCAAGCCGAGAGGCAGGCTTCCTGTGCTCTGATTATTCATCTCCAAATTTATGTTCGCGTTTGCTTTTGAAGGTCTAAATGTAATCTCAAACAAAGTGCTTTCTTTATGTCTGAACTTCATACACTTTCTATGTCATGGGGGCGAGGCAGAGGAGCAAGGAGCTCCCACACTTGGGCATCATTAGCAATTGGAGGATTAGAGCAAATGACTTGTTTTTATGTAATTTTTATAGAACGGGAGATGCATCGTTCACAGCCATTCAACTGGGAAGAGTTACCAGGGTCTATACAAACTCATTAACCTGGCCCTGGAGGCAGACTCCGTGAGCTTCCAGATGATCTGTCTTTCGTTAGTTTGCTTGTTTGTTTGTTTTTGTTCCCCCTCCTTGAGAACTGCTGTCTCCCACATCTTGTTTGCTGTTACTGAGATATTCCTTCTCTTCTCTCTATGCATATAGCTCTCTAACCTCCCCTCAACCCCTCCCAGTCCTAAGAATTATCTTTTGTGTTAGACAACCTTCTTTCACTGGTGACAAGATTTAAGTTAAGAGGAGGTAAGACTTGCTTTTGGTCTGGGTCAGAGGATTCAGTACATGGTTAGGCTGGTAGCTTTGGGACCTATGGTACAGCAGGTAATCACGGAGGCAGGAAGCATGTGAGATATATATATATATATATATATATATATATATATATATATATATATTCCTACATCATGGTGGCCAGGAAGCAAAGATGAAAAGAGGAGGGCCCAGGGATAAGATGTACCTTTTGAATTAGTCACTTTGTTCATTGCTAAGATGAAATGTCTGATAAAACAAAGGAAGGAGAGAAAGGGTTAGTCTAGCTCACAGTTTGGATGGTCACAGTCTGCCACAGCCCGGAAGGCATGGCGACGAGAACATGAGGCAGATGGGTCACATGGCATCCACAGTCAGAAAGCAGGGAGAGATGAGTGCTGACATTCAGTTTCCTGTCTCCTTCTCATTCAAAATGGGAAACAGCCCAGGAACAGAGAGCCACGTTTAGAATGGGCCTTCCTGTATCACTTAAACCAATCTAGGAACTCCCTCCTAGACCCACCCCAAGGTTTGTCTCCTAGGTGATTCTAGATGCTTTCAGACCAGTCAAATGCATGAATGCCACTGGTTATCTATTTCTTCCAACTAGACACCTCCTCAGAAAGCCTCCCCTGATTCTCAATAATTACAAAACCAAAAACTAGGCTATGGTAGTACAGAACTCTAATTCCAGCTTCTGGGAAGTTGAAGCAGGAGGATCATGAATTAGACAATAGTCAGTGCTAAAACAGTTAATTCAAAGTCAGCTCAGACCATACCATCACTCAAATGCATGTCCCTATTTGGCTTCTAAGTACAGAGTACCTGAACATTCTAGAAGCTTTGTGATTTCAATTATTTATTCATTTAGTTGGCTGATTAAGAAAACAACTTTATTTTATGTTAAACACACACACACACACACGCTCAGACATCGAGTACAGGTACCCACAAGGGTATGGAAACCCTCTGGAGCTGGAGTTACTGGAGGCTGGGAGCTGCTTGACATGGGTACTTGGAAACAAATGCAGGTTCTCTGCAAGAGTTTTAGGCATTCTTAACCCCTAGACCATCTCTCCAGCCCTAGTTGATTGGTAGTTTGTTTTGTTTTGAGATTGGGTCTGGCTATAAAGTTCATGCTGGCCTTGAACCCACTGGATAGCTTGAATTCTGTGTAGTACAGGCTGGCCTCCTGGTTGCAGCTTCCCAAGCACTGGGTTTGCAGCTGTGTTCCACAACGCCCAGCTTCATTTATACTTAGTAGCAGTCACCTACCATCTGCTAAACTGAAAGTGGAATGTAGGAGAGATACATGGATGCTGGGGAAGCCAGCCCTTTGCTGTCTTGGCTACCCTATCTCATCATTGGCTATTCAGACTTCCATTCAGAATTTCCAAAAGTCATAACCACAAGAAAGACACAGCAGGGTACATACAATTGCTTTGAAAGAAGAGGTGACATTCCCCCTCCCCCATCATCTTTTGGTAGTGGTGGCGGTGGAGGTGGTGTATGTGTGTGTGTGTGTGTGTGTGTGTGTATGTGTGTGTTCATGTTCACCTATAGGCACAAATGTGTGTGCTTGTCGGGGAAGAATATAATCTCTGGTGCATTGTCCAATCCAGCCCCCAAACACAAACACACACACACACAATGGAGTCTCTCACTGGTGTGGAACTTAAAAACAGACTAGACTAGACTGCCTGTTCAATGAGCTTCAGAGACAATCCTGCCTATACCTCACAAGCACTAGGGTTACTAACGTATGTACAACCACAACTGGAAATTTTTACTTAGGTGTTGGGAATCAAACTCAGGCCCTTGAGCTCGTGTGGCAAGCACCTTGCCTAGGAAGCTGTCTCCTTAGCCTGCTCTTTACAAGGAGCTCAGAAGACAGCAGAGGGGTTCCTAGCATAAATGCCTGTGCTCAAAGGGCAGTCTCAGCAGCCCTCTCTGTCCAATCCCAGCTTTTTGCCAGCTGGCTGCAGAGAAGAGCCTAGGAAAGCCTCATTAAGCCACACAAAGCCCGCCTAAGAAGCTACAAAGTGGACTGCAGCTGCCTTGCCAGCCTGCTGCAGCTGATTGCCCGTGATTCCCCAGTAGCCTGCGGCCATGCTGCCTGCTGACACAGCCTGTTGTGTTGGAGACCTTATTACTGTAAATCCCATTTTCACTTCTCAGATTTCCTCAGAAATTGCAAACATGTCTACCTGTGGCCAGCCTGCTCAGAAAGGTCACTATAGCAGCCTCTGGGTCCTGATGCTGTCTCTGTCACTCATATGTATACAGGTCTTAAGTCCTCAAGGTCACAGCATTGGAAAGTAGCCTTTCAAACACAAGGCTGCTTAATCCTAGCCAGACTCAGGTTGGGCCACCATACAGAGGCCCAAGAGGTGTCTGTGAGCATTGTTTATTCCTGGGGATGCTAATTACAATGATTCCATGTGATCCTCCTGGAAGCTTCCTTATTCAAAGCTCTCTAGTGGGGCTAATGCACTGTAGAGCTAAGAAGTGATTCATGTCAAGTGGCAATAGGGTCTGGGGAGATGGCTCAGTTGGTAAAATACTTGCCATGAAAGTAGGAGGGCCTGAGTTCAATCCCGGGGACCCATCTAAGAGTTAGGTGTGATGGCACATGTTTAGAATACCATCCCATTGTTTGGGGTCATGGAAACAGGGGAATCCCTGGAGCTCATGACACACCACTCTAACACTCTTGATAATTTGCAAGTCAGCAAAAGACTGTCTTAAACAAGGTGCCTTGTTTATTTAACTTAACTGAGGAACTTCAGTGGGGATTGACCTCTGGTTTCTACATATATGTGTGTCACATACACATGTGCACTTACACACACACACATACACACAGAGACAATATTTAGTGAACATCATCTGCTGTGCTTTGGACCTGAAACATCTCAGAATGCATGTTTTGAAGGCTAGACTCTCATTGCTGCAGGGCTCAGGGGTGAGGCTCGGAGAGCACAGGACTTGAGTCTCATCAATAGGCCCAAACCAGGTTTGTAATTGAAGGTAGGTAGGGCCTATGCTAAAATAATTTTTAAATCTGTTTTTCCCTTCCAACCTCAGCTTCCAGAATAATGACTCTTAATTATTTATTAAGTGCCCAGGCCATAAGCTTTGACTTATTTCCTGACTAGCTTTTAACTTGCTTAACCATTTAAACTAGTATGTTCTACCTTGTGGTTAGTTACCACTTCTTCAGTCCTGGCCTGCTTCTTCCATAGTGTAACCTCAGCATCTTCTGCTGGTTTAAGGCTGTCTCCCCTCTTGGCTCTCTCTGAGTCTCTCTCTCTCCCTCTCTTTCCCGAGACAGGGTTTCTCTGTGTAGCCTTGCTGTCCTGGAACTCACTCTGTAGACCAGGCTGGCCTCGAACTCAGAAATCCATCTGCCTCTGCCTCCTGAGTGCTGGGATTAAAGGAGTGCACCACCATGCTCAACTTGAGCCCCTCTCTTATCTCTTACTATTTCCCAGAATCTTCTCTCCTTCTGCCACTGTCCAACCTCCTATTTCCTGCCTCAGCTCATTGGCTTTTTTTATTGACAGATGATGTTTATAAGAGACTCTCTCTACAGACCAAATTGGAGGAAATAGGTTGTTGTGAACCCCTCTCCCTCCCTGCCTCTGTTTCTCTCTTTCTTGATCTCTTTCTCTTATCTTCTCTCATTTCTACATTCTCTTTCTATATAACTCTCTTCTCCCCTTCTCTGGCTCTCTCCCCCCATTTCCTCTCCTTTCTCTCCCCTCTCCCTATCTCCTCAGCCTCACTTGTGTTTGTTTGCTGGTTGATTGGGATTTTTGTGAGACATGGTTTCGTTGAGTGTAAGTTATCTCCCAACTTGCAAGGTAGTCCTCAGGGATGGCCATGAATTCATCCACCTGCCTCAACACCTGGAGTACGGGGATTACAGGTTAATGTGGTGTCAAGCAGGAAACCCAGTGCTCTGTGCAAGCTAGGAAAGCACTGCCAGTTGAATTGTATTTCTAGCCTTGTTCATGGGATTTTGAAACAGTTTTACTACAGCCAGGCTGGACTTGGACTACTGATGCTCCGGCACCCAGTTCCTGAGTACTCTAGTAATGGGCCTGTGGCATCTCTTGTGTGACACTGTTCACAGAGAGCTGTGTAGAAACCTCTGTTCCCACTAGTTAGTAAATTGGCAGCAGACCAAAGTAGAGTTACCACCAAGAGTACAACTTGGAGAATCAATAGATTTTATTGGGGTTACTTAGAGGAGCAGAAATGACTCAAAGATGGCTGTATCAGCAAAGGTTACCTCATCGTGGGTGAGAGATCACAAATCTGGGAACCTGGATCCCACGGCACAGCTTATAGAGCCTTCTCTTATCAGCTCAGTTCTTCCAAACAAACTGTCTTCTAGACAGTTTGTCTCGTCAGAGAGCATCTCTCATCAGTCTTCCCCTCTTACATAAGCTTGAGCGGAAGGGGCCTAGCAAACCTGGTTAATTTCAGGGACTTCCTGAAGCTTCTGAGTTGTTTTAACAAGTTTCCCTGAAGGGTGTAATGTCTCACTCCTTTAGACTATACCACGTCTTAGAAGAACTTTCCTCTAAGACAGAATGTTTTATTTTGGAGGAAACTGTCATACCACCACAAACAGTTTTTTGCCATTTCTTATTTCACCACTAGGTGAATAAGGACTTAGTACCTAGGGCAGAACCTGGCACAGTTGCTCCCAGATGTCCCTGGAGGATGAGAATGAGCCGTCAGCATCTGATGTCAACTAGCAGTTTTGTTCGTTTGCTTGCTTGTTTGATTTGCAGACTGAGATACCAAGGCCCAATGCAGGTGAATGGCTTGCATTTGGATCCATTGCAATTGAGTGATCTGAGACCATGACTAGGATTCTTCTACCCCTCAGCCTCCGTTCTCCTCTGACACACCCTTCCCTGCTGCATAAACTACTCACTTGGGAACAGAAGATTAAGTCTGAGGCCTGGAGGGATGCCTCAGTGGTTAGGGTTGCTTGGTGCTCCTGCCCAGGATCTGAGTTTAGCTCCTACCACTCATGTGGCAGTTCTCATGTGCTCATAACTACATCTCTAGGGGATCTCACATCCACCTCTATCCTCCCCAGGCACTATGCATGGAAAGTTTTCTTTTTAGTTTTTGTTTGTTTGTTTGTTTGTTTTTTAAAAGAAAGTTACATCTGAAGGAAAAAGAGACTTTCTATAACATTGAATGCCCAGTAAGACAGGACAACACACAAAAGAAATCACACACACACACACACACACACACACACACACACAGAGAGAGAGAGAGAGAGAGAGAGAGAGAAAGGCATGAGAAATTATAAGCAAAATACTTCATCTGAATAATAATGACTAAAAACCTCACATTTCTGCTTATTGTTTATCTAATTTTGAATTTTAATGAATAGCAGGGATGGTAATTACTCAATTCCTATGTTTATAGAAAACCAACACAGGAAACCTCACCGCTCAATGCTTTGGAGGCGTCAGGCTCTCTTAAACATTCAGTTTTGCAATTAGAAAGGGAGCCATTCATTAACATTCTTAAGCTGAATAAATAAGGAATATGGTTGTTATTTATTCATTAAAAATTTAAAAAGTGGAAATTACAAGCTCATTTTTTGGAGGGGTGTTACCCACATCGTCTAATTAGCGGTGAGTCAAAATGTTCCTAGGAAGCCTTTAGCTACATACCTAGAAACGAAGTTGATTTATTAGCAAGTGGAATGAGTTCACCTGTTAACAATTAGAGTCATCTTCTTCCACATATATCAAGGGCTTTCCCCCAGATCCCTCGTGACTGAGGGAGAATCCTGACTTTCCATATAGACACATTTGTGCTTGAGTTCTTTTTCTTCAGAGTGTCCTTCAGTATCTGGCACTAACTGCTGAAATCTGTTCTCTTATCCATAAGATGGGATCATTATCTTATCTAATGAGGAGCTGGGTAAAAATAGATAAAATATAAATGTGGTAAATATAGTAAATATATAGCATATTTAAATATACTTTATTTTAATATAAAAATATAAATATAGTAAAGTATAAATATACATATAGTAAAATATAAATATAGTAAATAATAAGATATAAAATAGATAAAATTTAAAGTAGTACACACTAGGCCAGCACTCTACTAACTGAGCCACATTCTTAACCATCTTTGTGGGTTTTTGAGGCATAGGCCCACTAGGTATCCCAGGCTAGCTTCAAACTTATGATGTTCCAGCATCTTGCTTCTGAGTGCTGGGTTAATGGGCATGTGCCAGCACTCTTAGCTTTTGCCCAAAAGTAGACTTTTCTTCAGTGTACTAGTTAAAGAGATGAATCATAGTACAAAGCAGAGGAAGGATATTTGATCGGTGTGCAGATTGCTAACAGGAGGAAGTAAAGGGGGACAGTGGCCGAAGAATCTTCAGGGCTGACATAGGCTTGGGTTTCAATAGAGGAAGAATTTGAGGAGAGAAAAGAGACATGCATGCTTAAGTAGTCTTTGTCAAGGTCTGGTCTGGCTGATCATTGTCTCTGTTCTGGTTCTACGAAGTGGCCCGAAGAATTCTTGTTTGATTTGACAAGCTTTCTCTTATATAGTGACTGTTCTTGCTTGGGGTGTCATTGCATTCTGGGGTGATCTGTCCTGGGTTCCTGCAATACACAGTGACTGACAATTATAGTAATGGTTAGAGGGATTCAAGTATCTTTGAGGGGCTCTGAATGAGACACTTGAAACATTGACAGTGAGATATCTTGGTGACTCACCTCCATGGTTCCATCTTTGAAGGGGAAGGAGATCAAGTCTCACTGGATTTTAGACAGATACTCCCTGAGCTAACATGTACACATGCAGAGGTAAACAAGAGACCAGAAACAAAGGATTCAGAAGTGAGCATGCTGTTATCAACCTTGGGGTCATAGTCTGTACCCCCAAAAGTCAGGTTTGCCCATCTGTCCTAGAAAAGCCAATTGAAATAGCCAAATCAATAGTTAAAATCCAGAAAAAATGAGATTTATTCAAGGCATCCATACAGGAAAAGGGACAAATAGATCCTGAGACAACCCCACCACCACCACCACTAAGTCCATCTCCAAGGTCCCGAAGTGATACTGCAGTTGAAATAGAGGGCCAGATATAATATACACACTGAAGCTGTCCTGGGACAAGGTGTGAACCTGCCTACAACTGAGCCATCATTTTCTGGTCTCTATTCTTATTCTGCAAGAGGGTCCGACAAATGATGAGAACCGTGTGAAATCTCGTCAGAATATAGGATCCCCCACCTCCCAGGACCTGTCCCTCCAGCTGAGGGAAGGCTTCAGCCTTTTCCTTCTTCCAGCATCATTTTCCTGGGGTGGGGGAGGGGCCCAATTTCTTGGTTTCCATAGTTTCAACGATCTTATAGACTATGGGACCCAAGCAACTCTTCTGAGTTTCTTCTTTTCTCTTATTCCACTTACAGTGCCAGGATTTTCTCTCGGTCCTGGTTCTCTTGTGGAGCCAAGAGAGAAGTTAGTACTTTTAAACACAAGCAGCTTCTAGGTGCCTCAGGTGCTTCCAGCTCCCTAGGGCAAGTATTTGTCATTTCTTTTATCTCTATGGCTACACAGCTGATAAGAAGTAGCTTAAGGGAGGAAGGGGTTATTCTGGCTCCCAGATCCAGGATACACAGATAGAGAAGACATAGCAGCAGGAGCATGAGACAGCTGATCGCATTGTCTCTACAGTCTGGAAGCCAAGAGAGATGACTATTGCTGCTTAGATCATCTCTTCCTTTTGATTCATCATGGGGCCCCAGTCCATGAGATGGCCCTGCCCAGATTCAGGGTCTTTCATCTTTAGTTCACAAAGGCAATCCTAGAAATATGTCTCCTGGTTGAATCTACAGTTGGCAATGATTAGTTATTACACGGCCCTACTAATGATTACTAGACATAGGGTACATTTCTACTGAGGAGAAAGATCTCAGTCCAGTCTCTTGAGCTAATCAATGGCTTGTAGAATATATTGACTAAAGATTATATTGACTGCCAATATTGACCCCATCTTTTTATTCTGATAGTTTGGGATCTGGGATTTGCTGTTGGCATGGATTGCCTTTCCCAGAGTTTGTTGATTCTCAGAGATAATTAATAAATGTTCTGTAAACTTGTATGTCCCACTGAAAATAAAGAGACAAAAGTACCTGTTTGTTTAAGTATGCCCCGGCCAAATTGTATTGGATTCCTTCAATTATATATTTAATTATTAACCACAGTGCATCAACAATGTAAGTGAATTTGGAAGGAAAATATCTTGTGACTTTTCTTGAGAAAATGAGAAGAAACTAATTACCTTAGACAGGGCCTCAAAGAAAAATTCTATGCATGCAATGAACCCTTGTATTTATTGGTGTTACTTACATGGGTATGAGTGAGGAACCACTCATTTATGGGAACATGGACAACTCAGTCACATTATGGAAAAATCCTACCTCAGCATGCATAATAGCTAGGCTGCTCAGAGAGTCTTCTCTTCCAGGTGATATTTGCTGATTGTATAGCTTTGGGGTGGGGGCCTTATGAGTCTTGTAAGTTTGGGGACCTTCCTGAGCCTTTTGATTTTGTTCACATCCTCAGCTTTGTGGGTTCATTTCTTTCAAGTCTTAATGAGTTTCCCTCCAGGAAAGAAGATGTCAATTCAGAAGAAATAGTTTCACAACAGCACTTAAGGAGTTAATATGCTAAAATGGAGCCATTAAGGTGAGCTATAACCCAATGCAACTGCTGTCTTCTCAGACAAATATGTGTTGACACAGAAACACCATGGCCAGATACAGCTCAAGGAGGGAAGCCCCAGATGAAATTAACTGTTCACATGTCCATCTCCAACATCTAGCCTCCACACTGCGTACAAAATCACTTTCTGACTTTGAAGCTACTCAACTGCTAGCCCTTTACATTTGCCTCCACTGTCAGGATTTATCTTAGGAAAGGAAGAGAAGGGGGGCCCCTATAACACAGTAAAATAAGAATGTATTTTATTTTCTCATGCAGACTTCCAAGAGACCTTGCTTGGAGTCCCCAAATTAGATGCTGGTAGCAGTAGCAACTGAAGTTGCTGCATCAAAAATGGGAGGAAATAGTATTCCTTTGAGCAGTAGTCCACAGAAACTCTTATCTCTCCCAGGGGCCCACCTCCCTTCCCCATAATACCGCCCTCATCAAAAGTTCTTTTGAAGTGTAGAAATCCTGATTCATCCAAAACTCCAAAACTTTAATCGACCCTATGATGCTGTTGCTAGGTTGGCTGATCAAGGAGAGTTGAAAGGGCTAGTCAGAGCTTTTTAAAGGTTCATGCAAATAAGGATGTTTGGCTTGCAAGGCTCTGGGATTCTTTCAGATGCAGAATTCAGCCTGTATCCTCCTCCAGTCTGAAGACTGAAAAGTTATTGGGGGATGGAAAACTCTACATAGGATCCTGATTGGATTGGTTAAATCTAGATGTTTCAGATGGGGGAGGGGGTTAGTTATTTTTTTATTGTGATGAGCAAATATCTGATAAAAGCAACCCAGGGAAGAGAGCATTTTATTTTGGCTCACTAGCCTGTCTTAGTGATCTTTGTCAACTTTGACACAGTCTAGAATCACGTGAAGGGGAAGCCACCATTGAGGAATTCCCTAGATCAGACTGGCCTGTAGCCATGTCTCTAGGGCAGCAAGCAGTTCTCCACCTTCCTAATGTTGCAACCCTTTAATACAGTTCCCCATGGTGTGGTGACTCAAATTGTAACTTTATTTCTTTGCTACTTCATAACTGTAATTTTGCTACTATTATGATCATAATGAGATACTATGATATGCAGGATATCTGATACACAATCCCTGTGAAAGGGTCTGTTCACCCCAAAAGGGGTTGCACAGACCCCACATGTTGAGAACCTCTGCTCTAGGGGATTGTCTTGATTGGTCATTTATATAAGAAGGTCCAGCCTACAGTGGGTGGCACCATTCTCTTGCCCAGTGGTACTCAGATGCCTAAGAAAGCTAGATAAGCATGAATCTGTGAGAAATCCAGTAAAAAAAAAAAAAAAAAAGTGGCCCTTCATAGTTTCAGCTTGAGTTTCTGCTCTCTTTCCTCAATGATGAACTGCAACTTTTAAGATGAAATAAACATTTTCCTCCCTTCAGTTGCTGGTAGTCAGAGAGCTTTACTCATAGCAACAGAAGGAAATAGAACAATTCATCCTGATAAGGTAGTGATGGTAATTGGGGAGGTAGAGTCATGGTGGGGAAGCCATAGAGATTGGGGAGGTAGAGTCATGGTGGGGAAGTCATGGTGATTGGAGGGCTTCACAGTCAAGAAGCAGAGAGAGATAAAAGAACACTGCTCAGCTTGCTGTATTTTTACTGGGGCCTTGCTGAAGTTAGAGTTAGGCTGGTATACAGTAATTTGTAACTATCCTCCTGCCCCCAACCCTTACAGCACTGTCCTTACAGGGATGCATGAAGCCATGCTTGGCTTTTGCTATGAGTGCTAGAGATAGAATTCAAATCCTTTTTTTTTTTTTTTTTTTTTTTTTTTTTTGGTTTTTCGAGACAGGGTTTCTCTGTATAGCCCTGGCTGTCCTAGTACTCACTTTGTAGACCAGGCTGGCCTTGAACTCAGAAATTCACCTGCCTCTGCCTCCCAAGTGCTGGCATTAAAGGCGTGCACCACCATGCCCAGCCAGAATTTACATCTTTGTTCTTACACAGCAAGCATTCTTGCTCACTGGGCCATCTCCTCAGGTCAGTATATTTCCTTTTAAATCCACAAATTCTCATTTCTCGGGTAATAGTGAGAGCTTCCATCTACATCACGTTTTTGCTTAAACTTTCACCCATTTTAGTCCATCCCTTTGCAATAACTATTACATATATTCTAATATATTTGTTATATAATATTTCTGAAGGGAAGATGTATCTCTTGTTTTCCTATTGATTTGCTTCTCATTGTGAATTTAGATCATTTTATATGGATGTGTATGCATTTCATAGTTTGGCTTTTAATTCAATCCCAGCTTTGGTCAAGTGAGTGCCTTCAACTTTGGGGTTTATATCATTTCTACATGCTATATCTTGTGTTTATTTTTATCTATTTAGACAGCTGAGTCATTTGGTTTTGTTTTTAGACCTTTCCTACTTTCTAGCACCATAATATACTCTAGAATCATCTTGCATTATATCCATCATAGTTTGTACATACATAGTTTGTACATAGTTTGTAGCAGGTGTTCTACTACTGAGCCACGCCCCCAGCCCTTCACTAGGGGGTTCTAGGCAGGTGCTCTACCTCTGAACCATGACCCCAACCCCTTACTGGACAATTCTAAGCATGTGCTTTACCACTGAGCTATGTGACTATAGTTATATAGCACTGACCTATACATGCTAGTCCAGTGCTCTATCATGGAGACATGGCCTTCAGCTTTTCTCTGTGGAATTCTCAGCACATGCTCTATAACTCTTCTAACTGTAGGGTGCTATGCAAAGGCTCTACCTTGGAGTCACATCCTTATCCTCTTAGTAGTGGATTCTAGGCAAGAGAGTACTACTGAGCCATGCCCCATCCATTCACTGGGAAATTTTAGGCAAGTTCTCTGACCTCCAGCAACTCAATAAAGGTTTTATGTGAAAACTCTACCTCTGAGTTCATCCTCATTCCCCTAATTACTAGTTATGTTGACGCAGAGTTTTACCAGTCTAGACATGCTGGTCTTAAGTTCACTCTGTTCCCCTTAGCAGAGATAAGGACTATACCACATGCTCTCCATTTTATTACCAAATACCAGAAACCAGAAACAAACAAAAATGTTGCAAAAAATAGGAAGTAATTTATGCCATGGAAGATAAATTGTAGGTCTGTTTTCTTTATGAGCTTTCTATCCATTTCCCTGACCATCTCCACTTCCTCCCTTACAGAAAGAGTGATATCATCTCATTAAGAAATAATTAGTAGGCACTTAGTATGTGGTAGGCCTGGCTCCACCAAGATTATGTCATCTAGTGCCACTTCCTATATTCAAGAAGTTCTCAGCCCAAGGAGGAGGCAATTTTAGCAATTGTCTTCCAAATATGTAAGTTTTAATTCCCAGCAATAAAAAGCACATCAACATTTATAGTCAAACCTTTCTCTTGTCCATAGAGAAAGTCAAGTTTACTTTATATTTTGTACCTTGAGATAATGCCTCGGTATATGCAATAGGCTCAATGATTACCTCTCGAAGTTGTCTACAGTCTCATTCACTTAAACTTATAAATGCATGGCCTTACTTCAACAAGGGGGCCTTGAATATATTATTAATTTAGAGATCTTAAGTTTGGAAGATTATTCTAGATTTTCTTGGTGGGTTTAATGTCATCACAGAGATCCAATAGGGGGATGAAAACAATGAATTAGAACCATGGGGTATGGACTGTGGAAACTTCTTGAAGGCTATGTATACTCTTCTGTAGCTTCCAGGAAAAATGAAGCACTGTTGTTCCATTTAACCTCCCAACCTTTGTTCCTCCCTTGAGCCTTCCTTTTTTCCCTTTTCCCCCTTTCCTTTCTTCATTTTATTATCCTTCTTCCCTCTATCCCTCCCTCCCTCTCTCCCTTCTTCCCTCCCATCCCCCCTTCCTTCACTATACCATTGATCAATGGCTCCCAGGCCCTCACTAGCCAATCTATACAAATTCTCTACCATTGATCCATACCCAAGTCCTTACAGATGAATATTAATCAAGTAATCTGCAACTGAGTCACCCCATTCTGTCTCTGGTCAGTGCTAGACAAAGATCCACAACTGAACAACACATCCAGACCACACTGAGATTTGGCATATAATCTCCTCCTAGGCCATGCCACCAGGCTCTCCCTGAGGGAGTCTAGGCAGGTGCTCTACCACTTAACCATGCCACATCCCTCTTTTGATTTGAGATACAATCTCATTACATTGCTCAGGGTGGCTTTGCACTCACTCTTTAGCTTAGGTAGAATTTTAGCTTTCAGTCCTCCTGTCCCAGTATTCCAAGGATCTGAGATGCCAGGCCCACACTGTCATTCATTCAATGGTAATTGATTTTGGGTTATTATGGGCCCCTAATTTATGACAGTGTGTTATAATAGAGCACACAAAATGATACAGCATGTGCCTTCAAGGCTTGCTAATAACTGTAACCCATCAATCTCCTATTATTGAATGTGAATCCTGAGGAAGATTTATAATTGTATTCTTTTGTGACAGGGAACAATGGCTTTACAGCATGTATGAGGAAGTGTTTGGTTAGAATTTTCCTATAAAATGTGAACAATGGTCTACTCATCACACAGGGAGTTAATGACAAATCAAAGTACTAATTCTACCAAAGTCCATCTTGGTGAACCAGTGAGTTTATTTGGATTCACAGGAACATGAAGGGCTTAAGGGCAGCTATATCACCCAAAAGGCAACCTAAGTAGGGGTGAAGATTTATGGACCCTGCAACTCTGAAGCTCTTTGCACAGCTTTCAGGTAGCTCAACAGGTCAGAGTCTCCCTCAGGCAGTTCAGCTATTTGGAGACTCGCTTCCTTAGCAGTTATTTATTTCTCCCATTACCTTGCAGAGGGATATTGAGAATCTTGTTACTTTCAGGAACTTCCTAAAACTTGTGAATTGCCTATTTCCTGAACCTTTTAAACATCGATCCTCTACCCTCAAGGCAAATTTTAGAAAAAAACTACTGTACATTAGGAAAACAGCCCACTATATAATGCCTTTTGGTGGACATTTTTAAAATGTATTTGTGGTCATTCCAAAAAGAATATTGATGTCTTTTGCAAGAAGAAGACTTTCTTCCTATTTACACCTAAAAACTTTCCCCTTGCAGCAAACCCTGGGTCTACACTTGTGCCCTACCAGGAGAAACACAAAATTGAATATATGTATATTATATATATTATACAAACATAATTATATATAATATTATATATATTTATTATACTATATTTAATTATATATTCAATATTGTAATTTTATATTCTATATTTTGCTATATATTATGTAAATATATTAAATAATATATTACTTATATATTTAACAATATATTATTACATATAAATACATATACAATAATATATATGACAGATATGTATAGTATATACACATACATATAATTATATGTAAGATATGATAGTTTACTATATTAACATATATTATTGTATAAGTGTAATATATAATATATGATGCATAATATAATAATAATTATAATATATGATATTATATAAAACAAAACTGTATAACATATAATAAAATATATTATATAATATATAATGTTATATGTATATATATATATATGTGTGTGTGTGTGTATGTAAACATAAAGCTTTGCAAATAGCAAAACTTGCATTAGGCTTTAGAGAAGTCGTCCTTTATTGCCGTGCTCAAACTGCCATTCAACTATCTGATAGACAGTGACTCACATCACCCTTCTAAAGTGGTGAACAGACTTCTAAGAATTGCTGAGATGCCTAATCAGATACCTACTGCCTACAACTCTTGTGCTTCCATTTGGTAAGTGGTCTGTGTCATTAATTGCCATATATCAATTCAGGGGCTAATGAGATGGCTCAGAAGGTGAAAGCTCTTGTCACACAAGCCTGCTAACCCAAGTTTGAACCCAAGTACCCACATGAAAAGTTAAATGTGATAATACGTGTCTGTAATCCTACTACTTCTGTGATGGGACTGGAGGTAGACACAGGAGAGTCAACCAGAAGCTTGTGGGCCAGTTAGTGTGGATTGCTCAGAAAGGCAGAAATGGTGAGAAAGATCCTGCCTCTAAAACAAGGAAGAAGAGGACTGACTCCTCCAAGTTGTCCTGTGACTATGGTGTCACACACACACACACACACACACACACACACACACACACACTCCACACTGATTATAAGTAAAAATTTAATTGAATGCACACATTGAAAGTTTACAGCTTACTTCACAAAAGTTTTCTTATGACATCAATATGTAAAACTAGATTCATGAGGACATCCTTTTGCTCACACTAAATGTACAGGCAAGAATGTGGAAAGCAATACTTTGCCTTGGCTTGGGGTCTTCATGTTACGGAATGGTTTCTGCTTTAAAAAGATTGTGGGTGGTGTTTAGCAGCTTCCTCCTAATTGAAACATTCCCTCCAGGAAGAAGGAAGAGGCTCATGAGACTCAGGAAATAAACAAACCTTAACAAGTTTGCAAAGCTCAAACTTGCAAGTCTCACGAGGGTTCCACCTCAGTGTTATAGAAGCAGGCAAACAAGCAACCAACCAACCAAATAAATAAATAAATAAATCAGCAAAGAGAGAGACTCTACTCAGCTGAGCTGCCAAGAAGTTCTCAAAGCCACTGAGCTGCTTGCAAACTGTGCAGGGTAGCTCCAAGGTGGCAGCCTCTGAGAGAGGTCATCTGTGTCAGGGCAGGCTTTCCAGTGATGCAGCTTCCACTGAATTACCCACACACCTTTAAGTAACCCAAATACAAAGTCATTGGTTCACCAGCGAGGACTTTGGTGCAATGTTCCTTTGGTCTGTCACCAGCTCCATAGCTACAGTGAGTAGATATCTACACATGTGTTGTGTGTCCCCAGGAAATGTCTCACACACAACATGGGCTGTTCACCATTGAGAGTCAGATAATTAGTCTGGTATGGCTCCTCAGTGTGCCTATCTCCCAGGTGGACACTCGGCTTATTTCAAAGACAGAATATAATTATCTTTAATTCCCTTTTGTCCACCAAGAGATCATGTAAGAATACCCCTAAAGAAATGAGAATAAAAGGAGCAATTGAGCGATGCTACTCTGGATGAAATAAAGCATTTTCAGGTTAGATTCTCCTCCTTAAAATGATAGGAAATTGTAGTAAGTCTCCATATGGGATTGAGCCCATCTTTTCTGGGTCATTTTGAAGAGGACTCACGTGAAGAAGAGCTTTGAGAACAGCCAAGTGCTCGTCTACTAGGCTCTGAGATCCAGTAAATGGAAAAACGTTTTGATTCTTCAAAATGTCCCCCAAATCAAGTCAAAAGTAAAAAGCATTTTACATTCTGCAGGTTTAATTTTTATTTCTTTCCCATCCAGTAAAGGAAGAAACGAATACTTATGAATTATTTGCTAAACTGCCCTGAGCCGAGGAAGTGGTTCAGTTTGAAAAGTGCTTGCTGAATAGCATGAAGACCCAAGTTTTATCTCTAGAGTGCATGTAAATAAATATCAGGCACAGTGACTTAAGCTTGTAATCCTTGCTCTGAGGAGGTAGAGAAAGGAGGATCCGGTTAGCTTGCTGGTCAGCCTAACCAAATAGCCAAGGAAAGACAGTGTTTCAAAACATTAGGTGGACAGCACCTGAGAATCACCTGATGTTGACTTTTGGCCTCCAGGGCATATACATGAACCTATAGAAGTTAGGGCTGATTCTTCCCAGCCCCATGCTCCCACTGTAAGACCCCCGAAGCTGGGCCTCTGCTAAAGTCCCGGGATGAGCTGGCCAGCACCCCAATGACTCAAGAGAAAACCACATCTGATGCAAACTGCAAGAGGTTTTATTATCAGCTAGCTGAGAAAAAACCCCTTGCACCTCGCAGGGCAGGGAAGTTCGACCCCGAGTGGTGACAGTAGGGGGCTTTTAACAGCTAGCTGAGGAATTGGGAGGAGTTGGGAAGAGTTTAGAGGAGTTGGGAGGAGTTGGGAAGAGTTGGGAGGAGTTGGGAAGAGTTGGGAGGAGTTGGGAGGAGTTGGGAAGAGTTGGGAGGAGTGTTCTTCTCTGCCCAGATGTCCTTGATAAAATTACAATTATTGCATCTCTGGCTGTAAGGCTCAGAAACAAAAAGGCCTTTTTGCTGGCTATATAGAACAAAGAGCTTCTTTCTGTCTGTATTTTTAGAGATCAGGGAAAACAAGCTTGGGGAACATCCAGGGGCTTTACTTTCTAGGGAGAAACACTCTGAGTCGGGGTCTCACATTCCCCACTCCTTCTCGTACATAGTTCTAATCTTAGAACTAGGAAAATTAAACCTCTGGCCCAGCTGTCAAACAAAGCCAACACGAGGTCTCAGCTTTAGGATTTGTAACATTGAGAGCCTCAGAAGCCCTTCAAATGAGACTAAAGAGTCTCTCGTCAGTGGTAGGAGGGAGGGAGGAGGTCCCTGTGCAGTGCCTGGTGAGTGTGAGCAGGGCCAGGCCAGTGGGCCATGGCAGGGCCAGGAGGGGGAGCCAGGCACATGCCAGAGGGCTTGTCAGAAGCACCAGTTAGGGTCCTTTTCATCTGGGTTCAAGGTTACCGGAATGGTGGCGCTGGAGTAGGACAGGATCTCCTACTTGAAACTTATGTGGCACCATGGTGTTTCATGGTTCATATGTTTTTTTCAGCAATTCCCAGGCAACTCTTTTGACCAGTGCTAGGGCCTTCAAGCGAGCTAGCAGGGATTGGGAAAAAGGAACATCAGGGTCAAACATTCTTCCTGCTTCTGTTAAGGGGAGTGGTCCCCCATGAAGGACTTCAAAGGGTGTAAGTTTAAATTTCCCTGGGGTGTTCCATACTCTGAACAAGGCAAAGGGAAGTAGAGCTGTCCAATCTTTTCTGCCAGTCTCTAAGCCAATTTAGTCAAGGTTTCTTTTAATGTACTATTCATCCGCTCTACCTGTCCCGAACTCTGGGATCTATAAGCACAATGTAACTTCCATTCGATCCCCAATTGTCTGGCTAACCCTTGACTTACCTGGGCAATGAAGGAGGGGCCATTGTCTGATGAAAGTACCTTAGGGATGCCAAATCTTGGGAAATTTTCCTCTAATATCTTCTTTGCCATGACATTGGCGGTCTCCTTCTTAGTGGGGAAGGCTTTGAACCACCCTGAAAAGTGTCTATAAAAACTAATAGATATTTATTACCATACTTTCCTGGTTTAACTTCAGTAAAATCTACTTCCCAGTATGCCCCTGGCCGGTCACCTCTTAGCTACCTTTTGAGGGCATTATTGTGGTGCCCAGCACTGGTGAGGGCACAGGCTTGGCATTTATTAACAATCTCCTGGGCAACGTCGGACAGTTTTATAACATAGTAGTTTGAGCTCTTCACAATTTCTTTGAGCTTCTTAGTTCCCAAGTGAGAACCCGTGTAGATTGGCTACATATTGTTGCCCTTCTCTGGTGGGCAGGACCAAGTAACCATCTTGGGTCTTAGCCACTACCTGGGGAGTATACCAACATATCTCAGGTATTTTGCCTATTAGTTCCTGATCTTCTGGAGTGTAGTCAAAGCCTGTGTCTTTGAGTTCATAATGGTCCTTAAGTTCTTTATTTTTCTCTCTAGCTATGAGGATCATAGCTCCTTGGGCCGCCTGTTTGGCAGCCAGGTCAGCCACCTGATTTCCTTTTGCTATGGCATCATAGCCTTTCTGGTGACAAGGGCAATGTATGATGGCCAGTTTTTTTGGCAAGTGTATAGCTTCTAATAGGCTCAAGATTTCTTCTTTATTTTTAATATCTTTCCCAGCAGATGTGAGTAACCCCCTTTGCCTATAGATTGCCCCATGTATGTGAGTGGTGGCAAAAGCATACCTGCTTTCTGTGTAGATATTGATGTTCTTCCCTTCTGCCAGCCGCAAGGCTTGGGTGAGTGTGATTAGCTCTGCTCTCTGGGCTGTCGTCCCTTCAGGCAAGCTGCTGGCCCAGATAGTTTGTTTTCCGTTCACCACTGCTGCCCCTGCTTTTCGCTTTCCTTCAACCAAAAAGCTGCTACCATCCATGTACCAGTTGGGGCAGCCTGGCCATGGCTGGTCAGTGAGGTCTTTCCTAGTTCCGGTTTCTTCTGCCAGGATGTCCATACACTGGTGTACTGGTAGGGAGTCATCAGCTGCAAGGTGGCAGGATTCAGGATAGCAGGGGGTGCAAACTGCATTCTCTTAGTCAGTAAGAGGCTCTGATAGTGGGTCATGTGAGCATTAGTCATCTAGCGATCAGGCGGTTGTCTAATGATATTTTCTAAGGCATGGGGGGCTACTACTATAGTTCATTGACCTAGAGTCAGTTTGTCAGCATCTTTGAGAAGTAGTGCCACAGCAGCGATAGCTTTTAAGCAAGATGGCCACCCACTGGCCACTGGGTCTAATTTTTTTTGACAAGTAGGCCACAGAGCTTGGGTCAGGACCCCTCTCACTATTCCTGCTCTTTTGTCTACATAGAGAGTGAAAAGCTTAGTCAGGTCCAGCAGGGCTAGGGTTGGTGCACTAAGCAAAGCTTTTTTAAAAATCTCTTTAAAGGCCTCCTGGTGTATGGGGGTCCATGAGAAAGTCCCAGTCTCTTTAGTAAGGGGGTAGAGTAGGGCTGCCAGGGTTGGCAAAACCTGGCTTTTTAACTGGTAGCAATGGAGTATTCTAGGAAGACTGACAAGGGACCAAAACACCTAGTTCTAAGAGCCTTTGAATGTGAGGTCTGATGTCTTCTCGGGCCTCTTTGTTCATGGGGAATTGTCATACCCTGATAGGAGTCGCACCAGTTTTCAGCGTCACAATGATGGGGGGCAACCTCTTTGCCTCTCTCATACCTCTAGTCTCTGCCCAGGCTTGAGGATATCTCTCTAACCAGGTCCCTTCTAGTACTTTTCTCGATGGGGCTTGAGGCTCATGTAATCTATATTCTTCTTCTAATTTTAAAGCTAAAATGATAGAGATAGGGGCTTGCCAAGAGACTGAAGTTCCTTCCAAAGAGAAGCTTAGTTGGGCTTTCAATTTTGATAGTAAGTCTCTCCCCACCAATGGGGTGGGGCATTCAGGAATGACGAGGAAGGAATGAGTTACTTGGCTTCTTCCCAAATCAACTTTCCTATCAGTGGTCCAAGAGTATGGTTTCTGACCAGTAGCCCTGATTACTACAGTTTTCTTGTTCCTCACTTTCCCCAGTGGCTCTTTCAGGACTGAAAACTCTGCTCCGGTATCAACAAGGAAATCCGTGGGGGTCCCCTCCACAGTTAGGGCTACCCTAGGCACGGGGAGGGGGTCTGAGCCCCGTCTCCCCTAGTCATTATCCTCTAGAGTAAGGACCTTGGACGGTCTGATGCCTGTCTTTTTCTTGGGACAGTCTCTTGCCCAGTGTTCCTTTTCTTTACAATATGAATATTGGTCCTTATTTAGAGGTGGTTGTGAAGGTCCTCTGGAGTTTTGAGGTCTCTTTGGCCCTGTGTTGCCCAGGTACCCTGTCTGCCTATTCCCTCCCCCTCTTCTATAAACTTCCTTATCACCTGCGAATGCAGCCAAAACCCTAGTTACATTTCTTTCCAGCCTTCTATCTCGTCTACTTTCTCTTTCCTCAGCCTCTCTCTTTTCTCTTTCTCTTTTTTCTTCTTCAGTCTCTTTCTTATGGTACACTTTCTCTGCCTCCTTAACCAGATCTTGCAAAGATAATGTTTGGAGACTCTCTAGATGCTGTAACCTTCTCCTAATGTCAGAAGCAAACTGCCCAATGAAAGCCATGGCCACTGCCACCTGCTGGCCCTCTGGCGTAGGGTCAAAGGGAGTGTAATACCTGTATGCTTCTAAGAGGCGCTCTAAAAACACTGCTGGGGGCTCCTTTTCCTCTTGTAGGATCTCTCTTACCTTGGCCAAATTGGTGGGGCACCTCAGTCCTGCTACCAGAGCCCGGTGGAAAACTGTCAACCACTCCCTACCTTCAGGCCTGTTAGGGTCCCAGTCAGGACGTGTCAGAGGGAAGCCTGCATCTATTTCATTCGGAAGTTGTGTCGGCCATCCACTGGCCCCCAGCACGTTCTTTCTTGCCTCCAGCAGAATCCTTTCCTTCTCCTCTGTGGTGAAAAGAACCTGTAAAAGTTGCTGACAATCATCCCAAGTGAGCTGATGAGAGAACATGAGAGACTCCATTAGATTAGTAAGGCTAGAGGGGTTTTCAGAGAAGGGGGCATGATTTGACTTCCAATTATAGAGATCAGAGGAGGAAAAAGGCCAGTACTGAAGGGGCTGCAGTTGTCCAGGGTCTACTGGAGGAGGGCCATAAGTACATAAAGACAGCATGGTGGTTGAGTCTGGTCCCTTTGGGCTCTGAGCTCGCCAGCTTCAGGTTCTAGCAGCTGGTCCCTCCCCCATGTCTCCAGCAGCACCCTGTTGAGAGATCTGGGAGGGGACCGGTTGGGGATATGGGAGTGGGGTGTTAAGCCATTCTGGAGGTTATTCTATCTCTGGATAGATCTTGGGAGGAGCCGAGGGATGCAGTTCAGCCCCCATCGTTTTTATCTTAGTTTTTTTCTCTGAGTAGCAGAGAGCCAGGACTCGGGAGTCCAGCTTGTTCCTCTGAACCCAAGGCTTCAACCAGGATGGGGGGTCCTGTGCTAAATTTTCCCAGATGAGAATGTAGGGCACTTGATCTGGTTGAGCCCCCCGCCCTCCTCTGCATAACAACATTTTAACAGCAGAAATCACAATCAAATCAAGAGTGCCCTCTGGTGGCCCACCAACATCAAAAGCTGGCCATTCCATAGAGCAGAAAGTTCTCCAAAATCTCTTTCTGACATCTACAGCAGATTGTGAGCCCTAGTCTTAATTTCAGTCCAATACTCAAGAGTCAGTCCATGGGAAGTGCTAATAGTCTGTCCCATCGTCAGAGTCACATACAGGGAAGCAAACAATATATACACACAAAATGATTACAATAACCAAGACCAGGACCCAATCAGATGGCCGAGTGAGCACACTCTCACTTGGCACCCTGTAACAGAAACAGACAGCTGAGTGAGCACACTGTCACTTGGCACCCCGATGGGAGATCTCCAGGCGTCCCTGGAGCTCCCTCAGACCTCCTGGGATGTCTCCCAGGGTGGCAGCCAGTTACTCCTGACACATCTGTCAGTAACCCTCCCCTCCATCCCGGACAGGGAGTTCGTTGCTCTCACTAGCTTAGACAACTGCAAACCGAGAATACCAAATTCAAATACAGCCAGCATACAAAGATATAGACAAAGATAGGATCTTACCTCTAAGCGGGGTCTCTGAGAACTGGGGTAGGCCACAAATCCCAGACGAGCCCCCACATGTAAGACCTCCAAAGCTGGGCCTCCGCTCAAGTCCCAGGATGAGCTGGCCAACACCCCAATGACTCAAGAGAAAACCACACCTGATGCAAACTGCAAGAGGTTTTATTATCAGCTAGCTGAGGATGAACCCCTTGCACCTCACAGGGCAGGGGAGTTCGACCCTGAGCAGTTATAGTAGGGGGCTTTTAACAGCTAGCTGAGGAATTGGGAGGAGTTGGGAAGAGTTTGGAGGAGTTGGAAAGAGTTGGGAGGAGTTGGGAGGAGAGTTGGGAGGAGTTGGGAGGAGATGGGAAAAGTTGGGAGGAGTGTTCTTCTCTGCCTGAATGTCCTTGGTAAAATTACAATTATCGCATCTCTGGCTGTAAGGCTCAGAAACAAAAAGGCTTTTTGCTGGCTATATAGAACAAAGAGCTTCGTTCTGTCTGTATTTTTAGAGATCAGGGAAAATAAGCTTGGGGAATGTCCAGGGGCTTTACCTTCTAGGGAGAAATGATCTAAGTTGGGGTTTCACACCACAAATAAGATTCAAAATCAAAATAGAGTTACAAATACCTTGGCTCATCTCTGACTAGATAACTTAAATTAACCCATTTATTCTGATCAACATTCTGCTACATGCCTGGTTACCTATGCTCAGGTATCATGTGTTTGAAGGTGTTTGATTTTGGACTTGCAACAAGGGGCTGAGGTGTGTATTTTACATACCAAAGCAGACCTGGCTTCCAGGTTCTCCCAGCATCCCTCAGTCCCAACCTGGCATACCCTACCCACAACCGTGAACATTCCAGTCCAGGGACTGGGCTGCCATTCCTCCAGAGTCTCTTCCCTATATAGCCTAGACATTTTTGACTTTCTTCTTTAAACTTCTTCTTTAAACTTCTCCTCCTTCTTCTTGTCACCTTCTTCTTCTTCTTCTTCTTCTTCTTCTTCTTCTTCTTCTTCTTCTTCTTCTTCTTCTTCTTCTTCTTCTTCTTCTTCTTCCTCCTCCTCCTCCTCCTCCTCCTCCTCCTTCCTCCTTCTTCCTTCTTCTTTCCTCCTCCTCCTTCTTCTTCTTCCTCTCCTCCTCCTCCTCACCCTCCTCCTTCTTCTCCTCCTCCTTCTTCTTTCTTTTTCCTGTCTTGAGTCCCTGGATGCTGGCCAATCAGTTGTAAGATAGTTTATTTTAGTATTAGTGTTAGAACATAGCCAAATAAAACCTTGCTCTTGCAAAGGACCTGAGTTTAGCTCTCAGAATCCAAATTGGGCAACTTCCAATGAGCTGTCACTCCAACTCTAGGGAATCTGATGACTTCTTAGGGTTTTGCAATTCCTTGCACACAAATGTCATACTTTCAATGCACATACACATAAATAAAATGAAGGTAAATCCATGGTTCTTGTGGGGTGCATTGTCAGCCCAAATGGCATATCTTCCTTTAAAGATGAATTTTAAGTAAATAAATAAGGTTCCTTGAGGCTTATCAGATAACCTTGGTGTTGTTTTTCATTGTTCATCCTTCTCCTTCTAATACAAGACAGAAGAGACTTCTGTTCAAATAGTTGGTCAGAGTAATCCAACTGACTTTTGAAATAATATACACTACTGCTTGGCTGCCTCTCAGAGGGTGAAGGTCTTTATTGATTATGATTCCAATCTAAAAGGCTCCTTGCTAAAGTCTAGGCTTCTCCAGTACCAGAAACACTTTGCAATCTGCCAAAGAAGGGTATCAGATAATAATCCTACCCATCTTCAATACCTATGAGTCACAATAATGACCAAGATGGTAAGATACCATAAGTGTTCAATAAGTGACATTTACATATTGGTGGTAACAAATGGCAGTGTAATTGAACTTAAAACCTACCCAACAAGAGGAAATCATGTCTAATACTAGAAAGCTAGTCAACTTCTTGGGATTAGTGAGGTCATATATCTTAAAAACTAACTCTCTACTGCCACTTTGCTAGACTAGCATAATTTCTAAACTTATACTCATAGATAAGTATAGCTGTTAACCCTCATCAGAGAAGCTTCTCTCTACAGAAAATTGAGATAATTACAGAAAACCACAGCTAGACATGATATAGATTATCGACAGATTGTGGGAGAGACGAGCCCCAATGTGTATATCTGCATCACAGTTCCTGCATCTATGGCTCAAGAAACATCACAAAAAGTGCTTAAGAGCCAGAATGCCAGGAAGGCCATTGAGAAGCAGTCCCTCCTAGAAATAGCTGCATAAATAAGATTATAGCAATGGCAATATCAAAAGACATGCTCACATAGAAGGGGGAAATCTTATACTGTTATTCTTTGAGACAAGATCTACCAGCAACTAATGACTGCTGAGAGAGGAAGAATTAACCTCTCCCAGGAATGAACTCTCTAATTGATAATCAAATGCAAAGTGGTTATCCCTGAAACCATATACAACAGTAAAAACAGACTCAGTAGGTTGTATTTATGCATTTGTACATACTTATAAACATACATACATGTGCTTATGACAATAACAACTTAAAAATTGGCTCTCAGTATGAGAAGGGGAAGACATGAAAGGGGGGACTTGAAAGAAACTGGAGGGCACAAAGGGAAGAGATAGTGATGAAACTATATTTTAATTAAATCTGTAGAAACATTTTTAAAAGAGTAAAAAGGTACTACATGAATAAACGAATGCAAACAATCTGATTACTGTTACCTTCTGACTGTATTACACATTACTGTGCAAAGGAAAAACTAATAAATACCTACCGGGGCCTTGGACAATGGTTGGAAAAACATATCGGCTCTAACCACTGAATAGTGACTCCTTTTGAAACCCAGGTGCGTTTGGATTTGTGCTTTCAATTTGAAGAATGCAGTGAAGAGTATAGCAGGCAGAATTAATTTTGAGAGTACTAGATCAACAGGAGTGCTTTCAGACAGCCAGAAAAGATGGAGAGCCTTAGGATTCTTTTTAATTCTGTTCTTTTCTAAACATTTGACAAGATGGCTTTCCTCACCATTTAACTAGACAGAGAAAGGGGACAGAAAGTGTATTGCTAACTACTCTTTTCAAGAATCAAGTAAACAACATTTATTTTATTGTAAACTATGTGCATATGTGTACACCTGTATATAAGTGCACTTCCCAAGAAGGCCAGAAGAGGGTGTTGGATCTCTTATACATAGACTTATAGGCAGTTGTAAGCCACTTGACATGAGTATTTGGAACCAAACTCAGATCCTTTGCAAAATGAAGGACTCTTAACCACTGAGCCATCTCTCTAGTCTCACAGTACCCCAAAAGAAAAAGAAAATTCCTTTTCTGTTACTAAGATATATGACTTCCTTCCTCTTCTTTGCCTGTGGACATGGTTTTCATGTAACTATGTGTAGACATAGTTATACATGCTGGAGTAGCATACAAAGTAACCCATATGTATGTGTGTATTTCAGCACACATGTGAGGCCCAAAGGTCAATGCTGTATGTCTTCCTTAGTCATTCTTTATCTTATTTTTTCAGATAGGATCTCTTACTTAAACTGGAGGTCACTGGTTAGCTAAACTGGCTGGCCAGCAAGCCCCTAAAACTCAGAGTTCTTCCTGCCTCTTTTTACTCAGAACTAGCAGTTGCAGGCATGAACTATTAAACCTATTGGTTGGTTGGTTGGTTGCTTGCTTGCTTGCTTGGCTGGTTGTTATGTGCCTGCTGAGGGTTTGCACCCAGGTCTGAAATGTGTAGGTTAGGTGAAGATCCTTGGGTTTTGGAATATGCTCCTGGAAGGCACTTATTTCTATGTTACTGGTTGTGATGGGGAAATTTGTTCCAATGTATGGTCCGTTATTTCATATAACACCCTCACAAGAGACCTATAGCAATTGCTGCATCTGACCTTGGACTAGAACATTACATCAATTAGGAAGATCAAGTTTTACTGTTCATAAATCAGTTGCTAAATTTGCTGGTTAATTAATATTGTCGTTAACTTGATTGCATCTGGAGTCAACTCTAAGACACACCTCTGGACAGTTCTATAAGGACATTTCCTAGAAGGATTAACTGAAGAGGAAGTTTTTCCCTCAGAGTAATTTTAGTGGTAGCTCACATGTAAGGAGCTCCAAGGGAAAGTCTATTGCTTTTGGTTTACCCACTTTCACTCCCTGCAGGTAAGTGCATCTACTGTGCTGCTACTGTTGTCACTATATCTCACTGGCAGCAAGATCTATCTTCTTCATCCTTCCAATAGAAAATGAAGGCTAGTGCCTCTCCAGAAATTCTCAGGCTTTCTATCACTCAATTGGGACCTTTGTAGCATCCAGTCTCATGTACTGAATGGCTACTGATTTCTCCACCTCTCCAGTGTATGTAGACTGTCGTCTCTAGACGACCCGGCCCACATCATATAAGCCGGTCTAATAGATCCCCTTTGTCCTCTTGTTCTCAGGCATGGGTCCACACACAGGACCTTGCCAAAGGCCCTAACATAATCTAGTAGTCCATCTTCCATCTACACCATGCCTGCTCAGAGTCAAGTCCACCTCTTTCTCATGTTTCCACACAAGCATGCTAATACACGCCTTTATTTCTTTAACTGGAATAGTATCAACAGAGAGTTTAAATTCACAGTGGTGGCAGCAGGGAGCTTTTTGCAGGAACATGGTTACTGACATGAAAGGTATCTTTGAGCAAATACAGAGTGAAGGAATCCTCTGGGGGAGATAATTCATCTTATTTGTCTAAAAGAGTGATGATTTTTGCTTAACCCGGCAGTCACCCCCTCCTCCAACTCAGTGCTTGGAAAATAATAATTGCTGACTTTTTAATTGTTTGGGCTGATAAAACTGTCAAGCGAGCACGAGCTATATCAAAACCAGCTGCATGTCATTTTCTTTTGTGTGTATATATGTCAAAATCTGTTTTTCTACATTTAAACTTTCTGTCTTCTCTTTACAGAGAAAACATAATTAGCCCCTTTTCAAGGATAATTTCATATTTTCCTGAATTCAGTTGCCTTCAGTTTTTGTTGTTTCTTTTCTTTGCTTTTGTTTTGTTTTCCTCCTTTGGGGTAAGAAAGGTGAAAGTATTTTTACTGAAGCAATTGTTCAGTTGTTATGCTCAAACAATGGGTTATTAATCTGTTTCTCTTTTGTATGCCAAAAGTGTATTTATTTTAATTATTTGTATTTATATATATATATGAGTGTGTGTGTGTATGTGTGTGTAAGTGCCTGCAGAAACTAGAAGAGGGAGTAGTGAGAATCCCCTTGAGATGGAGCTACAGTTGGTTGTAAGCCATCTGATTACATGGGTATGTAGAATCAATCAAAAGTCTTCGAAGTCCATCAAATGACCTTATCCACTGAGCCATCACTCCAGACCTTGTAAGGTAACCGCCTGTATTTCTTATTTATCATGTCATTCTGGTAGAACATTTGTCATTCTTAGAGAACATCTTAAGGAAGAATGGTGATCTTCCCCACCTTTGCCCCTACCAGAGGAGATCATATAGCCTGGTAGCCAGGTTAAACTTCCTCCCTCCTTACAAGGTCATGTCCAGCAGCACCTAGAATTCCTTCTTATACAAATTTGGCATCCCCAGCACCCTGGCCCCAGCCAAGGTTGTACACTCACCTCAATAGCCCCTACTCATCACCCAAATGATTAAGTGGCCTTTGTTCCCCCCATTAAATGAGGCATCTCACTGAAGCTGCCTCCCAACTGTCTGTTCTCACTAAGCTTTCCGCTGCCTGAGGTCTTTGCGCTCTTGGCCATTCCTGCTCCACTTCCCCTCTTAGGAACCACCAGTTGTGATCACTGACCAATCCCACCTCTGAGGGCGGTAACGTGGAGTCTAAACAGCACTCCTCAGTAGCTTTTATTCTATCTAGGGAGTCCAGCCCATTAGGAAGTTAGTTCTGTCTACTTTCAGTGTGGGTCTTCCTCTCCAGTAACACCCTCCCAAATGCTGCCTTGCCCATCTCCTAGATGGTTATTAATTTAATCAGGTTGACAGTGAATGTCAATCTTCAAGTGGACTTAGTTAAAACCTGAAACTGAATAGGAACAGACTCTCTCTTCGAGTGGGCAGAGCGTTCCTACAGGGTACCTGTCAGGTCTTGATTTTACACAGGACCAAGTTATGAGATGTACCAAAAGAGCAGCTGTGTTGGTGGCTTCCTTTCACTTCTTCCTGGGTATATTTATCTTTGATGTTGTCAACCTCTTCTGATGTCATACTGCAGCTTCTTTGATTTTCTAGTTTTGACTAAACACTGGTGACTGTCTGTGTTTTCAGCTTCGTTGGGACAATCAAGGTATCCAGTCCTGTAGACTGAGCAGCTACCAGGTTCTTAGCCCCTATGGTATGGGGTGTGGACAAACATTTCTGGACTTCTCAGACAGTCTTGCAAGTCAATCTAATAAATCTCTTTATACGTGTGTGTATACAGTATGTATGTATGTATGTATGTATGTATGTATGTATGTATGTATGTATGTATATTACTAGTACTGTTCATCTCTCTGGAGGAACAGTCCACTAATGAACAAGTAAGCACTTAAAAGTCCTTACAAAGCTTATCAGGCACAGTGGCATACATTGAAATCCCAGGATCTGGGTCACATTGAAGAGGATTGTAGTTCAAAGCCAGCCTGGGATGGACACCTAAAACAACATGTACTCAGAGATAGAGATAGATAGATAGATAGATAGATAGTAGATAGATAGATAGATAGATAAAAAGAATCAATCTTACTTGAGGCAACTCCCCAGGAGCTGTAGTCACGGGGAGCTTTGAGCAGCCTGACATAGTTGCTGGTGACTGAGCTCTTGTTTACCCCCTACAAGCGCAGCAGGTACTTTTAACCATCTTTCTAGCTTTGGAAACATGTTTTTCAAAGCATCAGATTCCAGTAAGTTTAGATTCACACCTACCCCTAAAGTTGACAAGCTGAGTCTTCAACTGCTCTTTTCCTCCCACCCTACTCCACCTCCTGCTCAAAATGATTTGTGTTCTTTTTTTTTTCCTTTAAAGTAAAAAGAAATAAAAAAAATCCTGACACTGCATTTCTTACTGGGGATGATGCAGAATTACATCAAATGGAGTCTGTAAAGCAGACAGTATATGCTAGCTACAGTGCCAGCAACCATTTATGTAGCAGCACAAATCCGAGAGAATTAAATGAAAATCATGGGGTTGGATAAGATCAGGAGGTAGCAAGAACAGAACCTTACTTGAATTTTAACTAAAGACCTTCAGATCTTGCCAGCTCCACCACTTTCCAGAATGACATCAGGAGCCTTAATTATTTCCACCACAAGGACAAGAACTCAAGAAGTAAGTGGGACCTAGGAGTGGCTTCTCACTGCAGAAGGCTGCCTAGGAGATAAAGCTTCAATCATTCCTTAGTGACTCCTTATTTAAGTAAGGCTCTGTGTGGTAGGTGGAGAGGGTATTTAAGAGCACTTGTCCAATTGTGAGGATCAAAGTTTAAATCTCAGCACCCATGTAACTAGAGAGGTATCTCATACATGTCTGTGAAACCAGATGTAAAGGGATCAGTGACAAGGTGTCCTAGTTAGGGTTTTTATTGCTGTGAAGAGACACGATGACCAAGATAATTCTTACAAAGGAAAACATTTAATTGAGTCTGTCTTATGGTTTCAGAGGTTTAAGACATTATCACTGTGGGAAGCATTCAGGAAGGCATGGTGCTGGAGAAGGAGCTGAGAGTTCTACATCTTGATCCAAAGGCAGCAGAAGGAGACTGTGTTCCACACTGGGCAGAGCTTGAGTGTATATAACCTCAAAGCCCAACCCCACACTGACAGGCTTCCTCCAACAAGGCCACACTCACTCCAACAAGGTCACACCTTCTGAAAGTGCCATTCACTGTGGCCAAACATATTTAAAAACATGAGTCTGTGGGGGCTATACCTACTCAAAGCATCAGACAAGGATATCTGGGGCTTTCTGACTTCCAGCATAGCAGAGAAAACATGAGCTTCAGGTTCAAGGAAAGACCCTGCCTCAAAGAAGAGTGACAGAAAAGGAAACCCCATACACTCTTCTTGTCTTCTGCACATGCATAAGCTTACATATCCCACGCATGTGCACATACACTCAAACACACACACACACACACACACTTAAATTAATATAAAAAAACCCCAGAGACTCAATGTTCTAATCTTTGGAAAGACTTTTCTTGTCCTCCCAGACAGATACATCACTGTTGTAACAGTATAATGTGCATCTTGTCTGGCAGGTCAGTATTGTAGCATACAGAGTCCAGAGTGTTAGAAAAAAATAACAATTTTCATCCCTCAGCTGCCTGTATAGCAACTTCTGGTACCATGAATGCTAGCCATCAGGAAGACAGTTTTCAGCTCAGATGAAGTATAGTTTCTTTGCATCTTGTGTCAGGATGTGTTCTGTCTTCAACAATGGAGTCTTAGCATCTAGTTCTAGTGTACAGCCGAAATCCATGGCAACCACTTGTATTATTTTGGGAGTACTCACACCTAGCACTGGGATTGTCATGTAAAAACCCATGGCTTCTGGAAGGAACAGTATTTAATTTGCATCTTGAAGGTAATCCAGTAGACCTAGCCCATCAGAAAAGTTAGAAAACTCACCACACAGTTGTTTATCAAACTACCTTTTCTGCGTCTAAGTGGGTGTCAGGTCATGGAGCAGATTCCTGCGGGATATGAGTGAATCACAGCTAAGCTTTGCAATCTCACTGTGGAAGTTGTTTTAGCAGCCCTCAGATATCAACCAAAGCACTCAATGAAAATATGTACCAGTCTCTCAAGAATGGATGTCATTTCTCAGAATCATTCTCATACCCTGTATCTCCATATTCTTATCCATAAAGACTTCAGAGCTGGGGAGATGGCTCAGTCTAGGAAGTGTTTAGTGTTCAAGTCTAATGATGTGATCTGGATCTTCCATAGGCCACACAACAATCCAGGCATTGTGACATGTGACTGCAATGCTAGTGTTTCGAGTCACAGACAGCTCTGCTGAGCTCAGTGGCTCGCAAGTGTAGTGAAACTGGCAAGCTCGAAGTACCAGAGAGAGATGCTATCTCAGAAAACAAGAATAACTCCAACAGAAAGATATTGGAGGTTGAGCACTGGCTTCCACATGCATGTACACACCACATATGTATCTATACTCACACAAGCATACACACACATGTGCATATACCACATACACACTACATAACACAATCACCCTATATAGAAATGCATAAAGTGTGCACAGAGAGGAGGCTGCACTCCAGTAATCAAATAGCAGACTAGAAAGAAATACAAATTAAGTATTTTCCCATTCTTTGTCTGCTTCCCTGAACCTTCAGGAGATGCTTACATGATGGAAAGAACCACATCATCATGATCACAGAAATCAAGATGGACATCAGCTCTGCCCCATTGTATTGCATGTGAAGACAACACACACACACACATACACACTCAAAACACTTGTAGGATTAATATTAGGGGTGACTGAAAAGACTAAACCAGGTGGAGGAGTCACAGTAATCACAGTACATTTTATACATGTGTGAGATTGTCAAAGAAAGAATTCAATACAAGTAAAGAAAAAAAATAATCTGAGTTCTTAAAGATAGCTCTAAAGGGAATAAATGGGAAAAGGAGCGTGCAAGAACTGTGAAAAGTCAGAGACTTGGTGAGATGATACTCAGAGACTCCTGCTGACACGCATGGGAGAACTGCCCAGAAAAGAGCATGAAGAAAACATAGGAGGGGGGAAATTTCTCTATGGGGTAATGATTGACATGCTAATGTTGGGGCTAGAGGGATTACTAAGAGGGTGAGGGAGCTTGCTGTGCAAATCTGAAGGCCTGAGTTCAAAGTTCCGCTACCCATGTAAAAAGCTGGGTGCAGCCATGCATGTATTTGCACTCCAGTGTTGTGGCAGAGCTACGAGCATCACTAGGATACTCCCACCACCACCACCACCTAGCTCTAGATTCAATTAGACACTCTACTTCAAGTGGATGAATGGGGCATCTAATGTCCTCCACTGTGTATTGGGCCCACACACCTGCACACAAATATAAATATATATACTATACAATGTACACACACAAAGAAACACACACAGAGAAAAAAACAACACACACTAAAAAAAAATGAAAAAAGAAAAATGAGTCTTGTCACATTGGTATTGCTGCACCCAGCAAAGAATGGCTGAAGGGGTACCTTTTGTGGTCTGCGTGGGTCCCCCATAATTAAAAGGTTGAATTAGTCATGTAAACAAATTACCTTGAACAAAGGGGTTTACAAATTCTGGCTAATTGACTTAAATTCCCTAAAGCTTTCCACTGTTTTTAATTCAATAACACAGTGTAAATTTTCCAGTTAGAAAAACTCTAACACGCATTGGCAGAAAACTAAATAATTGATATTGTCAGCGAGAGCAGCAGCAACCACCGGTGTTATTGCTTGCCAGAAATTTCCAGGGAGGATAAAGCATGAAGTTTAATGAATTAACAATAGAAGCTGTCGACAGCTGGTTTTCAGTGGTCTCTCCATTGGCTTGGCCTCTGGCTGGTGAAAAATAATCCTAAAGCCCATATGACTAGACATACTGCTGGCCTGGGCTAGGACAAAGCTGACCATGGCAACCGCTGCTTTGTAGATGGGCCTGGAAACCCTAATGAACTTGTGTGATGTCTTCATGATGTTTGCTGTCTCTGAACCTTGTGTTCATTGGCAGTACAAACAAACAGCCGGTATCAAAAGGATGGTGGTAACTGGAGGGTCTCCAGCCACTTAAGGGCTTGAGAAGGCAAGAGGGACATGGGTTAGTTATAGTCAGAGTTTCTCAAAGTCCATTTGTTGATGTGACTGCAAATTGATGCAGTCACCATGGAAACTGGTGTGAAACCTCAAAAACATAAAATGTAGATCTACCATAGGGTCCAGCTATATCACCCTTGGGTGTATACCTGAAGAAACCAATGGCAGTCCACCACCAAGATGTCTACTCTTTGGGGGCTGGAGAGATGCCTCAGTGGTTAGCAGTTCTTTTTGCTCTTGCAGAGGACCTAAATTTGGTTCTCAGCACCTATGTAAGACTGTTTACCAGTTTATAACCATCCATAGCTCTGACATCAGAAAATCTGACACCCTCTTATGGCCTCTGCAGGCACCTGCTTTAGTGTACACATACACACACAGACACACACACACACGTGTGCACAGATCACATGCACAGGCATACATGTACACACACGTGCATATGCACATTCGTACATGTGCACACACAATTAAAAATAAGTGAAGCCTTTTTCAAAAAAATTATATTTGTATATTTATTTTTTGTAGCACTCTTCATGATAACCAATTTATAGAAGTGGCTTCAATGCCAGTTGATTGATGACTGAAATATAGAATACATGCACAATGGAGTGATTATAGCCATAAAGATAAATTAAATTACATCACCTGTGAGAAATGGATAAAATTGGAAATCAGTCACTTGTGAGAAATGGATAAAATTGGAAATCATTGTGTTAAGTGAAATAAGCCAGACTCAGAAAGTAAAAATCTCATGTCTCTTCTCATATGCAGAACTGAGGGTTTTTTTTTTTTTAAACAGCCATCAAAATAGAAGGGGGCTATTTTGGAGAGGAAAATGGCTAAGACAGGATCGTGGGAGGGTGACTATGATTAGAGAATATTATGTGTAAAAATGTTATTAGGAAACTCAGAATTTTGCAATTAATAATGATTATCAATAAAGAAAAAGTCCAATTTAAACTACATATTTACTGATGGTCTGGGTGAATTATCACCATCACAGACTCTTGCTGGCATTTCCTGGGAGAAAGCCCTCTGGTCATGCCTGTGGGAGCTTATTTTGATTGTGTTAAGTAAGTTGGGAAGACTTGCGCATTTTAGGTGGCACACACTCAGGGCTGGAATCCTGAGCTGTATTAAAATGGAGAAAATGAGTCGGGCACAGGCAAGCATCCATCCATCACTCTGTGCTTCCGGCCCTCGGAGCTGAGATGATGGATAACGTCTATTAAGCGCCTGCAGCTGTGCCATCCTCATCATGATGGACGAGACTTTAACTTGGAACTCTGAGCTGAGAGAAACTCTTTCTCTCTTAAGTTGCTTTGGTCGTGGCATTTTATCACAGCAGCAGGAAAGGAAAGAAACACGTTTCTTTATCATAAAAGTGTCTCCAATAGAACTCTAACTGAACCCTAATAGATCTGGCCAAGCCCCAGGGAGAAGGGTGAAGTCATGAAACTTAAATGCACAGTATTTACTGGTAATCATTTTTAAGTGTGTATGTTTTGTGTGTCTCTGTTGGGGTATATACAGAGACCCATAATTTTGGGTTCTAGAGTTTTGGAGCCAGAGTTACTGGTGATTATGAATACACTGACTTATGTAGGTGCTGGAAACCAAACTGGGGTCCTTTGCAAGAGCAGCAAGCACTCTCAATTGCAGATCTGACTCTCTAGCCACTAACTGTTAATTGCTATAATAGTTGAACATAGTTAGGGGCTAAAGTATGGTGTATTCTCTCTCTCTCTCTCTCTAAAGTATAGTGTATTCTCTCTCTCTAAAGTATGGTGTATTCTCTCTCTCTCTCTCTCTCTCTCTCTCTCTCTCTCTCTCTCTCTCTCTCTCTCTCTCCCTCTCCCTCTCCCTCCCCCTCCCCCTCTCCCTCCCTCTCTCTCTTTCTCTCTCTCTCCTCTCTCTCTCTCTCTCTCTCTCTCTCTCTCTCTCTCTCTCTATCATATTTATGTGGGTTCATGTGTGTGGGAATGTGCATGTGGTAAAGAGGAACCTCAGGTAGAGAGAAATGAGCTCAGGATTTGGTCTTTGCCTACCAACCACCTTTTTGAGACAAGATCTATTGTTGTTCACCACTGCATTTCAGGGATGCTCCTATCTCCACCTTCCATCTCGTGATACTACACATGCTGGGATTACATGAACTCTGGGAACCTGACCTCAGTTGCCCAGGCTTGCATAAATGCTTTATCCCCTGAGACAGTTCCAAGCCTGTGCTGGTTTGAATATGCTTGGCCCATAGGGCGTTGTACTGTTAGGCAGTGCACTCTTGTTGGAGGAAGTACATCACTGTGGGAGTGAACTTGGAAAGTCTCTTCCTACTCTCGGGCTCCACCCATTTTGGAAGAGAGCTTCCTTCTAGCTGCCTGAGGATACCAGTCTCTCCTGGCTGCCTTCAGATCGAGATGCAGAACTCTCAGCTCCTTCTCCAGCACCATGTCTGCCTGCACGCTGCCATGTTTTCCTTCTATGATGATAATGGATTAAAATAAAACTCTGAAACTGTAATCCAGCCTCAATTAAATGTTCACCTTTATAAGAATTACTTGGTCATGGTGTCTCTTCATAGCAATGAAAACCCTAACTAAAACACAGCCCTTCACTGTGTTATTTTTAATACAAACATACAACACGCAACAATCAGGTCAGGGTAATTGGCCTCTTCCTTGCCTCAAACATTTTTCACTAATTTGTATTCTGAACATTTAGATTCACTCTACTAGATATTTTGAAATATAGAATTAATTGCTGTCAACCATAGCTAGAGAACAGGAGTTCTTCCACCGACTCCATTACACCCCTTTACATGTCAACCACTCCTCCTAAAGTTCCTCTTTAAATGTTCTAAAGTAACAAAGCATCCTTGGTTTAAAAAGCCATAAAGAACAGAAAGATGAATGCTAAAAACCACATTAGGTTCCTTCCCAACCTGGTGGAATAAAACAGCTTTGAAGGTATTTGACTAATGTTTGATTCATTCCAGTTTCCCCAAAACATTTTTACTTTTTTCATAAATTTATTTTCTCTAACTGAGATCTTTCTCCTTTTATCTGTCAGTTCACTTTGAGACATAATATATGAGTTGAAGATGGCTCAATGGGTAAGAGCACTGGCTGAATAAAGCAGAGGGCCCCAGTCATATTTCTAGTGCGCATATAACAACCCAGGCACAGTGCTGTGTGCCCAAACCCTCAGAGCTGTGCAGTGCATAGCTGTCATTATGGGTTTGATTGTCAGTGTCTTCTTTGAACTATCTTACCTCTCTCAAGCACATGAATGTCTCTGAGGAGATGCTTTAGGGAGTAAAACCACTTGCCACACAAGTGCGAGGAGGACATGAGGACATGACTTTGAGTCTCCAGAACCCATAACAGCATGAAGCAGTAGCAACAGGGAGATCGTAGGGGCTTGCTGGCCACCAGCATAGAGAGAGAACTCATCTTAAAGGAACAGAATAGGGAGAGATAGAACAGGACACTAGGTACCCTCCTCTAACCTCTATGTACACATGGGAGCACATACTCATACACAGGTTCATATATTCACCCTCACAGATATGCATATTCCCATACATGTGCATATACCACACATGTGTGTATATGCACATGTGTGTATATAACACACACATATACATCTCAAGCAATACATAGTAGTTTTCAATTTTAATAGGTGACAAATTGTACTACCCTCCCCTTTAAATTATTAGTGGTCATTTACAAGTATATTCAGTGTTTTTGTGATTGTGTTGTGACTACTACAGTGAAGCTACTGTGATTCCCTCCTTTCTTATAATACTTCCCCACTCCCTCTGCATTAATAATTGTTGTGTCTGTCTTTGGCTTAATCTCCACTGACATCAAGGAGAAGACTTTCTTCATGCACTGGCAAGCTTCCGAGATGTCCCTTGGTACATCGTTGTAACTCTGGGAAGCTGCTGGTTTCCCAGGGATATACTTGATGACTCCGTTTGCCCTCCAACAACTCCAGCCCCTGTCATTATGGGTTTGATTGTCAGTGTCTTCTTTGAAAGATTTTACCTCTCTCAAGCACATGGATGACTCTGGGGAGATGCTTTAGGGAGGAAAACCACTTGCCACACACATGCAAGGAGGACATGAGGACATGAATTTAAATCACCAGAACCCGTAACAGCATGAAGCAGTAGCACTTGTCTATAGTCCCAGCACTCTTGTGGGGAGATGCAAGGCAGAGACTGGAGAAACCTAGGAAGCTCCTGAGCCACAGACCATGCTGTAAAGAGGAGAAAAGAACAGTAAGAGACTCCCTCACATGGAGGGCATGCATGGCCTGGCATCTGAGGTTGTCCTCTGATCTACATGTGTGCACTATGGCACATGCCGCAAACACACACACACATTTAAAGAAAGTAAAAACAAGCTTACTTCCACAAAGAATTTCGGTTTGATATGATTTTTTTCCTATCTTGTTCATGAAGTGTAACCTCACTGTCATTTGGTGCCAAACATTGCATTTTCTAAGACTGAGACATTTATTGTTTTTATCCCCTTGGCCCCTTGATTTATCGTCTGGAAGCTTTTTAACCAGTTCCTTCTAAGCCCCTCTTTTCTGAACTTTTTTTCTTTTTATTTTTTTTTCATTAGGTACTTATTTCATTTACATTTCCAGTGCTACCCCAAAAGTACCCCACATGTTCCCCCACCCACTCCCCCACCCAACCACTCCTACTTCTTGGCCCTGGCATTCCCCTGTACTGAGGCATATAAAGTTTGCACAACCAATAGGCCTCTCTTTTCACTGATGGCCAACTAGGCCATCTTCTGATACATGTGCAGCTAGAGACACGAGCTCCGGGTGGGTACTGGTTAGTTCATATTGTTGTTCAACTTATAGTGTTGCAGATCCCCCCAGCTCCTTGGGTACTTTCTCTAGCTCCTCCATTGGGGGCCCTGTGATCCATCCAGTAGCTGACTGTGAGCATCCACTGCTGTGTTTGCTAGGCCCCGGCATAGTCTCACAAGAGACAGCTATATCTTGGTCCTTTCATCAAAATCTTGATAGTGTATGCAATGGTGTCAGCGTTTGGAAGCTGATTATGGGACGGATTCCCAGATATGGCAGTCTCTAGATGGTCCATCCTTTCGTCTCAGCTCCAAATTTTGTCTCTGTAACTCCTTCCATGGGTGTTTTGTTCCTAATTCTAAGAAGGGGCAAAGTGTCCACACTTTGGTCTTCGTTCTTCTTGAGTTTCATGTGTTTTGCAAATTGTTTCTTATATCTTGGGTATTCTAAGTTTCTGGGCTAATATCCACTTATCAGTGAGTACATATTGTGTGAGTTCTTTTGTGATTGGGTTACCTCACTCAGGATGATGCCCTCCAGGTTCATCCATTTGCCTAGGAATTTCATAAATTCATTCTTTTTAATAGCTGAGTAGTACTCCATTGTGTAAATGTACCACAATTCCTGTGTCCATTCCTCTGTTGATACAAAAATATTGAAATTGTCCCATGCATCCTATCAGATCATGGACTAAGGCTGATCTTCAATAACAACATAAATAATAGAAAACCAACATTCACATGGAAACTGAACAACACTTTTCTCAATGATACCTTGGTTAAGGAAGGAATAAAGAAAAAAATTAAGGACTTTTTAGAGTTAAACGAAAATGAAGCCGGGCGTGGTGGCGCACGCCTTTAATCCCAGCACTCGGGAGGCAGAGGCAGGCGGATTTCTGAGTTCGAGGCCAGCCTGGTCTACAAAGTGAGTTCCAGGACAGCCAGGGCTACACAGAAAAACCCTGTCTCAAAAACCAAAAAAAAAAAAAAAAAAAAAAAAAAAAGAAAATGAAGCCACAACATACCCAAATTTATGGGACACAATGAAAGCATTTCTAAGAGGAAAACTCATAGCTCTGAGTGCCTCCAAAAAGAAACTAGAGAGAGCACACACTAGCAGCTTTTCTGAACTTTTATAACACTTTTTTAAACTTGTCCTTTTATTGGAAATTTTCTACATTATTTCTTTAATCATTTTCTGTGCATTATTTGTTGTTGGTTTTTTTTTTTTATTTCTCATATACTTTATCTCTAGGGTAAAATCAATCATTTTCTTATATTCTTCTTGTGTTTTAATTAATTTACTTATTTATGTGTAGATGTGTGTAGGTTTGCATATGCATAGGTCATGGAATGTGTGTGGAGGTCAGAGGACAACTTATGAGTGTCAGTTCTTTCCTTCTACCACTTGGGTCCCAGGTATCAAACTCAGGTCATCTGGCTTAGCAGCAAGCACCTTTACCCAATAAGCCATATAGCTAGCCCTATATTTTCTTTTCTAGCTTCCATATCTTCATCCCCCACTTCTGCCCAAGTGTGTGTGTGTGTGTGTGTGTGTGTGTGTGTGTGTGTGTGTGTGCAAGCATGTGGATGTGCAGTTCTCAGATTTTCTATATTGCACTATCTGACTCTTTTCTGTAACTGAATTTTAAAGTCTGATTTTATTTAATTTCTAAAGTACAGGACTGACTTAGTTCTATAGGTCCCTTCCTCTGGATCCTCTCTCATACAATCTTTAAGGACACAAATGTTCCCACTGCTTGCACCCAACTCACTCTCTTTTCTTATACCCATATATCATGACCACAGAGCCTTGCTGCCTCTATGCCTTATCTACCATTTGTCCCATGCAAATCTGTATCATTAATTGTGCAGAGACACACATGTGAACATTGCTGGGGTACTGGTTCTTATTGAGTAAGGTCACATATGTTGAGATAAGAAATTAAAAGCACAGTGGCATCCTTTTCAAATATGAATTTTAAGGAGATTTGGAAAGTTGTCATAGTCACTAAATCCCACCTGAAATTGCTCAAAACAAACCATGGCTTTCATATTTCTACTATCATTTGTTTCATGTGGCTTCATTGGTGCAAAATCAAAAGGAGAGATGGGCCATTGTTAAATAGACTGTGGTGGCCTGAGGCAGTCCCTAAGTGAGTGAAAGGACAATTAGAGTCATGATGTTTACTCCCAGTACTTTTTTTTTTAATGTGTGTGTGTCCATGTCTGTGTGTACATCAGTGCAAGTGACTGTAGAGCTACAAAGAAGGCATCAGAGCTGGAGCTGGAGTTACAGGCAGTTGTGAGTTGCCCAGTGTGGGTGAAGGGACCAGAATAGAGGTCCCTACAAAAACAGAATTTGCTCTTAAGCACTAAGCCATCTCTTTCCTGTTTTCTTTATCTTTAAAAACATTCTAGGGCCAGGGAGATGTCTCATCCGGTAAAGACACTTGTAACTAAATCTGGTAGCCTGTATTTGATCCCAGGACTCCACATGATGGAAGAAGAGAAGGAACTGTCACAATTTGACTGCTACACACATGCTGTGACTTGGGAATACACACTAAATAAATATATTTACTGTGAATGATAGTTAAACTTTAATTGCATTGGGCAACTATTGCTGTCAGAGAATATATATTTTAGAGACAGTTTGTACAAAAATGATTTGTTGTGGTCTGTGGTTTTAGAGAGTTCAGCCCATCATAGTGGGGAAGGGCATGCAAGGACAGAGTGGCTCATGTCATTGCAGTCAAGAAACAGGGCGAGGGAATGCCTGTACAGTGGGCACCATTCCTCTTGGTCTTTTGTTTCAGCGAGGGTCACTAACCTACAGGATGGCACAGCCACATCCAGGTTGAACGGCTCCCCGATCCTTCATTAAACCCCCCTGGAATCAGCCTCACAAATACCCCAGAGATGCGCTTTACCTGATGTCTGGGTGCCTCTCAGTCCAATGAGGTTGGCAATCTGAAAGAACCATCATGATCAGGAAGGGCGACTTTATCACTAGACCAGTCTAGAGAAACTAGAAGGGAAAGAGCCACCATCAACAGATGGGTCTGCAGAATAGATGGACACTGGCTCAACCCAGTGCCAGGTGCTAATAATCAGCTGCATTTGTCCTAATCCCCTCAGTGGTTTTACAGATAGCGGGCAGATTGGCAGAGTTAAATTACCCCACCCTGCCATCTCTCCAAAGCCTTTTATGTGTCAATTCAGGCAGGAAATGGCACATCTCATGTCTATTTTACAGGGGGGCGGGGGTGGAGTGCTTAAGAATTCAAGGCTGAAACAGTCATTTTGAACTCAATTGTCTAATTATGATGATGGTGTCTTAGTGATTGAGCAGGACCAAAAAAAGCAACACCCGCTTCTCAGATCATAGTTCAAGGCCTGCTAGCCAAGCATGGAGATTTGCTAATGAGCATCAGAAACTCACAGCCAAGTCTCTGGATACTACTATTAAACTCCACCTAATCACGTCTTTCAAGCAGCATCAGATAATGACCCTACTTTTTGTTCAGGCTACAGGGCCTTTCCATTTGATACATCAGTTCATAAGTAATTGAATTCGGTGAACTGATATGAAACATCACTGTCACCAAACTTTACAATTAAAAAATAAATAAACTACATCTGGGGTGATGGCTCAGTCAGTCAAGAGCTTGCCTCAGAATCCTGAAGATCTGGGTTTAATGCTCAGAACCCACATTAAAAAGCCAGACCTTGTGGAACATGCTTAGAATTCCACCACTAGAGAGCTGGAGATAGGCAGATAGATTCCTGGGACTCCCTGGACAGGCAGCCTAGCCTGTTTGTTGAATCCTGGCCACTGAAAGAACCTGAGACATCAACAAGGTAGGCAACTTTTCAGGAACAACCTCTGATCTGTTCACTGGCCTCTGTAGAGGTACACACACATGAACATGCACACACACACACACACACCCTGCCCCAAATGAATAATAAATCAACTAAGCATTAAATATTTTTTTTCAGCCTGGACTACACAGAGTTATGTGTTTTGATTTTCCTTGAGTCTGCCATAAACATCCATGATTTTGGAAATACTAATAGCATATGGTCCAGTATGCTTTAGGTAGAAATTGACTCCATTACAATCTTTGCTGGTTTCCATAAAAGAGTTTGCATGACTTGAATCTCTTATGACAAACTTGGACCATGGGTAAGGCTTTGAGAAATGTAGTTAGTTAACCCTGCCAGCTGCAGGCAACAGAAATATGGACAGAAAAATACAGGCCAGGTAAACATGAAGAAAACTGTTGCTACCTAAGTGGGTACCAGAGTCTGTGGCAGATTCCCCAAAGGAATGGGAAAGCATTCAACCCAGTGTAATATGAGGGTTAGTATATGGGGCCTCCAGGAAATGGGGGATTCGTAATTTTGGTTTTGCCTGTTTGTATGAGCGCGTTCATGTGTTTGTGTGCAGGTGTTCATGCATGTGTGCATTTGTGTGTGGATGCCAGAAGACAACTCCAAATGCCATTCCTCAGATGCTGTCCATCTCTTCTGAAACAGGCTCTTTCACTTCCCTGGATACCTCACATAGTAGGAAAGGCTGCTTGCTGCTTTGCCACTGAGCCCCATGGATCTACCTCATTGCAATGTCCCCAGTGCTGGGATTACAAAGCATGAATCACAATTGCCTTTATCTATCTATCTATCTATCTATCTATCTATCTATCTATCTATCTATTGTAGGTTCTGGGAATTGAACTTGTGTCTTCATGCTTATTAGACAAATATTTTACCAACTGAACTACTGCCTCAGCGCTTGGTTTTGCTTTTAAGAATCAGGAACTGTTATTCAAGGGAATCTAGGAGATGATTCAGACTAAAAGATTTACTTCCTACTGTGTAAGGAAGAGAGCATAGGTCCCCAGAACCCATATAAATGTTAAGTGAGTTTGGTGGCTCACTGTAATTCCAGCCTGGGAAGGTAGACAAGGGAGCCCCAGAGCAAGCTGCCTAGGGAGATTAGCCTTACCATCTAACTCTGGGTTTGATTGAGGGACCCCGCTCATTTAATAAGATGTGATTGAATATGACAGTAATCAAGGATGATTCCCTATGTCAACTTTGAGCCTTCACATTCTTGTGTTTCCATGTGCCTGAGCTCCCACACACATAGGGGTGCCCAAGCACATAGAAAACATGTACACACACACAAATGTATCAAAAGAAAGAACAGGTTGCGACCAGCTACAACCTTAATGAAAATGTTCTGGAAGTCAGAGGGCCTTTGCTGACACCAACGCTGTGAATTCTTTCTGTTCCTGTGTTGAAAACTTAATCTATAATTCTGCGGTGTTGAGAGACAGAGCCTCTAAGAAGTGATTCAGGGTTGCACAGCAGTTTCTGCAGAGATTAAAAAAATCTTCTCTCTTGGAGGAAAAGTTCTTACAACAGTGGGTAAGAGGCAAGGGAAGCAAACAACAGGATACTTTAGGACAGGATGTTTACAAAGGGGGTTAAACAGCAGGATGTGCTAAGGCAACCTGTGGGTTGCCACCCAGACAGAGGGTCTACTGTCAGGTGTCCTGTACATCAGATCCTTACATTATGATTCATAACTGTAGCAAAATTACAGTTGTGAAGTAGCAGTGAAATAATTTTATGGTTGGGGGTCACCACAACATGAGGAGGTGTATTAAAGGGTCCCGGCATTGGGAAGATCTAGTGAGACACTCCACCCTGCAAGGAAGCCCTTAAGGCAGGAAGCAAATACCTCCAAATAGCTCCATTGGCTATGGTGGATGCCCTAAAGGATAAGATTCTGCAGGAATCTGAAAGTATTCCATCGAGTGAAATATGAGTGTATATAGGGGCCCCAGGAAGTGGGAGCTTAATAATTTTGGTTTTGCCTGTTTGTATGAGTGCTTGCATGTATCACTTCAATGGATGAGACTGACTAAATCCTTCCCTCCACAAGACGGCTGAGAATCACACCCAGCTGCCTGCAAGGATCAGACAGTCTTGCAGAGAAGCCCTGGAGCCTGGAAAAGCCCCCCAGAGCAATTGAACAAGCTGGAAAGGACACCTTGCAACCTGTTGTGCTGCCTGCAGGCTGTGCAGTGTGCTCCCGGCTTCTAGCTTCTGTGAGCTGTTATCACCAATCCCTGGGTGCACCTTTGGTGATGAGCCTGTCTTTGCGTGATTTCTGGCTCCTGGAAGTAGCCCCTCACCCCCATTCCTGAGACCTTAATAACACTTATTGGCTCACCAAGTTGGGCTTTGGTGGTGTCTGCCCTTTGGTCTGTTCTCAGTTTACTACGTGGGGTGAGTAGACATTTGTTTGGTCTCTCCAGATGTCAGACATTAGGTTCTGTTGGCTCCACCCTCATGGAGGCATTAGTGACATTATGGAAGGGGCGGGTTAGTTATGATGAGAGTGGCTTCCTTAGAGTACGGATTCTTTTAACTCCTTCCTCCCCCATCCTATCACCTTTCTCTCTGCCTTGCCCTCTGTCTTCCATCACAGAATGGTCTAGAAAGAAGTCCTGTGCTGGATATAACTCGTTAATGTTGGTCTTTCAACCTCCAGAACTGGAAGACATACACCTCTCTTCTTTGTACGTTACCAAGGCTCACACCATCTGTGATAGACATAGGAAATGGGTGTGTGGGATTGCCTGAGCTAGGACACATATTAGAAAGCCAGAAACAGCGCTGATTCCTATGCCAAGTGCAGTAATGATTGGAGGGTGGCATGTGGTGAGTGTATAAAATTTACCTGGACATTGCTCCGTAGGAGCGTAGTAAATTTGTGTTTAAGGCTTCATTCCTAAACAAACTGTGGTTTCATTGATCTTTTCTGCAAGCATTTATTGAAAAATCTATGCTATGGCTGTCTCTGCACAGACAGGAAATGCAAAAAGACATAAGATATAGTCCCAGTCTTAAAGAAATTACTCGGGTCTAGTCACGAGGCCGAGAAGCCCATCAGTGTATAGGACACTGCATTAAGCAACATAATAACTGCTGACATTATTATAACATTTGCTCTATCAGGGCTAAGCACTTTAAATACACACCGAATTAATCCTGACCATAGTTCTGGAAGGAAAAAGTCCTACTTTCATGTCTGTTGCTCTGATAAAATACCCTAATAAAAATCACTTTAGAGGATAATGAGTCTGCTCATCTTACAATTCCAGGTCTCGGTCCATCACTGTGGGGAAGTCAAGGCAGGACCATGAAGCAACAAGCCCCAACACACACAGAGACAAGAGCAGAGAGAGAGAGAGAGAGAGAGAGAGAGAGAGAGAGAGAGAGAGAGAGAGAGAGAGAGAGAATGTAGACATGCTTACTGCTCAGCCCCAATCTCTCTCCTCTCTCCCTCCCTCCTCCATCCCTCCCTCTTCATTTCCCCAACTCCTCTCTGCTCTTACCAGATTCAGGATCCAAACCCAGTAAATGTACTGCTCACATTCACATTCAGGGTGGCTCTTCTCACCTCAACTAACAAAAACAATCTAATTCCCTACAGACATGCTCACAGGCCAACCCAATCTAGGCTGTCCCTTATTGAGACTCTTGGTATCTCTAGAGTGTGTCAGGGTGACAATTAAATATAAGCAGTACAGAAGGTGTTTATACCAGCCCCATTTTACAGGTTAAAGGGTCACAAAAGAGATCTAATAGTTCACTCAAAGTTTCATGGTTTGGTTAGATTTTTGAATCCAAGATTATCTGACTTTCAGAATCTAATCCTGTTAATATTGATACCCAGTTCCAAGGATCACAGTATGTTCAGGAGCTTTGGGGTTCAGAGATGGAACATCTAAGTTAGGAAAGGGTAAAAATGGGTTTGAGAGAGGGAAACCAGAAAAATATCAGCCACAACTATGTTCATTTTCAATTCAAAAGATCATTGTAGCATTCAGGAAATGGAATCAAGACATTCCTGGGGCCTAGGGAGATGTCTCAGTCACCTAAGTGCTTACGATGCAAGTCCGAGGACCTGAGTTTGAATCCCCAACACTCATGTAAAGGGCCAGGTGTGGCTTGTGCTTTTATGATTCCAGAGCTGGGGAGATGGAAATAGGAGGATCTCTGAGGTTTGGATCCTATCCAAACAGATGAGTTCCAAGTTCAGTGAAAGATAAAAAAGAAGGTGGAATATCATTAAGAAAGACACTTGACATTGACCTCTGACCTCCACAAGCATGTGCAAGCACATGCACATGTGTGTGTGTGTGTGTGTATATATATATATATATATATATATATCCCATATAACTTCCCACCACACACAGACCATCGTGTTAGCTATAGAATATGTTATACTCTATAATAGATAAGGTTGTAATTTAGACGAGACTGCACAATACAAAATCATCAATGCTACCCACAAAAGGATGCCATCCGAGCAACAAAAAAAGCAAGTCACACGGTATCAGCAAGGTCAGAGAACCACTTACTACAATGACATCCTGAGGATGAGTCCTTTCAAGCAGAAGAAGCAGCAGTGTGAGAGCACTGGTGTAGGAAAGCAACGAGGCTCAACGACACAAGTGGTTTCAAGTGTAGAAATTACTAAGCACAGACATCAGTCAGGGGGAATGGAATGAAGCAGAAATAACAAGTGCTGGTGAGACAGGCTAGAGACTGTGGGCAGCTTAGAGCACCTGGGCTAGAGTATATAAATATGCATCTGCATTTCTCCTTGGATAGCCACTCTACTCGGATTATAGCCCACCCATCAGGCACCATCATCCAGCATTATGTGGAAATTCAGATTGTTAATGTATGTTCGTGGCACACACCCACATGTAACTAACTCTACATGTATGCGTGTGCCTGCAGGTGCATGTGTAGGATCTCTCTCTCTCTCTCTCTCTCTCTCTCTCTCTGTGTGTGTGTGTGTGTGTGTGTGTGTGCATGCATACAAAATCCAGAGGCTGTCACAGTTGCTCTCTAGCCTATCTTTCTTAATTTTAAAATTCTACCTCATTTTGTGTACAGCAACTTGTTTACACATCAATGCTAGGATAGCATGTCTGGTGCAGTCTTACTTGCAGGCAGTGGTAGGGAGGGCTGGCCTTTCTTTTCCATCCCACTGAGCACTGTGCATGAAGAATTAGACATGACTCATCACTGAGTGTTCTAGTTGCACTGACCTACTTAGAAAATGAGAAATTAAAAAAAAATCATTTTAGGGGAGATGGTTATATAACCTGAAAATGTATCCCTCTTTCTGAATCTCTGTGACCATTAGTTCTAAAAGTTATAATCTGTCTTTATTCTTGACAGTTTTGGAAATGTCCATAATAAAATATGGTAATATACAACCCACATTTCCCTCTTCCATTTCCAGGCATAATCCCAGCATGTTTCTCCTGCCCCCAGCTTCATGTCTTTTAAAACCAAACCAACCAACCAAACAACCAAACAACCAAACAACCTCACCGGATTCAATATCTCTAAACAAAGACTTCCAGGTAGGGGCTAGAGAGGTGGCTGGGTGTTTAGCAGCACTTTCTACTCTTGTGAAGGACCTAAATTAGGGTTCCAGCAAAATGGTCAACTAACAACTGCCTACATTTCTGATCCCCCTTTATGGCCATTTAGAGCATTCATACATGCATCCACACATGCATCGACAGCACGCACCTATATAAAATGAAAATAGATCTCCTGATAATTCTTACTCACATTACATTTGAGAAGCAAATGCACTCATGAGTCAAATTGAGTTTAAGGCTGGAAGTATCTTTAACAAGTTCTTCATTTCTTTGTGTTTTACTTCCCCAACATATATAATCATTCTAATAGAATTTTAGACTTCCTAGATTTTGGTTAAGACTAATCCAGGTAGAGTAATGAATGCCCGAAATCAAGACCCTGGGGAAGAAGAACCAGGAAGCTCTGAAGGCTGTGCTACACAGCCAGCCAAGCCAGGCAGAGGAAGCCTGAACTACAGCTTGAGATCCTATCTTTGAAACCATTGAGAAACTAAGGATAGATGACTCAGTGGCTGAATTGCTTATTTTACAGATATGAGCACCAGAGTTCAGATAGCCAGGAGCTACATTAAAAAGAGGTCAAGTGACCCACTGGAAAGATGACTCAGCACTTAAGAGCACTTACTGCTCTTGCAGGGATTTGAGTTCAGTTCCCAGCACCCACATTAGGCAGATCACTGTTACTTATAACCTCTGCTTTTGGGGAGCCAAAGCCCTCTTCTCACCTTAGGGAGCACCTGCATATAAGAGGTATGTGCGCACACACACACACACACACACACACACAGAGAGAGAGAGAGAGAGAGAGAGACAGAGAGAGAGAGACAGAGAGACAGAGAGACAGAGAGACAGAGAGACAGAGACAGAGAGACAGAGACAGAGAGATTAAAAAACCAAATCTTTTATTTTTTAGTATGCCCCCCACCTGTAGCATTTGGGAAGAAAAGAAAAGGCATCCCCAGGATGAGTTGGCTAGCCAGGCTAACCAAGACAGTGAGAGACCCTGCCTCAAGTATGGTGGAGACCGACCAAGGAAGACACCCAACATCAACCTCAGGCCTCCACGTGGACTCGCACATGCACATGGGAAAATGTGTGCTGACACACATACAAACATACATATATGCAAATTATAAATAAATAATACATAAAATGAATCCAATTCTGCTTCTGTCTTCTTTCCTACCCAGCAACTGTAGCATCTTGCTCCTAGGGGCTGAATATGTAGCTCAGTTAATACACTGATTGCCTAACATGCACGAAGCCATAAGTTATAAGTTTTATGATATGTCCTTTACCACCAATGTGTCTGTCTTTCTGTGTGTATACATTTTATACACATACATATATACATATCATATATATATGTATATATATATATATATACACACACATACATATTGTGTGTATACACACATGTGCACACACATGTATACATTTTATGTATATGTGTATGCCTTTGATGTATAAATGCTGCTACTTGTTTCTGCCCCTCATCTTGTCTCATAAGAGCAAACCAAGCTCTCATGTCATTTACCATAACCTTCACTGAGCAGTCTCACACAACTGAAAGACACAAGGAGCCCCTCCCAACAAATGCACATTTTTATTTCCTTCATGAATGAAGGATTCTTGTCTCCATCTTTATCCATTTTAAGTCAGTGCAGTCAACCAGTTGGGAAGATAATTAATGTCTCTGAAGAATAAATTGTGTGGCACAGATTCAGATAAATGATTCAAACCGGAGGCAAGATTATGAAGATGTAGTAAGGATCCTAACAAGGGGAGGAAATCTGCTCTTGATGTTCTTAATGAGATAAAGATAAAATATTTGCCAGACCAATGGCCAGACCATGAAGAAAACTACACGGGAACCAGGAACTGCATTTGGAAAGACCATCTGCTACAATTTATAATCATCTATTGTGCTTTGAAACCCTTCCATCCTGGCGTGCACCAGGCTTCTGTGGTCTCCTGTCATCAAGAACGAGATGATTTCTTTTGATTCTGCAGCAATGATTTGCTACTTGGATTAGATAAGGGGAACGTTGGGGGGCATTTACTTGGCTCATTCTCCCATTTGCCAATCATTAATCCAAGACGTGAGGATAACTACTGCTCTAACACATAAGAATTGGAAATATAGAGGGTTGGGGATGGGGTGACCCAGGAAGTAAAGTGCTTATAAGCAAGGGTGAGAATGAGTTCAGATTTCTGGCACCCCCACAAAAAGCCAGATGTGCCTACAATCCTGATACAGGAGGATTCTAGGGACTCACTGGCCAGCTAGTCTAGCTAATTAGTGAACTCAAGCTTCAGTGAGAGACCATTTCATAAACAAGCAGAGAATAACTGAAAAAGACACCCGAGGTCAACTCCTGGACTCCACATGCATGGCTGCCCACATATACCCACTTTCACAAACATGTACACACACACACACACACACACACACACACACACACACACACACCAGAAACACATATATGAAAAAATGATAAAATATAAGGATTGGAAAAATAAGCAACTCAGTACATTTTAGGAACAGTCATTTGTGTGATGAGCTTGGGTTCCTGCTCCACAGGAGGTATGGGAATACATGACATTCTATTTCCCTTGGATTGGCACTAACTCAGAGCCACTAATGACTAATCCCAGATGGATGGCACATTAAACCTGGTAAGGTTTTTGGTGGAAGGCTTAAAGGACCATTCTTCTTCCTTGTGTTATTTTTAGGAAGCTAGTTGAAGTCTATATGAAAATCCATAGCAAAAACTCATGAACTAAGTACTTTTTACACAATATTAAGTACTTTCTCACATCTGAGAAGGGAGTCCCAGTGATCGCTTGCCCAGATCAAATTGATCTGTGGGCATGTGCATGTGTTTGATTGCCTTATTGCTAATTCATGTAGGATAGCCCAGCCCACTGTGGGCATTCAAAAACCAACAAGTTGAACTGGGAATATGGCTCATTTGGTAAAGGACCTGCCTCTCCAGCACTGAGATCTGAGTTCAAATCTTCAGAATCCACCTAAATAGTTGACTACAGGGATGATCCCTTGAGAAGAGAGGTGGATCACTGGAAGATCTCTGTCTAGCTAACCTGGTTGACTTGGCAGAATTCCAGGCAAGTAACTCTGTCTCAAACAAAAGGTGGAAGATTCCAGGGGGGTAACAGCCAAGGCTATGCTCTGACCGCCACAAATGTACTGTACATGCACATACCTATACCCACATGTGTACACACTCTCACCACCCCATCCCACCTGGCACACATATTGGCAAGTTGATATTTTATCTGGTCTTTTATTATCTCTAAGAACAGCAACTGGAAGAGTTGAATAGTATCCTTGCTTAATTTTTATGTGTGTGTGTGTGTGTGTGTGTACCACATACATACACATATATGTATTATTTATATATACATATATAATTATATGCATATATATTCATTTGTGTGCACATCACATGTGTGTGTGTGTGCATGTGGAGATCAGCCATCATCTCTCAGGACCTGTTCACACGTTCTTTGGAAGCAGGCTATCTCACTGGCCTGGAGTTCATCTATTAGGCTACACTGGTTGGCTAGGGGCCACAGGAATACCCTTGTCCCTTCCTTCCTGCAGCTGAGGCTATAAGCACAGGACACCAAGCACAGTTCTTTTTTTTTTTTTTTAGGCATGAATTCTAGTGATCAAGCTCAGGTTCACGTGCTTATAGGGCAAAGGTCTAACCAACTGAGTCATCTCCCCAGTATCATATTTGCCTCATTAAGTTTGTAAATTTTATTATTATGGGTCACTCAGTGCACATCTATTCTGTTTTTTATGGAAGTGTGTAATGCACTTTAAGTATACCAACCGTGTGCTCCACAACCATTCTCCTCTGACCCTTTCTCTGGCTGTTATCCTCTTTGTTCTCCTAGGCAATTTCATTTCTACTTTCATGTCCTTTGTATATATACAATGTATATATCTATTAAAAAAGTAGAAGCTGATACTAAACATGGTACATGTGTTTCTTGACTTAGTTTTCTGACTTGACCCACTTAGTAAGATGTAGTCTCTGATTGTGTGAAACTTCCGTTACATCTTCCTCTCAAAGAGCTTGAGATAGCCACAAGGGCTAAAGGTTTGCTTTTCGTAGATAGGAAAGAATATAATTCCAGGATCAATCAATCAACCCACCTCAGGTAGAGTTATAGTAGCAAAATTATGAAACAATTCTTTCAGGCCTTTGCTTTACAGGTACTATTGTGATGAACCCATCACTAAAGTTGCCCAGTGAGATGCGATCACTTGAAATTCTGCCCTGCAACCCAGTGGTGTGCCCTGAGCCAGGCATGAAAGGATCACTCCCAAGTACCTCCCCAGCTCAGCCTCTTTGAATGGAGTTCTTCATTCTGTGAAGTGGAGCTCTGTCCACGGCCCTAAACTTTCCACAGTGCAGTTTCAAAGCCATGTCCCTTGTCTCTTGTATTTTCTGAGACCTGTTTGTGGGGCTATGCAAGCTGTGGGAGCGCAGCTCATTGAAGCAGTGTCAGAGTGACCTGCAGGTCACAGCAGAAGATGCAATCATCTCTAAAGGGCTGTGGGAGAGGGTGGGGGTGCAGGGCTGAGTGAAGCCCTTTTCCCTCTAAACTTCTCCATAGAGCAGAGACGTAAATGCTGTTTCTTCATACCACTCACCTTCTCCTTGACTTTTCTATTTGTTCAGAAACAGAGGCTAGAGAAATGGTAGCAGGGAAGGTGGATTTGTCACCGAGCCTGATGTCCTACCTGAGCTCTATATGAGATGTCCAAATGTGTCCCATGGCATGCATTCAGCATATACATTCACATACACATGCACATATATTCACATACAACATATACATTAAAAAAATTAAGACTCGGATATACAAGGGTCTTTTCCATTTCTTTCTTAAAATCTCTTATGTATTTCCTTGCCTGAAAAGAATCTATTGGATAAGAAGGAAAAATTGTATCAAGTACTTTGTGGTTTTCAATAAAATAATTCCTAACGTTTGGAAAATTGCTGAAAGATGAAATGCTATTCTTTCTCACAAGAGACATCGTTGGGGGTGAGGGGAATGTCTCAGCTCCTAGTGTGGTTTTCTGTGCAAAGATGAGGACTCCAGTATGATCTCCATTTTTAAAAAGCTAGGCATTTGTGGCACATGCCAGGAATCCCAACACTTGGGAGGTAGAGATAGAAGGAGGATCCTGGAAGCTAATTGAGCAGCCAGCCTAACTAAATGAGCAAGCTCCAAGTTCAGTGAGGGACCCTGTTTCAAAAGAACAAGATTAGGAATAATAGACAAAGATGTCCAACATAGACCTCTGACCTACACAGACACAGAGAAAGAGAGAGACACACACACACACACACACACACATAGATATAGACACCGCATGACTCAGTGGCCAGATAACAATATAGGCTTGTTTAGAAAAATCCAGAAGAAGGACTTTTATTAAAAGTTAAATCTTCATTACTGTTGCTAAGATTTTTATCTTGACAAAAAATTAAATTGGTGGAGGGAAGGGTTTATTTGGATATAATTTCAGGTTATAGTTCCAGAAATGTCACTGCAAGAACACAAGCAGCAGGCCACAGCACATTCAACATATCCAACAGTGAAGAGCCAAGAGAGAATAAACACATGAATCCTTGTTGGCTTGCTCTCAGCTTGACTTCTCTATTTCGACAATGTTCAGGACCACCTGCCTGAGGAATGGTCCCACCCACAGTGGACAGAGTCTTTCTATATCATGGACCAACTTTATCTAGATAGTTCCCCAGTAAGACTCACTTCCCAGGTGACTGTAGGTTGTGGTACTAAAAATATCCAGTACATTCTTTCCAAGGGTGCCTTCTACCCTGGAAATATTTAGTTAGCACACTGATTTAGTTTAAAAGAATTAAGCCCTGACTACTTCTAATGCAAATACAAGATGCCAAAAAAAAAAAAAAATCAGGATACTTTTATTCTAAGCTATATACCGAGGAAGAAGACATATATTTGGCTTTTTTGTTGGTCTCCCTATTCACTTACTTTCTCCAAAAGAGAAATGCCTGTTTTATAAGAAACAAACATTTATTCCTTTCCATACTTGGAGGTACAGAGGGGAAGCATTCTGAAATATATATAGTGTTTGTTGGCAAGATCTGAGTTAGTGTTTCAATCATTTAATATTAAAATGGCCTGATTTCCCTTCAAGGAAGGTCACTGAAACACATATTTGAATCCCAGCAAAGATATGAAGGGATTTTCTCTACTCCAAGTATGGAGAGTTCATGGCTACCTTTCCCAGTCAGTGTGGCAGAGCAAGGGAGACAGGAGACATATTAGGTATGCTTAGCATGTACTGAAGAACAGTCAGCTAGCATGCTTCTGAGGCACACTCTGGCACACAAGCACTCTGAAAGATGCAATTTCTCCATTTCCAAAACTCAACAATTTTTCTGCCGCACAGCGTCAGCGGAATGAACACTGGTATTTTATGCATCTCTTCCCGGAGTACTGTGCACTTATTTGGGAGGTGTCTATAAATCACATCAATTCACAAAATACCAAGTTCAAATCAGATGTTGCATGTGTGCATACACACAAGCTATGGTTCTTTTCTTCCTCTGGCTAGTTAGATGTAGATTAGAGATTTGTAGTCCAAGTCACAACCCTCCCCAAGGCCGGGAATGTGGTTAATGAATGCATGGTAAGCATCCAGCAAACAAGAAGGCCTTACTACTTTGCCTTCTTCTCTGAGTCGCAGCACAAATTACCTTCTCTAGGGAGCTTGGCCTTCCTCATGGGAACCCTCTTCCATCTCATATTTGTAATTATTACCTCTCAGCATTTACCCAAATGTGAAAGTATGCCATCAGAGCAAACACTTCAAACATAATATCTTCCCTATTTCGGTAAAATCTTAGCTGTAGACTCTAACTAGCTCATGGCACACATATGAAATTAAGACTCCAATAGCCTAAGCCAGAGTTCATAGCACCCAGAGTCCCTACACTAGATTCTCAGTTTCTTCCCATTCTGCAGGAGTTAGCAAACTTTCCTCCAAAGTGTCAAGTAGTATAATAAATATATGAGTCTCTGTGGGGTACATACAATCTGTCACTGCTTAAAATTAAGCTGTACAATATTTTAGAATATAACAACCCTTTTAAACTCTCCAGTCTTAGAAAAAACAAGAAGCAGAATCTGATAGATCCATGGCAGAATGCTTGCTTAGCACACACACACTGAGGACCTATTTCTTAACAACAAGAAAGGGTTGGAGTAGGGATAGTGAGGGGAGGGGAAGGAAAAGAAAGGAAGAAAAGGAGAAAGAGAAAGAAACAAAGAAAGGCAGGAAGAGGGATAAAGGGAGGAAGGGCAGAGAGAAGAAAGGAAGAGAGGGAAGAAAAAAGAAAGGGAAAGGAAAAGAACTAGAAAAAATAAAGTAGAAAATAAACGTTTCTTCTTAGGGCTATATCTGGCGTATCTTCATGATGATGCTGGAGAACACCCAAGCAGTTAAGTGAAGCATGCTGTGTTTGTTAAGCTGCCTCAATTGCAAACTCAGATAGAGACATCCAGCAATGGTAGTTTTCTTTGCAAAAAGGATATTCATCTATCCTCCACTCCCCCAGCAAGGACAGACACCAGAATTTACCCATTGTTCTCTTATATGAGACAGGTTCATGACTAGTTTGTGTTTCTCTGACAGCATAGCCTGTGGGCTTAGATTTTTCAAAAACTACTTTAATAAGGGTTCTCCAATGCTTTGATCCCCCTTCTAGCCCATCATCCAAAGGCAGGGGAGAAAAGATGGTAAATAGGACAAGGAGATATGGACCTGTTTAGAAGTAGTTCTTTGGGGATGATTCTAATATCCATTGTTAGGATACCAGTTCAGTAGTGTCAGGATATCAACAGTCCAGTTCAAAATTGTCAGCTGCAGCAGGATCCAGCAGAAACTGCCAGGCCTCTACCAAATCAGCCCAAGTTAGTGGGATCAAGGAGGACCAGCTGCGATGCCAGGAGTTCTCTGCTGTGCCTCTCAATGAAGTGAAAGAGACTCGAGACAATGAAGCATTGCAAGAATACCTGTTAGCACCAGTCACTGTCTGTTGAGTCCCACTTATACTCTCTCCAAACATCACATGTCCTCCCATGGGTCTTGTCTCAGCAAAACATTACACGAGTCTGCCTCAACAAAAACACTACCACATGTGCATGTATCACATAACACAACCAAAAGCTTTCACCTCAGTAGCTGTTCATGATTGTTGATCTGTGTGAGTGTCTCCTCTGAGCCCAGGTTAGTGATATCTTTAGAACCCGTGCTGGTTGACTTTTGAGGACTTGACAGCATTATTTGGGAAGAGAAAACTTTGCTTCCACCAGATTGGCCCGTGAGCTCACTTCCTTGACTACTGATTGATGGAGGAGGGCCCAGCACACACTGGGTGGTGCCATTCCTAGGCAGGTGGTCCTTGGTTGTATAAGAAAGTAGGATGAGCAATCCATGGAAAACAAACCAGTAAGCAGCATGCCTTTATGGTTTCTGCTTCGGTTCCTGCCTCCAGATTCCTGTCTTGAGTTCCTGCCATTGGCTTCTTTGGTTGATGGACTCTGATTGGGGTGAATACACAGAATAAACCCTTTCCATCCCATATTGCTTTTGGCCATGGTGTTTTATCAGCAATAAAAAGCAAACTACCTCAGACCTTTAGAATCCTGCAAATCACAAGATTTCCAATGAATGTCTTCACTTTGGATGCCAATCTGCATGCTAATTTTAATCTCTGATTGCAAATTTCCTTTGGATTTTAGACTCTGAGATTTCCTTAATTTTTTGCAAACTCAGATTCTTTTTAAAAATACTTTCATGGGATCTGGAAGATGTCTCATCCAGTAATGCACTGGCTGTGGAAGCCTAAGGACCTATGATTTATTCCAGCACCCACATAAGAAGCCAGGACTGCTTGATTGGACTTGGAAAGTGCTAGGGAGGAGTGGGTGGATCTCTGAGACTTACAGGGTAGCCTGCCTAATTGGTAAACTCTTAGCTCTAGGTTCTAATGAGGGCAAAGTTTTCCAAAAACTTAGGTCAGTATATTCTGAAACAATACCCGAGGTTGATCCAGATGTGTACACACACACACACACACACACACACACACACACACACACACTTTCACATGATATTTCCAATTGTTTATCACAAGAGAGTTATAAAGTCTGCTATATCTCAGGAAATAAGAAAGAGATACTGCCCCCAACCCACACATACACACCTGTTTTTTGAGCAGAGTTTCTCTGTGCAACAGCTCTGGCTGTCCTGGAACTCACACTCTAGGTAAGGCTGGCCTCCAACTCACAGAGATCTGCTTGCCTCTGCCTTCCAAGTGCTGGGATTAAAGATGTGTACCACCACTTCCCCAGATACCCTTTTAAAAAGATTGTGGTGTGTGTGTGTGTGTGTGTGTGTGTGTGTGTGTGTGTGTGTGTGTGTGTATTCATGAATGTAGTGCCACCTTTTGTTACATGGTTATCCACTGGGATCAGAGTGGAGTATCATATCCCTTGGAGCAAAAGGTATTTGTAAACCACTCAATGTGGGTGTTGGCATCCAAACTCTTGTCTCTGATAGAGCAGAAAGCATGTTTAATTGTTAAACCATCTGAGCATGTCTCATATAAATCTTTATCACTGCAGACTGTGGGATATATTTTCCATTCTACTTCAAATTTAAGTGTAGACGGGTCAGACAGCTTGTGTAGGGCACACATTCTATTACTCTATTGAAGACCATTGTTTTTGAGCATCTGTGTATTCTGCATGTGGGTATCCACATGTGTGTAACTACACATGTTCATGTATTATGTGGAGACCAGAAATCAACCTCTGATGTCATTCTTTGGGTGCTATTCACTTGTGTGTGAGGGCTTCTTTGCTTATACTTTTCTTTGAAGCCAGGTCTCTCATTGGCTTGAGATTTAGGTTAGGCTGTGGATTCACTCATTTCCACCTCTCTGGAGTTACAAGAGCAGGCACCTGCATCTGTCTTTTCATGTGGATTCTAAAATAGAATTCAGGTCCTCATGCTTGCAAGACAACCACTTTACTGACTATCTCCACAGCTCATATCCATATATCCAGGAAGCTCACTCTTTTTGTAGGGATCAATACTACACTCAAATACAACCCAGAAAGGCACCTTGGGCTTCCCAAAACAAATTCACAAGATGATATTTCAGTTTGTTATCTTGGAACCTTTATCCTGGATGAGACAGTGAAGTCACACACTATTTGGCAATTGCTGCTCATCTGTCCCCAGGTTGGGGAAGTCAATGCTTCAAACCTCAACTAGATCAATTATTCAATAGTGACAAAAAGACTCAGCCTTCTCACCTAGCAGATAATTTCCACTGAAGCAATGAGAAGCCACCTAGGGGAGAGTCATCTCATGTACATGGATATTTTAGATACTTCTTGAATGCATGGTACAAAAGAATGAAAGTTGATTTAAAAAAAAAAAAAAACAAACTTTTGTCTTATCTTTTTTTATGTTTTGTCCTTTGAGAAAAAATGCTGTTCAGGCTCTTGATTTGTTTTGATAATGAAGCTATGCATAAAATAATGTGCAAAACTGGTGTTTCATAAACAAATCACAGCAGCTCCAGGTTCACCCAGTGTGAGGCATGTTGAATTACCCAAATGGCACGTGTATTCCCTGTAGAGATAAACAAACTAGAGGAAGAACATTTTAACCATGGCCTCTGTGTGAGTGTTTGTATGTGTGTTCTTTTTTTTTTCTTTTCTTTTTTTTAATTTTTAATATTTTTTATTACATATTTTCCTCAATTACATTTTCAATGCTATCCCAAAAGTCCCCCATAGCACCCCCCACTTCCCTACCCACCCATTCCCATTCTTTTGGCCCTGGCATTCCCCTATATTGGGGCATATAAAGTTTGCAAGTCCAATGGGCCTCTCTTTCCAGTGATGGCCGACTAGGACATCTTTCGATACATATGCAGCTAGAGACAAGAGCTCCGGGGTACTGGTTAGTTCATCATGTTGTTCCAACTATAGGGTTGCAGATCCCTTTAGCTCCTTGGATACTTTCTCTAGCTTCTCCATTGGGAGCCCTGTGATACATCCAATAGCTGACTGTGAGCATCCACTCCTGTGTTTGCTAGGCCCCGGCATCGTCTCACAAGAGACAGCTATATTTGGGTCCTTTCAGCAAAATCTTGCTAGTGTATGCAATGGTGTCAGCGTTTAGAAGCTGATTATGGGATGGATCCCTGGATATGGCAGTCTCTAGATAGTCCATCCTTTCATCACAGCTCCAAACTTTGTCTCTGTAACCCCTTCCATGGGTGTTTTGTTCCCAATTCTAAGAAGGGGCACAGTGTCCACACTTTGGTCTTCATTCTTCTTGAGTTTCATGCGTTTAGCAAATTGTATCTTATATCATGGGTATCCTAAGTTTTGGGCTAATATCCACTTATCAGTGAATATATATTGTGTGAGTTCCTTTGTGATTGTGTTACCTCACTCAAGATGATGCCTCCAGGTCCATCCATTTGGCTAGGAATTTCATAAATTCATTCTTTTTAATAGCTGAGTAGTACTCCATTGTGTAAATGTACCATAATTTCTGTATCCATTCCTCTGTTGAGGGACATCTGGGTTCTTTCCAGCTTCTGGCTATTATAAATAGGGCTGCTATGAACATAGTGGAGCATGTGTCCTTCTTACCGGTTGGGACATCTTCTGGATATATGCCCAGGAGAGGTATTGCTGGATCCTCCAGTAGTACTATGTCCAATTTTCTGAGGAACCACCAGACTGATTACCAGAGTGGTTGTACAAGCTTGCAATCCCACCAACAATGGAGGAGTGTTCCTCTTTCTCCACATCCTCGCCAGCATCTGCTGTCACCTGAATTTTTGATCTTAGCCATTCTGACTGGTGTGAGGTGGAATCTCAGGGTTGTTTTGATTTGCATTTCCCTGATGATTAAGGATGTTGAACATTTATTCAGGTGCTTCTCTGCCATTCGGTATTCCTCAGGTGAGAATTCTTTGTTCAGTTCTGAGACCCATTTTTTAATGGGGTTATTTGACTTTCTGGAGTCCACCTTCTTGAGTTCTTTATATATATTGGATATTAGTCCCTTATCTGATTTAGGATAGGTGAAGATCCTTTCCCAATCTGTTGGTGGTTTTTTTGTTTTATTGATGGTGTCTTTTGCCTTGCAGAAGCTTTGCAGTTTCATGAGGTCCCACTTGTCAATTCTCGATCTTACAGCACAAGCCATTGCTGTTCTATTCAAGAATTTTTCCCCTGTGCCCATATCTTCAAGGCTTTTCCCCACTTTCTCCTCTATAAGTTTCAGTGTCTCTGGTTTTATGTGAAGTTCCTTGATCCACTTAGACTTGACCTTAGTACAAGGAGATATGAATGGATCGATTCACATTCTTTTACATGTTAACAACCAGTTGTGCCAGCACCATTTGTTGAAAATGCTGTCTTTCTTCCACTGGATGTTTTTAGCTCCCTTGTCGAAGATCAAGTGACCGTAGGTGTGTGGGTTCATTTCTGGGTCTTCAATTCTATTCCATTGGTCTATTTGTCTGTCACTATACCAGTACCACACAGTTTTTATCACAATTGCTCTGTAGTAAAGCTTTAGGTCCGGCATGGTGATTCCACCAGAGGCTCTTTTATCCTTGAGAAGAGTTTTTGCTATCCTAGGTTTTTTGTTATTCCAGATGAATTTGCAGATTGCACTTTCTAATTCGTTGAAGAATTGAGTTGGAATTTTGATGGGGATTGCATTGAATCTGTAGATTGCTTTTGGCAAGATAGCCATTTTTACAATGTTGATCCTGCCAATCCATGAGCATGGGAGATCTTTCCATCTTCTGAGATCTTCTATAATTTCTTTCTTCAGAGACTTGAAGTTTTTATTATACAGATCTTTCACTTCCTTAGTTAGAGTCACGCCAAGATATTTTATATTATTTGTGACTATTGAGAAGGGTGTTGTTTCCCTAATTTCTTTCTCAGCCTGTTTATTCTTTGTGTAGAGAAAGGCCATTGATTTGTTTGAGTTAATTTTATATCCAGCTACTTCACCGAAGCTGTTTATCAGGCTTAGGAGTTCTCTGGTGGAATTTTTAGGGTCACTTATATATACTATCATATCATCTGCAAAAAGTGATATTTTGACTTCATCTTTTCCAATTTGTATCCCTTTGATCTCCTTTTCTTGTCGAATTGCTCTGGCTAGGACTTCAAGTACAATGTTGAATAGGTATGGAGAAAGTGGACAGCCTTGTCTAGTCCCTGATTTTAGAGGGATTGCTTCAAGCTTCTGACCATTTACTTTGATGTTGGCTACTGGTTTGCTGTAGATTGCTTTTATCATGTTTAGGTATGGGCCTTGAATTCCTGATCTTTCCAAGACTTTTATCATGAATGGGTGTTGGATCTTGTCAAATGCTTTTTCCGCATCTAACGAGATGACCATGTGGTTTTTGTCTTTGAGTTTGTTTATATACTAGATTACGTTGATGGATTTCCGTATATTGAACCATCCCTGCATACCTGGGATGAAACCTACTTGGTCAGGATGGATGATTGTTTTGATGTGTTCTTGGATCCGGTTAGCAAGAACTTTATTGAGGATTTTTGCATCAATATTCATAAGGGATATTGGTCTGAAGTTTTCTATCTTTGTTGGGTCTTTTTGTGGTTTAGGTATCAGAGTAATTGTGGCTTCATAGAATGAGTTGGGTAGAGTACCTTCTGTTTCTATTTTGTGGAATAGTTTGTGAAGAACTGGGATTAGATCTTCTTTGAAGGTCTGATAGAACTCTGCACTAAACCCATCTGGTCCTGGGCTTTTTTTGGTTGGGAGACTATTAATGACTGCTTCTATTTCTTTGGGGGATATAGGGCTGTTTAGATCATTAACCTGATCTTGATTCAACTATGGTACCTGGTATCTGTCTAGGAACTTCTCCATTTCATCCAGGTTCTCCAGTTTTGTTGAGTATAGCCTTTGGTAGAAGGTTCTGATGGTGTTTTGGATGTCTTCAGGTTCTGTTGTTATGTCTCCTTTTTCATTTCTGATTTTATTAATTAGGATGCTTTCCCTGTGCCCTCTAGTGAGTCTGGCTAAGGGTTTATCTATCTTGTTGATTTTCTCAAAAACCAGCTCCTTGATTGGTTGATTCTTTGAATAGTTTTTCTTGTTTCCACTTGGTTGATTTCGCCCCTGAGTTTGATTATTTCCGGCTGTCTACTCCTCTTGGGTGAGTTTGCTTCCTTTTGTTCTAGTGCTTTTAGGTGTGTTGTCAAGTTGCTAATGTGTGCTCTCTCTAGTTTCTTTTTGGTGGCACTCAGAGCTATGAGTTTTCCTCTTAGAAAAGCTTTCATTGCGTCCCATAAGTTTGGGTATGTTGTGGCTTCATTTTCATTGAATTCTAAAAAGTCCTTAATTTCTTTCTTTATTCCTTCCATGACCAAGGTATCATTGAGAAGAGTGTTGTTCAGTTTCCACGTGAATGTTGGATTTCTATTATTTATTTTGTTATTGAAGATCAGCCTTAGTCCATGGTGATCTGATAGGATGCATGGGACAATTTCAATATTATTGTATCTGTTGAGGCCTGTTTTGTGACCAATTATGTGGTCAGTTTTGGAGAAGGTACCATGAGGTGCTGAGAAGAAGGTATATCCTTTTGTTTTAGGATAGAATGTTCTGTAGATATCTGCCAGATCCATTTGATTCATAACTTCTGTTAGTTTCACTGTGTCCCTGTTTAGTTTCTGTTTCCATGATCTGTCCATTGGTGAAAGTGGTGTGTTGAAGTCTCCCACTATTATTGTATGAGGTGCAATGTGTGCTTTGAGATTTACTAAAGTTTCTTTAATGTATGTGGCTGCCTTTGTATTTGGAGCATAGATATTCAGGATTGATAGTTCCTCTTGGAGGATTTTACCTTTGATGAGTATGAAGTGCCCCTCCCTGTCTTTTTCAATGACTTTGGGTTGGAAGTCAATCTTATCAGATATTAGAATGGCTACTCCAGCTTGTTTCTTCATGCCATTTGCTTGGAAAATTGTTTTCCAGCCTTTCATTCTGAGGTAGTGTCTATCTTTTTCTCTGAGATGAGTCTCCTGTAAGCAGCAAAATGTTGGGTCTTGTTTGTGTAGCCAGTTTGTTAGTCTATGTCTTTTTATCGGGGAGTTGAGTCCATTGATATTAAGAGATATTAAGGAAAAGTAATTGTTGTTTCCTGTTATTTTTGTTGTTAAAGTTGGCATTCTGTTCTTGTGGCTGTCTTCTTTTAGGTTTGTTGAGGGATTACCTTCTTGTTGTTTCTAGGGCGTGGTTCCTGTCCTTGTATTGGTTTTTTCCTTTTATTATCCTTTGAAAGGCTGGATTCGTGGAGAGATAATGTGTGAATTTGGATTTGTCCTGGAATACTTTGGTTTCTCCATCTATGTTAATTGAGAGTTTGGCTGGGTATAGTAACCTGGGCTGGAATTTGTGTTCTTTTAGTGTCTGTATAACATCTGTCTAGGATCTTCTGGCTTTCATAGTCTCTGGTGAAAAATCTGGTGTAATTCTGATAGGCTTGCCTTTATATGTTACTTGGCCTTTTTCTCTTACTGCTTTTAGTATTCTATCTTTATTTAGTGCATTTGTTGTTCTGATTATTTTGTGTTGGGAGGTATTTCTTTTCTGGTCCAGTCTATTTGGAGTTCTGTTGGCTTCTTGTATGTTCATGGGCATCTCTTTCTTTAGATTTGGGAAGTTTTCTTCTATAATTTTGTTGAAGATGCTTGCTGGTCCTTTGAGTTGAAAATCTTCATTCTCATCCACTCCTATTATCTGTAGGTTTGGTCTTCTCATTGTGTCCTTTATTTTTTGGATGTTTTGAGTTAGGATCTTTTTGCGTTTTACATTTTCCTTGATTGTTGTGCCGATGTTCTCTATGGAATCTACTGCACCTGAGATTCTCTCTTCCATCTCTTGTATTCTGTTGCTGATGCTCGTATCTATGGTTCCAGATTTCTTTCCTAGGGTTTCTATCTCCAGTGTTGCCTCATTTTGGGTTTTCTTTATTGTGTCTACTTCCCTTTTTAGGTATAGTATGGTTTTGTTCATTTCCATCATCTGTTTGGATGTGTTTTCCTGTTTTTCTTTAAGGACTTCTACCTGTTTGATTGTGTTATCCTGTTTTTCTTTAAGGACTTGTAACTCTTTAGCCATGTCCTCCTGTAATTCTTTAAGTGAGTTATTAAAGTCCTTCTTGATGTCCTCTACCATCATCATGAGATATGCTTTTAGATCTGTGTCTAGCTTTTCCGGTGTGTTGGGTGCCCTGGACTGGGCGAAGTGGGAGTGCTGGGTTCTGATGATGGTGAGTGGTCTTGGTTTCTGTTAGTAAGATTATTACGTTTACCTTTTGCCATCTGGTAATCTCTGGGGTTAGTTGTTATCATTGTCACTGTTTAAAGATTGGAGCAGACTCTGTGTTCCACTCACCCGAAGTCTCAAAATCCTGTGGCGGGTGTTGTGGGTATCTGGCGAGTGTCAGCCGACCCTGCGCCCTAGCTACCCCAGTGCTGTTCTGCCGGAAGAGGCTTGTGGCCCTACTCAGGCCGGATTTCTGCCTCCCCAACTAAAGCAGTCTCAGGTCCCGCATGATTGGACTGGAGCAGAAGCTGTGTTCCACTCACCAGAAGTCTCAAAATCCTGTGGCGGGTGTCGTAGGTAGCTGGCGGGTGTCAGCCGACCCTGCACTCTAACTACGCTGGTGCTGGTCAGGGCAGAAGAGGCCTGTGGCCCTACTCAGGCCGGTTTTCTGCTTCCCTAACTAATGCAGTCTCAGGTCCCGCGAGCAATTGGATTGGAGCAGAAGCTGTGTTCCACTCACCAGAATTCTTAAGATCCTGTGGTGGGCGTTGTGGGTAGCTGGCGAGTGTCAGCCGACCTTGCGCCCTAGCTACCCCGTGCTTTTCTGACCGGAAGAGGCTTGTGGCCCTACTCAGGCCAGATTTCTGCCTCCCCAACCAAAGCAGTCTCAGGTCCCGCATGATTGGACTGGAGCAGAAGCTGTGTTCCACTCACCAGCAGTCTCAAAATCCTGTGGCGGGTGTCGTGGGTAGCTGGCGGGTGTCAGCCGACCCTGCGCTCTAGCTATCCCCGTGCTGGTCAGGCCAGAAGAGGTATGTGTGTTCTTAACATTCATTCCACAAACATTTACTATAGTCACTTGTTCTGTGGAGAATATTATGCAAGTACTGGACAATTGGAGGACAAGGTCTGCTTTCCTGGATTCCTTTTCCTACTTGCTAATAGAAAGAACTCTGCAGACAAGTCCTGGGGATGTTAGGCACATCCTGGATGTGTGGGTTTGCTCATCTACATATACTTCTGGGTTCATCCAAGCAGGTTCCTACTTTGTTAACATACTTACATGATGGTCTGAAAAGCCACTCTTAACAACCTGTTCCAGTTTCACTTCTGTTGCTGTAACCTTGACTGAATGGCAACTTTAGAGGAGAAAATGTTTGTGCTTCTAATTGCAGGTCACAGTCCATCATTGAGGGAAGTCAGATTAAGAACTCAAGGTAGGAACCAGACAGAAGACTTGCTTGCTATTTCACACAGCAACACCAGGAACTCACTTCATCAGGGAACTTGATTCACCAAGAAGAGCATCAGGAACCCTGGGTGATTCTGCTTGCTGGCTTGCTCACAGGCTCATGCTTAGCTACCTTTCTTATAAACCTAGAAATCACTTACCAAGGGAATGGTACCACCCATAGTGGGATGTGTCCTCCTATATCCACTAACATTCAAGATGTATTGTTATTTGGATAGAAATATCCAAAGTGATCTAGACAATTTCTTAGTTGGTATACTCTACTCACATGACTCTACATTGTGGCAAGCTGTCAGCTAAAGCTAACCAGTGCACAATCAATTAGGAAATACCAATGGGTACCCCAAGGATGGTCAGGGGAAGTCATGAGATTATCTTTAAAAAGAGAAGAATAAGCCATAGGGATCTGCCTGTCTCTGCCTCTCCCAAATTGTAGTCTACCCAGTTCAGTGTTTCATATATACTTGGATGCACCAAGTTGCTACCCAGTTCTGGATGATTCTACAGAACCTCACTAGAAAGGAGATAACTCTAAATAATGGGCAGCCAAGGAGAATATACAAAAGGTCAGGAGCTGGGGAGATGTTCAGTGGGTAAGAGCACCTTGCTCCATCAACATGGAAACCCAAGTTCAAATCTCCATGACTCATGTTAAAAGCAAGTAGTGGCCACATGCAAGCATATAACCCCAGTGCTGCATGGAAAAGAGACAGGAGGTTTACCCGGGTTTGCTGGATGGCAGATTAGCTCCAGGTTCAGTAAGAGACCCCACCCCAAGAGGATCTATTATAGCATGATAGAGATGGACACTCAATGTTCTCCTCATAGACTCCTTATATATGAATGCAGGGTTGTGTCTTTATATACATGTGGAAGAGATACCACATACAAACACATGACAAAATTAATTAATTAATTAGCAAAAATGAAGATAAGTCAAGTCTCCAAAGGAACAAAGGCACTCAATGTTCCCTAAGCAGTGGTGGACCTGGTAGCTGAGCAAAAGGTATGTGCAATCATTTTTCTCTGCTCAAAGAGGTAGATGTGATGTGACGCCTGTCTTAACTTCCCCCACAATATCGGACTGTAACCTAGAACTTGGAGCTTAAATAAACCTCTTCTCCCCCCAAATTGTTCTTTACTAGAGTGTTTTATTATAGCAACAGAAATGAAATAAAGACAGTAGCATCAGTTATGAAAGAATGCAACATTTTTTAGGGAGGAATAGATGATGTGTCCACAGAGGGCCCAGAGGGAATGGAGAAGAGGAGCCATGGGTGACCATCCTTGCAGAAAGAAGTCTCCATAGGCACATCTTAATCCAGTGAATATGACAAAACAGTTGTTGTAAGAAGAAAAAGGTGCAGAAATCCATACGAAAGCCAGACCACATATGGTAAACGAGGCATGGGAAATTCTGCTTTCAGAAAGGGTTTCCCTGAGTTAGCTTCCTTATTACTGACCTAAGTGTGAATGGGGGAGAACTCTCTGGCTCTCCTCATTCTTGAGGAGCTGTTGGTAGCTAATGGTTACTGGGAAAGAGGGAGCCATCTCCTCCGTGGTGTAGCCATTGCTAAGTCACCCTTGATAGAGTAAATAACCATGCCCTCATGCTCCCGTAAGTAATCCTAAATACATTTTGTAGGTTGTAAAATTAAAAGACATGAAAGTAGGGATGGAGCTTATTGGAAAGAAGACGGCTTCCAGAGAGAGTAGGAGTGGAATGTGAAATAGATATGATCAAATGCGTAATATACATTTGTGAAAATGTCAACAAGTATACAATATTCTTTAACCTCTAATTCTTAATGTGTGCAGCAGATGAACTTCTACCCTGTCACTCCCACCCAGCTTGAGCCCATTTCCTTCTTCAGGAATGCGGAAGTGTATTCTTTCCTGAAAAATTGTTTCTGATTCCAATCACAACTTAAATCAAGTGGTGTGTGTGTGTGTGTGTGTGTGTGTGTGTGTGTGTGTGTGTGTGTAAAATATCACACAGGAAAGGTCACACAATCACTTGCTAGCATCAGGAGATGCAGCCAGATACTTTTTGTAGTTCTGATTAAACTTATACTGCTGACCAAAACAAGACACAGAGGTGATAAATAAAAAGGATTTATCCCTTTCTCCAAGTATTCATATGTTTTGCGCTTTTCCTGGTCTCAGTCTCCAGCTGTATTGAATTGCCACTTGGGTCTGTGGCCTATGGCTTCCCTTGTTCTAGCCTGATGCAGAGGAAAGCTTTTGTTCCTTAGAGGAAATTCGGCACACTGGTCTTGGTGGAATTCCAGCCAAGGCTTCCGTTTCCTCATATAACCAACATAGTGTGGGAAGCTTTCATGGGCCAGTGAGAGTCCCTTGAAAATGGTTTTAGCAGGACATACTTCACTATATCTATATCTCTGTGCATTAGCTTTAAGGGATCAACACATCCTTGAATCATCTGGGAAGAACACCTTAATGGGGGATTGTCAATATTGGATTGAACTATGAGTGTGTCTGTAGGAAATTATATTAAGTCAGTTGACATGGAAAGACCAAGCTCACAGTGGGTGGCCCCATTGCTTAGACATGGAGCCTGAACTGTCTATAAATGAGTGCTTGACCTGGCCACAAGCAAGCAAGAAAACACGTACACATTCATTTTCCCTCTACTCTTGGTGTGGTTTTAATATGATTGGCTGCTCAAGTTCCTGCCCTGACTTCTTGCCATGATGGACCATAACCCAGAATTGTGAGCCAAAATAAATGCTTTTATTTTAAATAATACCATAAGTTGCTTTTCATCCAGGCATTTTTCACAAGAGAAACTAGGATATTACCCATCTCATAGAATGTCCCACTCACTCACTAGCTTGCACAAACAAATTCCAGCTATTTGCTAACATTCCTTAGCTGAATCTTCCTACACATTTTTATTTGATCAAGTGACATCTACTCAGGAAAACAAATGCTCATAGCTTGCTTATTTTTGCAGACGTTCATTTCTCTCTAGATTGTGGGTGGATTGTTTGACATGAAATCTCAGGATTTTACTACATGAGATAATTATATGTATGTATGTGTTTATGTGTGTGCACGTGTGTGTGTGTGTGTGTGTGTGTGTGTGTGTGTGTGTGTAAGCCAGTATTTTGTGCTTATACTGCAGAAAGAAGAAAAAAGAAAATAAAGGGGAAATAAAAGGCAGTAAACTTCCTATTTTTCCCATATTGTTTTTCTTTTGTGAGGTCACAGTGGATGGTCTGTTCTGCCCTCTGATCTGAGAGCTCAGTCTCCAGTGTATCTGGATCAATGCATTCTTATCATTGCTCCTTGCCTGCATCCAGGGATCTGAATTCAAACAAGGGATTCTGCTTTGCCACATTTTTCTTCTGCTCAAGCTTCTCCTGGAATTGCTACCTCCCCCTTCCAATAGCTACCCTCCCCTTGCTGGAAGAGTTCTGCAGAATGCTACATGCTGAGAATATATCCCAGACTACTGAGGCAGAAAAGTAATGTACCAGCAGATTCCTGTGAGCATCTGAAATCAGCTTTGAAAATGTCAAACAGCCCTTTGATGCCCTGCTGCTCCTGTGTGCAACATCCTAATTTTCCTCTGAGGGAGTCTCAGGATGGGGAATTGGTCTTTTTTTTTTCCTTCAGGTAAGTCAGTGAGACATTTATTAAAGACCTACTGTGTATCATATGTGTGTGTGTGTGCACGCGCGCGTGCGCGTACGTACACGCATGTACGTGCATGTGTGCACACGTGTGTGAGATTTCATCTTATAACAGTCAAGTTTGGTAAGGGCTGGCTCCCTGAGCTTAGAAACAAGTTGGGCTGGAAACTATGAAGCAAGCATAATAGGGACATGACTTATCTTTTTTTGTGAGTCAATGATGTTTTGGAAGCTCCTTTTATAACAGCCACCATACTCAGTTCTTGGGTATTTGTGACCCTCATTTCACACAGCTTATCATTTGTGATAAACTGCTCTAACCTGTGCCATAGCCAGTGGGGCCTATCTATGCATCCAACCCTTTCCAAATACTCAATCAAGCATTGATGGTTGGTGGTGGACAAGTTCTCAAGAAAACTCTCAACATAGCAACCCGAGCAGGCATTGATATTAGGGTTCTACTGTGGGAGTACAGACATGCCTGCTTCCCCAAAGGGTTCCATAAGGCAGCTCCTAGAACTTTTAACCTTCAGATATGGCTATTGCAGTCACAGCAGTGTAACAAATAATCCGAACAATATATATTCTCAGATATAATATATAACATATATGGTTCCATTTTAAGCAAAAATGAATTTGTTGTACTGTGACCCCAGATAAGCAGTGAATAGCTATAAACAAACATTGGTTGTCTAATTAAAAGCATGATAACATTATAAAATGTGGTGACGGTTAGTTGGAAAGATCTATCAAGGAAGAGCATGTGTACATCACTTGAAATATTGCTTTAATTACCTGCAGGCACTGGCTCTATCTTCTCATCTCACAAATGCAGGCTCAACATGCCAAGCATTCTTCATTTCTGCACTTGCTTTCCTTTCATTCCCTCTGTCTGTGGGATTTCCTCTGATTTTGAAGATCTGCACTGACACAGGACAGACTTTGGAATGAACCTTCATAAAGAAAAAAAAAAAATCCTCCAATCTTCCAAGGGAAGCACCCAGGGATACGCACGTAACAGAGCAAATGAAGAGGGGAAAACATTGAGTGGTTGGTTTATAATCATAACAATGAAGGTTCCTGTGTCATTCTAGCAGCTGAAGCAATTCAAGGTCTCTAGAGCTCAAACAACCAGTCATATTAGAACAAAATCAATAGGGCTGGAGGGTGACTCAATAAGTCACTATGCACGCATGAGCAGCTGAGTTTGATCTCCAGAACTGGTGTTTAAGAACGCTGGGTGACCTCCCTTATATTCCCCATGATGAGACAGGAAGATCCTTTGGACTCACTGGCCAGCCAGCCTAGCCCATTTGGTGAATTCTGTGTCAGTTAGAACTCGGTCTCATAAAACAAAGTCAATGGCACCTGAGAAATGATGCCTGAGGAATGTTGTCCCCTGGCCTCTCTAGCCATGTACACACATGCTTGTATACACACACACACACACACACACACACACACACACACACACGAAACACACAAACATGGCTTTCTTTGTTCTCACAAGAGAGCTGTGATGCATGTTCCATTGGCGTTGCCTAGTAGTTACTGACTTCCCCATTTCTCCATCCTGTGATCCAGTCCTCACAAAACTCACATGATGTTCTCCAATGAAATCTCAACATTCCCTTTGGATTTCTGAGACATTCCCTTGAAGTTATTTTCAGCGTTTGACTTCTGCACTCTCACAGCTAAGCAGATGCCTCCTTTCCTCATGACTTCAAGCTATAGACTATACAGCCTACCTGTGACCAACTCTTCCTCTTTCTGCCTTTCCTTCTTTCTCTGAGGCACTTTCAGATTACCCAATTTATACCAAATTGATTCAATATCTAGAAGTTTTGAGCACTCATTACCTTTATAAGCAATTTCCCCAAAGGGGTTTCTCTTGTTTTTTGAGTCCATGTCTTTCATTGGCTTTGAACTCACCAAATAGGATATACTAACTTGCCAGTGAGCCTCACAGATCTGCCTGTCTTTCTTCATAAGCTCTTGGGTTCTATGTGCATGTCACCATGTTCAGATTTTGCATAAAAACAGGTTCTAAAGGATTGAACTCAGGCCCTCTTGCTTTCAGGGAAGCATTTTACCAACTGAGCTGTTGTTGAGTTTTGAGAACATATTTCAGTATGAAGTCCTGGCTAGCCTGGAGCTCGTACAGACCAGGTTGGCCTCAAACTTACAATAATCCTCCTGTTTCCACCTTCCAATTACTGAGATTACAGTACTGTCAACCCTGAGCACCTAGTTTCATAGGAGTAACAACAGTGAATATTTGTTGAGTATTGGTCACCATTATGAAGCATTCACATGGCTCTGGGTTAAGCAACTTAGATTTGTGCAGTATTTAAAATAACCAACCACCATCTTAGTAGTGATCAGGTGCAACCATGGGTCACAAACTCTGATGTGCACAGGTCACAAGCCATCTCATCACTGTCCACTGTGATATTGCCACAATTATGTGTATATTGGCACCAACCTGTCAGTCAAAAGCAAGAATTAGGGGTGACTTCTGTGATCCTAGTTAGCTTTAGCATTGTTATGCAGCATTTTCCTCTGAGTTTATATTACCCATCTGGTATGAAGTTCATTAACAATGAAAAGTACAACTCAGGAGGTCCAGGAAGCCCCTGAAACTTACCAGATGCATTAGACCCCTCCATCCCCCAATTTTTATGAGTAGTGAGAACCACTGAGAGACACTCTTAATCTATTCTGCCTGGAAGACAAAGACTAGTCAAGTTGTTTTTAAGAGGCATAGAACAGTTAAGTTGTCTGGAAATGACCTTTCATCAACCTATCAAACTACTTGCAAATCATTCAGTGAGTTCCAAGGGTGCATTTTTTTTCCCTCAAGTTAACTGGCTATTGAACAAGATTCCTTGTGGAGTCTTTTTTTTCCCAATTTTTAAAATTAGGTATTTACTTCATTTACATTTCAAATGCTATCCCAAAAGTCCCCTATACCCTCCCCTACCCCCCCCCCCCACTCCCCTACCCACTCACTCCCACTTCTTGGCCCTGGTGTTTCCCCTGTACTGGAACATATAAAGTTCAAGACCAAGGGGCCTCTCTTCCCAATGATGGCCAACTAGGCCATCTTCTGCTACATATGCAGCTAGAGATACGAGCTCTGGGGGTACTGGTTAGTTCATATTGTTGTTCCACCTATAGGGTTGTAGACCCCTTCAGCTCCTTATGTACTTTCTCTAGCTCCTCCATTGGGGGCCCTGTATTCCATCCAATAGCTGACTGTGAGCATCCACTTCTGTGTTTGCGAGGCACTGGCATAGCCTCACATGAGACAGCTATATCAGGGTCCTTTCAGCAAATTCTTGCTGGTGTATGCAATAGTGTCTGCGTTTGGTGGTTGATTATGGGTTGCTTAGGAAAGCTGCATCCTCTAGGGACACCCCCACGGTCCCTAGAGGATGCAGATTTCCTAAGCAACTACCCAAACTGGGGAGGGCTTATGGTGATCCAGCTGTCTTTGACTCATTCTGATACTATAATTAACCCCTCAGCATCCCCTTTAAGTAACCAAATAAACTCTTTGGCTTGTCAAATTGGACTTTGCTGGTATCCTTACTTTGGTCTTCCATTGTTTTCCTGTCTGTGGCTAAAAGGTTTGTTCACCTCTCCATGGGAATAATGTCATACATCAAGCATTTTGTGTTTGTTAGCTGCAGTGCATAACATTCAGTATATATGACTTTTCTGCCTCATGTTTGCACAAAAGCAATTCAGTTCTCATCAAAGGAAAAGCCAGGATCAAATGTTTACCTACCTAAGCCATAAGCAGCCATATACAATGACAAACTAGTTGGAGAATATGTAATCAGTTGACTTAAGGGAAGCATCATAATATATGTAGCTTGTGCCCAAGGGAGGGAGCCAATTGTTGGCTAGAGAATTTTGTTTTTAATTAAACAGGTAATGTATGCTTGTGTGCCATCCTTTAAAGAAAATGTATTCACCACAGAGGCATGAATCCTATTAGGCCCTCCCATACATAAACGGTATGGGTGATTAGCACTGATTGCTGTACTATTAGAGACCTATGCGTGGAGTGTCTTGATTGTAGCATGACTGGATCCCGAAAGAGCTCCTATATGCTTTGCCCTGAATTGTGGAGACTTGGCAGGGCTGCAGTTTATCTGGAAACTCAAATGCAGATTTGCATATTTGTGGGTAGGATGTGAATGCTTTCTGTGTATTTAGGATAAGGAAGGAGAACAACCATGGAGGGATTGAAGTGATGGAGACTCCAAAAGCCTCTGCTCTTTGGCAGAGCTGAGATCCCTGTGCATGCAAGAAGGTACCTGCCCATCACATTGGTTGGCGCTCTCTCAGAGAATTCAGACTGTTGTATATGAAGAGAGGCTACCCTCTGGATTCCCTGATTCCAACGACAGTGGTCTTTGTTCTTGTCTCCTGAGCAAGAAAGTATTCTCACCAGGGCACAGTTGAAGTGACCAAGTGGTCAAGATTTACTTTCAGCAAGAACAGTAACAAAAGCAAAGTACACCCTCTGGAGTAGACAGTGGTGGGGATCTCTCTCTAGTACACAAACTTGGGAGTTTCTCCCTAGCATTTATCCTTCCTTGCTGATGCCTAGGGTGATCTGGGGGATGTTTCCCTTCTAGAATAATCAAAAGGTTTCTTAGAAGACAGACCTACACTAAAGTATGCTAAAATTTGATGAATTTGCTGTAAGAATACATCTAAAGGTGCATTTATACATTATGTTGAAGAGCTTACAGGGGACAAGGCATCATGCCTCACCCATGCTTTTCAGGGATGGGCTTCATAATATGCTGTTCCATTCTTCCAAGCTCTGTCCCTCCCCCTATCTTAGTCAGCTTGGCTATCCAACTGTGAGCCCTCTTATTCATCTTTCTAGGTGTTCCTAATGTCACCATTTTGACTCATAATCATTTTACCCTCACCTTAAGTCTTAACCAATTTGATTCTGTATTGTTCATCCAATCATACATTCTACCCAAATTGTTCACTCCTAATATTAGTGTCTCATTCTGGAAGTCCTGGAAGGAGCTAGATGTTCAAAAGACACTCAACATATCTGGGTTTTCCTCACTGCCCATCCAAAGCCAAAAGATGTCTCTGGCTGCATCACCTCACCTCCTGTGATGGGTGATATTGACTGTCAACACAACAGAATCTAGACTCAGCAAAGAGATAAGCCTCTGGGCCTGCCTGTGAGTGAGTCTGGACTAGGCTAATGGAAATGAGAATCCTCACTCTAAATTTCAGCAGCACCAATACACAGACTGGAGTCCTCAAGTTCATAAAAAGGAGAAATTGAACTGAGCACCAGTAGTTCTGCTCTGTGTTTTCTAACTGTGGATGCCGTGTGACCAGCTGCTTCCCATTCCTGTTGCTGTCTTTTCCCGCCATGATAGAATGTACTCCCTTACACCATGAGCCACATTAAATATTGCTTTTCTCAAGATACTTTTGCCAGATAGTTTGTGTTAGCAATGGAAATGCAATTAATATATGCCCCTCCCTCCACCTCCTCCTCTTCTTTCCCTTCCTCTCTCCTTCCTTCTTATTAGCTCTCCTTCCCTTTTCCATCTTTCCCCATCTTTCTGTGACTAGGTGTCTCTGTCTCTCTCTGTCTTTGTCTCTCTGTGTGTATGTGTGTATGTCTCTGTGTGTTTGTCTCTGTCTCTCATTTCTGAATTTATTGAAGAGCTTTTAATCAAAAGCTGTTGCTAACTAATTCAACAAACTCAAACACCTGACAGACCCCTCCATTCTTCTTGAGTTACTAAGTCAGTGTCCTGCCTCCAGTATGCAGGCAACATTTGTTCTGTTTCTTTTGATTCAAACATGTAGGCTTTGTACACGAACTCCAATTCCCCTTGCATTTCCTCAAGGTTTCTTTCTTACCCAACCAGGTCATCCTTGCCTACTCCCCCACACACACACCCACTCTGATTGTGCCAGAACATATTTCCCAAGTCACTAGAAACATCATTTTCACACAAACAAATAATGAATGCCTGTCAGAAGTTTATGTAACTTCATATGGAGGAAATGAACAGGATGACAGGCCTGAGTTGACAGAATAGGAGGAGCTCAAATTTTTATACTCTATGGAGAAACACAGGCCAAAGAAAGTCTTCAATAAAAGAAACCTACTGTCCAGTGATGATGTAAGATCATGTGAGTCATTTTCTTTGCTAAGCAATGCAAACAAAACAAAAACTAAAGAAGAAAGATAGGAAAGACATCGCACCTTACTATGTTTACACAAATTTCCCTTCACGTTACAGGACATGAAATAGCAACTATAAAACTAAGAGACTAAGATGGTCCTCTTGCAAATAACATCCAAATGCCATACTGGTTTTGGTGGTGGTGGTGGTGGTAGTGGTTTGGTGCTGTTTTGCTTATTTGTAAGTTCTGTGTGTGTTCATTTTCTTTTGTATATGAGTATGTCTGTGTGTGTTGTTGTTATTGTTTTGCTTGCTTAGTGGTCTTATTTTTTGGTTTGGTTTTGTTGTTTGTTTCTGTTGTTCTGAGAAAGAGAAACCATCTCACTACCCTGGCTAGCCTGGAACTCACAGGGATCAGTCTGCTTCTGCCTCCCAAGTGCTGATCTTAAGGCACACACTGACCCCTTGGGCCCCTGCATACGTTTTCTTCACCAACACTCTGCTGTGTGCTTTTGTTTTATGAGTCACTACCCAATCACTTGCAAACCTTGAGGTTTTTGTGAAGTTATTTTTCAGTTGTAATTACAGCCATAATCATTAAACTTTAAACCCAGGACATAGAAAATCTAGATGGGATTGAGTCCATCGATTTTTCCCTAAGAGCTGGTTTGGGACTTACATGAGGAGGGGAGGGAGGGAAAGAGGGAGAGTGAGAAGGAGAGGGGGAGAGAGAGGGGGTGGGGAGGGGGAGAGAGGAAGGGGGAGAGGGAGTGGAAAGAGAGAGGAAGGGCATGGGGAGAGGAAGAGGGCGAGTGAAGAGGGCGAAGGAGGAGGGGAAGGAGGAGGGGGAGGGGGAGAGGGAGTGCACATGATAGGAGCTTTGGAGATGTATTAGCTCATCCAAATGGCACATCCTCTGAACTTTAGACTTCAGCAGTCAGGTAAGTTGGCCCTTCCTAACACAAAAATCAAAACATATCCTCTCTACTGGGTCCATTTCTTTGGTCACACTGAATGATATGGTCTTTCTCCTTTTGTGATGTAAGCATGTTGTTCTGAGGATGAACTCCCATCCTCACAAGGCGGGGCCAAGTGTTATCCCAGATCTAGATGATCAACTCCAGGTGAAATATCAATTCTGTTGCTTCTATATTACTCAGATGACATCATTTTGTTACTGCTGTCCACATGCACTGACACAGGCATTATTGAAGGAATGTCCAATAGGTACCCTATTGCTGCAGGTGGGAGCAGTCTTTTTTCCCCTAGTGGCAAGATTCCTAAATGTCTTTAAATGCTAGTGGGCTCTTACCATCCAGCAAATATCCTCTGTCTCTGAGTCTCAAAAGATGGTTTAGCTGACCTTAGAAAAAAAAGAAGGCTGTGAATCGTGTCACTTTTTGGTGATCTTCGGTCTTGTTGTATGAACTACAGAAGACTCATATGTTTGGTTGGTGTTCTGACTCTCTTGAGCCTCTCTCCTCCCTTAGGGAATGAATATTCCAGTTTGGAGGAACAGCTACAGCTGAATGCCCCACTATGTTTGCTGAGAGTCCCCCACCGCTTGTGTCAAGCAAGCATGTTAGATGCCAGTTTCATCTCCTTTTCCACCACATTACTTTGGGAAGCATTACATTCACTCTTCCACCTTGCTACTTGATGGTCCCCATGGACCTCTGAGTTCAGTCATTCTCCCCTATGGCAGCAGACTAGGATTAAGGTTTCTTATTAATTTTTCCCACAAATCTCATAATGACTATCCTTTAAGACTGACAACATATGCCTGCATCTCTTCCCATGCTTCTACCAAAACCAGGAATATAACTTTCTCCAATAACACTGTCATGCTAAAAGCCTAAGACATAGTTTTCAGTGATGGTGGCACCATAAAGTTAGTGACAGTGACTCGTCTTTGCTGTATTATGAGGGTGATCTCCTTCAGTCCATACCTTTTAGTTGTCCCCATCTGGCTTATCCCATGAGTCATCATCCTGATTTTAATTGTCTACTGACATTGATTCTCATGAAATTCACTCCCATGAAAATCTCTTTAGAGTCACCTTTAGTAAGGTGAATGCAGTGCTCATGTAGTGTCAGACTTGGTCTTATCCCAGAAATAATCCAAGTGGGTTTCCTTTGATTACACCATACTGTCAAGACTCATACCCTATTCTATGCATCATTCTACTCAAGGACCTTAAGCCTTTGGGATTTCCCTACTGCTAAATGCTACCTACATTTTCCTGGTATGAACCACAGCTCTACCCAGTCACATTTGATAGTCACAAATTTGACGCTCACAGTCTGTACCTTTCAGATTCCGTGAGCAACGACCTGACAGAAACATGAAAATGAGACAATTTATTTTGACTTGGCTCATGTTTTCAGAGAGATTTCGGTCTACTATGATTGAAGGCAAGGTGGCAGGAGCATAAGGCTGATGCCTGTTCATATCCTGGAAGCCAAGAAGCCAAGAAAGTAAACCAACATTATACCTAGAGACTTTCTTCCACCAGATAGTCCCACATTCTAAAGTGCTATTTAGCACAGTGGTTCTCAACCTTCCTAATGCTACTACCCTTTAATACAGCTCCTAATGTTTCAGTGACTCCCAATTATAAAAATATATCATTGCTATTTCATAACTGTAGTTTTGCTACTGTTCTGAAGCGCAATGTAAACGCCTGGTATGCAGGATATCTGATATGCAAACCCAAGGCATTGTGATCTACAGGTTGAGAATTGCTGCACTATAACCTTCAAAATAGTACCTCCAACTCAGGATTGAGCATTCAGGACATGAGACTGTAGAAAATATTTCAGATTCAGACCATAACAAAGGTATAAAGGGTAAGAACTTTTAAAAGGAATTCCAACAAAGAAGAGGTTGGAGGAAGGTGTCTTAGTTAGGGTTTTACTGCTGTGAACAGACAGCATGACCAAGGCAAGTCTTATAAAAAAACAACATTTAATTGGGGCTGGCTTACAGGTTCATAGGTTCAGTCCATTATCATCAAGGTGGGAAGCATGGCAGTATCCAGGCAGGCATGGTGCAGGAGGAGCTGAGAGTTCTATGTCTTCATCCAAAGGCTGCTAGTGGAAGACTGACTTCCAGGCAACTAGGGTGAGGATCTTACACCCACACCCACAGTGACACACCCATTCCAACCAGGTCACACCTATTCCAACAAGGCCACACCTTCAGATGGTGCCACTCCCTGGTCCAAGGATATATAAACCATCACAGAAGGTATTGTCTCAAAAGTAAGATTCAAAAACTTTGCAAAGCCATTTGACAGATTTCTGATTTAGATTTACTGAATCTCTAAGGGGCTGGCATTCCTGAAGTGCATGGAAGTCATCAAAGGACAAGACAAGAAGTGAATATCTTTAGAATTGAGAGAATTTCCATCAATGGATAAAGGTGCTTACTGCCAAGCTTGATGGCATGAGTTTGATCCCTAGGACACACATGGTGAAAGGAGAGAACTGTGTCAAGTTGTCCTCTAACTCTATATATGCATGCTGCAGCATGCCTCCACTATGTAAATAAATATATAAATAAATAAACACATAAATACATAATAAAGGTAATAGAAATGGAGAGAATTGAAAGAGCCTATACATGGTGCCTAAGAGTCAACAAGAATAAATTTATGCTAAACAACTTGTTTGTATTGGAATTGTAACCTCGGGCCTTAACATATGAGCCTAAGCACCAAGAATTTGGGGGATTAAAAAAAAAGCATTAAATAAAAGAAGTCAAAAGCCCTTTTTTTTTTCTTATCATGCTCCATCACCTCTGAGGATTTTCAAGACAATGACAATGACACTCAATACCCTAGCAATTCCATCTGTATCCAGGTGCTAAGAGAAATCAATGAGGATGGCACACCTGATAGAAGACATCTCTAGACCAGGCAGAAGGAATAGCATTTAAGCTCAAACCCACAAATTCCCCTCACTTACCAGATAGAGCTCCAGATGCTGTGTAGAAGTGACTAGGAGACATACAGACAGACACAGACATGTAGTAGGCATTTGGGGTCCCTCATAAGCATGTCTTCCTGGATCTAGAATGACTCTGAGAAATACAACCATAGCTGTGCAGCCTGCTCTCTAACAAAGGCTGCTTAAGGAAAGAAGCAAAGCAGGTGGGCCTGTCCAACCCACTTAGCCCAGGTGGGACACATACCAGGCATGTCAAGGTTTCTTAATTAATCGTTCTTACTGCCTTCTGCAAACTAAAGCTGTAATTTCCCAAGACAATCCAAGGTGACACAGGACCCTCTTATAAAGGCATTAATTAGGAACATCTTGTTCCCCATGGCAGGGGTGGAACGGATCCTTCTGACTGCAGTGTATATTTATTTAGAGCTATTACCACATAATATTTACAAGATACTTAACATGCATTAATTACCCTGTAAGAAACTCTATGGTTCTGATTGCGTTGTTCTGTCACGACTATAAAATGCACCCCTTTCCACACGTAGACACATTTTTTTTATCACCTTGAGAGGAAAAAGAAAAAATTAAAATTAATTGCATGCCTATTAAATGCTTCTTTTTAATAGAAAACGTGCAACTGATGTTAAAATGCAAGCCAGGAAATGCTTGAATCAAGAGCAGATAGCACCCACTTCTAGACACACTCTACTGTTTTTATGAGCATGTTTTACAATCCATTCATTATGCTGTCTGTCCTTCTGAAAGCTGGTTATTATATTGCTCACACAGAGAAACATGTGAATGGCTGTGCAATAAGCCGTGAAAATCAGGACAAAACTGAACATTTCTGATGCTATTTGAATCTGTCTCTCTCAGATCACTGCCTTAAAAATTCTTAGGGGAGCATCTTTCCTTCTGACACCCACTCAAAACTTCAGATAGTGGAGGAAGTGTTGGTGTAGAGGCTCACAATTCAAGATGGATTCCATTATGTTCTAAGCTCTTTTCTTGTGATGTGTGTGTGTGTGTGTGTGTGTGTGAGAGAGAGAGAGAGAGAGAGAGAGAGAGAGAGAGAGAGATCTGTGTATTACATATATGCACATGCATGCAGGTGCACACATACATGCACACAGAGGACAGAGGAGGATATCACTCTTTGCCCTCTTCTCTTGAGAAATGGTCTCTCACTGAGTCTGGACCTAGGCTGGCAGCCTACTATTCTTATGATCCTCTTCTTATTCTCCACATCCCACAGTGCTGGGGTTACAGGTGCCGGTGTAACCATGCCCTGTGGATGCTGTGAGTGCTGTGGATCCAAGTTCTTACACACTCAGACATCTTCCCAGATCAATGTTCTAAATTCTTGTGTTCTGGCAAAGTTAATACGTTGGAATCTCATCTGTAGTTCAGTTGTTTTAAAATATAACATCTTGATTGTACATGGTAGTGCAAACATTTAATTCCAGCCCGTAAGAGGAAGAAGAAGAAAGATGATTCCTGTATTCAAGGCCAGCCTGGTTTACATAGTGACTTTATGGACAGCTAAGGCTTCACAGTTTTAATTTATAGAGAATAACTACATAACAATGTCCTCACAAAAGAACCATGAGAGAGCCCATTTTCTATTCCAGCCAAGTGGGGAAAAAAGCAAAAACAAACAAGCACCAGTTAATATAAATGGGGCTGACTAAACACCAAATCTAGTGCCTTCATTTTAGCCTTGCTTGATTTCATTAGAATGGTAACAAGATGATTTGTTACAGCATCTAGAATGTACTAAACCATTTGCTATCCAAGGAGTGGCCAGCCAGTATCTTAATTCTTCCTGAGGCAGTGTATTCTCTGGAAGCAAGATGATCAAGTAAGGAAATTAATGTTGTAGAGTTGGATCTTTATCACAGCTCCCCCGTTGCATACCACCACCCAGCATAAGTCATTGTGTATTACCCAGAGTAACAAAATATCCAGACTGCCTTTCAATGGTGGGAACACCCTCTCATCTAATCTATCTTTAAACAGTGGGAATACCCTCATTCATTGAGCAGTTTGATTTCATTTTCAGAGAAAAAAATATTCATTTAGCCTAAAATTGTCTCTATAAATTCTTTCCACTTGTTCTGGTGTTTGACTTCTGGGGCTATAGATAGTAGAGAAATTTTCCTCCTTTTATATAAGCATTTTGAGAGAGAGAGAGAGAGAGAGAGAGAGAGAGAGAGAGAGAGAGAGAGAGAGGTAATAAATACCTAGTGGCCTAGAAGAGTTAAACCCTATGTAAGTAGAGGCATGTCTTTACCTTGTACCAAGGTCATGTACCAAAATCATGTACCAGGCATCCCAGTTCATTTAGATCTTTACTCATATATGAACAAGAAGTCCAATTTCCAGGGCAGATAAAAGTCTTATCTTGGCAGTTCACTCTATCCATGTCTTTCTGAGCAGCCCTTTCAACCTACCATTAGTATCTGTCTCTATTCAAGGATAAAGAGAGCCTCAGGTCTCAGTTTTCTTCCTATAGCAGTCAGCATCTTGGAGCAGGTCCCAATACATTTGTGCATTTCCTAATTACAGTTTTCACTTTTATGATAAATGCAGGGAGCCTCTTTTACAGAGCTTACAACTTGTGACAAGCAGGCAGTAAAAGTATGAAATGAACATCTTATTCTAAGAGAGGATTACAGTGGAGAGGAGTAGTTGACACAAATACATGTTGGAATTGATCCAGACAAGAGGAAAATTGAATACATTTCCTAGGTAATACCCAAACGTTGCATGTGTTACACTGCTGAAAACTATGAGAATTATGTATTGAATTGTCTCTTACTTGTACAAAGAAATACTATAATGTACTACTGACATCTCTTTAAGTTGCATTGCTTGAAGCATGAAATTGAGACTACTCATTCAGTGAACATACTTTGACATCTACTTTTCCACCAGATACTATACTAGTCACCAAGGCCAGGAAAGCTAAAGACACATCTCTAAAAGTATTAAAGAGTGACAAAAAATGACTGTGATGTGTTATGATCTTCAACCAACATACTCATGATTCTGCCTGGAACTCACAGAAGGTGGAAAATTTAGCTCAACCTGGTAAAGTTAAGGAAGCCACCACACAGCATTGATAATCGAGCTGGGTATAAAAGGGTAAATAAAATTTCCCAGAGCAAAAATGTAAGAAAAATACCTTCTATGTGGACAAAACAGCTAAGGCTAGTGGAGGGTCAATGAACACAGAAAATTCAGTGAGAGTACTAGTTCATGTGGCTGAAATGTAGAGGCATGTCAGAGTGATCCAGGAAACTGACATTTTTGTTATTTCAGAAGGTGATATTAACATGATGGTACTACATATATGGCTGTGAGATAGAGAATAAGTAAGCAAGAAATTGTCTGTAGAGGGCTAGCAAGATAGCTCAACATATAAGGGTGATTGCCCTAAATCTGACAACCTAGCTCAATCTCCATTGCCTACATAGTAGGACAAAATTAACTATCGAAAGTCATCCTGTGACCTTCATGCGTACACACACACACTGTACAAACAAATTAAAAATCTCTCCACATAATTGAACAAGGTATATATATATATACATATATATGTATATACATGCATATATATATATTTATATACACACACACAAGGATCTGATGAATATGTTGAAAGGCAAGACAAGGAAATAAGAGAATCCAGAATATTGGGGTTCTTGTTTTAAGCAATTTGATGGATCAAATTAACTAAGATACATATGAGTTGTGAGATAATATAATATATTTTAAGTATTGAATACATTGGGTTTCAGGTGCCTATGAAATATGCACTTGAAAATTTTCAAGAGATCATTTCTGCAGTTCAAGGGATAGGTTACTTATAGACTACATTTAGAAACATAAAATTAAACAAGGTAGCCTAGAGATATCAATGATCTAAACCAGGGAAATATCCAAACAGAGGAGATGCCAGAAGGCACGAACCCAAGAAGTCAACATTCCAGATATAGTACAAGGAAAAATTAGATATTGATGTTGATAGAGAGGTGGAGGAATTCAGTGTGAGGGCCATTTTCTACAGCTCTATCAAGCTGTGTGCATGACCACTTTCCACACCTTATCAAAATTTACTTGATGGTGGTGGAAGTAATGGTAATGTATTTTTACAGTGTATATGCAGACACACATGCATACACACACACACACACACACACACACACACACACACACACTTAAATTGAGTACAGATATAAAAATTAAGATAAGTATATGTGTTTATAGAGGCCAGACAAAGGTGTCAGAGCCCCTGGAGCTGGAGTTACTGATAGTTGTGAACTGTTCATTGTGGTTGCTGGGATCTGAACCCCAGTTCTCTAGAAATACAGTGTGCACTTTTAACAATGGATCTGTCTCTCCAGATACACACACACACACACGTGGAAACAAAGAAAGAAAAGAAAAAGAAAAAAGAAAAGAAAAACATACAAGAAAAAAGAAAAGAGAAAGAAAAATAAAATAAAAGAAAAAACACACAAGAAAAAAATAAAAGAAAAAGAAAAAAGAAAAGAAGAGAGTGGTTAGATCCTTCTAATCATTGAAGCATCCCTGGAAAATGTGGTAAGCAAGAATTCTGTCTGAAATGGAATGATCGAGTACAAAATGAAAAGATGCTAATTTTTAAAAATTATATGATACTTCAGTCATACATAAAATCAGGAGTCTAATCTGTACAATGATTAGCTCTAAGTTTGGGGGTCTTTGTTGTCCTTATATGAGGGAAGATTGACAAGAGGTAGAATGATTGGCTGCCCTCGTGTCAGGCATTGTTAAACCAACAGTTGTGAAATAGCAAAGATGTCTACCAAGAATGATTTCCCTCAACTTTCGACAAGATAATGGCTCTAATGAAGCCTTGTGTTTTTATATCTATGTGTGTCCTTGAAATAATTGGGTAGACCATATATTATATATTATTTTATTGGTATATAATATTATTCTACCAAGGCTCCAAAACAGGGCATGAAAAAATGTTTATTAAAACAATAAACTGGAATCATGTATTCAAAAGAGATGCCATCCCTGTCACAGAAGGTATCTAGAAGCTTGCTCCTATGCTAGGCATGAACTTTTAGATGATTGTGATACAGCAATGGGGTTGAGGGCAATCTCGTAGAGGCATCATGTTATCAGTAAGATATCTGGCAAGAATAGTGACTGTCAGTAATTCTGAGTAATTCTGGTCTCAACTAAAAGGAGTATTAAGATGATCCTAATTGTCTGGCATGAAGTTTGTCACAACTTTTAAAAAATGAGATTATATATACATGTGTGTATGCATGCAGGTGTGTGCATGCATGTGACTGTATCTGTGTGTGTGTGTATGTGTGTGTATTCATGTCTGCAATGGCTGGAGTTAGCAAGTTTCCTTGTGAGTACTGGGACTCAAACTAGGGCCTTCTGGTAGAGCAGCAAGTATTTTTAATTGTCCATTCATCCCTCCCCTTAAGGTTCAAGAGTCTATTTGGAAGAGGAAGTGGAAATATTCCAAGATCCAAAAGTGTTGGAAGACTCCAAGGAAACAGTGCCTCTCAGACATAGCAGGGCTGGTGCACATATGAACTCACTGAGATTGTGGCAACCTGCAGAAGAACTGTTCAGATCCAAGCTGGAGAAAATCCCAGCACCAAGAAGGAGTAGTCGACACAAAGTCCTACCCCCTAACCAAGAAGCTACTTGCAATTGATAGCTGCCAGGAGAGAGAAAAAAATCAGTTTTCTTCAGTGAGGAGACATGGTATATCAACCATACTCCAGGATGGGTTTCCTGCTCAGGAGTGATTGTCCAGCACAAAATGGACTCTAGTGTGTGTGTGATTAGTGTGTGTGTGTGTGTGTGTGTGTGTGTGTGTGTTCGTTGTTGCTTTGATTTGATGAATTTTGTCTTTTTTTCTTTAGAACATGAAGTTGGTTGGATAGGGAGATGGATGAGATCTGGGAGGACATTAAAGAACATGATCAAAATACACTACACAGGAAAATTAAATTAGTTAATAGTATAATAAAAGGGGAAAATTGAAAATTGAGAATATGCATACTGGTTTATTTGATTGACCCCACAATGTTTCCCCTCGGACAGATGTACTCTGTCCTGAAGCACCTGTGTGTAAACTCCAACTAGACCTAACAACTTTAAGCAATTCTTCCTTTTCATATGATGTTTTTTCAAATATATGTTATTTAATTGTCATTCTTTGTATCCACATTTAGTATATGAATTATGTGTATGTGTGTATACATTTATGTTCAGGGGGGGGGAGGCTACATGCACTTGAGTATACTTGCATGTAGAGGTCACAGAAAACTCTCCTAACTACCAAGCAGACTAGGTGGCTGGCACCCGATCCCCAAGGGTGTACCTATTGTCATCTCTATAGCACTGGATTACAAGTCCACTACTACCACTTCTGGCTTTTTTAAACATGTATTTAAGGGATCAAACAAAGGACCTTGTACTTGTTTGGCACATGAGCTCTCTCTCTCTCTCCTCTCCCTCTCTCTCTCCGGTTCTCTACATTGTTTTTCAGGTTTGCTCCTTTTGTCCTTGTAAAGCAGCCTTCAAGTATCTACAAGTGGAACACAGTTGTAATGAGAAAGTTTACAGAGAAAATAGAAGGATCGCAAGGTAGAAAACCTTACACTACAAAAGAGCAGTCTAGGTTATGGACCAGACACTTCCGCAACTTTTCTTTTGAGAGAGTCGCTTTCTTTCCCAAAGCTCCCACTTCCTCTGCTTCTCACTATCAGTAAACAAACTACCTATTTTGCCATTTCAGCTTCATTCTTTGGATGTTTCTTTGGATGCTTCACTTCCAGGCAACAGATATGTATTTGAAGGAGGCCAGAGAGATAGCTCAGGAGTTAAATAAGTGCACTGCTCTTGAGCAGGACATGAGTTCGGTTACCAGCACCCACATGAAGCTACTCACAACCACCCATGACTCTCGCTCTGGAGAATCTGATCCTCTCTTCTAGCCTCCTCTGTGTATTTGTGCTCACACAGGCATTCCTTGAGCATGTGCGTACACACACACACACGTGCATGTAATTAAAAGACAAACATTAAGGGGCTGGAGAGATGGCTCAGTGGTTAAGAGCACTAACTCCTCTTCCAGAGATCCTAAGTTCACTTCCCAGCAACCGCATGGTGGCTCACAACCATCTGTAATGGGATCTGATGCTCTCTTCTGGTGTGTCTGAAGAGAGTACAGTGTACTCACATATGTAAAATAAATCTTTTTTTTTTAAAGACAAACATTAAAAAATAAATCTAAAATTAAAAAGTGGATTTATGATTGAGTCCAAAGGGTGTGAAAAAACTCAAGGGTCTAAATTGCTGCTTCCTTGAAATTACTCTGTTTGGGTGAGCTCAGATGAAATGAGGCAAAGGCTAGCTCTCAGAAAAGCAATCCCTGGTGAGGCAAAACTGCTCATCGGGAGACTTGAGCTTGAAAAATCTTCTGACACCATGGAAACCAGCCTTCCACACTGTTGTAAGTGGCCCCATCCCCAGGCAGGAAGACATAACCATGCTCCTGGCCTAAAATCTAGGCCATAGATACATTTCATTTGAGCCCAAAGCCAGCCTACTAGAACAGCTTGATATTAAACTTATCCAAGGGCAGAGCTGACACTATGACCCCCACAATTCAAGTTCCAGGCTATGTTAGATTTTCACATTACACTAAACAACCAAGGGCACTTTAAGGCTCCCCTAAGAAGACAGGCTGTCCATAGGGAGTGTGATGGTTCATATCTTTTGTCAAGTTGACAGGACTCAGAATCACCTGGAGACTAGGTTTCTAGGTGTATATGTCAGGGAGTCTCCAGAGACATTTAAGTAGGCATGTATGGTTCATAAATACTAAATGTAGGAGGTACCACTCCAGGTACTTGGGTCCCAGGCAGAATAACAAGAAGGAAGTAAGCTTGGGAGCCAGTCAGATGGCTCTGTGGGTATAGGTTCTTGCTCAAAGCAATGACAGCCTGGATTCAGTCCTGAGGATTCACACGGTAGAGAGAACCAGTTTCTGCAATTTGTCTTCTGATCTCCACCTATACACACACATACAAAATAAATAACTATTTAAAATTAAAAGCAGAAAGCAAGTAAAATGAGAGCCAGCATTCACCTCTGTTTCATTCTGTTTTATTATTTTGTTTGGTTTTTTCCTATTTTTCCTGGAACTCTGTCTGTAGACCATGTTGGCTCCAAGCCCACATAGGTTCACCTGCCTCTGCCTCCTGAGTGCTGGGATTAAAGGTATGCACCACCAACCATGCTTGGCTCATTTTGCCTCTGTTTCTTAACTGTGGACACAAAACACCCACCTGCCTTATTTTCCTGCCCGAGTGATATTCATGCCATTATACACTGTACTCTTGAGTTGAAAGATAAAATAAACCCTTCTTTCATTAACATGTTTCTTGTCAGATGGCTGTTCATAGCCATGAAAAAAAGCAACTAATATACAGTGATAATAACTCTCCTTTCTTGGGACTTTAAACACCATGCAATATTGGTACTTTATATGTAACATGTTATTTAAATCCACATTCAAAAATTATAATGTGCTGTATTATATATATATATATATACATATATTTGTGTATATATACATATATTAATATGCTCGTGTGTGTGTGTATATATACACATGTGTATGCATGTGTGTGTATCAAAATGACATGATATTTAGTGTAATTAATATACCATAATAAAGGAAAACAAATAAATCCATTCTCTTTGTGTGTGTGTGCATTATGTTGCTTTAGTCTCTCTAGAAAACTCTATCTAATACAGTAAAATACTTTGAGCCAGATCATATTTCAAACACTTCTAGTGAGGTTCTTGACATCTCAGTAGTGTTTGTCAAAGATCTGTGATGTTCTCAGAGGGAATAAGAGATGCAGCCTAAGGGATTCCCAGGGAGGATGAATTCTCAGTAAGATGGAATATCACAAGAAAAGGCATGACAACAAGAAGTGATCAAGGAACCAGTTTCAAGGTGACTCTAGGTGGTTTAGTTTGCAGTCAGTGCTAAGTACAACATTGGGTAAAAAAGCAGTTTCCGTGAGATTGGCTACTCTCGCGTGGGATGATCTCTCTATTTGCAGTGTTTGGCTCAGCATTGATCCCAAGATGACCACAGGTTCAGGATAATGACTGGAGACTTTTGTGCAACTCTGAGTTCAGAAATAAGATTAAAAAAAAAAAAAGCACAGGAAGGTACCTCATTATTATCCCAGAAGCCTCCCTTCTAGGTTTACTGAACTTTTGTAAAAAGGGCCTTTAGCCTTAAAGGAGGATGGGCTAGGTTATACAGACAGCCTTGAAGTGGTTAACACGCTGAGCTGTGGAAGTAATCAGGTAACTGACCCAGAGCAAAGAACATGCAGAATGAAGGCAGAGGTGCCAGACTTCATTCTGTTGCTAGTGACCTTGTGGATCCAAGTAGGAAATCAATGCTTTTAAGTCAAAGCTGTTTCTAAATGCCTGGAAGAACCCCTGGAGGCCTCAGATTTTAATCACCCAAACTACATCTGGCAGAACTGAAGGAAAATAAGACATCTGTGTGATTCAGTGTGTGTGTGTGTGAGAGAGAGAGAGAGAGAGAGAGAGAGAGAGAGAGAGAGAGAGGGAGGGAGAGAGAGAGAGAGAGAGAGAGAGAGAGAGAGAGAGAGAGAGAGAGAGAGAGAGAGAGAGAGAGAGAGAAGAGAAGAAGTGTCAGGAGACAGACATCTGTTCACAAATGGATTCACCCTTCCACCTTTCTAAGGCCCCATCTCTAAAAGCTAATGCATTTGGGACAAAGACTCAACCCATCAGATTGGGTGATATTTCATATCCAAACCACAAAACAGAATAAAGACCAAAGGCTGAAAGGTATTGAAATGACTTCTGTAGGGAGAGAGGGGCAAAGCCACACTTTGGGTGATGCTACATCAAAGCTCACTCTGTGTGCATAAATTCAGTTTTGGTTGCCAAAATAAAAAATTAAGGGAAAGTGGTCTTGCAAACAATATATTTTTTTTTAAGTAGAAGGAAGAGCTTATTAGATCTTACAGTTCTTGAGGGTATGTCCATGAGAGTCATGGCAGGGAGTATGGTATCTGGCAAGCAAGTGTGGTACTTGAGCAATAGCTGAGATCTCACATTTTATCAGCAAGCATGAGGCAGAGAGAGCTTACTGGGAATGCCACATGGTTTTGAAATCTCAAAGTCCACCATAAGTGACACACTTCCTCCAGCAAGGCTACACCTCCCAATCCTTCCCAAACAGTTCCACCAACTAGATCTTAAGCATTTAAAAATATGACCGTATGGGGCCAATTCTCATTCAAACCACCACACTTTATTTCTGTACTGCATAGGTGTGTGACCATAACACAGTACAAAATGAATTCATTCCAATGTCAAAAGTCTTCATGGCCTTTCACAGCCTCAACATAGCTTAAAAGTCCAAAGTTCACATCTCTTCTAAGACTCAAGACAGTCTGTGAACTATAGCCCACTGTAAAAGTGAAAAATTTAATATTTTTTAAAGTTGGTATTCCTGTGTGTGTGTGTTATATGCATGGGTGTGTCCACCTAATCATACCTGTGCATGAGCACATAAAAGCTAGAGAAGGACATTAGGTCTTCATTTATCACTCTCTGTCTTATTTTTAAGACAAGTTCTCTCACTAAAACTGGAACTCACTATCTTCCTGTGCTCGCTGGGTTATGAGTATTATTTAAATAATGAGAATTTAATCTCAAGCATCTACTCAGACAATTAATCATTTATTATCATTTACCTGATTCATGTATAATAACCATGACAAAATAGAGAAGTATAAAAGAATTCATTGTTCTTGTTAATAAAAAAAAAAAAAACCAACATAGTCCTCATCTCAAAGAGGACAAAAGAGAGTTTATTCTGCAGCCAAGCATGAATGACCATGGTCAATGAATACGGATGTAAGTCACCCAAAATTCCATCTTCCAATATGGTCATGGTATCATCATGTTTTTGTAGTGACAGAGTAAAGAAATTCATAAAGCAAGATTATTTTTAATACACATGGGTGGGAACATCAAGTGAATTGGCTCCAGAACACCTGGGGAATCTTAGCTCTAGACCTCAGATGCTATGTGATGGAATTCATTGATTCTGGGTTGGTGGAAGCCATATATTCCAAGGCATTTATCTAATTGTCACAAACATGTTAGGTCAGATATGGAGGAGCATAATAAATGGCTGCTATTATGAGTAAAGATGTCCCAAGACAATCTGGTTCTGGACTTGTAGCATCCTAATCTCTACACAGTTACTGACGTTCCAATCAGCTTGTATTGGGCAGGTGTATTTTTTATAGGAATCCTAGGCTTTGTTAAGTTCTCTGCTTGCATTATTTCATTACATCCTTACAACAGCCCCATAATTATTTCCCCCATTTAACAAGTAAGGGAACTGAAGCTGGGGGAAGGTTATGTTAACAGGGTCCCAGAGTTAAATGAGGGAACTGTAGTTTAAAGCCATGGCCTTCCTTACTGTACCCTTGTCTGGCTGTTGTCAGTCAGTGGACACTTCTGGCTGGATCTGGGCAGGTGTGCAGTACATACAAGGCTGCATGTTCTCTCCCACATCTGCACATCATGGTAGCTTAGGAGTATGTTGTCACCAGTACTGGCCAACAAGTTGTAAGTAGAGTCAATATATGCCATGCCTGGGACAGGCATTTAATTGCTGATACAAGACCCAGGTCCAGAATGTTCTTTTCCCTCAGACACAATGACAAGCATTATTGCAAATGATAATGCTCAGCGAGCCTGGGGATACAAGTGAGCACTCCATGATTGTCTTTTGACAACCTATGGTGGATATGCAGAATGTATAAAGACTAGACAGGTGTGAGTTGGGCTCATGGAATAGTAGAATTATAACTATCTTGGCACCAGTAAGGATATTCTCATGAAAGATACTTGCATTTATCCACAGGCTGTCAGACTACTGAAACACTAGTCTCCAAGAATGAAAAGTTTTGCAGAGAGTCTCAGACATGGAGGAGGAAAAAAAAAGACTGAAACTTGGTGGTAGCCAGAGAGGACTTGTCTCTAAGGAAAAGACATGAGACAATGGGGGTTCAATTATGGTCAGGACCATATTGATGCTTAAGACCACAGTGATGAGCAGGACCATGGTGATGGGCTGGACCCCACCTTGATCAGGATTGCTCATTCATGCACACCTCTTGCCTGATACGTAAATCTAAATTTTATACCAGGCTCCCAAATATGAAGTCAAGGGGGCATTACTAAACCCTAAGCCTTTGTTTCCTTTCCCAAAGTCGGTACTTGAACTAACTCTTTTTTTTTTCTTCTTTTCACTGTTGTTTCTTTAGACAGACTAATGAGGACAGACTGGTGCCTGAGTTTAAGTGAATGATCACAGCTTGGAAATGCAGCCAGGGCTCTGACTTTGAAATAACAACTCCAGTAACAGTCTGGATCAGTCTAACCAACTGTATCATCTTCTTGACCTTAAGTCTTATCACCTGTAAAACAGGCTCATAATGACAACTTACAGAGACTAGTAAAGCATTGGAAATAACATGTAAAATGCCTAGCTCAGGGTTTGCTCTAAAGCCAACATAAAGCCATTGTCATCAAGTCAGGACAATATCTGCATCACACATCTACATGATCCAGTGTGCTCAGCAGAAGAAAGACTGAGTGACTTCAGTTACACTGTAAGGGCCTGTTGATGTTTACTCCAGTGAGACTTCTCCACTGGTGACATTTGCCTGGCCTTGTATTAGTACATTGTTTTCACTGTAACAAATGAAAGCCTGAGAGTGTGAGACTCAAGGGGACACTGAGGTAGACTGTGCTTTGGGGTAAGAAGGTGAACAGAAGAGTTACCAGACAGCCATATGTTAGGAACTCTCAGCAGAGTGGAGACCCTTTCTTTCAGGTCTCAGAGAAGGGGAAGGTTTCATAGCACAAGCCTACAGCCAGACTGTGTCTCATTCCTAGGCAGCAGGTAGTGGTGGAATCCCATAGAAAGAGTGTTTGACTTGGAAGATGTAGGAGAAAAGAGGGGGCATATTACCTATTAAATGGTTGAGGGAGTGTGTGGCCACTCTGAGGTGCCAGGGAGTCTGGCAGCCCGAGATCTGTCATTCTCCTGAAATCTGGACACCTGAGGAGTCTATTGACAGACTTCTAGACAGGTCCTGGGAAAGAGGGTCTTGCCACTTCCTCAAGGTAGGGTGGCTTCTACAGGTGGTCTCAGCAACAGGCTGGCCTGGCTTCTAACAACACAGAACTGAGCCAATCAACTTATTAAGGGAAAAGGTTAATTTGGTCCCAAGGCTTTGCTGGGGACTAGTGAGCAGTTGGTTGGCCTTCATGGTAGAAGTGATATGGTTGAGTTAAACCACTCATCTCATGCCTGGGAAAAGAAAGCTCATGAGGTCAAGTGGGGAAGAGTGGGGAAGTCTCAAAATCTTCCCAAGAGCATACTTGCCACTACCCTAAGGATTGCTTATTAAATCCCAGTTCTTAAAGACTTCTGTCTCCAAGAAGCACCAACCTGAGGCCAACATTTTTAACACATGAATCATTGGGGACACTTAAATTCCAAATTGCTGCAGACACTTGTAGGGTTTTCTTCTGTTTATATTTATTTATTTATTTATTTATTTCATGCTCATTTAAATGTGTGCAATAGAGAGACAGGACTTAAAGGACAGCCAGTAGGAATCACAGTGCTCTTCTTCCATATCAATCCTGCGGACTGAACTCAGGTCATCAGGGCCGGCAACATGCACCTTTGTCCCCGGACCATCTCACCATCATAGTTGTCAGATTTTAACAGAGTGAGCCCAGTTGTTGAAATCAAGTTATCTTAAAAATAATTCCAGTTGTGACCACTTGACTCTTAAGAAGCTTGTGTAGAACTCTGAGTAAAGGGATTTATAAAATAGATATATAATCACCCATTAATTGATCATACCTATAAATAAATGTATTTAAAAGTGATTCTTTGGCCTGTGTGTAGTTTTACCATTCACCAGAGATCTTTAAAAGCCAATTTGCATGCGCGTGATATCTTGTGCTTTTTTAATGGTTACATCAAGAGTTATGTCTGGACTGCCTGATACTGCAGGATGTGGAACATCTTCAAAGTTTTTCAGAGCTGGTCCATATTTTGATTTTATAATTTTCAATACTGAGAAACCTATTTCACTTATATATGTATCACAAAAATGTTTGGGGCAATTTCAGAAACTGTTGGAAATTCTCTCCTAAAGCTAAATCAAATTCATGGAGTGTTTCTTTTATGAAATGCACGTCAATAACTTTTCTTCCTTTTTTGTTTTCTCATTAGTGTGGGCATGTTCGTCTCCATATGTGGAATTTGAAAGAGCATAGTTTTGGGGGCTTTAGTTCTCTGATTGCACCATGTTAGTCCCAAGGGTCAAACTCAGATTATCAGGCTTAGTGGCAAGTCACTTTATGGTCTAGCCATCTCACTGGCCATAACAGCAGTTTGGGCATCAAACATTCAAACACTATTTGATAAATCTATACTGAAGAATCAAAGCTAAAAATATTAATATGTGTTGCTTTCTGGAATCAAACCATTTTGTTTCTATCAGAAAAAAATGTGTGCATGTATAATAATTCAGAACATATGATAGTCTTAAATCCCAGACAAGGCATTTTGGGCAGCCTTGTCAGCATCGTGTATGTGGTATGATGGTGTATAGTGTGTAATATATGTCCAGTTGTATGTTCCAAACCAAGGCAACAGTTATACTACACAGTATGACATGTTAGGTTCGTTGTGTATTTGGTGTTTAATAATCTTCATTCGTTATTCATTCAATAATCTTTCACAGTTCACAGTTTTTGTGCAACTTCTGTGAGTCCATGACCCATGGTTCAAAAATCTGTCTTTGGGGGTGAGAAGATGGTTCAGAGGTTAAGAGCACTTACTACTCTTCCAGAGGTCCTGAGTTCAAGTTCCCAACATCCATTTAGGATGGTTCACCAGTACCAGCTTCAGGGGATCTCTTCTGGCATTTATGAATACTGTTCTCTCTCTCTCTCTCTCTCTCTCTCTCTCTCTCTCTCTTTCATACATACATACACACATATTACACATACATACATCGTTCATACATACATATAAAAATATCAAGTTAAAGGCTGTGTTGTAGAGGTCAAAGAGAGTAAAGGCAGAGAGAGGGAAATTTTATGACATGCTGTGACAGTGTGCCTGTCCATATCTGTTGTCCACGCATTGAGACTCATACCAGGGAGAGAGACATAGAGGGGAGACGCAATGGTATCTCCACTATTTGGCCCGGGTTTAAGTTCCAAGAATATCCTCATGGAACCAAATTTCCAGAAATAGATTTCTTTCATAACCAAATAACAACCAGGTATTTTTTTTTTAAAAAAATCATGTTTTAAAAGTCGAGCTTCATTTCTCCTTTGATGAGGAATTTTGAGCACTTTCCCTGGTGGGAACTGAGGCAATGCCTCTTATTCAAGTGGATGCCAGTCTGTGATTGTCCAATTATTCACTACATTCTGTCTTTGATGGTCCAGATGTTCTCAATTTCTTGTAATAAGCTCTTTCATCTGAAAAGTCATTTCACTCAGAAATGCAAAACTCCTCTACAGCTCAGCTCCCGGGTAGTTTTCCCCCTTGATGAGCTGGTATAATTGGCCTTCAATTTACTTATTGTTTTTCAATAGAAAGCCCAAGTTTAATTTCATTTCTGTAAACCTGGAGATAAGAGCTGATCACTTCACCATTTAAGTCATTCCCATTATAAAGCACGTTGGTTCTGCCCCCAACACCCCCTACCTCAATCGTCTGGAGAGGCCTGTGCCCTTTGGGGTTTCTTACTTTTCTGCTTAAAAATAATTTGAGGTAGCTGGGGAGATGGCTTAGCAGGCTAGGCATATGTGGGGCAAGCATGAGGACCACAGTTCAGATCCTCAGAAATCCAGGAAAATGTCAGGTGGGGATGTAATTCCAACCCCAGATGGTACAGACAGGATTCTCAGAGCAAGCTTGATAGTGAGACAAACCATGTCAGTGAGCTCTGGATTTGATTGAGAGTCCCTGCCTCAAAGAATACTGTTGGTGAGAGATGAGGCATGGTTCCTATCATTGAGCTCTGGCCTTCACACACACACATATGCACTTTTACTTTTTGCAAAAGGGACGTTATACATACTAGCATACATAGCATAGTTTATGATTTATCAACAGGAGTCACCTACCTCACCTTCTTAAGATGTCTAGTCTCATAAACTGCATAAAACATGTGGGAAATGCAAGTGGGTTCCTAACATCTACAGATAGAGCTTGAGCAAACTCATAATTAACTTTCTTGAAATAGCTGGTGACATTCAATTAATGTTTATCCAAAAGCATCCATTAAGCCAGGAATGGTGACACCAACTTGTAATCTGAACTATTCAGAAATTTAAGGCAGAAGATTCCAGCTTCAAATCCTGCCTAGGCCACAAAGTGAGTTCAACTCTAGCCTGGCAAACGTAGTGTGGCCCTGTCTCAAAGTTAAGCCATGGGTAAGGTGGGGGTGGGAGGAATGTATCTCAGTGGTAAAGGACTTGCCTAGTCCTAGGTCCAATCCTTACATTTTTTAAAAAAAAATATATTAATTAATTCAACAAATGTAAGAAAATGGGTGCATAGTTCAGTTGTTAGAGTGCTTACCTAACATTCAGGAAGCCTGAGGTTCAATGAATAAAACTGACAAATAATTCAGATACTTGGGAAGTCATAGTAGAGGATAAGAAGAAAACTCAAATGAATATGAATAATATATTAAGGACCTGCCTATGGTTATATACTTATAGATCAATCTGTTCCCTGTTGTTATGATTAATATACTTAAAACATTAATGTAAGAAAGTTTCTCTTGGAACTGGAGAGACAGCTCAGTGGTTAAGAGTTTGGTTCCAAGCATACACATCAGGCAGCTCACCACTAGCTCCAGCTCCAGAGGAATTGATTCCACTTCCTGGCCTCTAGGGGTACTACACACACACACACACACACACACACACACACACACACACACACACGGGAAGCCATTCCGGGCTCCCTGGCCAGCCGGACAGAAATCTGATCCAGGCTGTAAACAAGCCCATGTTTGGTGGATGGCCCACCCTTAATCCCTGATTGGCTGAGCAAGCCTGCCTGGTGAGGTGATGTGACCTGTGGTGATTGGTTGGGGAGGCTGGGGGATTTGAAGAGAGAAGCTGCCTGAGTAAACTGCTTTAAGAAGAACCGGTGGTTGCGTTTTCCTTGCTGGTCGAGTTGGACGCGACACACACACACACCATCACCACCACCACCACCACCACCACCACCTCCACCACATAAATACCATACATACACACATACCATATATACCACACACGCACGCACCACACACACACATGACCAGCACCACCACAACCACACACATACTATACATACACACACACACACACACACCATCACCACCACCACCAGCAGCACCAGCACCACATACATACCACACACATACCATACATACACACATACCACACATACACACACACACATACACACAACACATGACCAACAACCACGATCACCACCACACACATTCCATACACACACACACACCACACACATCACACCTACATACACATACCACACACACACATACCACTATCACATCTACACACCACACCACTGCCACCACCACTACCACCACCACACTTTAAAACAAATCTCTAAAGAATATAAAAATAAATTCTCTTAGTCTCGTAGATGATGTTGTTTCCAAGGCAGGAAGAGATAGTGGTTTTTACCAGGTTGCGGAACTGATTTGATACGCATTTCATGTGCGTTCTAGCCTGTGCACAAAGAGGAGATCTCAGGATGTCACACCACTGACTCTTGAGTCAGTATGTGTTCAAATCTGTGTCTGCTTGCTCATCACAAGAGCTCAGTCAAGTCATTTACTCAAAACAAGAGCCCTTTCTATGTTTGTGTTTAAATGTGTGATCCCTTGGCTGGTGGCATGATTCAGGGTGCTGTGAAACTTTGGGGGTATAAGCTAAGCTACTAGGGGCAGACTTGAGAACTGTAGCTTCCTGTCCTGTGTTTGCTTTCTGCCTGCTGCAAACATGTAACTAGCTGTTAAGTTCCTACCACAATAGACTGAGCTGTTCCACCATGCCTTCTGCTCCATGACAGACTCTTATCTTCTGCCAGGTGTGCTCAGTGTCTTCATAGTAGAAAATGAGGCTAGCATTTGAAAGCCTCTTGCTCGAAAGACTACATGATCGAATTACAAAACAAAAATTGCATGTTTAAGTAACTATTACTTCAGAATTGTCTGTTCAATTTTAAAGTTATATATATGATTTTATATATGTGTGTGTGTGTGCGCATGTGCATGTTTGTATATGTGTGGATGCATGTGGGTGTGTGCAAGTTCATGTGTATACAGATTGTGTGTTTGTGTGTGTGTGTAGGCTCAACGATAACCTTGAGAAACATCCCCAAAGCACAATCTACCTTTTTTGAGACAGGGTCTCTCACTGGGATCTAGGGCTCCCTGACTAAGCTAGGCTGGCTTGCCAGTGCCAGTGCCAGTGAGTCCCAGGGATCTTCCTCTCTGCTTCCCCAGCTGGGGTCAAACAATCTCATTCTACCATACCAGCTATTTAAAAAATTTTACATTTATTTACTTATGTACGGTTTGGTTGTGAGTGTGCATTCGTGCATGTTTGCGTGCATGCATGCGTGCGTGCATGAAGGAGCCATTTCTCTCTGTCTGCCATTTAGGTTCTGGGATCCCAACTCAGGTCCTTGAGAGTGGTGCTAAGCGCTTTTATCCACTGAGCCATCTCACTAAGAGTCCCTTGGCTTTTGAAGAGTTAAGTTTAGGAGTTTGTGTTAGGCTGCATTCACGGCTATCCTGACCCATACTCGCTTCGTGGGGCCCGTGGATTACAGGTTGGACATACCTGCAGCCACAGCCAAAAGAGATATCTCCCCTCTTAAGCTGTTTGTGTCAATAATGAGAAAAGTAACTGTGGCATCACCCTGCGCGACCATTTCCTGATTGATTGGGACAACGGGAACAAAGGCGTTACACAGTGTGATGGGCACAGGGTACTTGAAAAAGTGCCCAGCTCACGTCTGTGTGCTCACTGGGTAGCTCTAGAAGCTCTCCTACACAGACACAAGTGGGGATTTGCATTTCACAATGTCCCCTCCCGTACCAAGGCCTCATCTCAGGACATCCCCTCAAAAGCAGATTGACCCCTCTTACCGGCACCTAGCTGATGTATTCATTTCCTTCTCTTCTGTGTCTCACTCAGAATCTCATCATATCCACTCAGTGGAAAATGACTCTGCTGGGTCCCACATGGATTCAAACAGAGAAAGTAGAAATAACCATAAATTACTCCTACTACAGAAATGTCAGGTGGGTCTGCATGGGCCATTCTTCCGAGAACATTTTTGGTAATTCTGTAGATAAAAGAGGATTCTGAAGGTTTTGTAAGCTTTTCTTTCTTAATTTTTTTTCCCTCTCCCTCTTCTTCAAGATGACAGGAGCCCTCAACAGACCTTTCTCCAAGAATAATTTTCCTAGGCTACCAATTTGGATCTCAAAAGCCCAGACTCAAAGGGACCCTCAGTTTGCCATCTAAAATAAATGCCTGAATAGATATCAGCTGAGATACATACAGAGCAGGCGGAAAATGGATTGCTACATTACTGGTGGCTCTGTGAATTGAAGAGGCCTTTGTCTGAGGACAATAAGCAATATGAACAAATACTCAGGTTTTCACTCACAGGCCAGCCAAAGGATCAAGCAAAAAATCGAATTAAATTGAATCAGCAATGCCAGCACCATTACTACATAATAAATGTACCACTAGACATCCTGACCCAGTTCTTGGAAATGTAGCTGGAAGAACCAGGCCCATAGCTCAGTCAGTAAAGTGACTTTCATGACAGCATGAGGACCTGAGTTCAGAGTCCCAGCACCCATTCACGTTAAAATGTCAGGCATTCTACTAATGCATGCTTAAAATTCCAGCCCCACTGTGGAGGCAGAGACAGTAAAATCCCTGGGACTCTCTATCTACTTCATCTTGCCAAATCAATGAACCACAGATTCAGTGAGAGATGGTCAAACCTAGGGTAGGAAATGATGGTGAAAGACACCCAATATTGACCTCTGGCTTCCATATATATGTGTCTGTACCACCCTCATCTCCCATACACCTAAGATTTGCAAAAGTGAAAACAGAATAAACAAAAATAAAACGTAACTATATTATAGCCAACTTACACCTCCAAATATTTTTTTTTGTTGTTAACTATGAGTATACAGTGTTTCTAATTAAGCAGGGTTAATCCACAAATGTGAAATTGCTCCCCTGTGCATTGCAAGAGAAATGAATAATCTCAAGACCCCCCATGTTACCAGACAGGACAGGACTCTTATTTGTGATTAAATCTAGGCTCTATCTTCGGGATGACCAGGTTATATAATCTGTGGCCTTTAATTGTGCTGTCAACCAATTTAAATCACTTACAAGTAAGTTTTGACATTGCCAATAATTTCTAAGTCTGTATTTTAATGTAAAGTAAAGGAGGAAAGTCTGTCTGTGCCTGGGTATCTTCATTTTGCTTAGCTCTGCTCTCCCCTCATGAGCCCTATTTCAATTGAAGGCACCAGTCAACATCCAATTCGTCATCTTTGACACCTCCTTCTCCTTCCCTCTTACTTACATATCCAATCAACCATAAATCCAGATAGTTCCATACACAGATTTAATACTCCACTTCTCCTGTCCTTCACATGACCATGTATTCAGGTTTGAGCTATGAACTGTCATTGGTAGATAACGGCCAACAGGCAAGCAGTCTCAGGGTTTCTAGTTCAAGGCAATGAAACCTGGCAAAGATAGTCTTGAGTCCCTAAATGCCCCACTGGTAAGAGAAATTAATCCATTTTAAGAACTCTTTCTCTGAATTATTTAATTGATGATAACTTAGTAAAAATAGAAGAGACCATCCAGGACAGAAGGCCATACACAACATTAAAAAGTAAAAAGAAAAAGAAGACTTGCCAGGCTGTGGTGGCGCATGTCTTTAATCCCAGCACTTGGGAGGAAGAGGTGGGGAGATTTCTGAGTTCGAGGCCAGCCTGGTCTACAAAGTGAGTTCCAGGACAGCCAGGGCTACACAGAGAAACCCTGTCTCAAACAAACAAACAAACAAAAAAACAAAACAAAACAAAGAAACAAAACAAAATAACAAAAGCAAAAACAAAACAAAACAAAACGAAGACTTCGTGGTTTCTATGCAGTGATGAATACCAGTGGTGCCACGATGTTGAGAAGAGAGGATTGTAAGTTTGAGGCTAGCTTGGGCAAACAAGTGAGATCATGTCTCTAGCAAGAATAAAATCAGTGGCCTTAGATATTTGATTTGGGGCTTAAAGAAGGGTAAACATGGCTGGCAGTATAGTGTAGTGGTAGAAGTCTGGCCTAGAATCTGCCTGTAAGGAACTGAGGTCATAATTCACGGTAGAGCACCTGCCTAGAATCCCCCAGTGAGGGGCTGGGACTATAACTACATAGAGAGTATGGGTGACTAAAATCCCCTAATAAAAAGATAGTAGCATGGATTAATGGTAGAGTACCTGACTAGATTCCTCCAGCATAGCTGACTGGTAAAATGTTTACATTAATTCATAATGTTGGGCTGGGGCATGGCTCAGTGCTAGAGAGCTTGCTAGCATGCAGAAGACCTTGACTTTAACCTGCAGCACTACAGAAGTTCAAGAATAAATAAACAAATGTATACTCAGAACCAACAGTTCTAACAGCTATTAAATGAAAGAGGTAGAGGTCAGACAGGCTCAAATCTAATAGTTTCTTACTAAAGAACCGGCCACATAAAATTATGGATTTGATGCCATTGTTTCCTAGGAGCAAATTGATTAGCAACTCTCTGAATGTTATTTCTACTCTCATTTTAAGTTGATTCATGCTCTGGGCTCTGGGCTGGACAATTATTGATTATGTGTAATTGGAGTTGTATTTGAGTCCCTCATGTCACTTTTATTCTAAGAAGTGCATTCAAGTACCACCCTTAAGAGCTGATGACTATAATCAACCCATAATAATAATAATAATTACTGTAATGATAACAATATCCTTGTATCCTAGTTCATAGTTGATACAATGCCTGCCTTCCAATGTACTTTCTCATGCACACAATGATGATTCTCAATGTGTTTAATCACATGGGTTGTGAAGATATAGATTAGGATCTAAAGAAAAACAACAACAACAACAAAATAAATAAACAAATAAAAATCAACCTATAAACCCAGGAAAATTGCAGGTATACTGTGGTCTTGAGGGCAAGTCTTCTTTGTGCTCTTCCAGAATTTCTGGATTCACTCACTATATTTGCATATGTCAGGATGACTTGCAAGACTCACCCTCTCCATCTCTGTTGGCTGTCTGGACTTGAATTGTTCTAGACCTACTCAGTCCATTGGATAGAGAAGTTATATGAGTCTGGGAATTAGCATCTGTCTAGACATCCATATCCTTAACTAATTATTGTTAGATTTTGGAGTGTGTGTGTGTGTGTGTTGTGGGGAGTTGAGGAAGAAATATAAAAGAAGGAGGAAGGAAGGGATGGACAGAGGGAGGAGACTTAGGTGTATTCAGTATATTGGGCATACACTGTATCTTAGAATTTTGATACCTAGGGTGTCTAGTTTCCTTGTTATTCTCCTAGAATCTGACTATCTAGAGATCTAGAGAGTTTACAAACTCACATGGGTTATTTCTCTCTCCTTGTAGCATGTGTGCTTCATATAATATATGATATATATATGAGAGATGATATATCTTCATATGATATATATATATGAGAAAGAGAGAGAGAGAGAGAGAGAGAGAGAGAGAGAGAGAGAGAGAGAGAGAGAGATCCCCAACCCTTTACCTCTTGGTTAGCATATATTGTTGATTGTCATCATTGATTGCAGAACACTTTATAAAAGTTACTTGAGATCACAATCCCAGAGTGTAGTCCCTCATGGCAGGGAAGTAATGAGGGCACTACTGAGTGTGTATGGGACAGACAGACACATTGCAGCCAGAGTCAGGAAGTAGAGAGGAGTGAATGTTTGTGCTAACCTCATCATCTTCTTTTAATTCATCCCAGACCATGGGATGGCATCATCCACAATCAGAGTGGGTCTTCCCACTTCAATTAATCCAATCTAGAAAACTCCTTTGCAGACATGCCCATAAGTCTGTTTCCATGGTGACTCTGGTTAGGTTTGTGCCATGGGCTAATCAGATCACATTTTCCTGCAGTGTTACAGATATTAGCAGGCCCCCCACTATGAATGTGTCTGTGAGTTTGTAACAAGCTCCTTGGGCACCTGGACTTCAGGAAAGCAATGATAAATTCCTGAGACAAAGTAGTCTTGTCCTTATTAACTTGATTCTAGGATCCCTGCTGCTACAAGGAGAGGAAATCAACCCACATGAGTTTGTAAACCCTGTAGATATTCAGATTCTAGGAAAATAACAGAGAACAATGGGGAATGATGAAGGTAGACACCACAAAATCTATACTCCAGTCCACTGAATATAACTAAGATTCCTCTCCTCTATCCCTTCCTACATTCTTTAGAGTCCTTCCTCACTTTCCTGTTGTACAAATACTGACCCCCTTCCTCCCAAATAATCCCAAATGACTTCAAGTATCCTCTTGAAGGTGATCCGAAGTACCCTTCTCTCTTCACTGGACTCTGCTACACTCTGTAGCTTAAAATAAATCTTGTGGTGTGAAGGAGCAATCTCTGTCTTGATGTCTTCTATTGTATCTGTGACCTTTCAATTCTAAATCTCACTGAGCTGACAGTCAAGATTCACAACCACAGCAGAGTCCGAAGTGGGTGTGTTTCAGCACATATACACAGAACTGAGACTCCAAGGCAAAGGTAGCAGCTGAGGTTCAAGGCCATTCCACTCTATCCCCTACACCTTCTCTCTGTAACTATTTCGTGTCCCTCTCATTCCCAAATCAACTCTGAATTATTAACCCTCTTCTCAGAAACTTCTGGGGTGAGTCTCATTAATACAATGATGAGAGAATCCAGGACACTCTGAATCAACAGTCAGCTGAACTCTCTGAATAAACACCTGGAAAGAGTCCTTTCCTTAATGATCCCTTGGGTGCCCACAATGAAGTATATGCCACTGTTATTAGGCCTTCATTATTACAGTTAAAGTATTCAGCCCTGAGTGGGCAATAGTCGGCACACTGTGATTAAACATAAAGTCATTAACCTTATCAGCATATTTGTTAGGGTCAGACCCTGTGCCCTAGCAGCCTGAACAAGTCAGACTTGGTCATAGGTCTATAACAGGCCAATTAAAGTGACAGTCAAAGGGAGAAGGAGGAGATGTTTGTAAGGTGGTCAAGTCGGGAAGACAAATAAAGAAGTCCAATGACTGCTAAAGTTCATCTTTGTGTTTCCCACAGGAGGTTTAAGATTAAATAGATATACATAGCTAAGATGTGCTGAATAATGTGTGGTCCTGACCATCACTAATCCATCATTGTCTCAGTGATATCTCTCCTGCAAAGTGGTCTGACGAACGTAGCCCAAGTAGGGAAAGATTTCCATTTCTCTCTAAACTGGCTTCCTTTTACGTTTGTTTGTTTGTTTGTTTGTTTGTTTACTTATTCACTTTACATCCCTCTCACTGCCCCCTCCCAGTGACCCTCTCCCACAATCCTTCTCCCATCTTTATCACTATCCCTTTCTCTTCAGAGCAGGTGGGGGCCATCCTGGGTATCCCCCAACCCTGGCATTTCAAGTCTCTGTGAGTCTAGATGCTTCCTCTCCCACTGAGGCCAGACTAGGCAGGCCAGCTAGTAGAACATATCACACAGACAGGCAACAGCTTTTGGGATAGCCCCCATTCCAGTTGTTCAGAACTCACATGGAGGTCAAGCTGCACATCTACTACATATGAGCTGTGAGGCCTAGGTCCAGCCTGTGTATGTTGTTTGGTTGGTGTTCAGACTCTGAAAGCCCCCAAGGGTCCAGGCTAGTTGACTCTGTTGGTCTTAATGTGGAGTTCCTATCTCCTTCAGGGCTTGCAATTCTTCCTCCCATTCTTCCAAAACAGTCCCCAACCTCCATTCATTCTTTGGCTGTGGGTGTCTGACCTTCTTCTGGATATAGCCTTTCTAGCCAAACTGGAACCCCAGTGGAGTGATGGAGACAGCAGCCCACCCACAAAACTTTCAACCCAAAATGTATCCTGTCTATAAGAAATTTAGGCACAGAGGATGGAGCAGAGATTGATGGAATGCCCAACCAATAATGAGCCTAGCTTGAGACCTATCACACTGGCAAGCACCAATCCCTAACATTACTCATGATATTGTGTTATGCTTCTAGACAAATTGGCTTCTTTTATATTGTTCTTGATGTCTCTCTCCACATTTCTGTTTATCTGTCACAGGAACATAGATTTCCCACTTAACCCATCACAGCCCACCCACAGACAAATCCCTCTGTAGCTTTAACTCCCTCATCAGAAGGGGTATCAATAAGACATCATCTAATGATCAGATAAACAAAGCCATAGAACAAGAAATAGCCATCTTGACCAGTCCTCGGGAGAGCTCAGCCTTTGTTACAAGCCTTATTTTGTTGTATCAGGAAAATTGATAATCCTCAGCCAGTTTTTGTAAGATCTGTCTCCAAAGACAGAGTGGCAATAGATAGGTGAAGTCTCATGCATGTTTTGTGGGGAGATAAATGCCTTCTACAGTGATGCTTTGAAGAACAAAGAGCGGGTGCTTCTTCGATTTATAGCTCTCACAGAATGGTGTCAGAAAGATAAGCTCACTTCAGGGTAAAATCAGCTATCTTCCACCTATTCCTTTCAATTTGCAATCATGAATAAGTTAATCTGGGGCGGGGCGGGGAGGATAGTATTTCCTTATTCAGTAGAACAAGCACATGAGCTTTCTTTAAGAAGCCATGTTGAACACATAAGAACTTTCCAGAAGAGTTGTATCAGATTGATGGTGGCTTCTACACAGGTTACTAATGTTTTATCTAGGATCAGTCAATCACATGGGATAAGTGGAGGATGTAAGCAACAGGCTGCAAATCTTCAGTCTCTACTTGTTTTCTAGACAGCCACATTCTGAGCATCTCTCTTGATGCTGTGTAGATTCCCTTAGGCTCGAGAATGGTCTTTATTATAGGTAGATGAAAGAATAGCTAGAGTTCAGAATAGAATATGAGCAGCTGTGAATTCTTCCCATTTGCAGTTAAGATCAGAGAAGTGAGCATATCTTTTTAGCTGTGACAGTGCCCTAACAAGCTAGGTCCATCCTCATCAGTCCAGTTGAAGACACAATAATGAATAGGAGGAGGGAGAATTGTCATCTATGGGCACGTTGGGAAAAATAGAGTGACCCAGTGTATCCCACCCCCTTGCCAGTACTTATATGAGGTTTGGGTTTAAATGGAGGGAAAAAGATATGCATATTCCTGGTCATAGTGTGGTTGTATCCATCACTGACCTATCATTGTTTTGTCTCCAGTCTCTCCTGCAAGGTGGCCTGACAAGTATTAGAACTGTAATCTTTTCCAGAGAGACCAGTTCCTCCTCTGGCTGGCACCAGGCTGAAGCCCTTTCCTTTTCTCAGTAGGAGACTCCTGGTGAAATTCTAATTCCTGTGGGTGCATCATCTCAAAAGTCTGACAATCAAAAGGCAAAGGCATAGGTATCTCTATAAAGTATTTTTATTTCTTCTGGGAAAGTTACACATTTAGCCAGAAGGGATGGATGATCTGCATAGAATTTCTTCAGGTTCATGAGGACAACATCCATTTGCCCAAGTATGACCCAAGATTGATAGTATAAGGGGATGTCCTTTGATTGCTACAGACTGTCCGCTATTGTGATAGACCACAGACCTCCCCTAAAAAGTCACAGAAGGAAAGGGTTTAAATTAGCTTATACTTTAATATAAAGTATTTTGTTTTACTTTAATATAAAGTATATCATGTCATTGTCCATCACTAAGGGAAGTTAGTACATGAACTCAAACTGAAACTTAAAGCAAGCAGTAACCATAGAGGGATATGGTTGGCTGAATTCCTCAGTGGCTTGTGATCAGCCTGCTTTCTTATACAGATCAGGATATGCAGCCTAAGGAAATGGTGCTGTCTCGGTGGTCTGGGCCCTCCTACATCAATCAAGAATCAAGACAATCTCCCACAGTAATGCTCAGAGGCAAATCTGATCTAGACGATCTAGACTTTCCTCTTAGATGAAAATAGGTTATGTCAAGTTGATAAATAAAGGTAATCAGGGCTCAAACCAAAGCCAAATTTGATTGTACTCCATGCATCAAGTTCTACAGTTCTAAACCTGCCTTTATGTTTATTCTAGCAAGCCTTGAATCTTTTCTGCCTGGAACAGCTGCTCTTGTCAGTCACCACTGACTTTCATGTTGCTGATGCTAGTGGTCTTTTATAGTCCTATTAGTTTATTATAGGTCTATAGTAGGCTCTATAGATCTATTAGAGACCTGTATCACATTCCATCAGTCATTTATCAATCATTCCTATATTCTTCATTAATTCATTTACTTTGTGTGGCTTTGAGAGATCAGATCTTGGGTTCATATTCCATCTTAGAGAACCCAACCTTAAGGTTAAACTCAAGTTAACTAACAGGCCAGTACCTAGCACCAATTTCCAGGTTACTCCCAAACAAGACCTGCATCTAGCAGCAGTTTCCAGGTTATTCCCCAACAAATATGCACCTCCAGGTTCCTAACAATCCAATCAGGAGAAAAAGCAGAAGTTAAGTTTATGGCTTGTCTCCCAGCACCAGCCAATTATGTTAAAGGATAACAATAGTCCCCCAATTATATGCTTGACAGGTTAGAAACCCTTGCTTGCCTTTTTCTATAAAACCTTGTCCGGATGAGAGCTTGGGCTACTTCACCAAACCATCCTCTGGGTCAACAGTGAGTAAGCCCAAACTTGAATTTGTAATAAAGAGGCCCTAATGTGATTGCATCAGAGTTGGCTCCTGGTTGGTTTTTTGGGCTTGCAAATGCAAGCTTTCAAGATTCCAGATTCTATGTCTTCTCATATTTTGTCCTTTTGGTGTGTTTTGGTTGAATTCTGTCTCTCATATTATTAAGTCCAAAAAGACTCAAGTATTAGCCTTGAGTATTTTTTTTTTGCTACATTTGGTTCCAGCCACTGAATTTGTATGTGTGCATGTGTGTATATGTGTGTGAGTGTGTATTTGTGTGTGTATGTTTGTATATGTGTGTGTATATGTGTCTGTGTGTGTATGTATATGTATGTGCATATTGAGTATGTGTGTGAGTGTATGTATATGTGTGTACATATGTATGTGTATGTATGTGAGTGTGTGTGTATGTATGTGTATGTATGTGAGTGTGTATATGTATGTTGTATGTGTGTTTATGTGAGCGTGTGTGAGAGAGAGACGGAGACAGAGACAGAGAGATACAGAGGCAGACAGACAGACAGACAGACAGACTCCCTTTCTCTGCACCTGGAACTCACTGGTTTGGGTATACCAGCTGGCCAAGAGCCCCCAGAGATTCTCCTCTGTATGCATCTTTAGTGTATGGATTATAGAAACACACTGTAGCTAGTCTTTGCCACTTTGTGGGGTTTTCTTTCCACCTTTATCTCCCCTTCCCAGTTTCTTCCACCTAACACTATAAAAGAGAGAAACAAGAATAGAGGGGGGAGGGCTGGAGAGATGGCTCAGCCATTAAAGGCTAGGCTCACAACCAAAAATATAAGAATAGAGGGGGGAGAAGAATTAGGAAAATCCCGAAATGTAATTTCTTTTATTTCTTCTTTGACCACAACTAGTAACACACTGCAACCAACCCTAAATGACCAACAACCACTACTCACCCTCCCCTGACTCCCGGGGCCCTAGTATTTACATACCCCCGGAAAGGGCCCCAAATTGCCAAGCATCACACTATCTGCAGCAACTTCCAGGTTACTCCCAAACAAGAAACTATCTGCAGCTGGCAAAACACTGCCTCAGAGCATAAAGCAAATCTCAGTCAGCTGCTGTAGCCAGTCAGAAGCAGCCCCATATCCCCACACCTGGGATTAAAACAAAAATACAGTCTTTCTGTTTTTGTTTGTTTGTTTGTTTGTTTTTAAAGATACCAAATTTCCAAAATGTGTCACTACAATGTGATCCTCACCAGACTCCTTGTTAGGTTCTGGGAACTGAATTGAGGCTCTTATCCTGGTACATCAAGTACTTTGCTGAGCAAACTCTCTCCCTGTCTTCCAGTTTTAAATGTCTTCAGTACGTTAAGTTCATAACTCTTACCCCAAACCACATCCCTAATCCTTACCCTAATCAGAACCTGAAATAACTCTAGTTATAACCTTAACCCTAACCCCAGACAGAACACTAACTCTAATCATGCATCTATAATTTGGGCTCATCTTATAAATTTACATACCCATGCTTGTCTTTGTGTTGCCCGCCCCATCACCACTCTGCCCACAGCATCTCTCTTCTGGTTGGCTGCATTAATGCTGGCCAAATATCTGAAGATGTTCATGGCTTTTCTTTTTTAGCATCCACACTCAGGCTTATCCTCCAATCATGGAGAATATACCCCTTCACTGTATCTGCAGTCTGGCATTTCCTTATACCTAGTCTATCCCATCTATGATGGTCAATAGTGGTGGCTAATTCGACAGAATCTAGAATCACATAGTAAGAAACCTATGTCTTAGAGGGTGTTTCTAGATTGGGTTAGTTGAGATGGAAGGACCAGCCAACATTCCAAGGACTGTAATCACAGATTGAATAAAACAAGAGAAAGTAAGCTAAGCATCGACATTCACCTTTCTGCTTCCTGACTGTGGATGAAATGTGACCTGCTGCCTCACGCTCCTCATGCTATGCCTGCCTCACCATGATGTACTGCATCCTCTGAAACTGTGAGCACAAACAAACCCTTCTCTTTTTTCTTTTTTCTTTTGTTTTGTTTCATTTGTTTATCAGTTTGTGACACAGTTTCTCTTAATAGCCCTGGCTGTCCTGAGCTCTGTAGAACTCAGAGATCCACCTGCCTTTGTCTTCCAAGTGCTGAGATCAAAGGTGTGTACCACCACCACCGAGCCATATTAACCCTTCTAATGTTTTCATTGTCTATTTTATCACAGCAGTGAGAAGAGTCACTAACAACATTGTTAATTCTTCGGCTTCTAAACTTATCCTTGTTTTTTACATTCAAAATAGACCCAGAATTCTTGTCTTGAAATAAGCAACCTCAATCAACTTACTGGTTCACCAAGTTGGACTTTGATGCAATCATTTCTTTTGTGGGTTCCCTCTCTGGGATGAATAGACTTGTTTCTGTGCTGTCTCTCCAGAACACCACAGTTCATCTGTAAGAGTTCCAGCAGATAACCTTCTTTTTTCTGTAGCAATTTTAATGAGTTCTATACCCTCCTACCCAAACATACCCTAGAAGAATATTCATACTCCATCCTGTCTCCGAGTCAACAGACCCCAGTTATGATCCAGTAGGTGAGCTTTAAACTGGGTTCAGGGCTTTGTTTCATGTTGATGAATCTTTCAGCTATCTAAGTTCTATGTAATCCTATGTAAACTTATCTCTTATCAAACAGCAACAACTAATAAGGATACAAGCTGGGGAAACAATCATGAGGACTTTAGTTCAACCTGTAAAATCTACCTTTGAAAACAAAACCCTTATGTGATGGTTTGCACTTGTAAAGTCTAGCTATGGTGAGACAGAGAGAGATACATGTAAACATGAACCTATGCTTATGAATTCACATATGTACACACCACACACACACACGAGTTTACATACATGCAAACACTCTAAGAAATTAAAATAAAAAAAAAACATGTTCCAGAAAACACTCATTATTTTACTATATATTTTTGGAATTTAATTATAACCAGCTTATCTGATTATGTTTTTCCTCCATTGAGAAATGTTGCCTTATTACAATAAATATGTAAGCAACTTGATAGCATGCATAGTAACAAAAGCAGATATTTATTGAGGTGATGTGTGCTGCTTTAATCTCTTCTGTGTGTTAATCTTGCTAACCATCAGGATAACCTCATAGGAGATGATATGATATTAAAGGGTATCTAGATGTGGAGTGTGGCAGGACAGCAAATGAAGGGCAGATGTCCAGATAAGCATATCAAAGCATCCCTCCCTTCGCACAAACTGGGATTCCCTCCCAACCAGAGCTAGTTGCAATAAAACATAACTCTTTCAGAAGAGGCTGTACAGTCTCTTGGACAGGCAAAGGCTAAGAAAATGACCTGATCAGAACTTATGTGGCAAGGGGATTTAAAACCTCTTTATACAGTTACTAGCCCCCTTCTACTCTTGGGAATACTGTCTCTCCTCTTTGTGATGAGTAAGTAGGTATGTATGTGTGTGTTCATGTGTGTAAACAATTTCTGGGAGACTCTGACAGGCAGATGTGCCTAGAGGAAACAGCCAATCTTATTGAGCAACCTATTAGCCATGTAGGGCCTTCCAGAGATGCATCTTTCTTGACTTACTACCCACACAAGATGGGTTTGTCACTAATGTGTCTTCCAGTGACTTCTCTCTGCCCTGTAAGTAACCCTTTACCCAAACTCCTAAAAATAATCCCAGTAAAATAATTGGTTCATCAAGTTGGATTTTGTTAGAATTGTTCCTTTGGTCTATATTGTTTGCACCCTGGCCAGATTGAAAAGAGATCTCCCCGGGAGAAGCCACACAATAGTTATCGATCAATGCTCCTTGCAGCACAGTTCCAGGGAACCCAATTCTCGACCTGCTTATATAGCCGATGCTTTTTCTTCTAAGGATGTCCTTTCCATGTCATCCAGGCTGGCTACAGGGTTACTGCTCTAACAATGCACATTTCCTCCTAATTAGAACATCATCATTATTTCAGAATACTTGAGATGAAAACATTCTGTTGCATTGGAAACACATTTGCATACTCATAAGAAGCTTCAATGTTACATTTGTCATGACAAAGAAAGAGGAGCCGTTAGCGCCTTTAAATACATTTCAACTGCAGTGGATTTGTGAATGGTTGCAAAACATGGTTTTTAAAATTTATCACTTACCAGCATGGAAGAAATTTTTTTTTTTACTGATGTCAACTATTAAACATTTGAGAACTGGGGGCATGGCTCAGCAATAGAGTATCTTCTGCCTAGACTTCTCCAGAGAGAAACTAGGGCTTGACTTACAGGTAGAGCCCCTGCCTAGAATCTCATGGTCAGTAGTTGGGGGTGTGGCTCAGAAGGAGAAGACAAAATTCTGTGTTCAGTTCTCAGCACCAGCAACCAAAACACAATATGATGAAGAATGCAATAGGAAAGTCAAGGTGAAATTCTAAAAATATCCAAATAACCTTTTGCACCATTATCTCCCACTGCTAAAATTGAACAAGAGGAAAAACAAAGTAGCAGAACAGAAAAAATATTGGGGAAAAAAAGAGTAAAATAGTAGCTGTTTACCCCTGAAGTCCTGGGTTCTGTCTTTATCATCACCATCACTGTCATTATCATGACAATCATCATTAGCGACAACAACAACTACAAAATCAGCCACCCTGAATTAACTGATACTTGAGGGTGTTAGATTATTACAAGGCACAATGTACCCTTACCAGACTGAATACAGTGGAATAAATATCGTATAATAACTTCAAGTCTGTGAGGTAGGATGATAACACATTTGTAATCTCAGCACTCAAAGGCTAAGACAGGTAGATCACACTGAGTTCAAGTTTAAGGTGAGACTAAGCTACATCAGGAATTTCAGGTCATCTTTGACTACAGAGAAGACCCTGGTTAAAATAAACAAACAAACAAAACACACAAAAAAAATAGTAAACTATGGTGAGATACATCTATAATCCCAATACTCAGGAGACTGAGGCAAGGGAATCTGAAGTTTGAGACCAGCCTAGGCTATATGGTAACACTGTGTGTCGAAAATAAATAAATAAATAAATAAATAAAACAAAAGAACAGTGACAACAAAAACAGACCAACAAATAAAACTATTGAAGCCAAGCTAAGTATTCACCAAAGTCTTATGGAATTGAACTAAAATGATAATATTACAATATACAGAGAAATGTTTGAAAATGTAGCAACCTATTTATAAATAATCCATGCATCAAAAAACTACAAAAAAATAAAAACTAAAAAATAATCTGAGCTGAGTCACAATGGAAGTTCAACATAATAATAAACTATCAGCCAAAATAGAGTTTAATGAGTTTTCTTATTTGTAGATTATTACAGGGAATAGGGACTGAGTTTGTGTACATGAGTGCAGGTGCACGTAACAGTCAGAAGCAGGTGCTTGGTCCCCTGGATCTTGAGTTTCAAATGGTGGTGTGTTGCTTGAGACCCAGACCAAGATCCTTGGGGGCAGGAGTAAGAAGGTACAGAGTCAACAACACCAACTCAAGGAGTCAGGCAAGTGGCAAAAGCAGACTTGTTTATTGTATGAACTGAGCAAACCTTTATACCCCCCCTCCCAGCATCTCACTGGCTCTCAATTAACCACATATGGTGCTGTCTCTTTCTCACTGGCTCTCATGGAAATGTCTACTTTTTAGTCTTCATTAAGTTAATGGATATGGGAAAACCCAGTCCATTATGGGCAGCACCATTCTCTAGGCAGAGTGTTCTGAGCTATATAAGTGTGGAGAAATACAGCTGAGTATAAGCAAGCAATAACATAAGAGTGTATGCACTCATATTTCAGTTTTTGGCTGTGCATGTGATATAACTATTTGTAATTCCTGCCATGATGAATATAAGAGAAACCCCTCTTGCCCTAATTTGGGTTTTTGTTTATTTGTTTTTGTTTGGTTTTGGTCAAGGCATTTTATTACAACAGCAGAAATGAAACGAACGCCTTCAATTTTTAAGTAATTTGTGCTTTGTATTCCTACTTGAATTTTCAAAATTCACAGATACTCTGCCACTCTCTCTCCATCCACAGCCAAGAGTGGCATGAAGAGACTTGTACACATAACATCTAAGCAGTTCTGTAAAATGCTTTTCACACTTAAACAAAAACATCTCTCTCCCCCCTCTCTCTCATACACACACACACACACACACACACACACACACACACTATATTTTGGTGACTATGACACTTTTTTCCCAAGATCATGATTGACCTTACCCCAAAACCTGTTAGCATCCTAACATCCCTAACAACCCGCCAATTTTCACACTGTTCAGTGGAGACTCTGAACATCGTAACATGAACATTCACTCTGGTGCATCTATTTGGAAGAATTGAAAAGTTGGTATTCAAAATAAAATGTTGTATAAACCAAACAAGGTGTATACTTTTGCACCTTTGAAGTAATTTCAATAAGAAGAACCTTTAGGGTGTTCCTGGATAGTGGTGTTCCAATGACTCAACTGTACTCCACTATCCAGCATCTAATCTAGGGAGAAACTAGTTACCTCTATTTTCCAAATTCTGGTTTAAACAAGTGGGTTAACACAGTCAATTGTCAGCCAACTCACTGAGAAATCATGGAAGAAAGTTTTGCTAGAAAAATGTAGAGTTTTATTCAGTGCCTATATATGCCTCTTAAATTTTATTGCCTCGTCAATATTGGGGAAGTTATAATCATATGTTTACAAGCCAAAATGAGGTTAGGGAAATAGGTGTACTATGAAAGTTGCCAACTGAGAACAGCTAGACAAGTTATGTTGGGTGTCCAGACACTAGTGAATGGAGCAGAGAAACCAAGGGCAGAGAATTTAACCAGAATAACAAAGTAAAACAATACAGTATCTCTGAGGCACTGTCACACAGCTAATGATATTAGTTAGGAATTCCTTGGCAATGAGACCTCTAGCTAGAACTTTTCGGATTACTGACCTCGTGCAAACATGCATGGACACACACAAAAACAATGTAAAATATACATCAATAAAATAAGCTATAGAATGACCAAAGTCTATAAAATAAGAGTTAGACTAGGAGCTATCCCATGAGCAGAGCATACATAACTCTTTTTTAATTGCAAGATCTACTACCTAGTTTTTTCCACACCTCAGTTTTATAGCACTCAGATAAAATAGAAACGTATAAATGTATTTCATGGTCTGTGCAGGCTACTGAAAATAATGGCCAAATGGAAGTACTTTCTGTTTTTTTTTCTTTTTTCTTTTCTTTTCTTTTCTTTTCTTTTCTTTTCTTTTCTTTTCTCTTCTCTTCTCTTCTTTTCTTTTCTTTTCAGTGAGCTAATACTATCTAATGAAAGCAAACAGCTCAGACCTCATTTTCCCTCTGAAGCCATGTGATTTTTCCTTCACCTTACTGTATGTAGCACTGCCTGTTGAATTGCAACTTCTGTTTACAAAAGATCTATCTTCCCACATAATGATGTAAATACAAGAAACCATGCCGTCTCCTCTCAACCCATACGTTCCATTTTTCTTCTCAGAGGCACAACATAAAATTGCCATCTCAATGACAGAGTCGATAATTATTTAATTCATGCAGAACACCCTGCCCTCATTGAAAAGCCAGCGGCAAGCAGTTCTTGGCCACTCCAAACAACAGGAGCCTCCTGGGTACAGTGACACAGTCAATTGATTTCACTGTAGATACAGAACTCATGGAGGTGACAGGTAAGTAAGGAAGAGTGGAATTTCACAGCTGCCTCTTGTATAGTGTGTTTGTAAACAAAGCTGTGAGAGAGATCAATTAAAAGAAAGCAAACTCAAAAAGAAGGAAGGGGAACCAGAGCAATAGCTCCAGTCAGAGTGGGAGTTGCTCTTGCCAACATCTGGAATTGGAATCTCAGCACCCATATCAGGCAGCTCACACCCATCTGTAATTCTAGTCCCAGGGAATCTAACATCTAACATCCCCTTCTTGCCTCCATGAGTGCTTGCATTCACAAGCAATCACTTTCCCCCCTTAAATAGCAACAATTGCATGCACACTTTTGGCCATGGTTTTCTATCACAGCAATAGGAACCTTAGCTGAGACACACACATTTAGATAGCTAAGTTAGCATGCTTTTAAGTGGGAGGAGCCAGAAAAACAGCAAACAGATTATAGACATGTCTCTATGACGACTAGATATGCTAATAGTGATTTTTAACATGCCAAATTCTGCATGTCCTTGACCAGGGCTATGTCTCAGGTATGATAAAGAAACTCACAGGGCTAATCGATGTAGATATAAATTTAATAAAAATAGACAACCCTTTGCCTCTCTGCCTGTAGTATCAGGAACCAACCACAGAGGTGCTCCCTTGGTCCTGTCAACAATGCGGAGCACATATCCAGTGAACAAGTGAGTTTCATTTCTCTTGGTGACAACTTCAGGAGCTGTTGGATTAGAGTACTGGCAGCTAGAAATGTGCTTCTTACAATGGCAACGGTCATTCTGCCGATGCCTACAGGATTCTGGACCTTTATTTCCAGTCACTGTGGTATTAATTGTGTGGGAAGTAGTCTAAATTTAAAGGCGGTTGCTTGATGAAGATCATATGGAGACATTAAGGCATTAGTGTCTTCTAGAAGAATGTTTTCGATTAACAAGGGACATTTTATTACTCAATTGCTATTACTACCCTTTTGTCTCCATGAACCAAAGAAGTTTATAAGCAGGTTATGGGAGTGTTGGAGGTACACAGAAGTATCATATCATGTACGACATGTAGACGTGTGATGATGAACACATGTCGAGGGAATAATCCTGTTTAAATCTTTGCATAATATCAAAAGCTTTTTTGATAAGAGCTTTTCTGATATTATTGATGGTGCTATTGATGTTGCAAGGATTTCTTTTAACTTTTGACCATGAAAATGGCCTATTCAATCACCTTAATACACTTTGATTGGTCTTGCATCCCCAGCTGGGATAAGAAAAAGTTCTGAGATACTAAAATGGACAGTTAGTTAAGGGCAAATAAGGATCCATATAGCCATTAGTGACAGACATAAATACCTAGAGATGAGATTTGTTCTCTCAAGTGGAAGTTACTTCTAATAGAATTAAGGTACATTTGTTCCTGAGATTAGGGAAAATAATAGTGGCTTAAAGTCACACTTTGAGATTTTTTGCTAAGAAATGTGGATTGAGTTTAGGATATCAAACTTATAGGTGTGGTTACTGATAATTCACCTATCCAAAGGCATGCTATTCTTATCACATGGCTGACTCATTCCCATGTTTTGACTGATCAGTAGATAATACAAGAAGAAAACGGGACAGCTTAACTTCCTGTTACGGCAATAATTGGATAAGGGACATATGGACACCCATTAGTCCTTGAGATGCTTCTATTTTCACCATATCAAAGTCATCAGGAAAATGGCAATGGCTCCCAGTCATACCTGCTGCAAATAAAGCAATGCTACAAATAAAGTTTGCCCTCACCCACAGCACTCCTAGAGCTTGGCCTCTTATGGTTGTAGATTATAAATATTCCTTTTTTGCTATTCCTTTAAGCTACAAGGATAAAAACAGCCTTTTTGTCCTTAAAAATAAGGAATCATTCGCGAGCTTTTCCACTGCACGTTCCTTCCTCTAGGCATGATGAATAGCATCACCATGTGCCAGCAGTTTCTTATTCATCCATCCATCCATCCCCACATGACAAAATTATCCACAGGCTTGTATGACTCACTATATGAATAACATTCTTTTCACCTACAAGACAAAAACTCTTTAAAGTCATTATTTGATCTCCTGAGACAACTGGCTTAAATCCTACTCCAAAATAAGGTATCAAAGCCAACCCTTTCAATTTTTAGGCTTTATTGTGGTTTCTTGTACCAGCTGCCCTCAAAGGGTACAATTACAGGCACACTCCCTTAAAACACTTAATGATTTTCAAATTCCATTAAGAGATATTAATTAGATTAAACTGTCTTTGGTGTATCTACAACAGACCTACAACCTCTTTTTGAGAACCTTAAATGTGGTACCGACCTTCCTCTCACAAAGGAGGCACATAAAGTCTTCTCTCTGAATAAAATGGCGACACAGAATATTTAGACTATAAAAATTGACTACCATTTACCTGTGTGTTTATTTGTTTTAACTACGCCTTTGCTTCCACCAGGTATTATGGCTCAACGGACTCTGCCCCTTGACATCATAAACGGATACACTTGCCATCTCAACCCACAAAGGTCTATTATTCCTCTATTAACTTCATTTCATTTCTCATAAAAGAGAAGCGTAACACAAAAGGTCAATTCAATTACTAGGGTGAGACCCAGATCTTATTTTTGTCTCTTTTGATATCTCACAAGTTATCTCTTTATGCTTTTGATCTACCATAAAAGACACCATTACACTCTACTGCAGGACAAACCTCACAAATTAAACCTAGCGATAAGATTCCACCGTTCGTACAACTCATCTCCTTTGCTGTTCCCACCATCTCCTCCTCCTACCCTCTGCCTGATGCCTGATGCCCTCACACTTTTTCTGACCATTCCTCCATAGGTAAAATAGCTTATTGATCCCAAAATAAACATCAATGGCATCAAACTAATTACTCCTCCACACAGCTGAGTAAATTACTGGCCATTTCTGTAACTCTTAAAATCGTAATGGATACTGAGCCTAGACACACTTCTAAAACTTTCCAAACATGATTTTCATTTCAGAGTATTACACAGAAAACTGCCATTTTTTTACAATCCAACAGAACAAGTGATTGTTAAAAGGACCAATGGACTGTTGAAATTATAGCTTCTAAAACTGAAGGAGGAATGCCTGCCCTCCCATCCTGAGCACAGATAAACTTCATGTTCTTATCTATAGGTGATGGTGGCTGTTCTATGAAAGGACACTATACAAGATCTGCCTCTTGTTTTGGCCCTTACCTCACAGATTTTCTAAAGATCCACAGAATAGCATGGAAAGGGGAAGTCTGAGACCTTATTTGAGACAGGGAGGCATGCATGCATAAGTCATGAAAATAGCTATGTTTGGGCTCCAAGAAAAAAGTGTCCAACCCTGGTCCAAGAGAGTCAATCTTCAGTTGAATGTCATAGGTCAATCAATGATTATTTGACCTACCAGAAATGTAGATGGTGCCATCCCTGACATCCCTGAAGATGTCTAATAAGGCAAGGTGTGAGCTAATAGATTTTTGGCTAACCCCTTTCCCCTGAAAATATTTTTATTATAATGTTCTCTGTCATCAGTGCTTTAGTGGGTTTTCATATGGGCAGATTTATTGCGAACATGTTCCCCAAACCCTTACAGTTCATCCTATCACTTTGATGTTTCTCGATTGAAATTTTAAATAACACTCCCTATTTTCCTTAACTCACAGGGTCCTTGGCTATATTCTCTTACAACTATATCAGTTTAGCTTCTCAATATCTGCTATGCATTGATTCAAATAGCTTCTTTTGTTATCACCCAGGACTATAGACTTGACTGGCCTGCGTACCCAAGAAACAATATCACAAGGCTATGCTAAACTTTATACCAGCTGCAGATATGAACCTGGAGTCCTTAGCAATGTTCTTTATACTCTGTGGTAGTTTGAATGAGAATGGTCATCATAGGCTCATATGTTTAAAGTCATGAAGTCCTCAGTTGGTAAACTTGATTGAGAAGAATTAGATGTTGTGGCCTTGTTGGAAGAGGTGTGTCACTGGGGCCTGGATTGACATTTCATTCCCAGTGTGCTCTCTACCTGCTGCTTGTGGATCAGGATGTGAGCTCTCAGATGTTCCTGTTATCATTCCCTTGTTCCACCATCATTTACTCAAATCCTTTAAAACCATGAGCCTAATCAAGTGATTCCTTGTATAAGTTTCCCTGGTCATGCTGTCTCATCACAGCAACAGAAAAGAAACGACAACATTCTTCAGATAGAATTTTTGTGAAAATTATAAGCACTAGGACACCACATATAAACTTTTAAGATAGCCCGTGATAGCACACATCCTCATAATAAAAGCATAGCTAAAAGAGAAGTAATAGTATGGGATCTATGTGAGAAAATTAGGGTTTGGGAGAGGACTAGATACCATAAAATTTAATTACTCTTATTGCATGGAGACCCATGACAATGCTCTATGAAGTGGGCTATATGTGGTTTAGACACCTTCCCTCCTTTTAGGATGGGATTTGGACCTATGCAGGCTCTAGCTAGAAGCTGAGTGTGGGAACGTGGCTAGTCATATTATAGAAGGGAAGTTATCACTGGGATGCAACCCAGAATGTTGCCCATCTAAACCTAACCCCAAATAAGCACTTGTGTGTATTGACATGATTACCTGATCTCTATGTTATTTTATCAGGAAATATTCGAATAATGTATAAAGAGTCTGGATGTTTATCTCATACTACCTATCTTAACTGATATTTACAACAATACATTAACTATACTCAGTGAGAAATAGGTCTCTGTGATTCTTAAAATACCAGGATCTGCCTGGGTTCTAGTCCATTTTAAAGAGTTTTGGCACAAGACTCCAATTATAGCTTTCACACATGAAATAATAAATCACCTATAGAGATACACCCAAAGGTTTATATTATATATAATTGCTAGAAGTGTAATCTTAGATGGTATTACTATTACAGGTGAAAAACAGCTTCTTTTTTTTTTGTACAAGAATTTTAAAAGAACTTTCCTGAAAATTGACAAACCCTAAATTCCCATCAATCAAAAGATTCTCAGTGAACTACAACTACTAAACGACTCTATTATGTGATTTGCATAACAAGTATAGGCCATGCATTTGTCACAACATCCAAGATGCCACTTTAATGTAATCCAATATTGTGTTACCCAAGTTCCATACAGTGAATCAGAACATGAATGGTCTAAGATTAAAATTTATTAGTTAAAATTGTATCTGGTTCACAATACATGTACTAAAGTTACAGTTCTTGGTCTTGGCTTTGGCAACAAGTAAGGCCTCTGTGTGGGAAAAGGAACCACTATGGGAAAGATTGCCTGAAGGAATAGTGTCCCTTGGTATCTTTAAATATCGTAGAACTTTGGTATGGCTTGCTTGGTTTAATGATTCTGATATTGTTCATATGCTTCTTCCTTTGTGGAGTCTGTCAAGCAAGTTTGAAGCCATTAACTAGACAGGAAGAACTGGTTCCAAAATTAGACATGTTAACTTTCTTACAGAAACAAAATGGAGGAAATGTTGCCAAAACAGACCCATCTGAGAAAGAAACGCATTCTTCATCTAAGAGTTTGCTGACCCTAGGCATGCTAAAAACAAAGGGAAATGATCCGCACAACAGGCTTTCCAGCTCAAGGATACAGGAAGATGCTATTTTGCAAGATGTATGAGGGTGTTATGTCCCATATACTTTTCTATTCATATATTCTTCTCTCTTTTTTCCCTAGTGATCTATTAAGCCAAACATTCTATTCCTTGTAAACAGGGTTTAATGACTGTATAGTTAGTATCTTTACATGCAATTGCTCCTAATAAAAACTCAGCCCTGGAGACACTCTGGATTCTTACAGGGTTTTTTTGTTTGTTTGGTTGGTTTTTTGTTTGTTTGTTTGGTTTTTTTGGGTTTTTTTTGTTTTGGTTTTTTTTTGTTTTGTTTTTTTGTTTTTTTGCATGCTTTTTGGGATCCTCAGTCTCCCTCAGTGAAAATTCGTACTTCAGACTTTGAGTTTTATATCATGAGCTGAGATACACTATGTGAGACAAATTAAGCTGTTGATGGAGGAACATCCAGACCACTGTGGGTGACATCATTCCTTAGGCAGAGGGTCCTGAAATCTTTTGGGTAAAAGAATTCAGCTGAGCTCAAGCAAGCAAGAGAGTACATGGCATTCATTTCTCCCCTTTCTTGACTGTGGATGTGATGTGACTCCTTGTTTTTAAGTTCCCACCACCTTGAGTTCCCTGCTATCATGGATTGTAGCCTGAAACTACAAGCTAAGAGAAACCCTTTCTCCCTTTTATGTTATCTTTTTGTCAAGATACTTTAGCACAGCAGCAGAAATAAAACTAAAAAAACATCAATTATTTTATATAGAACATTTTCTAATTAATAAGAACAGTCTTGACAGCACTTAACATGTCTGTATATTTTGAAAATATTTTTAGAACATATTCACGATCTCACTGTAAACAGCTAAAATTCTTTTAAGTTGGGGAGAAGTCAGTTATAATTATGCCCATGAAGTTCGTGAATGAGTTCAACTGGAACCATGCAGGAAGTTAGAGAGAAACATGGAATTGGGAACAGGTCTTCCATCTGATGTTACAGTATTTATAAAGCTAACACACCTAAAGGAAAGTACAGATTTAATGAAAAAATAATATTAAATATAAAACTTCCACAGACTCTCTTAGAATCAGAGAAGGACACACTACAGTTGTTCATCCCACCTATTGGCTTTTACATGGCTATGGCCTAAATCAGTGCTTCTCAACCTTCCTAATTCTGCGACCCTTTAATACATTTCCTCATGTTGTTCTGACTCCAGCCATAAAACTCTTTTGTTGCTAGAACTTTCTAAGTTTGCTACTGTTAAGAATCACAAATGTTAATATTTGTATGATTTGTGCGTATGATTTCTGATATGTGACTCCTGTGAAGGGGTTTGTCTGACTTCTGTGAAAGATTTGTCCAGCCCTTGAGGGGGTCAAGACCCACAGGTTGAGAACGCATATATAAATGAACCTGTCTCCCATTTGCTCATGTATTGGAACAATTGGTCCCTAGCTAGTGATGGTGGTTTTAGAGGTTGTGAAGGCTCGGGGATGTGGCCCTTGTTGGCAGAAACAAGCTACTAAAGATGAACCGTTAATATGGTATTACCTTCCAACATACCTGTCTCAGCTCTCCACTTCCTCGTTGGCTGCCTCAGGGTGACTAGCTATTTCATACTCCCATCCATTTACACCAAACTTCCTGTCACTATGCCTTTCCCATCCCGATGAGCTGAAATTCCCTGAAAACTTGAGCCAGAATGAATTATGACTCCTTTAAGTTGCTTCTGTTACATATGTTTTTGCAGCAGTGAGAAAAGTGACTGATAGAAAACTCCTCTGCACCTTCAGAATCGCAGTTTACTCATATATTTAACAAGACAAGGTGTTCAGTTCTTTGTTAAACAGGAGACCATCAAGATGGCTGGTGGATAAAGATGCATGTTACCAATCTGAAGACCTGGGTTCAATCCCTGGGACCCACATGATGAAGGGAGAAAGCTGACTCCTACAAGTTATCCCTGACCTTCACACATGCATAGTGGCAAGCAGGTAGTACCACCACCCTCTATGCAGTTACGTAAATAAACATGATAAAATAATAATAAATAAATAATGTATGTGTTATCTAAAAGAGAAATTTCTTCTAACAAATGAAAAAAAATAAAGAATTGAAAATCACCTAATTTTCAGTGGCTTTTTAGTGACTGTGACTAGATCAGAGGGAGGAAATGGTTCCCAGTGAAACTGTCCCTCCAGGTCATTAAACAGATAAACATGCACGCTACAAACCCAGCAAGACTTGGAAAAGTGGAATCAATATCTAGAGTTGCTATATTATACTATGCCATGCCAAATGTCCATCTTTCAACATTATGAGACATGCAAAGAAAGAAGAAAATATAATCCATAAGCCTTAGGAGGAGGGCAAGTATATAGCTACCCTAGTCCCATCTGCCCCAATGTTTTCTTTCTGTTCCTCATGCAAAATCCAAAGAGGACTTTGACTGTTCTCTGATCTGCAATATGAAGGTTTGGTTCAGTAAGTGTAAGCTAGAGTTAAAGACCTGGAGATTATCAGACTCGGATAAAGGTAATGAATTGTTACCCCAAACGTTAAACAAAACTTGTTCTGAAGGCTGAAGACATGACTTAGTGGTTAAGAATGCTGGATACCCTTGCACAGGACTCTAGTGTGTTTTCCAGAGTCCATATCACCCAGGTCACAACAATCTGTAACTCAGGCTTCAGATAATCCAATGCTCTCTCCTGCCTTCTGTAGGTATCCACTAAATAAGCATATATCCCACCCCCAAACTCCCTCTACACATATACATGTAATTAAAAGTTTAATATAACACCCCACATACATGTAATTAAAATTTTAAATAAATTATGTTTTAAAAAGCTCTTAAACATGGTTCTAGAATTCATGAGATAGCTCAGTGGGCAAATGTAATTGCTGTCAAACCAGGTAACCTGAGTTTGATCCCCAAAACCCACATAACAGAAGGAAAGAACGAGCTTGTACAAGTAGTCCTCTGGCCTCTATATGAGTGGTTTGGCACATGCATATAAGTTAATTTAACAACATTTAAAAAATCTAGCATCACCCCTAAGCCTTCATATTAAATCTTTACCCTGATTGCACTGTAAATATACCCAGGAATAACAATCCTTTTGACTCACTGGCTGTCCTGAGATAATCTGTCATACATTACACAGATCTGCTAATAAGCACCTAGGAGTAATAACCCAGGGGCTTGGTGTTATTTCTTTGGAATACAAGCCAGTTTCAGCTCAGGATGGTTTTGGACACCCCCATGTGGGTATCTCCAGCTATCGCTTGGGGATAAGTTCAGCTGAAGATTTGACAGGATAAAACAAGAACTAGAAAGGTTCCAGATGTTAAAGTAGTTAGACAAAGATTTCAAAACAGCTGTTTCAGATACATTCAAGGAACCAGAGGAGCACTGACGGTAGAGGTATAAGCTTATAATCTCAATGCTGAAGAGGCTAAGGCAGAAGGATCACGAATTGAAGGTGAGTCTGAGCTATGTAATGAGGTCCAAGTCACCTTGAGTTACATAGTCTCAAAACCAAGACATGAATTGGAGAAAAATATGTTGGAAGAAGTAGAGGTGTATCTAATAATTCTGTTCCATCCAACAGAGTCCATCAATGAAGAGGAACTAACGAGGCCAGAAAGATGGCTCAGCAGTTAAGAATACTTGCTGCTCTTGCAGAGGGCCTGAGTTCAAGTCCTAGCACGCACACTGGTTGACTCACAGCTGATCTGGTCATGGCATTCACAGTCCAGAGCAGAGAGAAATGGAATGCACCCATGCTGCCTGCATGCTTGCTCTGCTGGATTTTCTCTCTTACATAGGTCAGGGCCCAGCCTAGAAGATGGTGGCTCCTACTTCCAAGGTAGGGTTTTCCTACCTCAATTAAAAATCAAGCATCCCCATGGCTCAACTTGACAATGAAAGTCCTTCAATTGAGGCTTTCTTCTGGGATGATTTTAGATTGTGGCAAACTGGCAATTAAAAACTAACCATAACATCTCCTGTATACTAGAATTCTGGGATTTGCAGATTAATATGGAACTAGGATTAAGAAATAACGAATATCTTGGAAGATTGAGTTTCTTTCAGAAATGCCAGAGACATTAGGTCAGATAAGACTGGTCCTGAGAGTTTTTTCAACATGGACAGAAATAGTACAGGGCACAGTTCTACTGACAGCCTTCTATTGAGATAGTTCTGAACATATTATCATGTTTTTATCTAAAAGTACAAGTTCATTTCCCCATAATATTGTCACAAACCATCATGGACTTTCAGAAAGATTAACAAGGACTTGGACAATGAGCAGATCATTTATATAAAGTGACAAAGACAAACATTAAGTCCCACAATGTATCTCTGTTGTTGATGAAAAGAACCTGGAATGAGATAAAGACTTGGGACTATAAAAGTTGATCATTGGATGAGAAATGCAGAAATATTAGAATAGGTGAAAACTTCATCTCAAGAAGGGTTGGGGAAACGGGCTCTGGCCACAAAGGCATTCTATGAGTTTCTTTTCATTTCACTGTGACAAACATCTGACCAAAATCAATCTAAAGAAGGAATGTTGCATTTTGGCTCATGGCGGGGAAGGCATGGTGTCAGGAGTGTGTGGCAGCTGCTTATGTTGAATTTGTATTCAGCAAGCAAAGATAGATGAATGTTGATGATCCGCTTGCTTTTTATATTTTTTAATTCAGTCTCAGACCTCAGCACATGAAATAGTTATCACTTTCATTCACAATGAGTGTTCCTACCTTATTTAGACCTCACAGACATAGCCAGATGTGTGTCTTCTAGTGATTCTAAATCTAGCCAAGTTGACCGCTACAATGCTTACTGCTAATTGTCAACTTGATGATACCTGGAGTCACCTGGGAATGGGTCTAAATCGAGTACTGTCTAGGTCAGGCTGGCCTGTGAGCATGTCTGTGAGGGGTTGTTTTGATTGCCGTTTTTGAGGTGAGAAGACCTGCCTCATGTGGGTGGCACTATTCCTTAGGCAGGGCATCCTGAGCTGTTTAAGAGTGAAGAAAGCAGCAGCATACAAGCTTGTTTTTGTTTTCTGTTGCTGATGGCTTCAAGTTTGTGCCATGACCTTCTGAAAACTATCAACTATAACCCAGAATTAAACTATTCCAATTACCTTTCTACCATAAGTTATTTTATGTGTGGAGGGGGGCTATTTTTATCATAGTAACAGGAGCAAACCAAGACAACATGATTTGTCATCATACTTATCTACAGATAAAGGTTCACAAGTGTCTTATGGAACAACTAATGACTCTTCACAGTGAAGATATGTTAATCACTGCTGACCCATTATATGACATTTTGAGTCTTTGACCCAATGAAGTATAATCCATCACCTTCTAGAAAAGTTTCCACTCATACCGGATTCAAAAACAAAACCATCTGAGATAAGATACTATGCATGGTTTGTAATTAGAATCATCCTTCATTGATAATAAATAATGTCTTCCAGTGTGACATCCATGATGGGCCATCTACTCTTCATATTCCAGCTATTTCTTCCCCCTAGGGAAATAAATATTGTAATCCCAAATTTAGCATACTTGTGATATTTCTTGCTATTCCAATTACCTGGTGTCCAAAAAAACACTGAATTTTCATCACTGGGAATAAAAAAGTACCAGCCTCACTGATCTATTAGGGAAAGGATAGGTCGCCCCAAATCAAACAGCAATATATTGCTGCTGTTGCTCACAGAACGAATTGCTACTCTGGAGAATACTCCTTTCCTAAATGGCTATAAAGGCCCCACGCTCCAGAAAAGTCAGAAGAAAAATTACCTCCCAGCTTGTGCATTTATTTTTATGGCTGTCGCTGATCATTCCCTCCCACTCCTGCCTACAACATACCCCAGAGCCTGTCAATTCCCAGACCTAATCCTACACCAGTTTTCAAAATCCCCACCGAGTCAGCTTACTGAAATGAGATGATCTGACCGGTTTCTTTGCCAGACTTCCAAGTCAAGTGTTATAAAGTGAACTGAGTCTCTCTGTCTTTATAAGTGCATTGTGAACTTTATAGTTTAATATTAAACTTGCATCATAAAAAATGGCTCATAAATGGCTAATAAAAATCCAGTTTACAGCTTATAAAGTGCATCAGGACTTTGCACGGGTTTGCTTAAGGAGATTTATGTGCTGGCTCTTTTGTCTCCTGCTTCAAGACTGTTTTCCCATTCCAAAACACAAAAATCATTAAAAGTAGCTGTTGAGAAAGAAGACCTGGTTGAACTCTGTGTGGTACCACTTTTGAAGTCTACTGGAAATTCAGGCATGACATACCACTATTCACTAATGTAACAGGAAATGCCTGGGTTCCAGAGCTAGTATCATAGTCCATGATGCACGGCAATTCAGGCGCCTTCGGGGGCTCAGCTACATTAGCAGAGACCTTCAGACCAACTAAGTTCAGCACAGTTGTTAGAATGAAATCATTGGAGTCCTGGGATATATAGCTTAGTTGGCCTCATGCTTGCCTTATGTCTTAGATTTCTCTCTATTGCTGAAATAAACGCCCTGACCAACAGCATATTGAAAGAGAAGGAAAGTTTCTTTCATCTTAAAGGTGACACTCCATCCTCCAGGGAAGTTAGGGCAGGAACTTGAAGCAGAAACCATGGATAGGTGCTGTTTACTGACTTTCTCAGTTATCTTTCCTATGCAGCTCACATTCACCTGCCTAGGGATGGTACCGCACACATTTGACTGGATCCCCCTATATTAAATAGAAATAAGAAAGTGCCTTACAGACATGGCTCCAGTCCAAACTGATCTGGGCAAGTCTTCAATTGAGTCTCCTTCTTCCCAGGTGACTCTAGGTTCATGTCAAATTGACAACTGAAGATAACCATGGCACTTTGCCAGAACGAGGGTCTGAATTCAATGCCCTGCACACACATAAAAGCCAAACATGGTGGTCTATGCCTATAATTCCATCAATAAGGAGTTGAAGATGGGAGGATTCCTTGGTCAGCCTGCCTAGCCAAATATGTGAGCTCAAGTCCAATAAGAGACCTTTTCTCAAAAACAAGGTGGGTAGCGTTTGAAGAACAGCTGAGGTTCTCCTCAAACATCTCTCCCACCCTCAAATAAATCACGTGTTAGCCTCAGTTGGTGAGCAAGAAGAGCCTTCCAAAAACTGGAGAAGTGTCAAGATGCCAAGCCTTACGCCGCAGATTCATCAGGCTCCCTTCAAAGCACAAGGTGTCCCCTCTAATGAGTTCCAGGAGATGACCTGACGCCCCTCCTCCCTCTCACCATCTCCTCTGCCTAATGCATTCATGATCTATGTGACTGCAGTGTGTTCGCCCCCCCCCCCCCATCTTATTTCATATTTTATTGCCCATTGCGCTGCTTTACCCAGGTTTATATACTTCATTATGGTCTCTCCTGTCACCTCCATTATTTCATGTTTGATTTTTTTTTCTCTTAAGCTCACTGGATGGCAGCTGCCTTGCCTCGCCCTCTCCCTACTGCCCCCAATCCCCGCCTCCTACATCCATCTGCAATGTCTTCTGCAGTAAGTTGAGTACAACTCTTGACACATTGCCAAGGAGGCATCATGACCTGGATGCAGACTCTGGAAAGTGCAGCCACTGCCTGTCTTGAGAACATAGAGAGCTATGTGGTAGTTTAGGTACCTATGAACCTTGAGACATGTAGTTATCTAGTCTGTATGTGGGGTGATGGATATGTTTACATGTGTACACATGTGTGTTCGGAAGCACATGTGTGTAGAGGCCAGAAGTCAACATTGGATATCAGCCTCTATTATTCTCCCTCCAATCCATTTTGAAGATTTTATTTTTATGTCTATTATTGTATGAGATATGTGTACATATGTGCAGGGGAAGCAGAGGAAGGCATTGGAGGTTCTGTAGCTGGAGATAAAGGTGGTTTTAAACCACCCTATGTGGGTGGTGGGATCTGAATTAAAGTCTTCCACAAGAGCAGGAAATGTCCTTAACCACTAAGTCATCCCTCCAGTGTTTCCACCTTTTTTTTTTTTTTGAGATAGGATCAATCACTGAACCACTGAACCTATAGCTCACCAATTCATCTAAGCTGGCTGACCATAGATCACCCTCCTCTCTCCACCTGCCAACCCTGCTGGCATGAGCCATCCTGCCTGGCTGCTTTCACATGGGTGGTAGGGATTGAACTTGGGTCCTCATCTCTGTGTGATGAGCATGTTATTGACTTAACTGTCTCTCCAGTTTCTTGGTTAGCCTTTAAGTGGGTCACATGGAAATAGAGAACAGATGGATGGAACTGATCTCCAAAGAGGTTATATACAAAGTGAATTTTAAAACCCCAGTATCCCACTTCCCACCTAAGATGACCACAGGGGCTGAATGAGACTACACCATTCAGAATGCTTTGAGTAGTATAATACCCTCACAAACCATACAAGATTGTATTAATCATGACAGGGTGACTTTATCAACTTCCTTGACAACATATTATCATTTATATCTTAGAATAAATCAAGAATTATGATCCTTCTCCTGCACTTTTCTTTTTAAGGGAACATCCTCGTGTTTTATTGAGAAAGACATTTAATCATCCCTATCAACAGAAGTACATATAAAGCTAAGAGCTGGAGGGGGACTATCTAAGTTTACAGAGTCCAGATTCTGCCTTGACTCAGCTTTGTCAGACCAGTGGAGAAGCTATGACACAAGAAATAACACACAGTGGGAGGGGAGAATTGCATGGGACTCTGCTTGCAAAGGACAAGACTAAATCTGCATACATATTTATGAAGAAAGAGTTTTTCATAATCCTAAGGTAGCATCAAATGGGTTTTAATCTTAGGGAATTGGAATATAGGAGAGATCTATCTTTGGGGCTCATACAAACTAGACAAGTTGGTTTACTTGTGAACAATGTCCACAGGCCTTCATTGGGAGAGTCCAGGCAAGGGTTCTACCATTGAGCCCACCACCCATGATCCTCATTGGAGGATTCTGGACTCTAGTGCTAAGCAATGTCCCCCACCCTATTCTGGGGTGTGCTAAGCAAGTACTTTACCACTGAGCCATGCCTCCAGGCTCTCACTGTGGAGTTCTAGTCAATAGTTCTGAAACTGAGATGCCCCACTCACTGGAGATTCTAGATAAGCATTCTAGTGCTGAGCCTCACCCAAGCCCCTCAGGGAAGGGGTCCTAAGCAACAGTCTCACCACAGAGCTCCAACCCACCCCAAGTCCTCTTAGTACTTTTTATTTTGAGACAGGATTGCATTAAGTATCCCAGAACTCACTCTACACAAAAGGCAGGTCTCAAACTTCCAATTCTCCTGCTTCGGTGCTGAGCATCTGGGACTGTAGGTATGTGTCACCATCTCTGACAGAGGGGTTTCTCTTTAGTGAAGTAATTCAACTCTGACCACAGCTGTCTTTGCTTGCCATGAAGCAAAAGGAAAGAGAACCTCCTATGTTTATACTTCAAGATTTTGAAGAAAGCCACATCTCATAAACTAGAGTAAAGAATATCATAAGATGTAGCTTACTCTCTACATCTGTCTTAGTCCTCTTGCATCTGCAGAGCTTCATCTCCCATGACAAATGACACTATAGCTCACACAAAAAATATGATCAGCCAGGCATGGTGGCGCACGCCTTTAATCCCAGCACTCGGGAGGCAGAGGCAGGTGGATTTCTGAGTTCCAGGCCAGGCTGGTCTACAGAGTGAGTTCTAGGACAGCCAGGGCTACACAGAGAAACCCTGTTTCGAAAACCAAAAAAAAAAAAAAAAAAAAAAAAAGATGAGCTAAGGTTTAACAACTCTAAGTCACTACAGACTCAATGGTCTACATTTCCAACTGCCATTGTCAATATGACAGGCAATGAATTTGACATGACAGGGGAAGGTGGCATTGGAGAGCCCCTAGGACTCCTGGCTTCAGTCAGCAAGGAGTCAATATATCACTGAAGAACATCACTGACACAATGAAAAAAAAAACATGAGAGGGAATAAGTCAAGCCTGAATTTGGTGAATGCAGATTTGAAATGCTGATGGAATTGAGAACCAGAATGTCCAACCTGACTGATTGTTCAGAAACTTCAGCTCATGGCTTATCTGTCTGTAGCAGCACAAGAATGATATGCTTACACCATTTGTGCTGCCACCATCTTATTAGAATCTTCTCCCCATCAAGGGGGATGGGGAGATGCAGGGAGGGCTAGAGAGGACAGGATTATAAACAGCCTCACCTAGAAGGAAGAATGGTGGAAATTCAAATGAGCTGTCAAATTTTCTATCACCTTTTTTCACCAGGCAATTTCAACTCTTGGTGTTTATTCTAGGGAAATACACTGCCTGAGTGAAGTGCCAGCATTGTTGAAGCAGGAAAGTTGGGGAGTGGGGGGAACTGACTGCCAAGTCCATCAGAAGAAAACTGGTTGAACACACTTTATTATAGCTATACCATGGAATCTTCCTGAAGCCATCAAAAGAGAATGGTGTGTTTCTTTACGTACTGTCACAGAGAGACTATTGGAATCTATTATTAAGGAGAAAAAAAATGAGCGGGTTGTGGGAATATCTCTATGATATCAAGTGCGCATAAAATGTAGAAGCAGAAAATGCTACACATCTGCACAATTATGTTTTCATTCACTCATTCCTTCAGTCAGTGAACAAGTAAATACCGAGTGCCTGTGGTGTGCTGAGCAACATCTGGGTGACAAAAAATTTACAACAAATGGAAATCTTTGCCCTCCCAGAAGAGATAGACATGGATCTGATAAACAAGGATAATATGCCACCTTTCCTAACGATTCTTAGAAATGGACAAAAATATGTCAGGATTAGAAGAAAAGGGGCAGGGAAGTCCTGTGCAAGGGACATTGACACCTTGATTGCTTTGGTCAAAGAAAGCAAACCCCTGAAGCTGAGGCAAGGGTCACATTAACACATATGCAAAGAACATCTCAGGCAAGGGACAGCCAATGGCAAAAGGCCCAGAGCCTTGAATGGGGCCGTAGTAGGAAATAGGATAACAGAAGTAGTAGTAGACACCACATCTACTAGTGCACTGATTCATTTGATAGCCGGTTTGCTTAGATCTAGGACTGCCTAGGAGATCATGGAAATGCACCCCTGAGTGTGAACATGAGGGCATTCCTTAAATGATTATGTCGTAAGAACATCCCCAGGTAAACAAAGCTCTGAAATTATCAAACTGGGATTTTACCCAGATTCCTGCCCCACTTTTTGAGCTGCACAAATCCTTATGTTTCTATGCAAGAGGTTCAGGATCCTCTGAGGAAATGATACTGTATATATATATATATATATATATATATATATATATATATATAAATAAGATGAAGTCTCTGTCAAGAGTGAAGATGTGGATAGAACCTTTACTCCACATTGAGTTGGAAGATACCCCGAGTTGAGTGGGTTGGAAGACTTATTCACATGCTGGTATGCCTGCTAAGAGAGCAGTGAAATTCTTAAGATACAGCATAGTTGTATGGCCCATGGGCTCTCAGTTTATGGTCAGTATAGAATTTTCCACCATTAGTAGAGCCATGGTGGCTGTAGAGATGGCTCTGTCAGTAAAATGCTTGTGCAAGTGCAAGAGCCTGAGCTGATCTCCAGCACCCACATAACAGATGGGCATGACAGTGTGTGTGCCTATAATCCCAGCACTGGTAAGGTGGAAACACACAGATTACTTAGGTCCATTGGCCAACTAGTCTAGCATAATTGGCAAATAGCCGGCTTAGTGAGGGGTCATGTGATAGACAGCTCTAATTTTCAATTTGGAAAAGCTTAGGATAATCAATTTCAGAATGAGAGGCTGTGTACATTGGGTTGGTCTATATATGGTATGCCAATGATGATTAGCTTAAATTAATTGATATGGGAAGCCCCAGTCCACTCTGAGCAGCACCATTCCCTAGGCAGAGAGTCCTAAACTGAGTGAAGAAATACAGTTGAGATCAAGCAAATAAGCAAGTTAGTGTGTATGCAGTTGTTTTCCTCTGCTCTCAACAGAAGATGTGATGTGACTAGATGTTTTAAGTTCCTGCCTTGACTTCCCCACAATGATAGGCTGTTACTTGCAATTTTAAGATGAAATAAACTGCTTCCTCTCATGGATTGTTTCTGTTGTTGTTGTTAGGGTATTTTATCACAGCAACAGAAATGAAACTAGACCAGACTCTATCACAAAACGATAATTAAACTGCAGAGTACTTGAGGAATGTATCCAATGTGTAAAACAATAGAAGCAAGAGAATAGGCACATATATGTATGCACCTGCACACACACACACACACACACACACACACACACAAAGAAGGACAAGGTGAAGCATAATTTAGAAAAATGACAAAAGCACAGGGGTGTAATGATGAGCAACATGAAGAAGACGAGCACCTGAACCCAATGGACATTGGAGGTGATGATTAGTTCCCTGTCAACTTGACCAAGCTAGAGTCATCTGCAATAAAGAACCCTCAGTTGAGAAAATGCCTCTAGCAGATTGCCTACAGCCACGTTTGTGGGGCATTTTCTTGATCAATGATTGAGATGGGAAGGCCCAGACCACTATAGGTATTGTTACTCCTGAGTAGGTGGCCCTGGGTTGTGTATAAAAGCACTAAGTATCCGATATTAGTGTTGTTACCAACTCCACCAAGTCGGGGCTTAACATCAATATTACCTTAGGATCCAGACACAGGATATGAATAGCCTGTATCCTTGTACATCTGAGATAGTGTCCTTAGATGCATTCTCACAATGCAATGAAATGTCCATCAAAACCTATCAAAGAACATAGTGCAGAGAAAAATTAGAGGATTGACTTAGGCTGGAGCATGAGCTTGTGTCTCCCATGAAGAGGCCATTTTCATTGGCTGTTTAACTATACTATCTTCTTCTCAAAACATAAAAGTATCATATTTGTATAACTATCATTATCTATTGAGGCAATGTCTCACATATCCCATTTGGAGTTGAACTATCAATGCAGCTGAGATTAACCTTCAATTCCTGATCCTCCCTCCTCTACCTTCCAGGTGCTCAATTTACAGGCATGTACCCACCATGCCGAGTTTATGCAATGCTGGGGATACAACCCAGGAAAGTGTTTATTCTAGCTCGTTGTCATGTCATGTCATAAAGATTGGGAAGCTGGCTGATTGCAATTTCATCCACACCAGAAAGAAACATGACAGGGAGTGGGGTAAAGCTATAAACCCTCAAAGCTTACCAAAAGTGACAAAGCTTCTCCAGCAAGAATGCACCTCCTTAAGGTTCCATAGCCTCCCCAAAACAGCACAACCAACTGGGGACCAAGTCTTCATCAAATACATGAGCCCACATCAGTTCTCGTTCAAATCCCCACAGTGTCACAGTTCACAAAATGATGTTTTATTCAATAGTGGAGCTGAAATAAAATGGAGATCTCATGGTATTCTCAATGATGGGGCTGAGGAGATGGTAAAGCGTTTGATGAGCAAGCATGAAGTTTTGAGTTCAGTGCTCTAGAACCCCAGAGCATGAAACCTTCCATTGAGGTGTCCTTGTAGCCCTAGTATTGGAGAAGCAAAGAAAGACTCTGGTTCAGCCTCTGCAAGAGCAGCAGGTGCTCTTAACCATCTTTCTAGCCTGTGAAACATATTCATTTTAGCATCAGATTCCAGCAAATTAAGAGTCACATCTACCCCCTGGAGTTGCTGAGCCCCAGGATCCTCAACTCTTCTTTCCTCATCCAACCCTGCCCCCCAAACTGATTTGTTTTTTTTTTTTTTTTTTTTTTTTTTGTCCTTTGAAGTAAAACAGATCCTGACGCCGCCGCGGCCGCCTTCTTCTTCTTCTTCTTCTTCTTCTTCTTCTTCTTCTTCTTCTTCTTCTTCTTCTTCTTCTTCTTCTTCTTCTTCTTCTTCTTCTTCTTCTTCTTCTTCTTCTTCCTCTTCCTCTTCCTCTCCCTCTCCCTCTTCCCCTCCTCCCTCTCCCTCTCCCCCTCCCCCCTCCTCCTCCTCCTCCTTCTTCTCCTCCTCCTCCTTCTTCCTCTTCTTATTTTTCTTATTCTTCCTCTTCTTTCCCCCTTTCTCTCTCACAGGCACACACACAAATGCATAATCAATAATCATTTTAAAAGAAAATGGCATCCAATATATGTTTAAATAGTCAGTAAATGTTCTGTAGAACTAAATGTCATTCTCTAAGAATAGGGAGGTCCCTTTTCTATCTGAAATGTTGTACTGATGATTTCAGTGCAACAACAGTCTTAATAGCAGACAACCCCCCACCCCACCCCCTTGCATCAGGACCAGGACTAGGAATAGGGAACATCCCAGTATAGTTCAACCGTTGCACAGTAGTTGCCTCCAAATTGAATAATTCTTCCTAGAGGGAAAAAGGTGACTCATGAGACTCTAGAAAAGAACAAAATTCACCTACCTGAGCAATCTGAAACTTTCAAGATTCCTAAAAAGCTATAGGACCTGTAACAGCTGAAGTGGGTGGAGACTCTAGCCAGCCAAGCTATTGAGAGGAGATTCTTGGACCTGTCTGCCTGCAAGTCCTTCAGAGGGCTCCAGACATGCAGCTTTCAGGGGGTCACCTCCCATGTTGTCATGGGCCTTTTGGTGGTGTTTCTGCTTTTGAGTAACCACTGCTTCCTTCTGTAAGTAACCCATCACACCCAGACTCCTCTTCAGAAGGCCAGTAATAATGCACTGATTCACCAAGTTAGATTTTGGTGTAACCGTTACTCTGGTCTATCATGTGTTCCCTATCTGTCATCTACCTAGGAAAAGCCTTTCACCCAACACTAGCTCAGCATCTGGTCTGTGACAGCAGCATTTCCCCTGTCTCCTTGCAGCCTCTTCTTTTCCTCTACTATTGATGTCTCTTAAATATTCTTGGCTCAGTACTTCCATCCCCAGAGTCACCTTAGGTCCTGGGAACATGAGGCATCAGTATAACTTATACTTGGAATCCTGTATTGTTTTTTTCTGGTACTCTAGCTTCAGTTATTTCTGAGGAGTCATTCATCCTCTGAAGCCTGAACCCCACAAAATCCTTTGACTGAATCCTCAGTAGACTTGACTCATTGAAAACCTATTAAGCTTCAGAGGGCTTGGAGCTGTATCTTCATGTTGCTTTAGTTTATGCACACACACAAAAAAAACCCGAGGATCAATACTTCTAAACTCTATAATATGAATGCAACCATGTAATGCCTGTGTTGTTTCTTTTACTACAATGCCTTCCAGGTCTGTCTGTCTGAGTTGTCACAAGATACAGGAGGTCACACTTGGTATAGGTAAATACACCCATTTGGTGCATGAGTAGCATCCCATTGTGTGTATGTGTGCATGTGTGCCCATGTGTCTACACATTTTCTTTCTAATGTTGGCTCCATACCTTGTCTCTTGTCAATCATGCTGAAATAAAAATGGAAGTATGTATGTATGTATGTATGTAGGTAGGTAGGTAGGTACATGTCTATGGGCATGCACATGCCAAGGCACACATTTGGAAATCAGAAGACAGCTGGTGGAGTTGGTTCTCTCCTTCCCCCTTTACATGGGTTCTGTGGATCAAATTGAACTCTGATCAATGCAGCAAGTGCTGTTACCCACTAAGTCATTGCACTGGCCTCTGAGATACTGATTTCATATCCTTTGTATATATACACACAGTAGTAATGAACAGGAGAGAGAGTAGTGGAGAAACATGGGCAAGGGGACAGACTAGGGAATGTGTGTGATGGTGCAGTTAGGAGGCCTTTGTCCTGATGTTCCATTGCACATTAGTGTGGAAAGAATTATTAATGAGCCATTACAGACTTACAGTAGTTAGAAGACATGACTTTGAGTGTTCATTCCACAAAGAGATGATAAATGTTTAAGGTGATGGATAGACTACTTACATCACATTGTACCCTATAAATGTATTCAATTATGTGTCAGTTTATACAACATGCAGTTAAGTGTCAATCAAGGAAAAGGAGTCAAGCATACTGCTGCTTCCCTGTGATCACAGAACTCAGGAGGTTGAGAAATGAGTATCTGAAGTCCAACAGCATTCATGGCTATATATCAGGTTTGAAGCCAGCCTGGGCTACATCAGACCCTACCTCAGGAAATCAATATATAAATTAATTAACTAATTAAAAATTAGAGACTATACTATGACAGCATGCTAACTTGTTTCATGAATTAATCTTAAAATGTCAGTAATTGAAAGTGATTTGATTATTATATTATATATGTATCATATATGCTCGTCAATTTACATACTACATTGTACCCCATGATGCACACAATTAAATGCTAATATATAATCATTATGTACAATTGTCAATCAAAACTAAAAATGTAAAGGGTCAGAGAGATGGCTCAATCAGTACACTTGCTTGTCTTGCAAATACATGGTCCTGAATTCAACCATAGAACCCAAAGGAAACCAGCCCAGCACTGGAGATGCAGAGACAGGAGAATTTCTGGAGTTGCCTGCTCAGTCTCCCTTTGTCTAGTGGGGATCTCCAGGCCACTGAAAAACTGTCTCAAATAAAACCAGTTGAGGGCACTCAAGAAATGACAACCAAGGTTATTCTTTGCCCATGAACATACACACACGCAAAGGAATATGAACGAATGAATGAATGAGTAAATATTCAACACTGGAGGCTGGTCGTGTAGCACTGTAGTATAGCATTTGACAGGATGTGTAAGACTCCAGGTCTGATCCCTATCACTGAAGACAGAAAAACACTTTAAAATTGAAGACCATGATACATCATGGTCATTTAGTTTAAAGATCAAGTTTCTAAAATTACAGCTCAGCTGTGGCTGCTTGAAACAGGTCTTCACCAAACTGAACCTGTCAGTCAATCATGGTTCAAGGAAGGGCTCCTGGGAGCCCTACCTCTCCCTGCTGAACTATAGGCTGCTGATGGGTTGTGGCAGGAGGGGTAGTCATTGCCTTCAGCTATGTACTCACTGGAGGAGGCCACCAGGCTCCAATGGACAGTTGCAAACTCATGGTCATACAGGTGATCCTATACAGTGGATTTCAAAGAGAAAAATTAAACTGGTCAGAATGCAGCAGGGTGCTCAGCTGTACATGGGGCATTTACATCACACACCCTCCCGGTGAGGTCCAGGGAACTTAAGGGAAATGGAGGCAGAAAGGTTGAAAGAGTCAGAATTCAGGGAGGATTGAGGCGAGACACTATCTCCTCAAAATGACAGGCACTGTATTCATGAACTCATAGCAGTTATGGTTACCTAACAAGAGAACCTGACCACCAGAGTCACACTGAGGCCAAACGGCGAAACTCACTGGCTGTCCACAAGAGGACAGAAAGTTGCACTGACCAAAAGGAGTTTGGAGTTTTATAGGGTGCTTTTAGTTGGTCAGGAGAGTAGCGGGAGGGCATTAAGGGAAAAGGAATTCCTGTGGGCACGGGGGACTTCGGTAAGCAAACATTTATGGAGGTGGTGGGGAGTGGAAGAAGAGACAGGGGTATGGGTGGGGTTCTGACCATTAAGATAGCAAGAGGCTGAGGTCAAGCTTTTCTGTTGAGACAAGGAGACAGTAGACTTATGAAGTGTAAAGAACGTTCCGTTTCCATTTTTGTGAAGGGGCTGGGTCCCACACAGGTCATCTATCTTGAGCCAAAGACCTGATCCATTCTAACAGTTCCCTGAGGAAGATGGACACAGGATCAAGGCAGTCAACATTCCATCACGGATGGGGGAGGGAGCCACAGAGCTCTACCCCTAGCTGAGGAACCACAATGGCTTCTGAGAGAGGGAGAGAAGGAAAGGGACGACAGGAGGAGGAGAGGGAGAGAACATGTTGCAGTGGCCAGTCCCACACCAGTGAGCATACAGGAAGCACGATTTGGACTCAGCTGGGGGTGGGAGAAAAAGAGGGAATTTGAAGCATGAAGTTGGGACGTGGTCATGCGCAGTGGAGCTCGAGGAGAAACTGGAGGAGGGAAGTGAGGGTGGATATGATTGAAATACATTGTATGAAATTCTCAAAGAATAAAATAATTATGTCATTTTTCTTCAAAGGATATGAATGTGGGAGAGGGACTTGAAGAGTGGAGGGCGGATAATGGCAGTGGGAGAGAGATTCGACGGAATGGGGGCTACAGAAATCAGGATGTGCGTTGTATAAGCATGAAATTGCCAAAGAACCAATTCAATAAAAGTTTCACAAAATGCAGCCCAGGACTAAAACAGCAGTAACTAAAGGTGCCAACGGAGGGGGAAGAGAAGGAAACCGGGTGAACTCGAACTCTATGGATGAGCCCCGAGAAAGAGCACCCCTTTAGAAAGCTACCCTGCTGCCCTCTAGTATCAAAGGAAGGAGCCAAGATGAGTTAAATTTACTGAAACTTGAGATTGCTCATTTCATAGAAAAAGAGTTGATAAAGTTAATTTAATCTGCACTTTTGATTTTCAAGCAATAATCATGAGTCCTTTGGCTAAAAGGCCAGGCTTTAGTGGAGGAAACTTTATTATCACCAAGTGGGGTATTCCCTATACATTCTCACTTAGATTCTGTAGCCGAACTCAAGACAGCTGGCAAGTCAAGAAAAAAAAATTGAACTTGATCTTTAACAAATATAGACATAAATGTGGGGAACATAAAAATTTCTCTTTGGAATGAGCTTTAATGGGCTGAGGTGGCTTTCAGGAACATTTTCTAATGAGCCTTTGGACACAAAGTGATTCCAATTTGTGATGCATTTGAGGCAAAACGGCGAGGAGAAATTACTTTCGCTTCCCCCCACACACACACACACACATCCCACTGAGCTGTGAAGGAGTGACAAGCTTCACACTTCACTGTGGGCAGCACTCCCCTGGCTCAGTGCCCTCCCTTGTAGGAGCTGGCATCAGTAAAAAAAACAAATCCAGTAGAAACTTGTGACACCCCAACAAGTTCCAGACAGCCCCCAGGTAATGGAGAGCCTGTATGTACCAGGTACTGTATATTGGACAGCTAAGCACTGTCTGAGGAAGGAGAAAAAAGCTGCTGGATGGTAGTACACATTGCAGGTGGTAATCCCAGTTTAGGGAGGTAGATACAGGCAGAGCACAGGTCCTCATTGGCTAGCCAGCCAAGCCTGATCAGTAAGATCTAGTCCAATGAGACACCTTGTCTAAATAAATAAATAAACAAATAAATAAATAGGACTGGAGAGATGACTCAGCACACAATCATGAGGACTGGGGTTTTGCATCTGGCACCCATGTAAGAAACGGTCATTCCACAAATGCCCGTATCTCCAGTTCCAAGGGATCCAACACATTCCTCTAACCTCTGTGCCCATATAGACATAGAGATGGAGATGAAGAGGGAGAAGGAAAGGGAGAAGGAGGGGGAGGGAAATGGAGAGGCATAGGCATAAATATATGAGGGTGTATACACCCACATATACGCAACATACACTCACACAGAAATAAACAAAACAAATCTTTTTAAAGTATATCTTTAAAAAAAATACAGTGAGCAGTGTCCTGAATAATGACACCGAGCTTGACCTCTGTTTTCCATTTTCATAAGTGCTTGCATGCACATACTCATATGCACGCACGCACACACACACACACACACACACACACACACAGAGAGAGAGAGAGAGAGAGAGAGAGAGAGAGAGAGAGATTTGTTGTGTCTCACGGTTTCAGAGCACTCAGTCCATAGATGCTTGTGTGAATTTCTTATGCATCTGTGGGGAGGAAGAACATCATGCTGGAGAAAGGGTGGGTGGGTTAAGTTGTTCAGTTCATGGCAGCTGGAAGGAGAAGAAAGAGGAGACAAGGAGAGACAGAGAAGGAGAGAGGGGGGAGAAGGAGAAGAGGGAAAGTGGGAAACATAGGATGTCTGTCACCTTGATTTATCAGCACACATGGCACATGCAGCTTGAAAGATCATACTGTAACTTCCTTGCAAGACAGACTAGACTGCAGCCCAGACTCTGAGGGTAAGCATGCCTGGGACCACACCTTACCAGGGGGGGACCAGGATCCCTAACCTCTGTGCGCCTCTTGCCTTTTGTTTAAACCCCAGAGATGAACATAAAGAACCTCTTTAATTTGCTCCTCTTCCTAATGTGACCACCTTGAATAGACCCTTTTTCTCTGATGATGATGATGATGATGATGATGATGATCTTGTCTGTTCAATTGGATCACTGAGCATGGGTATCCAAACCTAGCTTATTAGGGCTGTCAGAGTCTAGGCTTGGACCATAATAAGTCCAGCCACTATGTGAACATCAGCCAGGAAGGGGTTTCAAGTGTTTTCAGTGAGACCATGAATAGTAATTGTTATACCTTAATTAAAAGCAAAATAAAGAGGCTGGATGGTTCAGTGGTTGAGAGCATTTACTGCTCTTGCAGAGGGCCCAGGTGTTGTTCCCAGCACTTGAGTCAGACAGATCACAACAGCCTGTAACAGCCTGTAGCTCCAGGTCCATAAACCTTCTGGTTTCCTAAGACACCTGCAAGCACAGTACACATTCAGACAGTCAGGCACACACACACACACACACACACACACACACACACACACACACACGCATGCACACGCACACACACACACGCACACGCACACGAAAATCACTACATTCATTTTAAAAGAACACATTTAGCATTCATAAAGCTCTGGGTTTCATCCCAGCAGGACTTACATACACACATACACATCTGCACAAACACATGTGCACATAGACAAATGTACACACACATATGTGCACACTCATATGCATGAATGCATTGAGTGCACCCACAAATAAGATGGTTAGTTGAAAAGATGTTTCCCGGGTAGGTTTTGGGTTTTCCTTGTGCCTCAGCAGCTGGCATATGAAGATGTGTGCTTTCTGTTTCTGACTTGTTCCTGTACCCAGTTGGCACTAGCAACTTAAAATTTACCTCTTTCCTGGACTCGGTGCCAAGTTACCCTGTGCAAAGCAAACTCTAAGCTAGGCTCGTCTATGCTGTGCCAAAATTGAGCAAGTTTCAGCACAGAATAGAGTGGCTTTGGAATTTCAGGCTAATTCCAAGTCACTTTCTGTTTCCTCTCCAGTTTGCACAGCTGTAGAGACAGCCTGGTGGCTGCCGGCCAAATACTTAAGTGGCTAAGAGAGATGGATGGAGTCGGAGGAAAGGTCAAGGAAAGGGCATTCCTAGGCCTTGGGACTCTTCCTGGTGTCTCAGAGTAATGTCTCCACTGGGTTTGTCACCTCTAGGCTGAGGGCAACTCCTTAGGGTTCTGTTATGCAAATGTGACAAGTGACTCTGTCCTGGTTAGGGATGCTGAGATGAAACACTGTGACCAACTTGGGGAGGAAAAGGTTTATCTCACTCCCTGTTCCTCACCACCATGAGGAACTGGGAGTGAGGCCAAGAACTCAAGCAGGGCAGAAACCTGGAGGCAGGAGCTGCTGCAAAGGCCATGGAGGGGTGCTGCTTACTGGCTAACTACTCAAGGCTTTCTCAAAATGCTTTCAGAACCCAGAACCCCCAGCCCTAGGTTAGCTCCACCCAAAGTGGGCTGGGCTTCCCCTCTCAATTACTAATTAAGAAAATGCCTGATCCTCAGAGGCATTTTCTCAATCATTTCTGATGACCTTAGCTTATGTCAAGTTGACATGAAACTATCTGGCACAGTCTCCTCCTACTAAATCAGAGAGTAATTCAAGGATCCATAGTTAGGAGAGTCCCTAGCTCTTTAGGCTTCCTTAGGATGGGCTCTGTCCCATATCTAGGGTATGGAACCAGGACTGGGCTTCAGCCCATTCACCTTTCAGCCAAGTGTTATATTCAGAGTTCAAGGAACTAATTGTTGTTGAAATATTTAATCCCAATTGAGGGTTTCTAAGCCAACTTTGATCATTCAACTCCTGGATAAAAGACCCATAACTTTTATATTTACAATAAGCCCTAAACAGCGTTAGAGCTGGGCAGATATTTATCCTCTGTGCTATTATATCTATTTCCCAGCCAATAATCTTATCATATAATTTGCCATGTTCCACCTAGGCTGCTCTTAACTTCAATTATCCATCCCACGTGGCCATTATTTTAAGACTATTACCCCATAGTGGCTTCTCTTTTCTCCACCTCCTTCTCCTCTCTTCCTGGCCTGGAACACCAAGCCCTGCCTATCTCACTTCTGCACAGTTATAGGATGTAGTCACCTTCATTTACTAATCAGAAATTACTTGGGCAAGGTCACATAGCATCACCTGGGTCTATTGTAGACTCTCTCATCTCTGGGGCAAACAGGTGTTGGGGGCCTGCACTTAGCGTTACAATACATAGCAACATACCAAACCTCAACAGCTAATGGTACTCAGTGGCCTTGATGTGATGACTGTTGGTCTCAACTGTCAAATTAAGACTAGATTTAGAAGCACTTGGAAGACACATCTCTGTCTGTGTCTGTGAGGGGGTTTCCAGGGAGGATTAAATAAGGGCGGGAACCCACTCTCAGTGTGGGTTGCTCCTTCTAACAGGCAATCCCAGTAAAACAAGATATGAGCAAACAACTCATGCCCTGCCTCTTCTCCTTCTCAAGTAACAGTGTCTATCATTGTTGCTCTCTGCTAACAGAAGACTCCAGCTTCTCACCATGGACTCCAGACCAGCATCTCTCCAGGGAACTTAAAGACTTTTAAGCATCAGATTGGGATGGGCTCAGACATCCAGCTACTTGGCTTGAACAACTACCTGGTTCCCAGCCTTCCTAGTGAGCAGAGAGCCATTGTTAGACTACCTGCTCTTTATAATATAGACTAATTAATAAATTGCTCTCTTTCTCTCTCACATTTATGTATAGGTATACATATTCACTATTATTTTTGTTTCTTTAGATTCTTATGCTTTGGGTCACAAAACAGAATGTGGGATTTGGAGTAGATATGGCAATAGTAAAATGGTTTCTGAATGCATACCAACTGTACTGGCTAATTTTGTGTCAACTTGACACAGCTGGAGTTATCACAGAGAAAGGAGCTTCAGTTGAGGAAATGCCTCCATGAGATCCAACTGTAAGGCATTTTCTCAATTAGTGATCAAGGGGGAAAGGCCCCTTGTGGGTGGGACCATCTCTGGGCTGGTAGTCTTGGGTTCTATAAGAGAGCAGGCTGAGCAAGCCAGGGGAAGCAAGCCAGTAAGGAACATCCCTCCATGCCCTCTGCATCAGCTCCTGCTTCCTGACCTGCTTGAGTTCCAGTCCTGACTTCCTTTGGTGATGAACAGCAATATGGAAGTGTAAGCCGAATAAACCCTTTCCTCCCCAACTTGCTTCTTGGTCATAATGTTTGTGCAGGAATAGAAACCCTGACTAAGACACCAACCAAAGACAACTCAAAATCAGATATATAATGGATCCAAGGTCTACCCAAGGCAGGACTCAACTGTGATGTATCCTGAGGCTTTGCTGCAGCCTTGAGTGCTATGCATAAGTATGCCCTCGTACCCACCAGGTAACACCAAGAAGCATTGCCAGACATTGTCTGTTGTGAATCCTGATGTTTTTATGGCACAGTTGAAGTTTTCTGCTCTTCCAGAAACACACTGATTTAAGCACAGAAAACAAAGACTCCTTTGTCTTTTGCCATCATTCCCCAGCATGTAAGTATCCAATCAATTATCTCCGGACTGTACTGAGAGAGGATGTTTGATCTCAAAAACTGCAGTTCAAGATGCTGGCTTGAATCTCATAAACCTCTTTAAGTGATCTTTGACTTGAAATGAGAACAGAATTCCCAACCATTTCTGAAATGGTCACATTTGGTACCACATATGTGTGTGAAATGGAATTCTCAGCACTGACAACTATAAAATCAAAACACCCATCAACTCTGAAAAGCATCCAAGATCCTCTGTGTCCTTCAGTATCAGATATTCAGCCAAGATTTGATTTTTCATGTAAAAATAAACAAGCATACCCAACTCATGAATATGCAAATTTGCTCAATCTTTAATAAATGCTAAAATTATATGTAGACTAGAGAATTGCTTTAAAATAAAATTCTGCATGATTCATGATCACTAAGTGTTCCATTTGTAATATATACATATATACAAAAATATATATGTATACATGCATATATATATATATATATATATGAGTCAAAAGTAGAACAAGTTTAATAGCCTCTACTCTAGAGCCCCTGCCTAAAACAGCTGTGTTTCTACTAGTATTGTAAAGACCGCATAACAGTCTTTTCTGAATTACACACTCCTCTAGGAAAAAGGAGGAAGGATTCTGGGATTCAGGAAATAAATAAACTTCACATGTCTGCAGAAGCTGAGCCATCTAAGATGCACCAGGTCCCTTTCCCTGTTTGAGGAGACTCTGATCAGATAAGCTGCAGAATAAAGAGTCTCCTCAAACAGGGAAAGGTGGAGCTGCCTGCAGGCTGTGCAGGAGCTCGAGGGACGAAGCTTTCACAAGTGGGCACCCATGCTGGTGTGGTTTTTTAGTGATACAGCTGCTTATGAGTCATCTCTTATGAGTTATGTAAGTAACTCCTCACCTATACTCCTGTCTGCATTAATGGACACTTTGGTTCACTAAATTGGGCTTTGGTGTAGAGGTTAAGTTTGGTCTACCATGAGTTGCCTATCTGGGGTAAATAGATGTGTGTGTGTGTGTGTGTGTGTGTGTGTGTTTGTGTGTGTGTGTGTGAATGTGTATATGAGTGTGAATGTATGTGTGTGTGAATGTGTATATCTGTGAGTGGGTATGTGTGTATGTGTGTGTGTGAAGGTGTGTGTATGAATGTATATGTGTGTGTGAATGTGTGTGAATGTGTGCATGTGTGTATATGTGTTTGTATGAATGTGTGTGTATGTGTGTGTGTGAATGTGTGCATGTGTGTATATGTGTTTGTATGAATGTGTGTGTATGTGTATGTGTGTGTGTGAATGTGTATATGAGTGTGAATGTGTGTATGTGTGTGTATGAATGTTTGTGTGTGTGGATGTGTGTATCTGTGTGTGTGAGTGGGTATGTGTGTATGTGTGTGTGAATGTGTGTGTGTGTGTATATGTGTTTGTATGAATGTGTGTGTGTGTGGTATGTATGTGTATATGTGATGTATCTTTCCAGAAAAACTTTTATAATTGAGTCCTTGGCATTTGTTTCTGCTAAATTCATCAGGGTAGATGGTTCCCTTGTTGTCGTTGTTGTTGTTGTTGTTGTTGCTGCTGTTGCTGCTACTGTTGTTGTTGTTGCTGCTGCTGCTGCTGTTCTCTAGAGCAATGGTTCTCAACCTGTGATTAATGTGGTTTTCAACCATTTGAGGTCAAACAACCCTTTCACAGTGGTCACATATCAGATACCCTGCATAACAGATATTTACATTGTTATTTATAACAGTAGCAAAATTACAGTGAAGATGGGGGTCACCACGACATGAGGTACTGTACTAAAGGGTAGAGGCATTAGGAAGGTTGAGAACCACTGCTCTAGAGGAGTCTCATTAACGGAACAGAAATGATAGATTGGATGTGTGTTATAACAAGGTACTTATCAGACTGTTTTACATGTTAGGGGCTGGGTAGGCCATCTGTAAGCTGTGAAGTGGGGATCCTGAGAACCCTGTAGCTGCACAGTGTTTCTCAGAAGTTCACAGCTGGTACTGAAGGCCTAGAGAATTCCTGACAAGCTGCTGGTCTTCACCCAACATTTGGAAGACTGAAGAAGCTGGAAGCTGACATCGGAAAAAAAATGGCAGCAATAGTAAGATGGATGCACTCGTCAATAAGAAGTGAAGACGGAAAGGCAAAGAGCACTACTGTTCCCTTGGACCTCTGTACAATGGGATTGATGCTGTCTTCTGTTTCTCTATGCTGAAGGGAAAACATGTATATCTTAGTTGATTTCAGATCTAATCAAGTTAACCTTCAAGATTAACATTCATAATCCTGGTCTCCAAAAATTAGCAGAACTGTTCAACAGTAACCTCTTGCTCTTCCTAGACAACAGACTCTCAGTTCATTTACTATTATCACCTAGGGGCGCTGAGGAGGGGGCACTGTGTTTGAGGTGCAAACATTCAGATAGAGCCTAGATAGAGTGTTAGTAATTGTCTGCAACTTCATACCAAATTGGTTAAGAATTTTACTATGCTGTGGGCTGCAGAGATGGCTCAGTGTGTGTGTGTGTGTGTGTGTGTGTGTGTGTTGGCTCCTTCCTATAAATACCACCTATCCAAATCATAACAGCCAAATGACCTAAGCAAACAAATAATTAAAGCAAACTTTTTTATTTATGAACGCAGGATGCCTCCTCCTAAAGTGGGGCTCAAGAGGTCAGCATTGGGCAGTGAGAAAGGTAAGGCTTATATGGCTCATGGGTTGGGAGTTTCTAAATGGGGGACTTGACAGGGAAATGGGCAGGTTTACAGAAGCAGAGTTTAACAAGATTGCCATAACAACGCATTGTCGAAACAACCTTTAAAACAAGGGCAAGGTTGCAAGATGGTCGTAACAACCTCACAAAGCAAAGGCTCAGCTGCAAGGTGGCCATAACAACTTTTCAAAACAGAGACTTGCCTGCCATTTCCTGGAACAGGCAGTCCAGAACCATTTATAGTTACGGTTATGGAGGGGAACATAGCCCAATCCTGGAGAAATAGGTTTAATCATAAACAGAAATGAACCTAGTGTATCTTTATTACAAGATGGCTTCCAAACCCAAGATGGCTTCCAAACCGAGGCTGGTTCATCACTTCCACTTTGTGGGATCCAGTGATGAAACTCAGGTCTCCAGCCTTGGCAGCCAGTTCCTTTACCTGCTAAGCTGCCTTGCTGGCTCATAGTGAGGGTTTTCACTGTAGCCCTCAGCAACCTAGGGGCTACAAAGGGAGAGTCCTATACCTGTCCTCCCACTAGAGTCTATCCCCTTTTTTACCCTCAGCTTTTGAGCACATTTCTGCTCTCTTGTCAACATTTACTAAAGTCCTTTGCTACTCTTCCCTTTCTCTGTCCTGATCTCTTCTCAAAGCACTGAGGGAATTTTTAGAAACACAAAATACTACCTACATGTGCTTTCTGGGGATAACCAACACAACGATCACACCACATCTTCCTCCTTGAGCAAGGTAGGGCTGTCCCCTAGGCTGTCTCAGCTGTGTCTTCCACATAATGAGAATTGGAATCTAAGAGCAAAGATGTTCTGAGGACACTTGAGGCCCTCCATTTGACCACCACACTATTGAAACAATGGTGCCAAAGATGTTAGAAATTCCTCTGGGGATCTCACACTGGGAGAGGGCAAAGCTGAAAAATGTAGCACTAGTCCCAGGGAGACCTTGTCCCACAAATTGTAATACCACCTTGCAAGAGACACAACAGCCCAGACAATGAAACCTAAACAAGAAACCTAAACTGAAACCTCATTTGGGAACTCACAGCTGAACATAAATGATCTCTTTGTTTGTCTCTCTTCCCAATGTGACCCCCCCCCCATACAGGACCCTTTGCCCTGATTTTCATTATAACCTTGTCTGTTCCGTTGCCTCACTGAGCAGGCTTCTCTGGGCTGCCAGTGCTCAGGCTTTGACCCTAACAAGTCCATTCACTATATGAACATCAGCCAGGAAAGAGTTTCCTGTGTTTTCAGTGAAACCACGCAGGTTTAACTGCCCAGCAATTGCACTTAATAAACATTGGTTCTTGCAAATCTGGGGTGTTGCTTAGGCCCTTGATCCAGTTCAGCTTCATTTTCCCTTATATCTCAGTAAACATCAGCCTATGTAAACCCTTGCCTCTCAGTGTGAATTTTTCTTTCTGCCTGGTTTCCCTCCTCTGTCCTTCGTCTACCCCCCTGTGTTTGGCTGATGGCAAATCAATGACACATTTTTCTTTAAACAGCCTACACTTGGTACTTTACTACCGACCACAAGGGCCCCCGCCTTTTAATTACTCCTGCTGAGCCCAGCACTATATATAACACTAATGTTTCTGGGACTGCCAGCAATTAAAACCAAAAATAAATAACACATTACAAGCTGCAGACCCAGCTAGGCTCAGGGAAGGCTCTGGATGGAGTGGAGGCTTTTCATTTGGAATCGTGATTTTCTCCAGGCCCTTACTGAATATAAACACAGGCCAAGCAGCTGTCTGCCAGGGGTTGGGAGCAGAAAGCCTCAACTGAACTCTCCTTTCTAATGTTCCTTTCCTTGCCCTGGGCCTTAGGAAACCGACTGACATTCTTCAACCTGTGTTTCTCTATGCTGATGGGAAATATGGGAAATGTTCTAGAACAAAGCTGAGTGAACACACACACACACACACACACACACACACACAAAATGAACATGTTGCTGCTGGCCCTGTATTGAATTGGAAGCAGATTTATTGATTTTCACTGTTGTTGGTTTTTTTTTTGTTTTGTTTTGTTTTTTTCTACATCAAATAAAATACTGAAAGAGCAGTTCTGGGGTAGGTGTGTCTTACTTCATTTATTGAAGGTGTGAAGCTGGCACTGAAGAAGAACAATTATAAAACCCAGTTGTGAGGCTGGGGCTCAGCTGGTAAGAGTGCATGTCTAGCACATCACAAGACCTGCGTTTAATCCTCATGATCACTTAAACCCACCTGCAGATCCAGAGAGCTGTCTCCCATCCTGTCAAGATGGCAGCCATTATTAGCCACCACAGGTCAGGACTGTCTGCTTTTGAAAACTTCTGGATGCTTCCCATAAAGGTTGCTCCAGGACAGGTTCCTCCTAATGGCTAAAAAAAAAAAAAAAAAAAAAAAAAAAAAAGTTTTGAAAGGTGAATCCCCTTCTCCACTATACAAAGTCTAGTACCTGCTGCTCCTGCAGAGAGCTCTGTTGTGGAGCTCTCTCTCCTCCTCAATCTTGCATCCTAGGCTGCCAAGAAGTACGAAGATGCAAAGCCATGGGAATGTTCCCTTTTATGCCAGTGTTAGAGGCTTGGCTGGAGTCAAAGCATCTCTCCTAAAAGCACTACACACCCACTTCTACCCTGGACGACAAGAGCACAATCGAGACAATGCTGACGCTGGGATGTCACCATTGGATTTTGTTTCTTTCTCTGCTAGGAACATGAACCCACTCTCAGCCCTAAGCCAGAATGTCTCCACAGAGAACAAAGCTGATTACTGTGACAGTGGCTTTATTGTAGTTATTGCTGATGGAGGTAAAAGAGTATAAGGCCAGTGGGAGGTGAGCTGTGGGGGAAGGAGCTCCTAAGGACAGAAGAAGCGAAGAAGGACTACAGCTCAGCTGCTCAGTGGCTTCCACTGAACATTAATTCCTCCTTCTAATAGAAGGGAGCTGTGAATGGCTTTTGATTTCAGAAGACCTGCCTTGTTTATTGAAGAAGAATCAGCAGAATGCAGAGAGGAAGGGATTGCTCAGAGGTAAGAGCAGTGACCTCGTGTGCCCAAGGCCCTGTTTCTATCCCCAGTACTGAACAACCAAATCATCTGTATCAAGGCCCTGTTTCTTTGTTTTTGTTTGTTTGTTTGTTTGTTTGTTTTTTATTTTTTTTATTTTGAGACAGGGTTTCTCTGTATAGCCCTGGCTGTCCTGGAACTCACTTTGTAGACCAGGCTGGCCTCGAACTCAGAAATCCGCCTGCCTCAGCCTCCCGAGTGCTGGGATTAAAGGCGTGCGCCACCACGCCCGGCAAGGCCCTGTTTTCTATCCCCAGTACTGAACAACCAAATCATCTGTATCAGCTGCGGAGGATTTATAGTGTTGGAGTTGTCAGGGCCCAAGCCTGGGTCCTGGCAGCCCCAGGAAGCCAATCAAAGAGATACATAGAATACACAAAAAGGAGATTCGTTCAATGTGGCTACATTGCAAAAAGGAGCAGAGAGGTCCTGTGATCCCCTGTTGATGATGATGGATGGGATGTAAAGATAGACCTCCAGGTTTAGGTTTAAGTAGAGAAGGAAAGAGTGTCTGTAACTGAGCAGTCCAGGTCAAACTCTGTTGCTGCCCGGCGCTGAGGCATCAGTCTTTCCTGCAAGGTGATCTGACAATTTTTAGAAGCTATCTGGACTATCTTCCTGGGAGACAAGTGACCCCGCTGGCTGCGGCCAAGCACCGGCGCTTTTCTTCTCCAGCTTGAGATTCCCCTGAAAATGCCAGTATCCTTGGGTCTATTGTTTTAATAGTCTGATAAGCCAAAGGATGGAACACATGACTCTTTAGAACAGTGGTTCTCAACCTTTCTAACACTGAGACCCTTTAATACATGTTGTGGTGACCTCCAACCATAAAATTATTTCAATGCTACTTCATAACTGTGATTTTGATACTGTTATAGGTCATAATGTAAATTTCTGATATGTAGGATACACAGCCCCTAAAGGGGCAGTGATGCACAGATTGAGAACTGCTGCATTAGAATGTCTTCATTTGTGTTAAGGAGGTTCCACTTAGAAGACAGCACTAGCTCTCTCCTTCTGTACCACTTACCCTTCCCCATCACCCTTCAAAGCTCAAGACAAGTTTCCTGCTTTAGGGAAACATTGAGGGCAAGGGCAAGGGATACTCTGTCTGCCGCCAGTTGTCTGGCACAGCTCAGTGAGAGGCTCTGGCTCCCTTGCCTGTCCATCTATTTTTAAGATCCATCCATCATCATCCTTTTTTTCTCCATGGCAGGCTCCTGGCCCCCACCTCCACCTAGCCTGCCCTCTGATGGGCCTGCTTTCCTCGAACAAATGTTTTATTTCTCAAATTGATGGTTGCCCTGGTGCTGCAGCCCCTGTTAAACGCTGGATTGAACGTCATACCTATTGAATGCGAGTGGAGATCATTTTTCTTTTGTAAATGTGGAATGAGATCTAGTTCCAAGTCACAGCTCAGCTCATGGCGCTGTTTGTTAGACTTATCATTTTGTAAAGCTCCTCTCTCTTGGTGGAACTGTGGCCATTCCCCTAACTTCAGGAATCAGCTCCCCAGAACTAAAGTAGCCTGCTTCTCTAGATCCTGCATTTCCTGCTCGCTCAACAGACTCAAGTAATGGCCGAAGGAAAGCAGCTTACTGATCACCTGACATTCTTTAGCTTATCCCCAACCATGGCTAACTAACTGCTGGCCAGGAAACTATTTTCAACTTTTTATCCCTCTTACCCCCATCTGCCCTAGAGTCATTTGTAAGCTGATAGTGAGCTCTGAGTCTTACATAGACCCATTTTGCAGGTTGTTTCCTGCAAGTAAAGACCTGCACTGTCAGCAGATCCCTCACTCCTTTGTCTGTTTTATATTCTCTCTGATTTTTCACTATTCAACATGTTGGTTGTTTGGGTATTTTATTCTTTAGAGGCAGGTTTTCAAAAGGTTTGGGATGTCGGGTTCAAAGAGATTCCAAGAAAGATGGAGACGGGTAAGATTAGATTTATTGATGGAAGGACAGACAGTTTGACAAAAAAATCCAAAGAGGATCAAGGTCATGAGGTAAGAGTTGGGGTCCCTTTTTAAAGGTCTAGGCGGAAGAGGAAGAGCTTCACATTATGAGTCTGCAACAAGGCTGTCCAGGTGTCAGAGCAGGGGAACAGAGCAGACTGTGGGGTCTCCAGTACCCCTTCTGATGAAAAGCCACTTCCCCAGGTGAGAAAGTATGGGGCCGTGATAGGCAGCCTGTTTTGGTTGAATGAGGCTTGCTCCAGCAACCCAGTAGAAAACTCTATAAGGGATGGAAAAGCAAGCCACATTCCCAGAATCAGGTTCCTGACACCACAGAGCTCCCAACTCCATAATTCTGTGACTATCAGTCACGCAGACAATGTCCCAAGCTTCTGGCATTCTGGCTAGACTCCACCCCCACAGTTACCTGACTATAGTCAGGTATGTTCCTCCCCACAGCTACCTGATAGCCCAGCCCACTATAAAAGGAGCTGCCCCTCCTCACTCTCTTTAAGCTCTCACCTTTCTTACTTCCTTTCTAGCGCTCTCTCTCTCTCTCTCTCTCTCTCTCTCTCTCTCTCTCTCTCTCTCCTTTCCCACCTCTCATCATGTGGCCATGGCCAGCCTTTCACCCTCTTTCTACCTTCTCTCTTTCTCTCTGCCTTTCCACAATAAAGCTCTAAAACCATAGACTGTCTCTGCTCCTCAAGGCCTGCTGAGCTTGAACAATGGAATAGGCTTTCCCCTAACAAGCTGTGTCTAACCTCCCACCAGAAGGCCTTCCTGTGCTCCAGCCATGGACCAGACCAAGGACTCTCTCTCACGAGAGGACTACCCAGTGCCTCCCTCTCCCCTGCCCTCTCCTCCCTTTGCGCCGGGGCTGACTAAACTGTCCCCAGGGCCCCCATTCCATTCTCAGCTCTTCCAAGGTGTCCAGTGTTGTCTGGGATGCCCAAGGCTAAGAACCTGGTACCTAGGACTACCTCTTGTCTACCACCCACTGAGCTGGGGGCACCACCTGCCAAGCTGGGGCCAGTGGCTTCACACAGCCAGACACCCACCCAGGGCCTTGTGGAAAGCCTGTGGCAGTTTTTCTGTCCCCCACCCAGAGCACTGGAACTCTGGCAGAACTCAAGTTTTCCCCAACTCCCTTTATCCACCCCCCTCCCGGGCTCCCTGCCCCCCCCCCCAAGGAACCCTGGTACATTGAAGAAATCTTTTACCTAGAAATTCTTGGAAAGTGCTCTCTGGTGTACTGTGATGTACCTTTGAGAAAGGAAAGGTTGTTGTATGTATTGTGGCCCAAACAGTAATTTGGTGTAGACTCTAATATTACTAGTTGATCTCACCAAATATGACTAGCCTGGCCTTGAGCAACCAAGCCTTCATGGATCTTGTAAGTTTCAGGGCCTTCCTAAGAATCACAAGCTGTTTATTTCCTGAGTCTCATGAGCCTTCCTCACTCATGGACTATTTCAACCCAGTGGAAATTGCTATACAACTCTAACCCTCCCCCCCATGGGCGGGGGGAAAAATCTTAACTAAGAGACTGTGGATGACCTTGAACTTCTGTTCTGCCTTCCTCTGCCTCCTGAGTGCTGAGATAACAGATGTGCTCAACATGCCTGGCATATCTACTACTGAAGGGTGCTTTGTGCATACTAGACAAGAACTCTAACAGCCGAGATGAACTGCCAATTCCTAGTCTCCCTCCTTATTTTTGTGTTACTGAAGTTTAAGCATAAATGATTCACAAATAAAAGTTAGCACGCAATGAAAGCAACCAGACCAAAAGTCCACACTTCTCATCTAGAGTCATAAAAGGTGACATAAAGCAAAGTATTTTTCTAGTTTTAACTGTCACGGATTTTTAAAAATATTTTGGTGATATGTTTAATAATGAAAATGAAAAAAATCCACTGTAAAGCTTCACAGCTTCAGAATGGCTATTATAACTATATATAATATGTAATATATTATATATCATATGTAACTATATTATAACCATATAGAAAAAAATACATATATATAACAACATGTGAACTCCCAAAGACAAACCACATTTAAGACACTTGGGACACATTTTGGACTTATGAAAACATCATAGAACCTTTTCAGCACCTAATTCTATTGCACCAAGTTGTAGCTAAGCTGCAATAGATATTCTGTAATCAACCTAACACTATGCTTGGCCCATGAAGAAGCTAATTGGCCTTTATTTCTTTTGCTTGGAAGCCTTCCACAGGCTTCACTTCCATGAAGCAAACAGTAGAGGTAGAAATTACCAAGGCAGGTAACGAAGCCTCTTACAGATGCATCCGATTCTGGGAAATCAATAACCCGGGAAAATTCAATCAGTGAGAGATTCTCCCTGGCATCCATCCACTTGTTTGTTGTATGAGACATTTTCTCGAGAGTCATGACAGTTTACATCCATTCACCCCACACAGACCAAAGGAACAATTGCATCGATTCCAACTTGGTGAATCGATGAGTTTATTGAGGTTACTTACAGGAATATGAGTGAAGGATTAGTTATGGAAGCAGAGCTGAGACAAGGGAAACTGTACCACTGAAAAGACTCTACCTCAACATAGTTGTGCTGGTTTAGGTGAACACTGTCCCCTACAGATTTAGGTATTTGAGCTTGTGGGTATTTGGATGGTGCTGTTTGTTGCTAGAAGAAATGTATCACCAGGAATGACTTTGGGAGTTGATAGCTTTACACTACTTCTGGTTCATTCTTTCTCCTTTGCATATTTGTGTTTGAAAATGTGATCTCTCAGCTTCCTGCTCTGACTGTCTGCTGCCTTGCCAACCCTGCCTTTATGGACTCTCCCACTGGAATCATAGACCCCAATAAATTCTTCCTTCTAGAAGTTTATTTTTGTAATTTTTATCATAGCAACAGAAAGGTAACTAATATAATGGAAAGTTCACTCAGGAAAGCTGCACCCCTGGAGTCCTCTGCAAAACTTACTGATATTTCCATAGGTCAGAGAATGTTCTCCAGGCTGCACTACTGGTCAGAGTCCCCTCTTCCAGTGGTTGTTTAATGTTCTCATAACCTTGAGGAGGGCACTTTGTGAATCTTGTAAGTTTCAGGAACTTCCTAAGACTTGTAAGTTGTTTATGTCCAGAGTGTCATGAGCCTCCCTTACTAGGTACTGTTTCAACCCAGATGAAATTGCAACACAACTGCAAAAATCTCCTATGGGGCAGGGGAACTTTCTCATTTAAGAGATAATGGGAAATTGACTGGCAAATATCATTTATTCATTAAGTCATCCATGGATTCTTGGCCAGAAACTATCACTTTAATTTTTTTCTTTTGAGATCCTTTGACGTCTTGCCCAACCTTATTGCATGCTGTGTTGTCTGGTGTTGAGGTTTTACCCAGATCACAGATGTACAAGAAATCTCTGTTCTTCCACCCATAAATATTGATCAAATGACTTTTTAAATTATTTAATTGCTAATTGCACATCTGCTTAGAAATATCCTTTGCTCAATCCTCCTTCTAAACAGCTGCACAAGAACCTGAACTGTAATTTCTCTAACACATCCATCAACATTTACGCCCAGCTCAGTACCACCTACAGAAATGTTCATGGCACTTAAAACCCACAGCTGGTTTTCAGGACTTACACACTGTAATTCCCCAATTAACCAGGCTTAAAAAATCATTCCAGGGTGGACTAGAAATTATGTAAGCCACAGATGTAACAGTGATTATACCTAGCCTTTTCTGGATGGCGCTCACCCTAGCCACAGGAATCATTGCACAGATGCTAATTAGTTACATTCATCAGGGATGCCCCATGTGGAATGCAGCAGTCCTTGGAAACCACAAAAGTCCTGGGCTACTTTCTAAAAGGAAAAGGAAGGCCAATGGCAATGAGCCCAGCTCTATACCTTGTGTGTGCCCAAAAGCAAATGAGATAGCATAGAGGGGTTTTGTTAGATTTTTGGGCTAGGGGCTAATTAGGCCATGTCCATCTGAACAACCTCTTCCTCCCTCTGCTCTTGAAGTTGCTGAAAAGGAATTGGTGAGACCCCCTTAAGAAGAGATCCTATCTGTGAATCTGTGATCATCTGACTCCCCAGATGACTGGATTCCAGAAGAGTAGCAAGATTTTCAATCCCCTTAGGAAGTTTATAGACTTCAGCTACCAGACTAAAACAGAGGGATGTGCATAGCACTCCCCCCACCTGTATAATGGATACACCTTGACTAAATGTCCCACTTCTCTCCACCTCCTCTACAGCATCAAACATCCCTTCCTCCTTTCTTTACGATGAAAAATATCCCCCATTTATCTTCCCTGCCATCCTAAAATCAGAGACAACCACTATAAGCTGTACTATAGGCTACTCATAAACCAATGCCAGGAAACATTTTCCTTCCTCTGAGACCTACAAAACAAGGACCCCCACTTTACCTCATGGACTTGAACTCTCTTCAGAGCCTCCATCATGCTGTATACATGTCACTGGGCCCTGTACATTATTCTTAGACCCAGTCATGCTGTCTTCCCATGGCATTAATACCTCTCCTAATCATTTACCGAGAAGAGCAATTTGCCTCAGTGTACCCCTTGAGCCTCAAATATGAGATCTTTCAGTTTTGTGAAAAATGCAAATATCAACAGGAAAAGAATAGGTAGAGGGCTCTTTACATCTATACAGAGAGCAGGAAACTCCTCTCTCTGCAATCTCCATGGAATTGGGGATGAGACAGTGACAGCCTGAGTTAATGTCTATCTTACCCCATTACCCACACCTGGTTCAATATCGCTAAGCATCTAGATTGGCAATTCTCAATCTGTAGGTCACACCTTCTTTGAGGGTTGAATGATCCTTTTGTAAGAGTCACCATCAGAAAACACAGATATTTACATTATGATTCATAACAATAGCAAAATTACAATTATGAAGTAGCAATGAAAATAATTTCATGATTGGGGTAACCACAGCATGAGAAACTGCATTAAAAGGTCACATTAATTAGGAAGGTAGAGAACCATTGCTTAAAGAATATTGGTGTATTACTCAGCATTTCTGTAAACTTAGGAAACTGAATTCAAGGCCAGCCTGGAAAATATAGATCCAGTGTGAAAAAAAAAAAGGTGCACATACAATGTGTGTGTGTGTGTGTGTGTGTGTGTGTGTGTGTGTGTGTACATGCACAAGCGTGCGTACATGCATGTACACACCCAGGTATATGTGCATGTGTGTGCACATCTGTGTGGCTGTCAGACGTTAACCTTGGGTATCTTTCCTTGGGCATCATCTTCCTTGTATCTCAAGACAGATTCTCACTTTTTAAAAAAAAGCATACTTAAAATTGTTTTATTTCCATATGGTTTCACAATAAACAGGTACCATGGTTTATCTTTCTTTGCTATCTAGTTTAGAATACATTTTTAAAGTATCGCAGCTTAGACATTCTTTGAGAATCTCATAGACTGTATTTTGATCTTCATTATCTCCTAGTCTCCCCACTAACTTTTCCTAGACCCACACCCATCTCTGTCTATCCCAACTTTTGTGTTCTCTTTCTATTTTTTTGAAAATATCTCACCAAGTCCTATTTGTGCTAATCATATAGGTCTGCATGTGTGGAAATCCCCTGGAGCATGGTTGACCTACCCAGGAGCAAAGCTTTAAAGAAAACTCTCTCTTCCCTCCCCTAGAACCCACCAAAGGTTACTATCGCCTCAGTTAGGTGTGCTTGTGAGCCCTTAGTCATCCATGTTGGACTGTGACTGATTTGATCTTATATAGGTCTTGTGCGTACAACCACAGCTTCTGTGAGTTCATGAGTACCAGGGGTCTATCATGTCCAGAGCCATCTCAGGCTCTGACTCTTACAATCTTTTTGCCTTTCTTCTTCAATGATATCTGAGCTTTGATGGGATATGATGTAGATTCATGACTGAGGACTCCAGTGAGTCTCTTAGTTTTATTGTGAACTGGCAGATTCAGTTAGCCTTAAGTTTTTTTTTTAAAAAAAAAGCAATGAAAAGAAAAAAGAAAGAAAGAAATGAGTATTTCATAAGACTGAAGTCTCTTTCACTCTTCCAATGAGAGATATTGATGGTTGGGTGTAACTCAATTGTGTATTTCTTCTGTAATGAAGTTTATAGATGACCACATCATATAACAATATCACAAGTTTGGGCAACCTGATTACAGAATCTAGTAATTCTTTTTAAAAAGATTTATTTATTTATTTATTTATTTATTTATTTATTTATTTATTTATTTAAAGTATGCACTTGAGTGCACTGTCATTCTCTTCAGATACACCAAAAGAGACATCTGATCCCATTACAGATGGTCATAAGCCACCATGTGGTTGCTGGGAATTGAACTCTGGACAAGCTCTTAACCACTGAACCATCTCTCCAGCCCTCTAACAATTAATTCTATAGAGAATTTTCAGCTCCTTCCCTTTCCCTGCCATGTTCACTGGATGGCATGTCCCTCTACCTCATGTATGCTGCTCTCTAAACTTAGATTCATAGGCATCAAATCTTCTTGTATCCTTCTAGGCAATGATCTTGTGTTCCTTGTCTCTACCCAGGACTCCTGATAACCCAAAGGACTTGACCAGCCCCTGTACAGCCGGTTCCTCACAAAGAGTAATGAGGAAGTCACAGCTACAGCTTGTAGCCCTAGGTCCTTAGCCAATGTCTTAAACCAATATTCACAATGTCCCTTGACTATAAAAAGATCAGCATACATGAGGCTTCTGGCAAAAACCTTGTCAACCAGAGAGATTCAATTATATTCTCATGTGCGCATACTATTCAAATACACTCCAACACTTACCTTTTTCGTAAATCTTTGTGTGTGTCATGTGTGTTCAAGTATGTGCATGTAGGTGATGCATGCTATGGTGTACATGAAGAAGACAGAGGACAACCTCAGGTGTCAGCCCCAATCTTCCACCTTGTTTGAGGCAGAGTCTCCTGTTGCTTCCTACCCAGTATATCAGACTAGCTAGCCATGAGTTTCTGAAATTCTCTCACTTCCTCCTATCTCAGTGGAGAACTCCAGGATCACTTACATGCATCACTGCATCTGGTTTTCATGTGCATTCTGGGATTTGAACTCAGATCTTCACACTCACATGGCAAGATAATCGACTCAACCCATCTTGTGTTTTCCTCCCTCAATAAAGGCCTGTGCTTCCCTGGCTTATATCCTAATTTCTTTCCCTGCTTCAAAGAAGCCCTGAGACTGAAAGGAAATAGTTTGCCTTCTATTCAAAGGAGTACAGCCTCCCTTGCTTCCCACAAAAGACATTGACATTTGCATAAAACCTGAATTGAGACGCTTCAGAGTGGCTTGTGCATGCAGAAAGGCCCTTGCTCTGCTCCTGTCTGTCAGCCTCACCCGAGATCATATGCCCCATGTCTCTTCTTCCCCACAGCCAATCTTGGAGCCAGCCAACACGCAGGAGGCAGGAATGGAGCCAGCTGTTTGACGACTTTAATGTTAAAATGTGTTGAACATTCACAGGCCACGGAACTCTACTAAGTGAACCAAATGGACTTCCCTAAAGCCATATGCTCCCTCCATCACCTCCCAGCTGCAGCCCTCCTGTGCACCAGGAATAGGCTTGTTGGGGATGGCTCAGGAAGTGTAGAGGGATTTTTTTTTCTTTCCTGCTGAGCTGCTAATACCAGATGCTGATGTCACAATCAGAACTGGCAGAGAAAAGTCAAGCAGCAAGCAGAGCATTCCCCCAGAGAACAGGAATGTACCCTTTCTCTAATGAGTGCTTCTGAGAGGCATCTTTACATGTTCACAGCCCCGCTGCATCCTTAGTTGATGAGATCATTACAGAACTATTGAAGAGATGTGGTGGGGACTGGCTAAGCTGTTCAACAGAACACTCTTATTCTTGGATATACAACTGCTCCAATCTTCCTGTGGCTATTGGGATTCAAGGCATGATATCCATGGGGTTCAGTGACGACATAGGTATATAATACTAGATACTCAGGCAGGTGAAGTAGGAGAAGTAGGTTCAAGGTCAGTATGAGCAAATGAGCAAGTCTCTATCTCAAAATAAAATGTAAAGGGCGGGACTAGGGCTATAATTCAGTGGTAGAGCCTAGAATCCCCCAGTGAGGGTCTGGAGCTGTGGCTTAATGGTAGAGCCCCTGCCTAGAATCCTCAGTGAGGGTTTGGTTGTGTGGCTCAGTGGTAGAGCACTTGCCTAGAATACCCCAGTGAGGGGCTTGCAGTGTAGTTCAGTGGTAGAGCCGCTTCTTAGAATCCCCCAGTGAGGGGCTGGAGCTGTGGCTCAGTGGTAAATAGAGAACCTGTCTAGAATCCCAGTGAGGAGGTGATAGTAGGGCTGGCTCAGAGGATCTTGTTCCATTCTTAGTACTGGATTACCAAGTCCTATAGTTCTGGCTAACATGGTAGGCTTCTTTCTACATTCCTGGCTCTATCACGAGTCCTTGAATTTTTCCCCAATTCCACAAAAGAGAGAATGCCTATCTTTACGCTGCATATGGGGAAACTAAGGTGTGGGTTATGTGAATGTTAAGTCCAAGGTCACAAAACTGGAACTAGGGTTTGAAACCAGACAGTCAGACTCCAGATGCTACAGTGATAATTACTGTCCTGTACCATCTTCCTTGGGGACCAGAAAAAAAAATCTATGACCTGAAAAGAAAGATCCAAATATAATTATTTTAGACAATTACTACTGTCTAAAGACTCTCATGCTACAAAGGAACATTTTCTATGTAGTTTTAGTTATAAAATCACAGGGGGAAAGAGGACTTAGTAAATGGTCAATCAAATGCTAAAAGATTCAACTCCCCATAATTCACGCTAAATAGCAGAAGCTCTGTTATTTTTCTAGCTCACCTTAGAGATACATGATTCTGAGAACGAGTGGTAGTATCTTCCAAACCTCTATGACTCTGAACAACGAAAGTTGGGAAAAGAGCCTTACCTTCACTCACCTTCAATGTCCTTACCTGAATAAGCAGAGGTAAGAACAGAAGCAGAAGTGTAAAGGTGCATAGTGCTCTTCACTATTGTGAAACTCAGTGAAAGTTGGAGATAGAAGATGCAAGAATGGGAGCATAGATGAAGCCTAGATCATAGGCAGATCAAGTCAGATCAAGTGCAAGTTCAAGTTTGGGACATCTTCATCTAGAAGACAAAGGGACAATGTTGGCAAGCATTGATGGAGAGAAAGATGCTTGGGAAAAGCACTGTTGTGGGATGACATGGATGGATGGCTGCTTGAGAATGAAGGAGGAAGGATTAGAAGTGTAAGATGGAGTGCACGTTTCTGCTTGGCACACGACAGCAGAGCATATAAGTCCCTAAGTTTTTAATTTCCATCTGAGATCCCACTGCTTCTGAAGTCCCCCAGAGTGCTTTGCAGGGGTTGCTTCTTACCAATGAAATGTGCTGAGTAGCACTTTCTGGAAAGTTCTTGAAAGATGACTTACTCAGGTGGATCATATCTCATGTTACTGTATAAAAATTCTAAAACCAATGCCAAAGTTAGCTGAGTAGGAGCCCTGACTTCCTGATGATCTTTTTTTTGTTTTGTTTTGTTTGTTTTGTTTTTGGTTTTTTTGGCTTTTTGAGACAGGGTTTCTCTGTGTAGCCCCGGCTGTCCTGGAACTCACTTTGTAGACCAGGTTGGCCTCGAACTCAGAAATCTGCCCACCTCTGCCTTCCGAGTGCTGGGATTAAAGGTGTGTACCACCTTGCCCGGCCTACTTCCTGATGATCTTATCAACCATGGTGCTAGCCCTGAGCCTCTGAAGTAGCTCACAAAAAACCAAAACACTGGGAGAGGAGTGAATGCTATGATTCTTATAATATAGAGAGAAAATTAATGGACCAGGGAGAAGGTTCGGTTATTAAAACACTGCATCCAATCCTTAATCTCTCCACCTTCTTTTCCTTTTTTCTTTTCTTTCTTTCTTTCTTTCTTTCTTTCTTTCTTTCTTTCTTTCTTTCTTTCTTTCTTTCTTTCTTTCGTTTTTTTGACAGGGTTTCTCTACATAGCTCTGGCTGCCCTGAAACTCACTCTGTAGACCAGGCCTGCCTTCAATTCACAGAGATCTGCCTGCTTCTGCCTCCCAAGTGCTGAAACCCATTTTGTAAAGAGCCAATCAGTTGTAGTGGTGCATGCCTTTAATCCTGACACTTAGGAGTCAGAGGCAGGTGAGTCTCTGTAAGTTTGAGGCCAACCTGGTTTATATAAAAAGTTAGAGTGCGGCCAGAGATATAAAGTGAGATTCCCCACCAAAAGAGAGAGAGAGAGAGAGAGAGAGAGAGAGAGAGAGAGAGAGAGAGAGAGAGAGAGAGAGAGAGAGAGAGGAAGGAAGGAAGGAAGGAAGGAAGGAAGGAAGGAAGGAAGGAAGGAAGGAAGGAAGGAAGGAAGGCAGGCCATGTGTAGTAAAGTGCGCTATAATCTTAATGCTAGGAAGATGGAGACAGAAAGACCACAGCAGGCTACAGGTCAATGAGAGATCCTATCTTTAAAACCAAGATGGACAGTTCCTGAGGAATAACATTTTCTGTTGATCTCTGACCTTCATACACACATTCAAACACAGGACTCACATCCATGTACAGACATATGCATTCAAGCATACATCTACATGCACACACATGTACACACAAAGAGACAGACAGACTTACACACAAACAGACACACACACACAAACAGACACACACACACACACACACACACACACCTAACCAGAAATTTCAAAGGAATCATACCAAATGACTATTTTAATCCTCCTACAAGCACCTCTAGCCTTGAGCTTTGAGATGTATGTCAACATCTCTTTTTCCATCTTCTTTTTCTGTTCTCCATCTGCCATAGGATGGAGCCATGGAACCATAGGCCATAGAGCTTGTGGTTTTCACTTTTAGTTTCTTCTATTTATCATGGGCAATTGAATGGTGCAGAACATTTTCTGGATGAACTGAAGGCATCATTTCAGGGTGAAAATCCTTGCTGGGGTTGCAGTCTGATCCCTATTACTAGTGGGAATATCCTAATGTTGCCTCTGTCATCCATCCCTCTGACTACAGATAAGGTCTCATTGCCTCTCCTGAGCAAGCTCCTCTCTCAGGGCTAAACTCACACTAAGAAACATTACAGACTCAGTGTCTGAAATAAAAACAGCAGACGTTCAATTTACAGTGAGGCATTTAGAGTCTTCAGGAATGCCTCTTCTGAGCAGGGAGGGTATGTTGTATAGTGTATTCATTTCCTGGTTGCTGTGGCAAGTATTTAACCAAAGCACCTTAAGGGGGCTAGAGAGTTGACCCTGGCTAAGAGTGCCTGCTGCACAAGCAGGAGAACTTGAGTTCAAATCCCTAGCACCCAAGTAAAAAGCTGAGGGTAGCTGGGTATGCATCTGAAGCCTTAGTGTTGTGGGGATGGAGATGATGAAGATGAGAGGATCCCTTTAGATTTAGACTCAGTGACAGTCTTTGCCCTAAAGGAAGTAAGTTAGGGAAGGATAGAGCATGGCACCTGGCATCCTCTCTGGCCTCTGAGAACATGCACAGGCCCGAGCGCTGCACATGTACACACCATACATATGGCATATGCTCATACAAAGCATCTTTTAAAACATCATTTGATTTTGGTTTCAGTTTTAGGGTACAGTACATTGCCATGGAGAAGTCACAAAGGAAGGAGTATGGAACAGTTGGTCACATTGTACCCTCAGTCAGGAAGCAGGGAGGGATGCACGCTGAGCTGGTCACATTGTACCCTCAGTCAGGAAGCAGGGAGGGATGCACGCTGAGCTGGTCACATTGTACCCTCAGTCAGGAAGCAGGGAGGGATGCACGCTGAGCTGGTCACATTGTACCCTCAGTCAGGAAGCAGGGAGGGATGCACGCTGGTGCTCAGCTTGCTTTCTCTTTTTCATTAAACCCTGGACCCTGCCCCATGGGATGATGTCAACCACAGTCAGGGAGAGCTTCCCTATCTCAACGTCTTAGTTAGGACTTCTATCGTTGTGAAGAGACACCATGACCACGGCAATTCTTATAAAGGAAAACAGTTAATGGGACTGGCTTCCAGTTCAAAGGTTCAGTCCATTATTAACATATCAGGAAGCATGGTAGCCTGAAGGCAGACATGGTGCTGGAGAAAGAGTTGAGAGTTCTACATCTTGATCAGTAGATAGCAGAAGAGAATGTCACACTGAGCATGGCTTGAACTTTTGAGATCTCAAAGCCCACTCCCTAGTGACACATTTCCTCCAACAAAAACACACCTATTCCAACAAGGCTACACCTCTTAATAGTGCTTCTCCCTATAAGCCTATGGGGCCCATTTTGATTCAAACCACCACACTCAATTAACCCAATCTAGAAAATTCCTCTCAGACACATTCAGAGGTTTGTCTCTCAGGTGATTCTAGATCCTGTCCAGTCAATAGTTAGAACTGTCACCTAAGAACCAAGTGTCTGAGACCTTCAGAATGAAGCTACCAGTGGGACTTGGAATAGATAGACATCTGCCCCCATATTAGAGGTATCTAGGTTTATAACATCTAAAACATTCTTCAGCCACAATTCTTCAGCAAATCCCCCCATCCCCTGCTAGGAAGGAAGCTTTATTTCCTCTAGAGATTCCCTAGAGGACGAGGTTTTCCTTTACAGTGGGGATAGCTATGGTGTGACTAGCTAATTGCTGGAAGGTGAATAGTCAATGCTGCGGCCGTCGACTGCTGTCTCCTTAAAATGACTCTGCGGCATTTCCGCTGCTCTGATCTATTATGCATCCCCATTAAAATTTAATCTTCAGAAAGCATCCTTATTTCCCTCATTTCTCAATTCAGAAGAAACGACTCACTTTGGACTTCTAGGATAGGTAAGCGCGACCGATCCTGTCTATGCCTGTGGCATAGAAACCTTTCTTAAAACTTCATCTCTAAGTACTGGTGGTGGTCTTAAAGTCTAGGTCTCTGGGTGAGCTTTTCAGGAAGGTTGTTCACATGGTGCCTTATGCTTAGGAAATAAGCCATGGGATCCCCTGAGATTGTGACATGGGTAAGGGCACTTGCAGCTAAGTCTGACAATCTGAGTTCCAAGCCCTGTGACCCACATGGAGGAAGGAGGTATCCAGTTCCCAAAGTCATCCTCTGACCTTCACACCAACACCATGGACCTGTAGCTAGACTCAGATGTGGAATGTCTAGAATTATTGTTTCCATTGGACATCTCTTCTCCCCAGCAGACTACATAAATCATATCATCTGGAAACAGCTGAATAGCGATCCCAAGTCTAGGGTTCCTGGCAGCAGAGACAGGGTCTGAACTCATTCTTGATGAGATAGTCCATTTCTCTGGCACCAGCCTGGTGGCAATTGCCTACTATTGACATAGGAGCTGTTGTGCTCCCCAAGATAGATCATTCTGAGAGACAACTGTGTGGGTGGTTGTGGTGCTTTACAAACAATAGGAGTGAAATGTCTGTTGGCTATTCACCACTCTGAGCTAGCTCCTGTCTCCAAATGAAGAGCCAAGTCAGTCACCAACCTTCCTACACCTTGACCATCCTAACCAAAACCACAGTAAAATATATTGATAGAATTAGGAATAGTATGTCTTCTATCTGCCCTCTGTTTACTTCTAACAAGTCCTAGGATACAAAACCCTAAAACCACATGGTTAACCTTGTGGATTCTAAACCCCCCTTCAGTTCTTCCTATTCTAGTTTACTCTTTTACCATCCATGCTGTGATGGTTTGTATATGCTTGGCCTAGGGAGTGGCACTGTTAGAAGGTGTGGCCTTGTTGGAGTAGGTGTGTCACTTAAAGGTGTGACCTTTAAGACCTTCATCCTAGGTGGCTGGAAGCAAGTGTTCTGCTAGCAGCCTTCACATAAAGATGTAGAACTCTTTTGTTGTTGTTGTTATTTTTTTGGCTTTTTATTTGTTTGTTTGTTTGTTTGTTTTTTGCGTGTTTGTTTTCAAAACAGGGTTTCTCTGTATAGCCCTGGCTGTCCTGGAACTCACTTTGTAGACCAGGCTGGCCTCGAACTCAGAAATCCACCTGCCTCTGTCTCCCAAGTGCTGGGATTAAAGGCATGTGCCACCACGCCCGGCTGAAGATGTAGAACTCTTAGTTCCTCCTACACCATACCTGCCTGGACTCCACCATGTTCCTGCCTTGATGATAATGAACTGAACCTCTGAACATGTAAGCCAGCCCCAATTAAATGTTGTCTTTATGAGACTTGCCTTGGTCATGGTGTCTATTCATAGCAGTGAAACCCAAACTAAGACAAATGCCCAGTCTCATTATCCCACCCTACCCTAAACTACCCTACCCTACCCTACTCTATTCTATCCTATTTACTACGTAGCCCAGGTTGACCTAGAACCACAATGTACCTCCATACTAAGCCTAACCTTGTGATCCTCCTGCATCAGCCTCCACTGGGAGTATAAATATATACCACCACGCTTACTATACCATGTTCTGTTCTAATCAGTACTTTATTGGTTACAAAAAAGGACACACATCCCCCCAGGCACATAGAGATCAATTTATTATAGAACAAGTCATTTGTTTGGCAGACATGACAAGAGCTGGATCGGTAATGCAATTGGTAAAGGTAAGGAACAAGGACCCCTATGAGGAGATTTGATATACTTCCTACAGTTCTTAGTATCCCTATAGTGCTCCTGCTAATAAACTAGAGGGGATGACACAATGTGGCTGTGAAGTCAATGTGGGATCATTTTTTTAGCCTATTACTTAATACTTCATGCTTCTCTTTTTTAGAAGGCACAGTATAAGAGATGTAGTGTAGGATTGCTTCATTTATACAGAAAGAGGAGGCTCAAAGATATGTACTTGAGACCTGGGAAAAGGATACCAGCCAAGCTCTGTGAGGCACGTGAAGGGAAGGGAGGAAAGAAGCTAGAGTATGAGCTAAGTAGTTACATTTCAGAGATTTTCCCTGAGTTGAAGAAGATGACATCAGCATAGTGAGAAGGATAGTAGAAAACAGAGCACATCGATGTCCAGGAGCCCCAGTAGGATTTGAGGGTCAGACATGTGTCAAAGGTCAGAGTAGGAGAAGGTGATGGCAGGGAGCAGACAGGCTTGAAGGTCAAGACAGCACTGACTTGGATGGAGCCTCTGTGGAGGGTCGTGGATTGAGCACAGGGCCGTAGTCCACTGGGCTACAGGCAGAGTGGTTCTCCTGGACCCCTGCCTAGGATACATGTCTATACCTGGGAAGATTCACTTCAACAGGCATTAGAGGGTCTCAGGAAATCCTTCTCTAAGTCCAATATCTAAGCAAACTCCAGAGTCTTAATTATGTTGCCTTCTTCCTTTCAGTGATATCAAGCCCCCCTCTCTCTGTCTGTCTCTTTCTCTGTGTCTCTCTCTGTCACTCTCTGTCTGTCTCTCTGTCTGTCTCTGTCTCTCTGTCTCTCTGTCTCTCTCTCCATCTGTGTGTGTGTGGTGTAAAAGTTTTCATGGGAGTCATAACACACACACATCACACACATCACACACATCACACACATGTAAGCATGCATACACTTTCAGAGAGCCAGAGCCAGACAGGGAGAGAGAGAGAGAGAGAGAGAGAGAGAGAGAGAGAGAGAGAGAGAGAGAGAGAGAGAGAGAGAGAGAGATCAGTTTCCGCCTAATGTGGTATCTGAAGTCACTGAGAGGAGCCATTTTTGGTTGTTCTTGTCATCACTCATCCTTGGAGTCCTTGTCACCGTCCCACCAATACCCACACAGATACCCCTTTAGGTGCATGGAACTGAAATGAGCTGCAAGCTGACCCAGTCCATCCTGCTAGGATCAATCAAGGAGAGAAGTACAGCACCCAGGCATGGGGACCTCACAGTGGCCTAAAACAACCTGGCTTGAAACCCGATTCTATCATTTTCTGTGTAACGTTAGTCACATGATCCCATGACTGCACACATTTTTCCCATTAGTAAATAGTAGTAATATTGAGTTTCCCTCCCCACAGAGTTTGAATTTGATATATATGCAAAATTCCTATGTGATTAGTATTAGGTAGTTAATAGCTCTTATTGCTTGATGCTTTCTTTAAAGAATGTGAATGATTTTGCAAAGAAACATTTCCTAGAGCTAAGCTTGTAGGTTACTAGTAGTTAGTTGGCTGTGTGCAAGGCTTTGGGTTTAACCTGGGGTACCCCAAGGAGAGAGGGAGGGAAAGAAGGAAAAGGAGAAATGAGTTTTCTAGCATCAGGTGCGGAGCCTGGGACTGCCTGTGTCAGTGGTATTCAGTGGAAGCACCATGCCCAGGGCTGTCTGACCCCGCCATGCCTACCTCCTGCCATCCTGAGTGGACACCCTCACCAGTCACCCCACCTCTGCTTAACCTTCTCTTCTGCTGTGATGTATGCGCTTTCTTACTTAGTTTCCTTATATAAATATCATTTCTGTTTCTGGTGTTTGCTACTCAAATTGATGCATTGCACTACAAGCTATATATTTGTCTTCATTCTGAAGGAGCAATAGTTCTTTCCTTCCCTTTTAAAAATTCAATAATTTGGCTTTTGATGCCAAGCCATTTAAGTTTCTATTCCAGAGGCTGGGGGGGGGTGGTGCTGTATCAGTTACATTTACACTGCTATGAATAAATACCAGACAGAAGCCATTTAAAGGGGGGGCAGATTTATATTTTCTTGGTTCACTGTTAGAGAGGGTATAGTCCATCTTGTCAGGGAAAGCATGGTGGAATTTGGGATAGGAGGAGTCTGGTGCCAGGACTCCTGGCATCTCTACCAACCAGCAAACATAGGCAACTCAGACACAAAACAGATCCAGCCTGTATCATCAAATCCTGCCCCTACTGACTTAAGTTTATCAGGGGGACCATACTTCCCCAAATCCCCAGAGCCACAGACATACGCGTGTGTGCGTGCGTGCGCGTGCACACACACACACACACACACACACACACACACACACACCCTAACAGCCGAGGAGCAGACATTTAAACATAGGACAACTTTGGGGAACATTTCACAATTTCACATGCAAGTCATAACAGGATAGGAAGAGAAAGAAGTAAATGGAGAGATGGGGGTGGGGGGAGAAAACCCAAGAGTAGTGTAAAGTGCAGTTTCTTTGTCTGTGTCTTTGTGTGTGTGTGTGCATGTGTGTGACACAGCCCAGAGTCACCTCACAAGATAGTCTCAATTGAAGAATCAATTAATATATTAATAAAAGATCAGATTGATGTGTAGGCATATCTGTGGGGAATTGTGTTGCTTGTTGGTTGATTTAGGAGGGCCCAGCCCACTGCAGGTATACTAGCTGGTTGTGTTTGTCAAATTGACACATGTTAGACAGGAAGAAGCCTCAGTTGAGGAAATACCTCCATGAGATTCATGGATGAGATTTTTCTCAATTCGTGATCAATAGTGGAGGACCTAACCCATTATGGGTGGTGCCATCCCTAAGCTGGTAGTCCTGGATTCTATAAGAAAACAGGCTGAGCCAGCCATGTAAGCTCCTGCTCCAGGTTCCTGCTCTGCTTGAGTTTCAGTCCTGACTTTCCTCTTCGACTTGATTTATGGTCATGGTGTTATCACAGCAACAGAAACCCTAACTAAGACAGGGGGCAATGCTATTCACTGGACAAGCAGTCCTGGACTGTATAAGAAAGCTAGCTGAGTATGAGTCTGTTAGTAAGCCAGTAAGAAGCATCCTCCATGGTTTTTGCTTCAAGTTCATGCTTGAGTTCCTGCTCTGACTTTCATCAGCCATCAGCAGTAGACTGTGACCTGGATGTACAAGCCAAGTAAAGCCTTACCTACCTCAAATTGGTTCCAATCATAGGGTTTATCATAGTGACAGAAATAATAATGCGTAATAATATATATAACCATACTTAGATCATAAGCCATATATGTGTGTGTGTGTGTGTGTGTGTGTGTGTGTGTGTGTGTGTATTCTTTAAGCAGAATCTGGGCTAAAACAAATCAAGTGATGAGCTATCAAACATTTTGTTGAGTTCAGAAGGTGAGAGACAATGTCTAATACAAACATAGGGTCTGACAAAGGATGGAAAATTATACATTATATATATGTATATTTACATGTATTAGACATCATATATAGGATATATAATATAATGTATAGTATATATCATATATATATCATATATATAACAAATTTTATTAACTGAGTGTAGTCTATAATGAACTAGAACTTGCTCAAAATGTTTTATTAGTAGTTGTCATAAATATTTGCTTTAATTTATAGATAGATGTCTCCTTCACGAATATTTTAATGCAATTACAAAACAGTGGGAGACAGACCTGTGTGATCCTAGGTACTCAGGAGGCCAAGGCAGGGGAATCACAAAATCATTTGAGGCTTGCCTAAGTTACTGCCCAAGTTCAAGGCCTTTTCTCTTCATACTGTAGACTGAGTTTAAGCTCAACCTGAGCTACTACGTGAAATTTTGTTGAGGGCTGGATATGTAATTCAGTGGTAGAACACCTGCCTAGAACCCCTCAGTGAGGAGCTGGGGGCTTGGCTCAGTGGTAAAGCCCCTGCCTAGAATCCCCCAGGGAGGGGCTAAGAGCGGTACATCTGTACTGTACTTGCCTAGAATCTCCCAGTTCTGGCTCCAGATTAGTGAAAGATGTCTCAAAAACCAAGATGAAAGGTTCCCTGGGAATGATAGCTGAGGTTGTTCTTTGACTTCCATACACATGAACAAAACTTTGCATGTGAACTTTACACACGCATACACTCACTCATACATCCATATACACATAAACAAATGCAGACACACACACACACACTCATCTTGTCACACTTATCTTGTTCCAAGAGATTAGATTGTCCCACTGGCACACCCCATGAAATACTGAATAGAAGTCAGCAATGTGATTTTGATCATGGTCAGCCATACTAATGTCTCAGGTAAGTTTTAGGGTCAATCTAAATTGAAGAAAGGACACAGATCCCATTCCTCGTGGGAGGAGGGGCTGTAGCACATTACCCAGGAGCACATGAGGCAGAACTAATGGCAAATAATCTGTCACCAGGCTTGTCGCTTCCTTAGACCTCTGCCGGTTCTCATGTGAAGTATGAATGATGGCAGCCTGTAGCATTCTGTGGCTCCCAGACTGATAATAAAATTAAGTGTTCCTAAACAGGGCTTTGGTACTGGAGAGATGCCTCAATGATTAAAAGTACAAACCACTCTTCTAAAGGATTGGAATTCCCAGCACCCACCTCAGGCTACTCACAACCACCTGTACTTCCAGCTCCTGTGGATACAGTGCCCTCTTCTGGCCTCCAAAGACACTGCACTAATGTGTGCATACACATGATTAAAAATTAAAAATTTGAAAAATTAAATAAGCAGATCTCTCAATTAATCCCCTTAAATTCACTACAGGTGGGGAATGGAACATTATGTTTTCCTATATCCAGACAAATATGCCCTTCTTTTCTTGCTTGCTTTTGACAGAGTCTCATGTAGCCCAGGATAGCCTAAGGTAGCCAAGAAAAAATTTGCATTTCTGATCCCCTGACCTTCACTTTTTGAGTGATAGAAATACTGGAATGGCCACAACACCAGGAGAACACAGTGCTGGGAATGGAACACAGGTTTTTGTGTATGGTACATAAACACCGTGCCAACCGAGGAGCACTCCAGCCCTTACCCTCTCTTAGAAAAATTGACAGGTGGTACTTGATGAGTTTTGTGAGGGTATTTAAGACAGTTCTTATATATACTGCAAGTCTTCTATATAAAAAGCCTAGAAAAGGCCTCTGGACCTTACATGTAACATATTACACTAACACAATTTATACACACACACACCACACCACACATACATACACAGACACACTATACTACACACACACACTATACTACACACACATACACACAGTACACACACATACACACCACACTGACCACACTGTATACACTGTATATACCATACACTTCTCTCTCTCTCTCTCTCTCTCTCTCTCTCTCTCTCTCTCCCTCTCTCTCTCTTTCTCTCTCTCTCTCTCTTTCTTTTTCTCTCTCTCACACACACATACACACACACCACCTCACAAACATACGCACTACACTCTACACCATATACCTACCACACACACACCACACATACCTCACATACACACATACACACACACACCACACTCTACACCATACACACCACACATAACCTCACACACATGCACACACCTCACAGACATACACACACACCATATCTCACATCCACACACACATCCACACACATATATACATTACACATACCACAGGCACACACACACATACACACATACCATACCTCACATACACACACACATACACACACATATATACATTACACATACCACAGGCACACACACACACATACACACACACACACGCACGCACACACACACACACACACTCATGGATATCTTTACTTAACTCTTATCCTATATTATTTTGTCTAGAATGCTGATGCAACTTAAAGAATTATCTGTCTGAGCCTTTCCCTATTATAGACTAAAGAATTGAACCAAGTAGCTTTAGAATATTTGCTTGGGCTTCTACAGTTGTGATTAGAGCTCTCCCAGGTACCTGCTCAGGGCACTCCTGGAGGGGAGTGTTACAAGGCTATAAAGACCCATTTTTACTAGAGAAGCCTGTTCCGTGCATGCTTCAAATGTCTTAATACTTCAAAGAGGAAACCCCTCTTGAAGAAGTCCTGCCTCCTCTCACCATCCATGCCTGCTGTGGGAACACTTATGTCATCCTGCTATCTGATTTCTGCATCACTGTAAGCCCCTACAGTACTTAGAGGAGGAAGTTGCTCAATAAGCGTTCATGAATGAGTGAATGGTTGAGTGAGACGCAAATAACAGGGCTTTGCAGGGAGGTCTGATGGGAATAAAGATTTACCTAACCATTTATGTTGCTGTTGACATGTCGTGTTTTTTCCCCCTTGCCCAGGAGGCCAATAACACAAACACATGGCTTGCCATGAAAAATTCACAACCTTACATTAGTGAGATACCCTGGTGACACCGCTTAGAAACTGCAAAGCCAAGGTCAACGCGAAAGCTGCCGTAAATCAAATGTCTTTGACACTGCCTCTTCCTATTGGGAAATCTCACCCATTTGCAGTGTTTGCCACCGTGCCTGGCTTTTTATGTAAGTACTGCGGATCAAACTCAGGTTCTCACGCTTGCACAGAAAACACTCAACCAGCTGAGCCCCCTCTCCAGCCCCATGGCAAAAACCTTACAAGAAACTGAAAGGCGTACTGTTGTGTGTGGTTCAGAAAAGAACCTGAGAGCCAAACTGCTGGTTTTGAAAGTGCGAGTTTATTAAGTATGTGGCAAGCCAAAGCCAAAGTTAAAGAATAAATAGCAATGATAGATAGCAAGCTCTACTGTAAAACTAAGAAGTCAAGAATAGAGTTGAAGAGATTGCTCAGCAAGTAAAGATTCTTCCCTTCAAGCCTGGCACCCTGGATTTGACCTTCAGGACCCTCATGGTGGAAGGGGAGGACTGACTCCAGCAAGCTGTTTTGTTCCTTTCTGTGTGTGCTGTGTGGCACGCATGCATCTCTCTCTCTCTCTCTCTCTCTCTCTCTCTCTCTCTCTCTCTCTCTCTCTCTCTCTCTCTCTCTCTCTCTCCCTCTCTCTCTCTCTGTGTGTGTGTATGTATGTGTGTGTGTCCATCTGTCTGTCTCTGTGTGTCTTTCTGTCTGTTTCTCCCTGTCTGTCTCTGTCTCTGTCTGTCTGTCTCTGTCTATCTCTGTCTCTGTTTCTCTGTCTCTCTGTCTCTCTAGCTGTGTCTGTGGGTGTCTGTTTGTCTGTCTGTCTCTGTGTGTCTTTCTGTCTGTTTCTCCCTGTCTCTCTCTGTCTCTGTCTGTCTGTCTCTGTCTCTGTTTCTCTGTCTCTCTGTCTCTCTCTATGTGTGTGTGTGCATAATTTTAAAAAAATAAGAATTCAGGAATACAGCTGAACCCCAAGAAGTTAGAGAATGTTTCTTTGGTGTGAAGACTTTTTTTTTCTTTTTTTTTTTTTGGTTTCTTGAGACAGGGTTTCTCTGTGTAGCCCTAGCTGTCCTGGGACTCACTCTGTAGAGTAGGCTGGCCTCGAACTCAGAAATCCACCTGCCTCTGCCTCCAAGTGCTGGGATTAAAGGCGTGCACTACCACGCCTGGCTGGTGTGAAGACTTTTAAAGGCTCAAAATAATAAAGTAGCTATTATCTAAAAGAGACCTGGCTCCATGGAAACCCTAGTGTCTCCTCCATACCCCTGTGTAACTACAGCTTAGATGAAGCTGTATATATCAAAGAAATTGTCAGACATCCTCGTCTCAGAATGAGTGACTCCCCTGTGTTTCCCTAAAATCCAGAGCAGCTTTCAAGTAGTTCATAGGGGGTCCCTCATAGGGGGTCCCTCATAGGGGGTCCCTTCTGAAGCACTGAGCAGCGGAGCAGATAGACCTCCGCTTCACTGATTCGAATCCCTCAGTCACTGACCTGGAACCAGACATACCAGGCATCAGAGAGGACATGCCCTGAGCATAGAGCAAACCTACAGAGACCAAGACATCTCCTAGGATCGACTTAGAAATAACACTATAGAGGAGTCCAAACTGGAAATTGGAATAGAGAGATAGCTCAGCTGCTAAAGTGCTTGCCAGGTGAACGTGAGGAACTGAGTTCAATACCCAGACCCATTTTTAAAAAGACAGAGACAGATGTGGCAGTGCATGCGTGTAAGCCCAGTCCTGGTATGTGTTTGGGGTTAGCGTTGGCAGGGGGTGCAGGATGGGCAGCAGCTTGCTCAACAGTCAGCCTAGCCCAATCAGCAAGTGCTAAGTCCTAATGAGGAACTGTCTCAAAAAAACAAGGGTGTAATCCTGAGAAATGACACCTGGCATAAGCTTCATGTACGCATGCCAACATACCTATGTACACACATGTACACACACACACACATACACACAAACACACACACACACCAAACAAAGGCAGGCTGAGTACCAAGGTCTCTGGAGCCTACAGGAAAGAAGTGACAAGCTCAATGGGAAAGAGAGGGCATGCTGATTCTGGTAATCTGACTGCAGGGAAATGCTGGTAAGTGCGATGACCATCAGAAGAATCCCAGGACCTACTGTCAATCACTATATAGTGACTTGTTTATTTGACAATTGCTTTTTGGTGCTCTTCAGAAGGCACAGTAATGAATCAATAAGATTTTGACCTGATGTACAGCTATCCATGGTAAGGATGCCACTGACCAGAAAGAGAGCAGCCATGAGGTGAACAGCTGGCTTAGTCATTACCGGTGCTTTCTCCTCTTCTAGAAGAGCACTCCCACTGGGTGGCTCACATCTGCCTATAACCCTTTTCTGGCTTCCACGGATACCTGCATATACATAGCGCACCCTCATAAAGACACAAACGCATAGCTAAAAATAAATCTAAAAGAGAAGAGAAAGGAGGGCCAGGATGTAATGCCTATTATATATTTGTGCCACAGTACAGGCTCTGTCTCCTGGTAAGTGCTACTTGACCTGAACCTCCTGGATATATGTATTTGCAGATCCCATCGAAGTGTGCAGGTTTCAGGAATGGTAAATCGAGATTTCAGTACCCTAGAAAAGCTACCATAGAAGTTAAAGTGTCTATAGCTGTCTTCCTATTAATCCTGGATGCCTCCTCTTAGAGTGCTATGTTTTTCTTTAAGTACATGTTTTATTTTTAAGTGTGTGTGTGTGTGTTTGTGTGTGTGTATGTGTATGCATGTAGGTGCACTGGTGTGTATAAGACTCACAGTTTGAGGGAACACAGTCCATCACGAGAGGGAAATCATGGTGACTTGTTCCTATCCAGTGGATAATGAAGCAGAGAGAGACCAGGAAGTTTATGAGACTTAAGTCTATTGAACAACTCAGATTCTCATAAATGTGCTTCATACAGCTATGCCATGCCTCCCAAAGGTTCCACAACCTCTGAAAGCCAGGTTGGCAGTTGAGAACCAAGTTTCCAAACCCAAGGGTTTCTGGGAGACATTTCAGAATTAAGCCATGATACACATGTGTCCCAAAATAGATATGGAATTGACATGAGCTTTACCTCAAACACACAGCAACTTTCTGCTTTCTGAGGGACATTAAAGACCTTTGTTCTGCCGGGCGATGGTGGCGAACGCCTTTAATCCCAGCACTTGGGAGGCAGAGGCAGGTGGATTTCTGAGTTCGAGGCCAGCCTGGTCTACAAAATGAGTTCTGGGACAGCCAGGACTACACAGAGAAACCCTGTCTTGAAAAACCAAAAAAAAAAAAAAAAAAGACCATTGTTCTAAAAACACATACTGTGTGATGATGTCTACAGATTTCTGTAAGAAGCTAAACTAAATCTATAGGGACAAATAAAGTTATATCAAGTACCTAATTGAATGCCTACTGAACAGTCCTCTGCTCCCAGTGAGGCTAGATGTAATGGAAAAAAGTCATCCATTACCTGGTTCATATATGAGATCACCGGAAGGATTACAGATATCATTTCTTATATGACACATGAGAATTTTAGAAATAACAGTGAATTGGGGGCCTTGGAAGCAACTTTTCTTAGCATCTTACTTTATATTGTTTTATATATGTTATGTTCCGTGAGTGTGTGTGCGTGGGGGGGTGGGGGGGTGGGGGGTCCTAGTTTTGTTTCTGCTGCTGTGACAACATATACTGACCAAAAGCAGCTTCAGAGACAACAGGTTTATTTTAGGTAACAATTCCAGTTTATAGTTCATCACTATAGGAAAAACATAATGACTGGAGGTCAAAGCAGCAGATTACATCATATCTACAGTCAAGAGTAGAGAAAATGAATACACATACACAAACACACACACACACACTTGATTTCTGGGAACATACACATGTTCATTTGCTTGCTTGTGTTCATCTTAACTTCTCACTCCTAGCACAATTCAGGATTCCTGTCTAGGGAATGCTGCCAACTACAGTGGACTGAGTTTTCCCATACCAATTAACTTTATTAATGCAATTCTCCAAAGGTCGACCAAATGTAAATCGATCCCTCTTCCCTCGTTGAGACTCTTTTCCCAGATGATTCTAGGTTTTATCAAGTTAATAATTAAAGGTAAGCATCATAGTGTGTGCAGGGGGAGGATGCACATATGTGTGCTGGTGTGTATGCATGCTCATGCTCTTGTGCAGAAGTCAGAGAAGGATACTGCTAATGTCCTGTTTTGTCATCCTCCATTGTATTCCTGTAAGACATGATCTATCCTGTAACTTGGATCTAAACTGACAGCCAGCAAGCCTTAGTGATTCTGTCTCCACCTTGCACAGTCCTGGAGTTATATCTGTGCATGATAAAATCCAGCTTTTTACCCAGGACTTGGGGATTGGAATTCAGGTTCTTATGCTTGCGTGGCAAGAACTCTTACCCTCCAAGTCATCTCCCCAGATCCCCTGCCTCTTATTTATCATGGACTTTCATCAGTAACATTTGCAACTCTCACACAGCACAAACCTCATTCCATCTCAGAAAGCTGCAGGTGAGCACAGGCATTCATGTGTTCCAGAAGCTATCAGGCCGATTATAAAAACACCCTTAGAACAAGTCCCATTTTATCCGGGTGAATAATACCGTTTCCCTTCTGTAAGCAAAACCATGATATATAGGCAAACTCCACGTTAATTGGATAAACCAGTGGCAAAGCCCCAGAAGCACAATTAACTTGCATGTGAAATACTCCCGGCTGAAATCCTGGAAACTTGCATGTAATTAGTACTCCCTTCTAGCCCTCCAAAGTATAAAATACAATACATTAGGGCTTGTAACACTAATATTGCCAAGAACACGACTAACGTGGGAAGTCTAATTTGCCACTAATATGCAAATGGTGGGCTAGTTGGTGAATTCTTTCACCTGTTTGGCTAATTGTTTCCAGTGTGATTTACAAACTCTACACCGGATGATGCAGCGGTACATAATGCATGGAACTGCCAATGCCAGACTGCATTAAGTCACAAAAATAATAGACTTCAAATTCAGAAGCAATACTGATGATTGTATGAGAGGCTTCTGGAAAGTGCTTTCCCCCACAGAAATGAGGGGGAAATGAGGACCCCTAAGAACCATTAAAAAAAACAAACAAACAAGTAAAAACAAAGTTGGTGTGGTGTTGCATACCAAGGCTGAGAAGTAGAAACAGGCAAATCCTCGGGGCTCCCTGGACAGTCAAGCCTAGCCTGCTCCATGAGCTCCAGGCCAACAAGAGACCTTGTCTTAGAAAACAGGGTGGATCCATCCCAGGAAGGACACCCAGGATTGATCTCTGGCTCCCACCTGCGTGTATGCACACAGATGCATACACGTGTGCACACACACGGGCTCACATATTCAAACAAAAGTTATATTGGTTACCTTCCTTCTCATTGTGAAAAATGCCTAACTGAGCAGCTTAAGAGAGGAGAGGTTCATTTGGACTCACAGTGTCAGGTGGAACACCATGACAAGAGTATATAACAGAAACCCAATGATGATGGGCACAAGTGGAGGGCCTGATTGTACAGTCTCTGAACTATGAAGCACAGAGTGGGACTAGAAGCAGCATTGGGCTATGCTCCTCAAAGGTCTGCCCCCAGAAACCCACCACTTACACTTCTATTTCTGTTGCTATGACAAAATACCCTATGGGGAAAAGCATTTTAGGAACGAATGGGTTTTATTTGGCTTATAATTCCAATTTACAGTCCATCACAGCAGGGAAATCATGGCAGCAACTTAAAACAGCTAGCAACATCACATCCTCAGGCAAAAGCAGTGAGAAGTAAATGTGTATATGCTTGCTTGTATTCAGCTTAATTTCTACACCTTTCAAGACACCCTGCCTAGGGAACAGTGCTGCCTAGAGTGGGCTGAGTCTTCTCACATCAATCAACTTGAGACAATCTCCCACAGACATGCCCATAGGTCAACCCAATCTAGCCATATCCCCATTGAGACTCTCTTCCTAGATGATTCTATATTATGTTAAGATGACAATTAAAGCAAATTCTTATACCAGGCAAGACCAATATTCCCCAAACAATATTGTCATCTGAGAATATATTAGGCTGTGGGAAACATTTCACATTCGAACCATAGGGGACATTGTTGAGTCCCGTTACTGAGCAGTTACCATGTTGTATCATAATTCACCCTAAACAACTTACAGATGATTACCTGGGCTGCATCCCCAGAGACTGAGTCTACAGGTCTTGGCTAAACCTCTGAAGTTTCCATTAGCAATAAATAAGTAGCGGCTGGGTAGATGGCTCAGTGGATAATCACTTGCAGTGAAGCCAGAGGACCTCAGTTTGAATTTCTAGAATCCACATAAATACTAGACAGCTCAAGAAACTGCCCTTAATCCCAGCACTCAGAGACAGAGACAGAGCAAATTAGACTATCTGCAATCAGTAATCTCTGAGTTCAGTGTAAGACCTGACCTCAAAAAATAAAGTGGAGTGAGACTTTCATGTTCAGGCTTCTCTGCATGCATGTGCACACATGTACACACACACACACGCATATATATGACAGATTTAAATTCACATACAGCAAAAAATAATAACGTCAATGTTTTCTCTTTGAGCTATATATTCAATAAATATCACTCTGAATGCCAAGATTGTAATACAATAATGCTTGATGTCAAATTGTATCTAGGACCATCTACTCAATACATGCCAGATGACTGATCAATGGGCATGGAGTCTCCTAAAACTATAACCTGTTCTAATTCTTGACTTGAATGGTGCAGTCATCTAAACTTACTGGTAAGGGGGTATCTTAGTCAACTTTCTGTTGCTGCAGCAGTTCTTGAGGCTGAGTAGGTTGTAGAGGAAAGAGGTTTATTTAGATCATAATTTGGGAGTTTTAAGAACATAGAGACCATATCCACTTGACTGTTTCCGGGTTATCTTTCATTACTTCACAAATTGGCAGATGACATGTTTGGAATACACAACTAATTCAAGGGGCAAGATCAACCTTTCTTGTACAATATCCTTCTATTTAAGGAACTAAACCAGGATCTCATGAGAACAATATTAGCCCTTTCCAAGGGCAGGGTCTCCAATAATCTGACTATAACTATCCTGACAGGAATGAAGATATTCTGTAGATATGTGTGTCCCTTCTTTTGACTTTCAGACTATTGAAACAATAGCTCCCAAGGAACTAAAAGTCTCCCAGGACTCTTGTGTTGAAAAAAGAAAAAAAAAAAAAAGGTAGGAGCCCAGTGCTGGCTAGAGGCAGGACTTGTCTCCATATTTCACATAGTCCTGATAACTTGTCAAATCACTTTGTGTGACACACTAGAGTTGAGACAATGATGGGTCAGTGATGTCCAAGACTGCTTAATTATGTTAACTCTTTCCACTATTTAAATATAAACTCCATATTGGGACCCAAAATTTAAAGGTAAGGTTGGGGTGTCATTGGACTTCTTTGCTCTGCTTCTCAATGTGACAGCATTAAGTGAATCTCTTTTTTCTGCTTTTCACTACCTCTTGTTTGTTTTATTCAGGAGGGGTGGCCAAGCCTGCATGATTAGGGCTGTCAGGGTCCAGGCTCTGACCCTTGCCACTTCAATAACATAACTGCTTTCCTTAGGCTTTGTGTTTTAAAGGATCCAACTTTAAATACCACCAAATTCTCCAACATAAAGTTGCTGAATATTCCCCATGGTGTTCAGCAATATGGTCCACTTGACTCGATGCAGAATACCTAGGAAAGAACCTCTGAGCATGGCTGTGAGGGATTTTCTTGATTATGTTCATTGAAGTGGGAAGACCCATAATGAATGTGGATGGTACTATCCCATAGGCTGGGGTCCTAGCCCAAACTTAAGGGAGAAAGCAAGCTGAATACCAGCATTCTTCCCTCTCTCTCCTACCTGGCCATGGTTACAACATGACTGGGTATCCTCCTGTTCCTATCACTATGTCTTTGCTTCCTGAAGCCATGCTTTCCCCACTATGATGGGCCATCTGATGCTTAAAACACAAGTCATCTAAAATGTGTCCTTCTTTTGCTTTGTTGGGTGTTTTGCTTTAGTAATGTAAAGTAAGTGGTACAATCCCTGTGCTTCCCACACAGAAAACTTTAAAGGGCAGTAATCAAATCCTCTCTAGACTGTGCCAGAGAGCTTCAAGAGCTGCATCTGGACTCAGCAGAAGAGGGTGTGGTCGCTGATTAGTGCTCTTTACCCTGGCATAGATGAGGTCTCCCTGCCTACATGTCTGTGACACTCTCAATAAAAAGGTATGTGGTCTGGAATTTACCCTGTAGCTTTTAGTTTCAGATGATTGACCCCAGGGTCTGAGGAGATAGTTCAATCAATAAAGTCTTTGTTGAGAAATCATGAAGATCCCTCGCACAGTGTAAAAATTCAAGGGCATGGCTGTTACCTGAAAAATAAGAAGGAAACAAGATAGAGCTCATTGGCCAGTTAGCACAATTAGTGAGCTCCTGGTCCAGTGAGAGACTCTGCCTGAAAACATCTGGTGAAGAGTAACTGAGGAAGATACCCAATATTGACCTATATCCTTCACACTCATGTACAATTGTGGCTGCACACACAACCCACACTAACAAATAAACAAGCACACAATACACCACACAAACATGCTCACGGGCACACAGTCAAAAGACTGACGGACATAAGTCTAGGTTATATATGAACATAATATGAAGCTGTTGCAAGGAAAATGGCCAGCAGTCAGTTTAAAGAGCTGAGTGTTGACACAAGGTCTCACGCTTAAGAGTGGCTTGTTCCTTGAGGACACTGATTTAATGCCAGACAGAGTGTGAGAGCAGTCCAGAGTCCCAAGAGAAAGACAAAGATTTTTCATCTGCCCACAAGAGCAGAGAAGTCTGTTATAAGGCTTTGGGGAGAGGAGATGGGGAGCCTTATACTGTGAGTTAGAGAGCAAGGACTCTTGAATCTTAGAGAATATGGATGAGGTATGAAGGGAGGGCAAGTTTAGTTAACTGTATGGAGAGACTGGAGATGTCCCTTGCCCTGGAGTCTGGTAACTTGAGGTCTCTAAGATGCTTTGTTCCCTGTCATTTTTCTGCAATCTGGACACATGAGATACATTTACAGATTCATAGATGGCATGATTGTTTCTCCCTATAGTAGCAGTGATCTCAGATCCAACTATGGTGGATAGAGTTAGATCTGTAGCTAGGCTCAATTTCAGCAACACCTGCTTTGTGATTTTGATATTTGTTTCCTGGAGTCCCAGTACCTAGGTGTTCCCAGTAGAGATGTTGTATGACATGACTCCTGGGGAGATATAAATTAATGTCTACTTATCCCAGATAGGGAACCTACAACGGAACAAAGTATGAATACTATGATATCCAGATATGTGAACCAAATGTGTTGTGTTGGGGTTAATTATAGGAGTTTGGATGACAGGTTACTTACAGTAGCAGAAATAAGTCAAAGTAGCTATGTCATTAAAATCCCACCACAGCATAGAGGACAGCTCATGAAAGCTGGAAACCTAGAGGTCTCTACATGACCTACAGGCAGCTAGACAGGGCAGAGAGTGTCTTTTCTAGTCAGCTTGGTTGGTCTGAGCCTCCTCCAGGCAGTTTCATCAGTATAACAGTGTCTCTCAGCAGTCTTTACTACTAATATAATCTTGGAGAGGGAGGAGCCTCCTGCAGCAGTTTAGTTTCAGAGACTTCCTGAGGCTTTTGAGTTGTGTATTTCCAGGGTGGTTCTATTCTGTTCTGCCCTTCCCTGCTCTTCTCTGTTCAGTTCTACTATGTTCTGCTATATTTTGCTATGTTCTATTGGAGATGGGATCTTACTGTGTAGACCAGGCTGGCTTAGAACTCACAGAATATGCCTGCCTCTGCCTCCCAAGTGCTGGAATTAAAGTTGTGTGCCACCACATCCAGCCATATTCCCAGTGTCTTAATGAGCCCCACTTTACATCTTCTTAAGTCTTATTTATTTATTTATTTATTTATTTATTTATTATTTTCGAGACAGGGTTTCTCTGTGTAGCCCTGGCTATCCTGGAGTTCACTCTGTAGACCAGACTGGCCTTGAACTCAGAAATCCAACCTGCCTCTGCCTTCCAAGTGCTGGGATTAAAGCATGTGCCACCACTGCCCGGCATCTTCTTAAGTCTTAATAGGCTTTCCTAAGGAAACTGCTGCACATGAAGGATGACTGACAATAGTTGTCAGCATTCGTGTAAACACAGTCTGATCAGCCCCTAGCTTATATCTACCAATTAGTTACAGTTCAAGCCAGCAATACACCGTCATAAATATGTCTAGCCATCCAGATGTTGAATGTCTGTTTATTAATAGGACGTGATACCTTCCCAAATTAATGTGTGAGGTGGTTTTGAGACACACACAAGCTTGTGAACATGAAGAGACTTTATAAATGCTAAAGCTTTATTCTTTTTAAAAATGAAGTGCTGTTTTTGTTAGCATATTGTCAAACATTAGCAGTGTTTTCCCAAGACTACAGGTGCTTGAGCAGGTAGGCAGATACTTGCGTGTCTTCTCACAGAATTCAAAATACTGAACCTTTATTCTCATAATGATATCAAGGCTTCTTTTGTTATGAGAACAAAGGCTTTCTCAAAGCTAGGATGATGGGAAAGCAAGCTTGCCTTGGTGTTCAGATATCTTCAGTAAATAAATAGCTGCCTCTGCTTTTCCCGGCTGCCTTCCTTTCGACTCAGGATAGAAAGAGGATGAAATTGGGCAAATGAGAAGGGAAGGGACTCTCTCACCCAGAAATCTGGTTGAATCCTCTCACTAGGAGAAAAGCAAGAATTCCAGGACAGTTGTCAGTTGCTTAAGCTCCTTCCCAGGTCCCCAGCTGTAAACATGGGATTTTCTAGGCATCTTGACAAAGGCTTCATTCACAGGAAGAGGACCTCCCTTCATCCTCTTGCACATCTCTAGTGGTTCTTAGGTTTTACTTTATCAGACTGTAATTTGACCCAAGATACCTCTAGAGCTGCCCTATAATCTCACTGATCAAAAGAGAGAAAACCGGGATAGGCAACTTAACAACATTTTTTGAGATGCAACTCGAAAGCCCCAAAATGGTATATGGTCATCTGCGCTGAGATAATTAGCTGTGCCTCCGCTTTGGTGAGCCTTGACCATGCTTGAGTATGTATTTCTGAGATCCTCTTTTATTTTCTTCTAACCCTCGTACTTAAAGTCTATATTAAAATAGTTCAAGTAGGGGGCTAGAGATGGCTTGGTGGTTAAGAGCACTGGCTGCTTTTCCAGAGGTCCTGAGTTCAGTTCCCAGCAACCACGTGGTAGCTCACAACCATCTATAGTATGACCTGATGCCCTCTTCTGGCATACAGGTGTACATGCAGATAGAGTATTCATAGTACATATAATAATTTTTTAAAGTATCTTAAATAAAATAATCAACTCGGTTTTATCTGACTTGTCCTAGTTCTTCTTGTTGATGAAGCAACAATTCCTCTTTTGTTCTGAGCCAAGGTCCCTTAAAAATGAGAGGAATTCCTTGGACTTCCAGAGCCGAGTCTCAGTCCTCTCTCTAATGACAATCTACAACTACCAGGCTTGGTCACTGACTGAAATTCAACTGACCTGCCATTCAACTTAACCTTATTTTATAGAATTGAGCAGAGTCAGATGATAGATGGTCCTAGGGGCCTACACTGACCCCTCTTATTTTGTGCTGAAGAGACTGAACTTGTCAAAGGGGGCTCTGGTTGGACTGAGAGACACCAGATTGTGAACTGGTTGAGTGACGGGTTTCTTTGTTCAGAATCCCCATAAGGGTGAAGGGTAAGCTTTGCCTATCTCCGACTCCTACAGTAATTAGCATTATATTTTATATGCTTGATTACTCAACACCTGTTCCCTGAGCAAGCACATGTCTGTTAGACTGAATGAAGCTTTCATGTGGGGCTTTGTGATGAATCAGGGCTGCACTTATTCTAAGAACTAAGGCATAGCTTAGTGTCATGGCTCATGACCGTGCTCAGGAGAGTGAGTAGAAGGATTGTCATAAGTTCAAGCCCAACTTGGGCTAAGTGCTAAGTTTGAGGCTAGAATGTACACACACACACACACACACACACACACACACACACACACACACTCACATACACATACATATAAGTATATATGTTTGAAGTTATATAGTTACTGGACTTGGGGCCCCAGTAGACCTAATGAGCTAAGAGATTAAACACTCATCCTCAAAACCCTATCCTCAAAGCTGTGGCAAAAAGCAGAGAGAGAAGGTTGTTGAGGACAAATTACAAAGAGGGACAAATTAAGAGGTCCTATGACCCCTAATCTCACCTCTGGGGCACCAGCATCAGCTTAAATAGAGGACGAGAGGTGTGATTAACTCAACAGTCTTGGCTGAGTGTGGCCCCACCAAACCACCCATGGCTGACCCTTCACCGTCTCAGCTCCGGTTTCTCCTGGAAGGTGGTCTGACAAGTTGTCAGACCGTGTGAAATCTCCTCCTGAGAGACAGCTTTGCCCTCTGGCTTGCTCCAGGCTTCTCCCTTGTTCCTCTTCCAGAATGAGACTCCTACGGAATTCCAATTTCTTGAGGACCTTTGTTTTATCAGTCTGGTAGCCAAAAGCGTTCCTGTCTCTTTAGAATATGTTCTGCCTTGACAAGGTGATTACAAGGCTCTGTCTCAAAAAGATAAAAAAAAAAAGACGTTAAAATACAAGCACATAACATGCATACACCTTTGTGTGAATGAATGAAATGGAGTACATTGGTGATTCCAGGCTGCTAATAAGCAAAGATATAAATATAGAAATAATGTCCATAGAGGTCCTAGCTAGAAATTGTCCTGCTTAGAATGTGAGCCTATTACAAGGGCATATTGCTTACTCATCAAATATGACTTGTTTGTTTGTTTGTTTTTTGTGGTGGTGGTGGTGATGGTGGTGGTGGTTTTGGTGATAAAACTATGTGTGTGTGTATGTGTATGTTACTAAACATGAAATCAGGTCATCACATATGCTAGGCAAGCATTCTATTGCTAAGTTACATCTCCAACCCCTCACAAGGGAATTCTAGGCAAGTGCTCTATTGCTAAGCTATGCCCCCAACCCTCACTGGGGGATTCTAGGCAGGGGCTCTACCATTGAGCCACACCCTCAGCCCCTCACTGGGGGATTCTAGGCAGGGGCTCTACCACTGAGCCATGCCCCCAGCCCCTCACTTTGGGATTCTAGGCAGGGTCTGTACTACTGAGACAGACCAATGGGCTATCACTAGGGGATTCTTGGCAGCTGGCACTTTACCTCTGAGTCCTGTCCCCAAGCCCCTTGCTGGTGGATTCTGCGCTAAATTCCTAGCACTCTTTTGCCTTTTTATTTTGTGATATGGTTTAACTAAATTGCCCTGGCTGACTTCATACTCACTTTGGACACCAGGCTAGTGTTGAACTTGTGATTCTCCCATCTATCTCCGAAGAAGCTGAGATTACAGGTCATTGCCACTGTACCCAGATACTTATCAAACTTTTTTTAATTAGCATATGAGAGACAGAAGTATAATATAGCTGCCTTTGAACCTTCAAGAACCTCAAATTTTATCCTGTCTTTTGCAAATACAAACTTACCACGTACAGAATAAATCTGAATTAATTCAGATTTTAGCCACATAATTCAACATTAGTCCAAAGTTTCCCATGCTTTAAAAGTAGCTGATTTGGGCTGGTGAGATATCTCAGTGGGCGCTTGCCCCATAAGCCTTATGACCTAGGTTCTGTTTCTGGAATCTACATAAAGGTAGAAGACAGACTCCATGAAGTTGTACTCTGTCCTACACCTGAGCACTGTGACACATTCCTGCAGTCATAATGAATAAAGAAGTAAGCAATGAACATAAAAATTGTCAATAATATTTGCTATTTTAAAGGAAAGGAAGAAAAAAAAACCAGTGGTATCCATTGAACGTGTGATAAATATGCGTGATACTCTGTCTGGCCCGAGAAGTTTCTTCTCTTATAGAAATGGCCTCAATTTTAAAAATAAATGGCATTGATTTAGCATTAGAGCCTTTTCATATAAGGATTTATCTCAACAGTACTTTTAAAGATATAAAACACACAGTTTATGTAGCCTTAGGTTTCTTAGCACCAAATCAAACCGAATAATAAAGTAAAATGGAATGCTATAATGATCAAACAGTATAAGCTCCCGTCAAGAGCGATTTGGAAGCACCTCTTATAATTACGAGGCCAGAAGCCGCCTCTGTAGATTCGGCAGAACGGAATCATGAAATGAATTAAGGCCGTACCAAATTATTAATACTTTTCATACTCTGTTGCAAAAGCCTGCCTTCATGCCTCACTAGGAACTGAAGTTAAAAAAAAATGTCTCAAAGAGCAGGCAGGGCAAAGTGGATAAAATTAATAAATAGGAGATTGCTTATTGTTCTTTAACATCCACTCGTCTGAGCCTTTGAACATTCGCGCAGCTCTCTGCCGTTCAAAGAGCTCTCAGTCGCCTTCACTCCTTTCATCTGGCTAACCACTCAGAGTTCCTTAAAGGGGTCTCAAGGTGCAGTAGGTGGTTAAGAGCCCAGGGTCGAGGCTGAGGATATGGCTCAGTTAATCAAGTGGTTGTCTTGTAAGTATTAGGACCCGAGTTCTAACCCTAGAATCTGTGTTTAAAAAAATAAAAACAAGAAAGAGCTGTGTATTTAGCTGGAGAGGTGGCTCAAAGACATGCTGCTCGTGTAGAGTTCAGTTCTCAGCACCAACCAGGCAGCTCACAGCTGTCTCTCACTCTAGCTCTAGAGAATCAGACACCATCTTCTAGACTGCATGGACACCTGTACTCACAAATGTACAGTGCCCTCACCCCGTCCCCTCAAAACAACCCACCTACACTCATGATTTAAAAGAGAATGAATCCCTTTTTAAAACAGAACATGGTGGTACATGCTTGTGATCCCAGCTCTAGAGAAAGAGAGCCAGGAGAAACCCAGGAAATTGGTTGCTAGACAGTCTAGTCGCTTTGATGAGTTTCAGACCAGTGAGAGACTCTCATGAGGAACAACACACACACACATACACAATACACACACACACACACACACACAGAGAGAGAGAGAGAGAGAGAGAGAGAGAGAGAGAGAGAGAGAGAGAGAGAGAGAGAGAGAGATGCTTCCTTGGGACCATCCATCTCCTGTTCCACTCAGTGAGATACTGAATGTGCAGGAATGAGGGTAGTTATCCATGATGTTTCTGGGTTCTAAGGTCCACATACACACATCTTCTGTTCTCTTATATGGCAAAAGAAATTAAGATACATTAATTTGAAAGGAAAGTGGATTTATTTACAGCTTAACCAAACTGGGAAGGGAGGACAAACCACAACATCCCTCACCACGATGCTGCCATTTTTATCAAGTGATCAAACACCAGATCATCAGCAAACTCAGCTGTAAGGCAAAGTCTGTAAAAGATCAAGGCCCCTAGTTGCCTCCATAGTGTGTGTTCTCTGTTACAAAGACAGTTTTTATTTAAGTGTGGGCCATGGAAAATGGGATCTGAAAGATCTCTTTTCTGACCTCCTTAGTTCTGAGATAGTGCCTCATGTAACCAAGGCTAGCTTCTACTAGGTATCTGTGGATGACTTTGAACTTCTGATCCTCCTGCCTCAGCTACAAAGTGCTATAATTATAGACTGTACCATCAAGTTGCATTTGATGTGGTGCAGGGAATGGAGACCAAGGCTCCAGCGTTATATCCCCAGACTTCAGCATCTACTTTTGCAGGATCCAGGTACCTAGGAATACTGGATAATACTGAATTTAAGGATAATACTGGGATACTTTTTCACTAAGCACTGACCTGTCCTAAGAGCTCAATAAATGGTCCTGCTTGCCTACATCCCCCTGAGCCCCAATTTCACCAGAAAGAAGAAAGGTAAAACTGTTCAGTGATTAATCATCTCAAGCAAGTTTGCCCTGCCAGTCAGCGATTTAAAACATTTTCACCTCAATAGAGACCTCTTGACCGTCTAATTATTTGACCAGTATATCATTCATATTCATATCTAAGTTACTCTCCTGGGCCAGAAGTGTTAATTAAGGTCTGTGCATCTCCAAAGAAATCATTTGGTTTGCAGTGGGAATGTGTTTCAATAGCTTCAACCACTTTGCTCTAGGGTCCCCAAAGAGGGAGAAGTCCATACAGATAGTTCTCTGATGGGGCTGAAGAGATAGCTTCATGGGTAAAGTGCTTGCTCTACACACATGAGGACCTGAGGTTGGATACCCAGCATCCAGATAAAAAACAGACAGAGCAATGCAAAGCTACAACCCCAGCACTGGAAATATAGAAACAGGCAGATTTGGGGGGGAAATCTCTGGTCAACTGACACTATTAATGATATTCTGTTATGTTTGCAGACTAGCATAGCATAGCTGTTCTGAGAGACTCCACCCAGCAGCTGACTGAAACAGATTCAGAGAAGTCTACGGCCCAACAGTGGGTGGAAGTTGGGGACTCTTATGGAAGAATAGGAGGAAGGATTGCAGGCCCAATGAGGACAGGAACTCCTTAGGGAACCCAACAGAGTTTACTAACCTGGACCCTTGGGGGTTCTCAAAGACTGAACAACCAACAAAAGATCATACAGAGCCGGTCCTGGGATACCCCACACATATATGTAACAAGTATGCAGCTCAGTCTTCATGTGTACTCCAGCAACTGGAGCTGGGGCTGTCCCTGAAACTGTTGCCTGTCTGGGGAATCCATTCCCCTAACTGGGCTGCCTTGTCTGGCCTCAGTGGGAGAGGATGTATCTATCCCTGCAGAGACTTGATTGCTAGAGTAGGGGAATACAGTGAGGGGGCTCCACTCTCTCAGAGAAGAAGGGGGCAGGGGGCAGGGGGCAAGGATAGGGGAAGATGCCTAATGTTGAATACCATATGGACATGCACAGAAGTACATCTCTCACACACTCTAACAACTCGTTTGTTGGCCTTTTTAATATTATGTCTAAAAAAGATTAGCTTTTTTATAGTTGTGTCTCAATCGATTGCTTGTGTGTCTGTAGGTGGTCTCTGAACAGCACGTTGTATCTTTAAAACTGTATGTACCACTACAAGATGAGGTGCAATGTTCCCATTTACAAATGTCAGTTTACTCCCATAAGCCTTCTGCTTCCTTGAAACGCTAATTGCTCAGTGAAAGGTCTGAATATTGTCCTCCTTTGTAAATGTTTTTTAGATGCCAAACTCTAGGTTGTTATTTAGGCTACATCTCTTAATCCAACTGTGACAGATAATCTTCTCTGTCAACTTGATAGACTTTAGAGTCACCTAGGAGACACACTTCTGGGCATATCCATGACAGTATTTCTAAAAAGGTTTAACTGGTAACCCAACATGGATGTGGGTGGAGACATTCTATGGGTTAGGATAATGACTGAAAAAAATGGAGGCAGTGAGCTGAGCACCAGCACCCATCTCTCTCTGTTTCTTGGCTATGGATGCCTTGGGACCAGCTGCCTCATGCTCACATGGTTAAGCTGTCTCCCTCAATGATGACATGCCTTCAAACCCTAAAGCAGAGTAACCCCTTTTTTCCTTACACTACAGTTGTTAGGTGGTTTGTCACAGTGATGAGAAATGTAACCAATGCACTTCCCTTGGATACTTGATATCCATGTCACATAAAAAGATGGCTCCTGACGATGTTACAGCTTTTGCCTAAGGTTATGTAGCTGGTCGTTTGGGACCATCAGTACAAGAAACTAAAGAAGATCATGTCTAAGAAGCAAAAGGAGGTGTTAAAACATACTGAAGGGCCAGAGAGATGGCTCAGTGTGTAAAGGAATTTCCCATACAAGCCTGGAGACATAAAGTACAATCTTTGGAACCTATACAAAGATAGAAAGAACCAACTCCCCAATTCTGTCATTTTGGCTCTACAGATCTGTTGTGTACACACACACATACACACACACACACACACAAAACTACTGCTACTCCTACTACTACACACATACACAACAACAATGATAAATTTTCAAAAGATACCCAAAAAGGAACAAAACATTGTAGGATGAATGCTACCAGGGTACTCATAGAACTATAGAGATGGTGGAACACCTGGTCTTAGATCTAACAGGCCAAGGGGATTGGGTAAAAATTAAAATCTACAATTCATTTTTTTAAATCTCCACCCTTTGCTAGGTGTATGGTGCATATCTGTAGTCCCAACATTCTGAAAGCTGAGGCAGGAGGAATAGCAAACTGTCCAATGTAGTAAGTTTCAGGCCAGCCTGGACTACACAGCAAAACCCTGTTTCAAACTCCAAACATCAAACTCGATCTCCTGCTGATTCTGTGCTCCAAGTTGAGACATAGCAACCCTGATGAAGTGGAGCTGCCCAGTCAGTCCTGCATTGAAAAATGATTGTTTCTTTTTACACAGCGTGCTTCAGAAGCAGAGAAACTTCTGGAACATAGGGAGACATGGAAGTAGGAGCAGTAGGGTGTGACAGATGGCATGAGAGGTATAATAATGACTAAGGCATAAAGGAAATGAACCCAGCTTTCACCAAGATGGTCTATGTTTGTGAGGAGAAAGTGCTGAGAAGGTGGGAAGGGCCCACCAGCCAGTGTGTTGGCTCAAAGCTGTGGTGAAATCTTGCAGATAAGAGCGATGCTTCAGAAAGACACATAAAGCTTTGGATGCTAAATAAAGCGATGCAAAATTATGACAAGCTAAGCATCCAAGTTACTCAAGGGCTACAGTGAGATCCAAGAAGACAAAATTAACAACTGCAGCAAAACAGGGAACACATCAAACAGTTGGAAAGAGATAGGGTTTGGAATAAGTCTCTTTTGGATGTGTGGTAACTGTGGCAAACAAATTTGTTTAAGATCACAAAGGAGAGAGAATATAGGAAGTTGCCAGGGCACTGGGGCATGCTATCCAAGAATTTGTGCGATATTGTTCAATTCAGATATTTTAAAATCTAATTGATTTTCAAAAAATATTTGTTATGTGTGTCACTTGGCTTTCCATCATTTTGACAAAACCCCTGGAACAAACAAACAAACAAACAAAAGGACTTAAAAGTAGGAAAGGTTTTGGGGGGGTTGTGGATTCAGAACTTTCTGTTTATATTAATTTTCTCTCCTCATGGTTATGATCAAACACCTGATGGAAGAACTCAAGGTAGGAGGAGTTTATTCTGGGTTGTGGTTTGAGGCAACAGTCCATGATGGCAGGCAAAGGATGACTGAAGGTGCATGAGACAGATGTACACACTGCACCCACAGTCAGGAAGCAGACAGAGATGGATGCAGGTGCTCAGCTTGCTCCCTCCATTTTTTTCAGTCCAAAACCACAAACCATGGAATGGTGCTATCCACATTCAGAATGGGACTTTCCTCCTCAATTAATATCTTCTGAAATATCTCCATAGACATGCCCAGAGGTTAATCCCCTAGGTAATTCTAGGTTCTATGACAATCAGTATTGTCATCACATGTTCTGATATCTTTCCCCCACACTTTGTGATCTTTGTGGTACCCACTATTTCCCCCGTCCTATGTATGTATGTCTCTTTGAGTTTCCAGTTTAGAAACTTTCAGCTTACAACTCTTTACTGAGGAAAGGCAGGGCAGGAACTCAGGCAAGAACTGAAAGAAGAAACCATGAAGGATAGCTGGTTTCTGGCTTGATTACAGGCTCATACTTAGATAGCTTTCTAAGGATGACCTGCCCAGTGATGGTCCCTCCCAAAGTGGTTATCCCCACCCAGGACCAATTCCCAGTTAAGACAACTCCCCTAGGACATATCCACAGGCCAATTTGGTCTGGATAGCTCCCCAGTCAAGACCTCCCTTCTTGGGTGACTTTAAGCTCCACTTGACCACTGAGGTCAACCACAACACTGACAGGGAAGACATTGCCTACAAGGCCCCCTCCTCTTTCCAGCCTCTGTGTCTTCATACACATTCTACAGATATTCAAGTTCTGGCCATCTTTAGAAGTCCTAATTTTTTTCTAACATTTTTTCTTCCAGATTCAGCCTTGATTTCTTTCTATAGTGCTTTCTCCCTTGAGAAATGTTCATTCAACTATTTAACCCCAGCACCTGCTTGCAGCCTCCATTTGAATATGAAGGCAAATAGTCACTGAATCTCACCACCAATGTATTACCCATTCACAATTACTGTCTCTTGTCAGAGGCTACTACATCTCTCTTACTGAGCTTCAGACCCTTCGTGAGAATGAAAAATCCCTCTGAATGGATCTTCACCTTCATCACAGGATTCTCTTGATTATTTCCTATTGCAAATTACTCTCAAAACTGTGAATTATTAACACACTACAGGAAAGCTTGATGCCCTCTCTTGCCTGTGCTGGTAAGTTTGCTTTTCATGTGAGTGTGTTCCTGTATGTACACATGAACTTGGAAGCCAGATGTCAATATCAAGCGCCCTCCTCAATAACTCTCCATCTTAGTTTTTGGAACAGTGTCTCATGATTCACCTTCAACTTACTGATTCAGTTAGATTGGTTGGCTGGGAGCCTCAGGGATCTTTCTGGCTCTTTCTCTATGGTGCTGGAATTACAGATGTATGACCTTGTGCCTGGACTTTTAGGTGGATACTAGGGAATTAAATTCCAGTCTTGAGTCTGGAAAGGCAGCCAATGGTTAAGATTATACATTGCTCTACCCATGAAACATGTTCTAGCCCCTCACTTGGGAATTTTAGGTAGGTACTCTATCACCTGAGCTGTGTCATTAGCCCCTGAATAGAAGATGTTAGGCAGAGTCTCTACCATGAATCTGTGTATGGATTCCAGATGGGAACTCTGACACAAAGCTATACCCCTAACCATGTATTACCCTTTAGTTTAAGGCAAGATCTTATTAAGTTGCCCAAGACTGGTCTAAAAGTCTAAGAAATTTTGAGCTTGTGATTTTCCTGTCTGTGTCACAGGTAGCCATGATTACAGGTCTGCTTTCTCTGTCTTCTAATATAAAAGTAACTTTTCAGGTTGTGAATTGAAATGAGTGATTTAGGGAGACTTTCACAATCACAGATCACCCAACAGGTATCTTGAATGGGAATGATAGTAATATTACAATAGCCACTCTTCCAGGGCACCATGAAAGCCACATACATACCTTTAGGTAGAACAGTGTAGGTTCAAATCTCACTTCTACCTCCTCATCACTGAACAACCTCTAGCAGGAACAAACAAGGAAATAAAAATGAGAATAAATAGAAAAATTAAGAGATCACCCACCCATTTGCCATATTTGGTATACTCATTAATATCCAAGTCCTTCATTAGTTCTGACATCTGGTTTTCCTTAAGGAGTTGAGAATGGAAAAAATGTGGGATTCAGTAAAGAGCATTTCCTTTTTATCCAAAAGAGATGTCTGATCATTTTGACAGTGCCAGTCTACATGCATCTCTCTCCTTCTTTCCTTCCTTCCTTCCTTCCTTCCTTCCTTCCTTCCTTCCTTCCTTCCTTCTTTCTTTCTTTCCTTTATCTTCATCATCCTTTTTCCTTCTCTCTCTCCTTCCTTTTATCCCTTCCTTCCCTTTTCTCTCTTTCTTTCTCTTTTGTTTTTCTTTCCCTCCCTCCCCCTCTCTCTCCTCTCATTCCTTTTCTTCTTTGTCTCTCTTCTTATGTCCTTTTGCTTTCTATATGTCTCCCTCCTTTCTATGTTTATCTTTCCCTGTGTCTTTATTTCTTCATTTTGTTCTTTCTATTTCTTTGAGACTAAGTCTCAATTTTTAGCCAGGTCTGTTCAGGAATCACATTTTAGCTCCAGCCCTACCTTGAAATCATAGCAATTCTCCTGTCTCAGCCTCCCACATCCATACATTGATATCCCCTGTGCCATGCTCAGCTCTGCACATTGCTCTTCAAAGCTACAAAATGACCAAAGTTCTCATTGTTGCTCTCATTCTTCCAGGGATAAAACAGGTCTCTAGAGATATGATGGACTTTCCCAAGGTCCCAGGGCCGGTGAAACAAAGCACGTATCCCCTGGACACTTAGCCCATTGACCCTCATTCACCACAAACCCTCAGTAAAGGTCAAGTGTATGAGAACACATCCTTTAGGTCCCCATGATGATGGGTTTTTTTCTCTTAGGCCTTTCACAAAATTCATTTGTTCAAGTGTCATGTACAGTTTCTTCTCCTGCCGCCCAGCTCTTAGCAAGAAAAGGGACATCGACTCTGCTATTCAGTGGGTCTTTGTGATTCTGAACATCAAATGAAATCGTTCTCTGAGGTCAATCTAGATGATTATTAGGGGGACTCAATTTCCTTTCAAGAAGGCACATTGTCGCTTCAGTGTGCAGTGGAATTTGGCGTGTTAATGAATTGAAGTATGCTTTAGGGATTTCCCCCAATGCTTATTTTAATTTAAGCTCTAGGGGTTTAACTTTCCAAAATACTCAATTTTGTTCATTATGAAAACTAATAACTGGCTTATTTCACTGCTAATTTGGGCACGAAGGTTAATTATCTATAGTGGAGTGGTCTCAAGCTAATCTAATGTCTACCTGAACACGGCACTGTAGCTAATTGATTCCCCATGCACTGAGAAATGAGTATTTCTTTGTGGGGGTAAAAAAAAAAGGAAGAAGAGAAAGAAGAAAGAAATGTTCCACTGAGGTGAATTCTTTTCATTTCTCTTTGTGGTAAATGGAATGGCGTTATCTCCAAGGTGGTGAGCAATATTCCCTTTGGTGAGTCCCATGAGAAGCATCCAGTCATCCATGCAAGAGCACATTCTTACACTCCATCTTGACATCAAAGCTTTATCCTTCAACATCACCCACTCCTCACCTTCACACCGCTCCTTCACATGTCTGTGTGGGTTTAAGGAATGGGAATATACATAATTTAGTGTGCATGTGAAAATGTGTATACATGTATATACTGCAAATGCATGTGTCTGCAGGTGCAGATGTGTGTGGAGTACAGATGACAACCTTTAGTGTGACTCTCCAGGAGCCAAGCATTTATTTGTTTGTTGGTTTGTTTGCATGTTTCTGTATGTGTGTGTGTAAATATACCATGATACACATGTGGAAGTCATAAGACAACTTGTAGGAATCAGTTCTCTTTTGCCATCATATTGGTCCTAGGGATTGAATCCATGCCATCAGCAATCTTGACTTGAGCAGCCCTATCTGGATTTTTGAGACATGCCTTTAACTGGCCTGAAGCTCTCCAAATGGGTTAAGTTTGGAGTTAACACTTTAGTTTGATTTCTGTTGCTGGGGGGGAAGACACTGACCAAAAGCAACTTGGCTCACATGTCTACATCATGGCCCATCACCAAGGGAAGCCAGGGTTGATGCTGAAGGCAGAATTCTGGATGTGGGAACTGAAGCTCAGACTGTGGAGGAACTCTCCTTTCTGGCTTGCTCTCCATGGCTTGCTCAGCCTGTTTTCTTATAGAGCCTAGGACCACCAGCCCAGGGATGGCACCACCCACAACTAGTTATCAAGAAAACACCTCCACAGACAGGCCTACAGGCAAATGTGATGGAAAGAATACCTCAACTGAGATTCCCTCTTCCTAGGTGACTCTATCTTGTGTCAGCGGGCTAACCAGCAAGCCTCAATGATCTACTTACAGCCAACACCTCAGTGCTTGGATTTCAAGCTCCTGCCACCACATGCATGACCTTTTTATAAATGGGTTCTGGACATTCATACATAGGCCCTCAGATTTGAGCAGCAAGCACTACCAACTGATCTATCTTTCAAGACTGAATATTCATTTTTAAGATATATTTTGCATCATGGTAATCAGGTCATGATGCTATGCCACCAGTAAGACCAGTAATCACCACCATGATAACTTCTTTTTGTCTTTGTAGTTTCAAGGGGCAAAGGGAATTTCACATCCATCTATATATCTGCCTGCTTGTCCTCTGAGGAAGACTTTGTTGATTATTTGTTTCTTCCCCAAGACAGAGTTTCACTATGTAGCCCAGGCTAGCCTCAAACCATATTCTTCCCCCCATCTACCTCCCCAGTGTTAAGATTACCCGTGTGTGTACTCTACTCTTTAGGAGGAGAGGAACCTGAGGCACAGAGAGTGATACGGGTACACATGACAGGTGGCTGTGAAGAGGGAGTGGAATGGTGTGCAGCTTTCCTGACTTCTAACTCTGTGTTCTTTCTACATCACCATACCACTTCTGTTTATTTAATAGGTTCACAAATCATGCTCTTAAGACTATCAACTAATTCTTTGTCCCCTTTTTTGAGCTAAGATCTCAAGTAGCCCAGGCTGGCCCCATACTCTCTATGTAAGCTGAGGATAACCTTGAACTTATGGTGTACCAGCAGGTACTTTCCTAGTCCTCAGATTCTGGGCATGCACCAAAGTTTCCAATTTATACTGTGCTGGGGATAGGACCCAGGGCTTTCTTCATTCTGTGTAGGTACGCTACCAACAGAGCTACATATAGCTTCATTTATTTGTTTGTTTGTTTGCTTGCTTGCTTGCTTGTTTTTATTTTTTTAATATTTTTTATTATGTATTTTCCTCAATTACATTTCCAATGCTATCCCAAAAGTCCCCCATACCCTCCCCCCACCACTCCCCTACCCACCCATTCCCACTTTTTGGCCCTGGCGTTCCCATACACTAGCAAGCGTTTGCTGAAAGGACCCTGATATAGCTGTCTCTTGTGAGACTATGCAGGGGCCTAGCAAACACATAAGTGGATGCTCACAGTCAGCTATTGGATGGATCACAAGGCCCCCAATGGAGGAGCTAGAGAAAGTATCCAAGGAGCTAAAGAGATCTGCAACCCTGTAGGTGCAACAACATTATGAACTAACCAGTACCCCGGAGTTCTTGACTCTAGCTTGCTTGTTTTTAAACTGTGACCTTTATAGTCTAGGCTGGCCTTGTACTCATAAAGTAGCTGAGGATGACATTGAACTTGTGAGCCTCATATATCTGCCTTTGGAGTGCTAGACATGTGCCATTGTACCTTGTTTATGAAGTAATGGGAGAGGGAACTGGGGCTCTGTGCATACTAGGCAAGCCCTCTATCAACTGAGCCCCATCCCAGCTGCAGGTTTATCTGCTATTTCATATTTGCTGCTGTACAGTTCTGCTGCTAGCTCACAAAGAAACCCAATTTGCGGGGGGGAAGATGGGTTAACTATACCAATACTTAACTCCATCATTTGATGATCATATCTTGATCAATACAGCTTTCCATTTCTCCCTCTACTCTTTGTGCTGTGCATAGGAGAGAACAGTGTCTGGTTCTAATTGACCCCACCCCTACACTTCTCAAGACGCTAAACTCTGGTTTGGCCTTGAACTTCCTACATACTTGTGAGCCTTTTGAGCCATCCCTCTCCATCCACCTCTGATTTATTTAAAAATTACTTTCTAAACCAACTTGAAGCAGCTCAAAATTAATTTAAACTCTCCCAAAGTGCATTTGTCACTGTCCGGCCTTGTAATTTGTTACGTTGCGTTCCAACCTCCTACGGCATCCTGGCGAAGTCAGAACTCTGATGATGTAGTGTGGTCCCCATGTACAATATATTACCAGAGCAGTTTCCACTTGCATGATAGATGGATCGAGCCTGGGAAGGGTTTTAAAAGAGACCTAAATTTGTAGAGTATTTTTATTCCTTTTACATGGCTGAAGGCATCACCCAAGGGATTATTGAGAGCCTAAATCATTTTTCTCCTTTTTACTGTGCATCAAACAGGGGTCTGCAAAGGCAATTAACCCCAAGTGTTGGCAGAATTGCTGAGGCAATAATTTGCTTTTTCCATGGTCTTGTAGCTTTGGCCTGACATTGCCCCATTAGTTAAAGAAAGAGAAAAACGAACGTCCTTTTGCTGAAAGGTGTCAACAATTAGGTCCAATCATACCCTGCCCATCTCTTTGACAGTTTTCAGAGTGGTAGATGCTTTACAGAGCTTATGACCATGACAGGAGAGAAAGTCTAGGTTCTCCATTTGCAAATGGAGCTTCTCTTTGAGCTCCACCTGTCATGTAGGCTCCCGCTCAGTCGGTTGCTCTGGGGCTGGGGATGTCAGCCATAGCTAATAATCAGGGAGTTCTGATGAAATAAATAAAACCTTCTTATGTATAACTGAGCTGAAACAGTTTGAAATGTTAAGAGGCTGGTAGGATGCAAATAAAAGACCTCACTGCCAAGCCTGGTGACCTGAGTTTAATCCTTGGGACTGGGGTGGTGAAGAGAAAGAACTAACTTCTGCAGGTTGTCCTCTGACCTCCACGTATGAGCAGCGACCTATGCACAATCACACACACACACACACACACACACACACACACACACACACACACACACACACACACATACGCATACACTCAGAGGCATACAATGATAACTTTCTAGCAAGTAATAAATGTAGGAACCCACTCATATGTGGGTGATATATTATCACTCTGGTCCCAACAAATCTAATTCTCTTCCAACAACCCAAACAAACTCAACAGTCCACGTAGCATTTGGCTAGAGACTGATGTTGGATATAATCCTCCACCACTCCTCTATGTACTTATTGAAGCATGGTCTTTCAACCCAACCCAGAGCTCATCGATATGGCTAGTCTAACTAGGAAGCTTGCTCTATGGATCTGTCTTTGGCTTCCTAGACTGAAATGATAGGCTGGCTTTTACATCCACCTGACATCTCCACTGGTTTTGGAGATCTGAACGCTTTCCTTCAAGCTTGCCTCGCCAGCATTCTAGCCATTGAGCTATCTCCCCAGATCAAACCAGCCACTGCCTTTTATATCTAGTCTAGTCCAATGACTCATACCAGGTCAACAGCCAGAACTTAGACATGGGCCTCAGTCCCTGGGTCCACATGTTCTACATTCTTAAACCTTCAAGTCTCTATGGCAACTGCCTACAATGCTGGTGTGTCCTGATCAATTTTTGCACTCAACTTCAGGTAATTTGATATTAATTATGCATTTAGAACTTGGGCACTGTTCCCATTCTGAAAAAAATTATGAATTAAAGTAACTGTTTCTGTGGTGGCATTCCCATTCTTTTTAGGTGTCCCATTGGCTTTTCCTGTGTTGGGTCACGCTGGGGACTGAATACAGGAGTTTGCAAATGCTAAGTATGTGTGTATCTAAATCTACATGATATATATGAGAGAGAACATGGCATTTATCTTTCTGTGGCTGCTGTATTTTGCTTAACATAATGCTTCAGTTTCATTTCTGTTGGGATAAAATTCCCTGACAAAAATCAACTCAGAGGAGAAAGAAGCTTATTATAGCTCAGATTTCCAGGTCATCACAGTGGGGGGAGTCACAGCAGCAGGTGCTTAAGGCAGCCGATTATGTCACATCCATGGCTAAGAGCAGAGAGAGAATGAATACCCTCATGTTTAGTGCTTAGCTAGGTTTCTCCAAGCTCAAACTAGGGAATGGTGCCGCCCACTTTTAGGCTGGGTCTTCCCACATCAAACTAAGGCAACTGCAATCCCCCCAGTCACTCTTGCAGGCTAACCTTGTCTAGACAATCCCTTATTAAGACTCTCTTCTTAGGTGATTCTAGGTTATATCAAGTTAACAACTATACTAACCCTCACACATAACAATCTCTGGCACCATGGGTTTTCCTGCAGGTGGTTATTCTTTGCAGTGGAATAGAAGACATTGCATGCCTTCTTTAGCCATTCATCTGTTGATGGACATCTAGGATGGTCTGGATCTTGACTACTGTGAACACTACTTCCAGGATCCTGGCTGTGCAGGCATCTCCACGGATTGCTGCCTATCATGGCTTCAGATGCACACCCAGGTGAGGTGTAGTTGGATGCCATGGAGAAACGTGCCTTTTGCTAGGAATTACCTGAACAAACCAACTTAAATTAATCAAAGCTGCTCAGTTTCTCAACAACTATTATGCAATTTACCTTTGCCTTGGGCTCCTTTAAAATGGAAATGCCAAGCACATAAGCACTGGTGGGGAGGGGAGGACCATTTAATGAAGAATCTAAATGTAATCTAAAGCATGGGAAAGAACCTAAAAATTCCCAGGCTTTGCAAAATGCATTTGCTGTTCCTACAAGTTTAGAGAATTGATTCTTTTTTAATTGAGAAATTAAATATCACCATCACATATGTAAAATCTCAGCTATTTATATCAAATCAAATTTTCTCATGATAGGCCTATGTAAGTGTGTGTGTGTGTGTGTGTGTGTGTGTGTGTGTGTGTATGTGTGTGTGTGTGTGTGTGTGTGTGTGTGTGTGTCTGGGGTGGGGGCATGTCAGGAGAACTTATGGGCTGATCCGTTCTCTCCTTCCATGTGGGTCCCATCTGTCTCTCTTAAATATGGGTATGTACAAAATGGGGCGACATTTCCTTTCTTTTACTTGTTAGTCCCTATGTGCTTCAAGGGAAAGTGGACAGCAGTATCTAAAGATGAGTCCTAGCCCCCACCAATGCACACTCTCAGCTTTAATTTCTCACAGCTTTCCAATTCTGTGAGAAGATAAACTACACTGGGAAATGGTTAGGCCAAGACAACCCATTCCAAAGACATTCTGTTCTGTGCTTTTATCTTCCTTTGTTGCTCTCTTTGTGTTGCTTTATAAGGGCTCATGAAGTCATAAACTGGTTGCTATGTAGCCAAGGATTATCTTGAATTTATAATCCTCCTGCCTCTACCTTCTTAGTGATGGGAGTCCTGAGATTATAGGCATATATCATTATAGCCATTTTTATGAGGCAATGCTGAGGACTTAACTCAGGCTTTCATGTACGCTAGGCCAGGACCCTGCCAACTGAGCAGCTGCCCAGCCTCTACTGCTGCTGTGAGTCAGGATGTCTTTATGTATCACAAGTTGCCCTTGAACTCAAAATCCTTCAGATTCAACCTCCCAAGTGCTGCAATGACAAACACGCACCACGGGGTAAAGCTTCCTGTTGAGTCATTTAAAGGGAACATTCTTGCTTTCCCCCAACACAAAGAGACGAACATAGATTCTGGAAAGTCCAAAGGGATGATGGGACATAGGAATTTAAAGAGGAAGCAGGGAGAAGAAAACCTCTGGGTACTGGAAAACCTAGCCACCTTATGTATTTATCATTTAGGGGTATTGTGTGATGTATGTTGGATGTACATTTGTACATGGGAGGGTGTGTGTTCACGTGTAGGTGTGCATGTGGAGAGCAAAGGTCAGAGGTAGGCATCTTCCTCTGTTGCTCCTCATTTTATTTTTGAGACCAGGTCTTTCACTGCATCACTAGTTGGGCAAGATTAGCTGGCTACCAAGCCCCAGTGATCCTCCTGTCTCCACTTCTTGCATTAGAGGATTACAGGTGCAAGCTACCTGATTTTTCTCTGAGTGCTGGGGTTTCAAACCCAGGTTCTCATGCTTGCACAAGCACTTCGCTGATTTAGCATTTTCCCCAGTTCCAGCCATGAGTCATCTCTTCTTCATCTCTGTCTTTCTCCCATGTTAATCCTCTACAGCAGCCCAGTGTGCCTGATGTTGAGAAAGACAGGATAGAGTTTACAGGTCTCTTGATTTATCTTCCTTTAGATTTGTGGCTATTTACGTTGTTGTAATTTAAAAAAAAACAAACAACTTTTCTAAGTAAGGAGAAGAAGATAAATCTGAGGTATAAGAAACATTTAAGATAATGATGGATACCAACGCTTCACACACTGATTTAATTCTGGGAGAGAGCCCTCCACCGTGAAACTTCATTCATCTCGGTGAGAGCACTCATACCCAACTTTGCCTGAGCTTTCTTTGCGTTAGTCTTTAATGTTAGCAGGGCACTTTTTATTTCCTATCCTTTTGAATGTTCCATTTTAATTACCAGATGACTGTTTTCGCACATGAAAGGAAGCGGGAAATCAGGCTAAAAACTCCATTTCTTTCAGTGCCATCAAACGTGGTGATGAGCTTACTTATGCTAAATGCAGTATTATGTGTTGCATGAGATGTGAAAAGGACCACGTGTCTTTGGAGGAAGCGATGTCATAATACCAAAGACAAATTGCACATAGTTAGAGCCTCGTGGTTTAGAAAGTATTCTTCAGGTCACCATCTTGGCCCTATGGCAAGTTACAGTCAATAGAATCATAGTCCTTCTACAGCTGGGGGAGCATGCTAAGAGCAGAATAAGATACAGGATCTTATTCTACAAAGTGAAACCCCAATCTCATCAGAACAGGCCTGCCCAGCATCATCTCAGAGGGGTATATATATATATATATATATATATATATATATATATATATATATTCTAGTAAACTTGTTCTAATCTGTACTGGGAGGATATGCCAGTCGATAAGGAGCTTACTGAGGATCCAAGTTCAGATCCCCAGCACTGACATACAAGTCAGATGTAGGGGTTTACCTGAAATTCTATCACTGAAAGAGGGAGAGGAAGATCGATCCTAGGGGCCAGAGTTTAGCTGAAATGATGAGCCCAGGATTCAGTGAAAGATCTTGTCTCCAAGAATTAAATGAACAACAGACTCTAAACGGACCAGTAATTTTCAGAAGTACACACACAAGTAAGTTCACCTACATATAAAAGTGTATATGCATGCACATAAAAACTACCACACATTCACACAAGCACACACACACAACACAAACAACACACACACATCAGAGAGAGAGAGAGGGAGAGGGAGAGGGAGAGGGAGAGGGAGAGGGAGAGGGAGAGGGAGAGGGAGAGGGAGAGGGAGAGGGAGAGGGAGAGGGAGAGGGAGAGGGAGAGGGAGAGGGAGAGGGAGAGAGTTAGATTAATCCAAGTGTGGTAGTATACATTTAAAATCCCTTAAGAGGCTGAGAAGGAGACTCATGAGTTCATGACTAGCCTGAGCTACATAGTAGCCAGTTTAGACTGCTTTGTAAGAAACTGTCTCAAAAAGAAAGAAAGGAAGGAAGAAAGAAAGGAAGGAAGGGAAGGAGGGAGGAAGGGGAGGGAGGGAGGGGAGAGAGGGAGGAAGGAAGGAAGAAAAAGAAAAGAGAAAAGAAAGGAAAAGAAGGGAAGACAAAACCAAGTAAGATATTAATAAGATCTGTGAATTGTTTTAATATACATTTTCTGGTTGTAAAGTTACACTATAACTTTGAAATACATATGTACCACATTTTTATCAGAATAGTTATCATTGTAGGAAACTGAGTGATAAATACATCAGACATCTTTGTCCTATGCTCTTCAAACTTCCTTTGACTTTATCATCATGTTGGAATAGAAAGTTAAAACTTTTATTTCAAGAGCAGATGAGATGGCTCAGTGGATAAAGTACTTATGTTCAAGTGACACCAGGATCCAATTGCCCAGAATCCATCTAAGAGCTAAGCAGGCATGACAGTTCACCTGGGATCTCCATATTTGGGATGCTGGGGGCTAACTGGCTAGTCCTGCTCCTTAAATCAGTAAGAGCTGGAGTAGGCTAGAGCAAAGGTTCTCAACCGACACCCCCTAGGAATTGAACAACCTTTTCACAGGAGTCACCTAAGATCATCAGAAGACTCAGATATTTTCATTATAATTCATAGCAATAGCAAAATTGCAGTTATGAATTGCAACAAGAATTTGATGGTCCCAGCATAGCATGAAGATCTTTGTTAAAGGGTGTCAGCATCAGGAAGGTTGAGAACCACTATACTAGAGATCCTGCCTTGGTATATGAGACAGAATGATTGAGGAAGACATTCACTGTGTTTGGCCTCTGCCCACAGTGGCACGCACATATATGCACATCTATACACATGTTACACCCCATACACATGCAAATAAAATTATGTTATATTTTTCAGTTAAATCTAACTTTTTGTTGCCTCTCTTTCTCAGCAGAATGTTTATATTTGTATTTTTTATGAAATAAAAGACTCAGTTGTCAATTACACTCCTGTGGTGAGGTACTGATCCATTACATGTGGGAAACTGTGGCAGCCGTTTGTCCCATTTTAATGCTAATCTTTATTGATGACTTCTAAAGCGACTGCCATGATGAACTCTTATAATGAAATTAAATGGGAAAATTATTTCAAAAGATTGGCCCAAGTGATGACATCTTATAAAATTTAACGGGGCTAAGCTGAATGTAGACACACATGGGTGTTAGTAACTGAAGCCACACATGATTCATTTCGAGGCAGCTGTCAACTGGCTTGTCAGAGAATAAAATTCATAGAGAATAAATGATACCACAACCCATTCCCATCCACATTAACCAAACAATGCCCAGACTGCAGGGCTGGGAGATGGCTCAGTAGATAAAGTGCTTGCTCTGCAAGCTGGAAGAAGGGAGACTGGATTCCTAGAAGCTGCATAAACGCCAGACAGGTGTGGTAGCCATCTGTAATCCCAACACTTGGGAGGCAGAGATGGAGAATTCCTGGGGGCAATCTGGCTAGCTAGACTAGTTAAAATACCATAATCTGGGTTCAACAAGAGATCCTGCCTCAATAAATAGAAAGTGATTGGTGAAGACACTTAGTGTTAATTTCCAGGCTTCCACATACAAGCACAAGCATGTGGATTGTGTATGTGTGCACACATATGCTCTGTCTCTATCTCTGTCTCTGTCTCTGTCTCTGTCTCTGTCTCTGTCTCTCTCTCTCTCTCTCTCTCTCTCTCTCTCTCACACACACACACACACACACACACACACACACACACACACACAAATGTAATACACAAAAGGAATATTGGGCTGGTGAAATGGCTCAGCAAGTCAAGGTGCTTCCTACCCTATCCTGATGACCTGAATTCAATCCAGAACTCACATGGCAGAAGTAGAGAACCAATTTTCTCCCAATGTGCGCATACACACACATTGACCCCTGACCATGGCACGTTATGCATGTCTCCCACTCCCAACATGTAAATAAAAGTAATTTTAAAAGTTAAAAAGGAATAACATCCTCATCAGTTTTGATACCATAATTTGAAAAAAAACTTTAAAGAGCAAGACTAAACACCAAAGAGGAAAAAATGGGATTTTTCATCATGAGAAAAATATATGGAAATATTTCATCCAAATACATAGAAATGGAGACAGGGCTTGGGAGCTGTCTCCTACTTCAACAGCTGTCATGAAGAGTGAAGATTAAATCAATTTACAGCAATCAAAGTTATGTTCAGTGTTGGAAGTTCAATAAGGGACCATTTGATTCTAAAGAAGGTGGCTTTTGGGGAAGTGATTGGATCCCGGGGGTCCTGACCTCATCAGTGGGTTAATCCATTGATGGATTTGTAATTGAATGGGATGGCTTCCTTGACTTTGGCTGAGATCAAGGGTAGTGTCTGTTCTTGTCACTTTCATGTAATCGAATAAACTAGTGGCAAGTGTGCAAACCGTGGAAGGTGGGTGGGACCCAATTTGAGGAAACGGGCCACTCAGATGTGCCTTTGAAGAATTTAACTTTTCTCAGCCTCTTTCTCGGTCTGCCTCTCTACTTCCTGGTTAGCACGAGGGAAATAGCCTCAGCCAACTACTCCTGCCATCCTGACTTCTGCCTGCTTCTGCCACCTTTGGCATTTAGTCAACCTTATACTAGCATCTCTGAAACCCTTAGCCAAAATAAGCCATTTCTCTTTTGAGTTGTTTCTCTCAGGTATTTTGTTATCATGGCAGAAAACTAACACAAATAGGAATATCCTAGAGAAGCAATCTTTGAGGAATTAACATGAAGGGAAATGACCTCAAGGCAAATAGAGGCCCATTTGAGGACATATTTCTAGCAGGCCTTTCTAAATGAGACTCTCAGATACCCTTCTATATAAAATGCTTACCCAGAGAGTTGTGGGTATGCATTTGCATATGAAATGTCTTTCAAAGACTCATGGACTGAAAGATTGTTATCTAGCAAATGGGTTCCCTTAAAAATATGTGGAAGCCAGACATGGCTATACATACTGGTAACCCCAACACCTAGGAGTAGGGCAAGATTGAGACTTGGAAGCTAGCCTAGGATACTTTGTATAAGCTTGTCTTTAAAAAAAAAAATCTAGACTGCTTCAATCCATTACTTCGTATACATATTTGCTCAGGCTCATTTGACAAAGCAACTGTCAGCTTTAATAGCAAAAAGTTTTAAAAGTCCCTACAAGAATAGGATGCTCACAGCTACGTGCTGTATCTTGGTTGGGAGAACAAGCTTGGCTAACATTCTTGAGCCCTGGGTTCCATCTCCAGCACCATATAAACCAGGCATGGTGGTACATGTTTGTAATTCCAGCACTCAGGAGGTGGATCATGAGTTCAAGACCATACTCAGCTACAAAGCAAGTCAGAGCCCAGACTAGACTACATGAACTCTGTCTTAAAGAACAAGAAATAAAATAAAATGAGCTAAATCAGATAATTCAATTTACTCCATCTCCTCACTCTCCCCCGCCCCATTTCTAAACAAGACAATAGATTCAACTCTGTAATCTAGGGGGTGCTGGTGTAAACGTACAGACTACTTAGGAGGCAGAAGAACCTCCTAAGGATTGATACCTAGAACTCAGAAACCAGACTGGGGTGCTTAGCAAGCTTTTGTCTTAAAAACAAAACAAATTTTATATGTGTGTATGTGCACATGTGTCTGTATGTATGAGTGTGTGTGCGTTTGTGTGTGTGTGTGTGAGAGAGAGAGAGAGAGAAAGAGAGAGAGAGAGAAAGAGACCCACAGAGGCTGCAGGTTAAGCAGATGAGAAATGAAGGAAAGAAGGGAAGACAATAGAAAGAAGAAACAGAAAGGCGAACAGGGAGAGCCTTTCTCCAAGGGAAAAGCCCAACGTTTGTCATTCCAAGGGATAAACATTTTACAACCCAGCTTGACTGTGTCATGAACACTTGTGTTTTAATAGTACGCCTGCAAGCTTTCCAAACAAGTGTTTACCTATCACAATAAACAGTTATGAGCGAGGAACACAAAACAGAAAGAACCAGGGGCTGGCAGGCTGCCAGCGCCTGCCACGTGCTGTTGTGCACGGGAGCCTGTCACTCAGGCTCTGTGGCTTTGAGTCTGTTGTCTATGTCTGTGGCAGCCACTGAGCCTTTGGGACAGGCTGGGGGACATCTTAAAGGGACAGAGTAACTGAACACAACTGGGTGTTCAAAGAACACAGAGTAGCAGCTGACCAAGGGCAGCTGACAAGAGAGAAGTGGTCCCCAGAGATGGGAACTCTCTAAGATCTCCCGGAAGATGTTTTATAGAAACACTTCTAACCCTTTCTTTCCTTTACTCTTCACAGCGGGGTCACATATGCATTTAATAAAGAAGCAAGTGCCAGGCCTCTGCTTACACAGTTACAATCGGCTACCAGTAGCTGACAGTCTCAGCAAAACTGACCTATGAGAGATGGAGTGTAGCTCAGCAGTAAAACTCTTGCTTAGCATGCCTAAAGTACTGGGTTTAATCTCAAGCATGCAATAATAATAATAATAATGTAATATAAAATAAATTAAAATGGTCAATATTATAGATTTTTATGTTATGTAAATTTGTTGGATTAAAAATGGACAGTCTGTTGGATCTGAGTTACCTCACTCAGGATGATATTTTCTAGTTTCATCCCTTTGCCTGCAAAACTCAGGATGTCCTCATTCTTAATAGCTGAGTAGGATTCCATTGTGTAAATGAACCACATTGTCTCTATCCATTCTTCTGTCGTGGGACATCTAGGTTGTTTCCAGCTTCTGGCTATCACAAATAAGGCCACTATGAACATAGTAGAACATGTGCCCCTGTGGCATGGTGGGGTTGGAACTAGAAAATATTATCCTGAGTGGGGTAACTCAGACCCAAAAGGATATAATGGTGTATGCTCACTAATAAGTGGATATTAGCAAAAAACCAAAAACAAAAAAAATAAAAAAGAGTACAGAATACCCAAGGTACAGCCCAAAAGTACCCAAGATACAGAACTCAAAAAGGTCAACAAGCTGAAATGCCCATGTGAGGACTCCTCAGTCCCACTTGGGAGAGAAGAGAAGAAAGCAATCACAATTGTGGAAGGAAGGAGGGACCTGGGAGGGAAAGTGGGAAAGTGGAAGGAGGGAAGGGGAACCTGACCTAGTATTGGGTGAGGGAAAAGGACTGAAGCCCTGAGGGCTAGCAGAAAGAATGGAAACAGGCAACCTCTGGAGATAGGAGGTTGGGGGTACCCTCCAGAATGCACTAGAGACCTGGGAGGTGAGAGGCTCTCAGGACTCAAAGAGAGGGACCTTAGATGAAACGTCCAACAGTAGGGAGTATAGAGCATACCTCCAGCAGGAAGACAGGACATCAAGTGAGGGATGGGATTGCCATCCCACAGTCACAACTCTGATCCATAATTGTTCCTGTCTGAAATAATTACAGGGAAGGAAATGGAGAGGAGCCTGAGGAAAAGAAGGTCCAGCCACGGGCCCAAAGTGGGATCCAGCTCAAGGGGAGGTCCCAAGGCCTGACACTTTTACTGAGGCTATGGAGTGCCCACAGAAAGGGTCCTAGCATGACCACACTCCAGAAGACTCAGCAAGAAGCTGAAAGAATCAGATGCAGATATTTGCACCCAACCAATAGGCAGAAGCAGCTGACCCCTGTTATTGAATTAGGGAAGGCTGAAAGAAGCTGAGGAGAAGGGCGACCCTGTAGGAGGACCAGCAGTCTCAATCTAGATCCCGAGATCTCTCAAACACTGGACCACCAAACAGGCAGCAAACACCAGCTGATATAAGGCCCCTGATACACATACAGTAGAGGACTGCCAGATCTGTGTTCATTCAGAGATGATGCACCTAACCCTCAAGAGACTGGAGGCCCCAGGGAGTTTAGAGGTCAGGTGGTAGGGGGTGGGGACATTCACGTGAAGACAGCGGGGAGGGGAGGAGATATGGGATGTGGAACAGTTTGAGGGTGGACAGGGTGGGGGGATAAAATATAGAGTGTAAAAAAATTAACTAATAAAAATTTCAAGAAAAAAGTTAATAAATTCACTACATTAAAAAGAAGAAAAAAGAACTAAATTCTTCACTTTAAAAAAAAAATGGACAGAGCCGGGCGGTGGTGGCGCACGCCTTTAATCCCAGCACTTGGAAGGCAGAGACAGTCGGATTTCTGAGTTCGAGGTCAGCCTGGACTACAGAGTGAGTTACAGGACAGCCAGGGCTATACAGAGAAACCCTGTCTCGGAAAAAAAAAAAATGGACAGTCTGGGGAGATGACATAGAGATTAAACATTTGCTGGGCAAATGTGAGAACTAAGTTCAAATCCCTAGAAACTCATTTAGATGGCAGGTGGGTGTGGTGGCTGCTTCCATTGCTTCCATTTCAGCCTCAGAGAGCAGGATCAGGACATCTCCACTGCCAGGTTACCACCAAAATGGCCTAGGAGCTAGAGAGATCCTTCTGTACTCAAGAGCACATGCTCCTCTTCTAGAGGACCTGAGTGATGCATTCATATTGGGTGGCATAAAACCATCTATAATTCCAGCTCTGAAGAATCTGACACTCTTTTCTGGTCTCCATGGGCACCTGCATGTGCACCCCCAGCCCTGGGATAAGTATAGTTTTAAAAAGGATTTGTTATAATGTGACAGCTTTGACAGAGTTGACTGAATGGCTCCGCTTCAGTGAATAAGGTGGCTAAGGAACAGAGGATGCTTCCTGACGTCAACCTCCAGCCTCCACATACACATAAGTGCATGGACACCCACATCTATGTGTGCACACACAAGCAAACACACATGCACATGCACACACACACACACCAACACACATACCACCATACCAAAAATCATGGGAAAACAAAGCAGAGCTCCATTCTTCAGGAGTCTGGTGATGAAGAGGAAGGCCACTATGCTTTGGTGGTGGTAAAGGTGGCTAAGGACCACACCAACGGAGCAAGAGTCAATACAAAAGATGGTGGTGCCATATAACAAGCCTTGTGTATTCACCATCAGTACAAAGAACTCTGGGGTGGCATCCCAACCTCGAATGACTGTAGTCTCTCAAGCCATTGGTCAAAATAAATCTTGCTTCCCTTAAGTTCCATCAGACAGTAAGTCAGTGATAAGCAAAGAAGTCAACATAGGACTTACAGAAACACAGCGTCTGTAGAGAGGACATGGGGATACATGAGCTTGAAATTCAGAGACAGGGGCATGGTTTAAATCCTAGAGGAAAGTTATGTCTAGATAATGATTCAAATCATCAAAGAAGCAAAGTGACCTGTGACCAAGTACAGCACCACACAATACAGCCATGTTTGTTCCTGGATCAGTATTGTTTAGTTGACATATGTATGTGACATGTTTGTACCCAAGGCTTCTGCCACAACTCCCTTTGTGGAACCAACTCACTCCAGGAAACTCCACGGGCCCCAGACAGGAAGCCATTGCCCAGACCTTCCGGTGAATGGTTGCTATGGAAATCCTGTATATGTGGACCTCCATACTCAAGAACATTTTGGAAAAGACATCTTGTTGTTGTTGTTGTTGTTCTTGTTTCTAGAACGTATTATATTTTTGTTCCTTATTGATTATGGTGACATGGAGAAATACAGTGTTCCTGTGTGGCTTCACATCTTTTCGAGTCTTAATAGAATATAAGTTCCAAAAGAAAAAGATCCACAGTAAAAAAGAAATCTATGCTTCTGCTCTGAGGCATCAGCAAAATGTAAGAGAATTTAAAATATGCAGCCTCTGTAAAAGTATTTTAATAAATACTTGATCAAAAAATCTAGACCTCATTAGCATGTGTTTAATTATTCCAAATGAATGAGGTGATTATTTGGTTAAGTGGCCTTGAGCTGTATCAACAAGAATGTTTTTAATTTAGAATTTTATTTTATTTTAGCTATGAGTAAGGGTCTATGTGTTGATACACATATGCAGGTGCAGTGCCCAGAGGCCAGAGGCATCTGATTCCCCTGGAGCTGGAGCCACCAGGAGGAGTGCTGGGAAGTGAACTTGGGTACTCTACAAAAACACACTCTTAACCACTGAGCAATCTCTCAAGCTTCCCCAAGACTCACCAAGAACACTGAAAAACCTGCCCAGCAAGCCCCAGAACTCCACCAATCTATAAGTTCTCTATGCCGGGAGTATGAATACGCACAGTTGCTCTAAGCTGGGTTTCGTTGTCATTGTGCTGTCATTCTGGGACTCAAACTCATGTCCTATGGTTACATGAAAAGGTCTTTAACGACTGAGCCATGTTTAGAGTAGACTTAATATCTTTAATCTTAATATTCTTCCATCTGCAAAGGAGGGGGAAGAGAGAGGAGGGACAGCACGTGCCCTGGTTGTGTTAGGAACAAATTAAACACAGTATGCAAAGTGGCCAGTGTAATTGCTGGAATTTCACATGTGCTCAATAAACACTGGCTCTTATTGTCATCATCATAGGGCCAGGAAAAGACATCAGTTTGGCATTTTAATTTTGTTTTTGTTATTATTATTATTATTATTATTATTATCATTAGTGTTTACAAAAACTAATTAAATGGTAAAGAGAAAATTCTGAGTATCATTTGTTAACCAGCTATGACCTCAAACAAATTCTCAGCCTCTATGAGTCTCAGTGCCTCAACTTATTCTACAGGAATGACCACAAAAAGTTTAAAGGTCTTTACAAGAGTGGAACAGGGTGTGCATTTAAAATCAGTGTATAGGGCCCAGGGAGAAGATGGCTCAGCAGTTAAGAGCAATGTTGTTCTTCCGGAGAACTCTGTTCAGTTCCCACCCACATCAGGCAGCTCACAACTCCCTATAATCTCAGTTTCAGCAAACCTGATGTCCTGTTCTGGTCTATGAAGGACTCTTATATGCACGCGCACACACACACACACACACACACACACACACAAATAATAAAACAAATCTTAAACAAATAAAATTGGGGTCTTGAGTATAGTAGATATTTAATGATTACTCAATCAGTATATTACTATAAAATCAATTGTTATACTAATTAATAATTTGTTAAAGCATAATTTATAACTATTCAATAATTCCTTAATACTAAATCATTTAATCATCAATTCTCAATCATTGTTAATCATTTGTTAGTAAAGTAGCAATTCACTGGGATATTTCATAACTACTGGTTAATACTTGAGTGGTCATTTTTTAACAATGTTGGGGTTTGAAGCCAGAGTATCATCATGTTGGGTAAGTACTCTGTCACTGAGCTACAAGAGATCACATATTCATTATCAAAACTCGGCAATTAGTCCTTTCTTCCACATCTCACATCTCTCAATAACATGCTTAGTGTCCAAAGAAGCTCAAGAACCAATGACATTAATCAGAAACAACTTAAAGAAGGGTTTATTTTAGCTTACAGTTTGAAAGGAGAAAGTCTATCCAGATGGGTACTTGTGTAGATAGAACCATGAAGCTCCTTGTCACATTGTTGCCACAGTCAGGAAACAGAGCACACAGGAAGTAGAGGTCTTCTCTCAAACCTCAAGCTTACTCCCAGTGACCCACTGCCTCTAGCCAGGCTCCACCTCCTGAAAGTTCTGCAACCTTCTGAAACAGCACCACCAACTGGGGACCAAGGGTTCAACTACAGGAGCCTGAGAGGGACATTTCACACTCAAACCACAACATACCCCATCACCAGGCCTGAGAGCCAGTCTGCTGGGGGTAAAAGAAGACTTAGTATCTGAAACCCGGTACAGCAGCCGGCCATTTTCATCAATACAGATGTTAGTTCATCTCAGAATGTCGTCCATACGTCTGGTAAGTGGCAGCTTGTGATTTGCTGTGCTGGGCTTTCTAGCACCCTGCTTTCCCATTTGCCTAACCTCCTTTAAAATTACCAGTAGATCATGTCCTCATACACAGGACTTTATTCAGTCTCAGCACTGCCTCGGATCACTTTTCTTTGAAAAGGAATGTCTTTTATTTATTCATTGGCAACCTGTATCCATGTATCCATTTTGATCACATCCATTCCCAGGGTATCTCCCACTGGCCCCATACCTTCCAACATGTCCTTCTCTTACCCTTTTACCTTCATTTCCTCTTGATTTTTTTTCTTGTGTAACCCAGTGAATCCAACCCAATTGAGCACTGCCTGTTGGAATATTTTTTTACTCATCCTGCTGGCTTGGTTTTGTTCAGATAGCAATAGCTGCTTTGAGTTTATGTGTGCAATGGCCACGTCATGCCCAGAAGACAGCATTCCACAGCACTCTCCTCCCTCATCCTCCAACTCTTACATTATCTCTGTCCCTTGTTCTTCAGTGTTCTCTGAGCTCTTGAACTGTGTGTGTGTGTGTGTGTGTGTGTGTGTGTGTGTGTGTGTGTGTGTGTGTGTGTGTAAAATTAATGCCCTATAGAGAGCTGAGCTCTCCACAATGGCTCTCTTTCAGCATTTCAACCTGTATGAATCTGTCTGTGGAGAAGCTTCTCTGGCCAAATTTGATAGCAGCAGTCATGTACGCTCCCCCTGGGATCAAAATTCACTCTCTAAAATCCCATCCGTGTTGCTCAGTCTTGTCCTGACTCTTTCCTGCTCGCTACAGTTGAGGATGAATCATTAAACCCAATGTACACACCCCAAGCTCTAGATTCCTGCTACACTCCATAACTGCATGACCCCTAAAGACCTGTTTCCAGTGCAAGCTAAACAAGAGAAACTTGAAAAGTCCCTGGGAAACAATCCATCAAAAAGAATTCCTCCAGAAGAATGTTCTGTCATATTTAGACTGCTTCCCCATAAGGGCATTTCACTATCTAGTGAAGCCTTACTAAAACACAGCAAGCATAACAGAAGAGATGAACAAAGACTAAATAAACCAACAGGCATGGGCACACTTTCCTGGAAGGTCAAAGCCCTAGCTCATTTACATATGTATTAACTAGCTCCATTCAGAGACTGTTCTGTATCTGAGTCATTTAAAAGTGCACTTCAACCAACATCTTTCCGATCAGATCGGAAGGCTGTTCCATGAGAGGGATTGCATGCCTGTCACTGAACACCTAGTCAAAAGCCTACTGCAAGGGGAAGGTCATAGACACTACAGGGGGTACCGACTATTGCTGTTTTTCCAAATGGACATGTTGTCAACCCACTTTATCAATATTTATGTTTATATCAATACATGAGTGCTGCTCCCAGCCTTCATCACAGAAGCTTTGGTTTGCTGTGGATGGTGATTAAAGCAAAGATTCCTAACTGGCCAACGTGCTGAGACTAAGTGGCTGTGAGTGCTCACCCCTAAATGGAGCATCTATCTATATCACTCCCTTTAAATTTTAGGGGACATTGTGGAGGAGGGGAGAAAAGAGAAGGAATGAGTATGAGAACTGGTATCTTAGGTTTTTATTACTGTGAGGAGGCACCATGATTAATGCAACTTTTATAAAGGCAAACATTTAATTGGAGCTCACTTTCAGTTTCAGAGGTTCAGTCCATTATTACCATTGTGAGAAGCATGGCATTACAAAGGCAGACATGGTGTTAGAGGAGCTGAGAGTGCTCCATTTTGATCTGAAGGCAGCCAGAAAGAGACTCTCTTAGGCATGCAGCCAGGAGGAACATCTCTTCTGAGCTGGGTAGAGAGAGCTTAAGCACAAGACCTCAAAGCCTACCCTCAGAGTGACACTTTCTCCAACGAGAGACACATAAAATGTGCTAGGTCTGGAATTGTCTGTGAGGATGAATGTTCTGAATCAGCAACTGTAACATCACCAATTAATATTGACTGAAAATGTACCGGGAGTCTTGTACTTTTCCCAGAAGTCATTATCTAAACCCTTCTCCCTCCCTTGTGCCCTTGTCGAGAAGAAAACAGAAAGATTTCTTTTAAATATTTTATTTTTTTTTTACTTTTAGCATTCTATTTATTTATTGGTGTTTGTGAGTGTATGTGTGTGTGTATGCACACACACACACACACACACACACACACACACACACACATGCATGTGTACTCATGCCATGGAATATGTGTAGAGATCAAAGTACAACTTTCAGGAATTGGTTCTCTACATCAACCAAAAGTGTCATGGAAGAGGAACTCTGACCATCAGCCTTCGTAACAAGTGCCTTTGCCTGTTCTGTCATCTTCTTGGCCCCAAGACTCTTTAGATTTAAGGTAGAATATAATAAGATTTTCATGAACTATGCACAAGTTTATGCTAATTTCGTTTTTAAAAAAAGAAATAAGAAAAGGAGAGAAGAAGAAAGAACGAAGAGAAGGAGAGGAGACACTAAGTAATTGTACTAACAGTATATTAGTGTTATTGCCCTACATTATATATGGGCTTCCTAAACTACAATCTCTATCTCTGGATAATGTTTGCTTCTGTCACATTTGGGATTAGTTATATTCCTCAAAAAGGATGCCTCTACTTTCTAAAAACTGAATGTAACGAAAATAGATTAATTAGGCTGCAGTTATTTGTATAGGAAGGATTCCAAGCTCAGTGAAAGATCTGACTGTGGGGTTGATTTCAACTTAGCAACTTCCTTCTGTTTGCCAAGTGTGATTCAATGTACATGTACTTTCTCTCAGGGAAAATGAGGTGCAATGGGATTTTTTTCAATATCTCTGTTGAATTAAAAGTGGGCAGAATGCATAAACTTGTTTAAAGATTTAAATCACCGTTGCCACCGGGGTTATATATTAAATAAAAAGATGGAATGGAGGCTGGGAAATCAGTGCAATGGTAGAGCGCTTGCTTAGAATCTCCACTGAGAGGCTGAAGGCTAGGCTCAACGGTAGAGTCTTTGCATAGAATCCCCAGTGAGAGGCTGGTTACATGGCTCAGTAATAGAGTCCCTGCCTAGAATCCACCAGTGAGGGGCTGGAGAAGGCATGTCTCAATGGTAGAGTCCTTGCCTAGAATCCCCAGTGAAAGGCTGGGGTGGCTCAATAGTAAAGTACCTATGTAGAATCCCCCATTGAGGGGCTGGAGATATGGCTCAGTGGTAGAGCACCTACCTAGAATCCCCCAGGGAGAGGCTGCAGCATAGCTCAGTAATAAAGCACCTGCCTAAAATGCAGACTGTCTGGGAGTTAAGCACTTAACTAAAAACACAAAGCAATCTGTGTGTGGTGGCACAGTCCTATAATTCCAGCTTCTAGGAAGACTGAAGCAGGAAGATTACAAGTTCAAGGTACACCTAGACTATAGAGTGAGTTCAAGGCCACCTGGGCAGCTTAGTGGGACCATGTCTCAAAAATGGGGGTGTGTTGTGGTAGGTGTGTGTAACTCAGTTGAAGAATTGTTGGCTAGTATGTTCAATGCTCCCAGTTAAATCAGCTTGGAGCCTGTGCAACATATGCCAAAATTTCTCTAGAAAACATTCAGAAACAGTTCTTCATATAAAACCAATAAAGCAGAGGATAGAAAAATAATCAAAGAGATCTCAGTCTATTGGAAATCTTACTCGTGGAGTTTTCTTTGCCAAAGTATTAACTCATAGCCACTTTCCTAGGTAAATTCTACCTCTGACCAGAGTAAAACTGTAATATTACGTTCTATGATGAAGCTTTCCTTTCTCTTTTTCTAGAATTTTTTTTTCCTTTTTCATACTCTTCCTTTCTTTCTCTGGTAGTGGTAGTTCTAGAGATTGAATCCAGAACTTCGTGCAAGTAAGTGTTTTACCTGTGAGCTAGCCTCCAGCCCTCACTGGGGGATTCTAGGCAGGTGCTCTACCACTGAGCCATACCCCTGGCCCTTCACTGGGAGATTTAAGGCTCTACCACCAATTGAAGGCCCATTCTCTCAGAGAAGGCATTCTAGGCAAGTACTGTGTTGCTGAATTGTAACCCCAGCTTTCTCATGACTTTTAATTTTCCATCAGGGCCTCACTAAGTTGCCAGGGCTCTCCTGGTACTTTCTGTTAGTATAGATATACAGGAACCTCCAACAATCCTCTCAGCCTCCCAAATGCTGGAATTACAGGCCCACTCCCATCATACCTAGCTTTCTCTCCCTGGTGAATCTTAAGTGAGATCTTTCCCTAGGTGTTACTACCAGCCTGGAGAGAGAAACTTCAGTAGTAATTCTGATCAACTTAGACTTATTCAGCATCAACTTCTAATCAAGGCCTTAGATGATGGATTCATTAAATTTAATGAATAGTTACTTCAGTCCTTAGTAATGAGGCCAGACACACTTCTGAACAAGAGAAAAAAAATCCTTGAAAAATTAAAAAAAAAAAAAAACATGGCAAATTAAGGCCAAATTGGGGGGAAAAATCACTTTGGAATCTCTGGTTTTCTCAAGTCACAATTTATAATCTACATTTCAAGGTCAATTGAACCACTTGATGGCCAATTTGGGGACAAGGAAAGAGCTACAAGGAAGAATTATAAATGGACACCAGGGCTTCTGACACCAACCAGACCTTAACAGCCACAGTCCAGTGAATCTGTAATGATGGTGGGTCACTCTAAAAAGCTCAGGTCACAGGAAGCCCTCTGTGAACAGGGACTGTTGATTTAACACCAGCCTGGTCACATCCATTCTGCTTTCTCTGTGGGCAGAATTTAAATGTGGACATGTGGTGCTAATGAGCTGTGTGGGTGGGTGAAAATGTGAAATATTTGTGGAAACTTGACCCTTCTCTACAGTCAGGGGCCCTATTTTCAATTGTAAAGCATTTGCCCTTCTTTAAGTTACCAGGCTTTACAGTCTAATGGAGTAGGGTGCAGGGTGGCACGACTTGGGGTGAACATTTGCATTCCTGGGAAAATGGCTTAGAACTAACCTCACACGTGCGATTGTCATTTGTAGAAACAGAGGTGGACATTTTAGGAAAGAGAGCTTGAAGAACGTTCTCACAGGATTCACTAGCTGAAAAATGGTCACGGTGTATACTGGCTTGAATGTAAAAGCTTTTCCACCCCTATGCTGGTTAGTTTTAGCTGTCTATTCAACATAACCTGAAAAGACATGGGAAGAGAGTCTAAGGAGGACTTAGGATTAGGATGGTCTGTGGGTATATCTGTAGGGACTGTATTAGTCACAACCCACTATGGGCAGTCCCACTTTTCAGAGTGCGGTGAGTCCTGAACAGTATGTGAACGGAGAAAGCTAACTGAAACCAAGCAAGCAAAGATTTCTATTGATGTGACTCTTCGATTTGATGGGACTAGCTGCTTGACTCCCTGCCCTGACTTCCCTAGGGTGACAAAGCAGAATTTGGAATTATAAGATTATAAGGCAAAACCTGTCTTCTCCTGTGCTGCTTTTTATCTTAGTTAGGGTTTTATGGCTGTGAAGAGACACCATGACCACAGCAACTCTTACAAAGGAAAACATTTCATCTGGGGCTGGCTTGATGTTTCAGAGGTTTAGTCTATTACTGTCATGGTGGCAAGTAGGCAGACATGGTCCTGGAGAGGAGCTGAAAGTTCTGTATTTTGATCCGCAGGCAACAAAAGCAGGTTGTGTCACTGCTTGGACATAGGAGGTCTCAAAGCCTGTCTCCACAGTGGCACACTTCCTCCAACAAGACCACACCTTTTAATAGTGCCACTCCCTGTGGCCAGGCATCCAAAACATGACTCTACGGGGGCGCGGGGAGGGGGTAATACCTATTCAAACAGCCACACTTTATGTCTGTGTATTTGTTACAGCCACAGAAATGAAACTGGAGAAATGCCCAAGTTAGGTTTTTAAATACTTGGTGCCTTGATGGTGTTCTGTTCTGGGAGGTTGTGAAGCCTTTGAAATGCAGAGCTGAGATGAGAAAATTGGAACACTAGTCTCTTTGAGAATCAGACTTTTGCCAGAGTCCTGAATTTTTGTTCCACCAAAGTGCAGCTATGGAGTTGACACTGCCACCGTGCCTCCCTGCATGATGGGTACCTTCAGATTGAACCCAAATAAATCCTTCCTCCCTTCTGCCAGGCATCTTCTCACAGCAGTGAGAAAAATAATTAGCAGGTGTGCATTCAAACATAGTTAATCTCAAATGTGATGGTTAATGGAAGCCACAACTTCTCTGAGCATAGAAAAAGAAATACATCTACAAAACTGGGGTAAATCTTTACCTGGATATCCAAATATGGATTCATTTGGCTTATTGTAGAGTGCTAAGTCAGAAGTCATTTTGCCTTTTTAATTTTATCTCATGGTTATATCATGGTTGTAAGCTGTCATATCCACCATTCCTAAAGGTTTGAAGACTCAAGTAGATGTGGCTACATTAATCAGGGGTGTTTGTCCAATCATATTACCTAAATTCCATTTCTAAGTATTTGAGTTTGACTAGTATATTAATCGTTTGTCTTCTTACAGTCACAAGATATTATAAAGAAGGATTGATTGATTTTGGGCTCATAGCTTGTGAATGGAGATGATCTGCCTTGGCAGAAGAGGTGACATGCTCACCCTGTCACACTGAATCTGTAGCTAGGAAGCAGAGTGTACAGGAGGTGACAAGGCTGTACGACTTCAAGGCCTATCTATCCCAAGGGACCCACTTCCTCCAGCAAGATCCTACCTTCTAAAGACTGAAATCTTCCAAAAACTGCACCACCAGCTGGAGAAGAAGTTTCAAATACATGAGCCTGTGGGGGGACATTTCACATTCAGACCACTTTGTGTGTGTGTGGCAGGGGGGAGGTCATCAGAAGTTAAGTGTTGAGCTGGGGAGATGGCTCAGTGGATAAAGTATTTGCCACACTAACATAAAAAATATGAACCTGGATCCTAAGAACTCATGTGAAGCTGGACACAGCAGCAAATGTCTATCTTCCAGAGCTCCTGATGGGGGCAGAGACTAGAGAACCCTCAGAAGCTCACAGACTAGTTAGAGGCAGCTAGTAAACAAGAGAACCTGCTACAAACAAGGTGGAAGGTGAGAACCAACCCTGGAGGTTTGCCTCTGACCTGCACTCATACACATTGCAACACAACCACATCCCCATGCTCACAAAGTCTTCTTTTTAAAACAAGGGGTGTAGAGAAGATCAGTCCTGTCTCTGGTTAGAAGGAAAAGAAAAACAGTTGTGGAAGACATATTTATCTTTTATGGTAAACTGGGTGATTTCTCCTTCAGAGAACAGAGTGAATGAAAAATAATATGGCTGGTATGTGACAGAATGGAGATCTTGAACCATAGCCCAATGTCTATCCCTATGCTAATCCAAATTTTTGGGCCATTTGATCCTTCTTAATGTGTCTGTGTGTATTGTGTGTATGTGTGTGTGTACTTGTGCATGTTCCTGTGTAAGTAAGTGCAGGCTCTTGGATATCCTTATATGGATCAGGTACACATGTGCACATAAATGCCAGATGTTTAAGATATACTCTGTCTTGTTACTCACCAATGTGTACCCCAGGATTGCTGGCCAGCAAGCTTCCTGTATCCAACTCCAATATCCTGATAGGAATTCTAGCATTCCAGATGTATATATTCAGATCTTACATGCCACTTGGGCATCTGAACTCAGATCCTCATGCTTATTTGGAAAGCACTTTGCCCGCTGAATTAGATCTCCAGCCCTGGCTTCCCTTCCTCTTGGACTATGTCTAACTGAAACACATAGTCCCTTGAAATGTCATATAATCTGCCCCTGCCTCCATATCCAAGCCTGAGCTTTGTATTAAGCCCTGCAGTCCGGTCTCACATTTCACAGAGGTGCATGTTCAGCCACATGCTCACACTTGTCCCTAATACATTGTGACACCCTATTACTACAGTGCCTTTATGAGCTTCAAGGGAAATTACATTTTAAATTATAGCATACAAGTATAATGGAAAATCTAATTGTAGCAATGACAGTTTATTTATCAATCATTTATCATTTTGATTTATAGGGTGCCCAACTTGATTTAAAAGGAGCTAATGTTTAAAAATCCCCAGGCACCCACAGGACTAAATATACACAGAAATCAACAAAGTGAATTACTCCTGTTTTTTTTTTTTTCTGGGTCCCTTTGATCACCTTTCTCACATTCAAGGCTGAAGCTGGGAAACACAGCCAGGTTGATCCGAGGGACTTCTAATTCAGCATCTGAATACCTTTGATATCAAATTTATCTATTATAGAAGTTGGCAGCTGGAAATTGTCAAGATTCACACAGGACTCAAGTTCAGGCATTTAAATATTTCCATATTCCAACTTCACAGAGATGCAGACTTTAGGGCTTAAAAGGGGACTTTCACAAAGATCTGATGTCCACACCTCCAACTCCTCTTGGGTAAGTGTGTCTTGTGTGGGTGTGTGAAGGCATGTATGTACATATGTTTTCTTATGTGTAGAGGCCAGAGGTCAACACCAGGGTCTTCTCTACCTTATTTTAGTTGTTGTTCTTTACAAAAAGTTGTTTCACTGAACTTGGAGTTCACCAATTCAAAGACACTAGCTATAACCAGACATGTGTCTACTTTTGGGGTTCTGTTTCTACTTTTAGCTCTTACAAGACCCTCCCAAATTCCCAACACTAGGTAAGAGAGAAGGTTAGAGGGGAAAAGGGAGCATTGATCTCCTTAGATTACTTCCTGCTGATTAGGGGCACTGAGTTCTTTGGGACAAGTTTGATCTTCTTCAAGTATCAAAATATCCAATTTCTTCTCATCACTTTGTACATGACCACTCAACAGACCACAACAGCAGCCACCAGCAGCAGAAGGGGGACAGCAGCCCTCTCTCTTGGGGCTCTGGCACTTACACACCCTCTGCAGAGTTCCCACAATTCCAATCGTAAACTATCTTCAGCTGGCAAAATCACGCCCTTGCCAGAGCACAAGACGAATCACAGTCAGCTGCTGTGGATGAGCTGAAGCAGCCCCACATCCTACACCTGGGATTAAAATGCTAGCATATACACATAACATGTCTGTGGGTTTAATAGAAACCAGAATTCTCACAGTAACTAGCTGACAAGCACACTCTAGGGATCCCCCTATCTCCACATCCCAAGTGCTAGGATTACTGAAACCTATCACCATGTCTGGCTAAATGTAAAAGCATTAGTGCTGAGGATTCCGACTCGGGTCCTCATCTGTAATGGTCAACACTCCACTGACTTAGCCATCTCTCTAGTCCCTAAGGCATCTTTAAGGTATCTTTAAGATTGACTCAAAGAATCTACAACTGAGTCGATTAGCACGAGGAATGCTACCATCATATACGTTCTCTGGGTGCTAAATAAGGTCTTCCCCTCTGACAGTTCTCTTCAACCTCACAAAAGCTGGGATTCCAGGCAAAGGGCACTCCGCTTCAATTGGGGGAATTAAAAATAAATGTTTCAAACCGCAGTGCTTGGCACCAGGTTAGAAGTATATCACAAGCTCGTGTGCTATCTGTTGATTAAACGCACTGCTGGATAGATAGCTCTAAGATCTAGCCCCCATGTTAGGGATGAAGTGTCAGTTGATAGAGTCTTGCCCACAATGCAAGGTGCTGTGGGATAGATTCCCCAGTCTCTTGACATAACCTAGATCTGAAAAGGAATCTCAATTGAGGAATTACACAGATCAGATTAGTCTATGAGAATATCTATGAAGAACTATCTTGATTTTTAGTTGATGTAGGATTTCTCAGTCCACTCTGAGCAGTACCATTTCCTGTACAAGCAATCATGGGCTGTGTAAGTAAGCTATCTGAGTATAAGCCTTCAAGCTAACAAGCAGCATTCCCCATGGTGTTTGCTGTACTCCTTGGCTCTGAGCTCCCTAGAAAGGGTAATGCTCTATGCACTAGCCAACAGTCCTACCTTTAGGCTCTTGACTTATGTTTCTGTCTTGACTTCCCTCAGTGAGGGACTGTTGTGGGAAGCAAGTGTACTCCTGTAGGAATGAGCACTCATGAGATGATCATGGCAATATCAAGGACCCCAGTGCCTCAGATCCATGGTAATGAAAAAGCCTTCCAAGGTCAGGCACAGGGGAACAGCAAGACCTTCCTCTGGTAGGTCGAATTACACCAGCACTGTGTGCAGTGTCAACCACACCTTCCTCCTCCAAGATGACTGATGCTTGAAACTGCTCCCCTAACAGAGAGTCACTCTACTGAGATCAGTTAGCCCACTTCATCCTCCAGCTGTATATAAGAAATGTGCTACGTTTCTGGGCTGTTGGTGTAGCTCCATCCCTGCATGTGGTCCACCCAATCCTAGCTTTTCTGTAAATGTGCCTGTCACTTCTTTATCCCAGCCAGGTCAATCCTGAAACTGCACAGGTTGTGGCAGACTGTGACCTGGAAGTATAAGGCAGAGCACTTTCCTCGTGTATGTTGCTTTTGCTTATGGTATTTGTAACAACAACAGAATAAAGCTAGAATAACTAACCAGGCAGCAAAATAGAAAGGGAATGGAGGACCAAATATGTTCATCAATATAAATGAATTTTTAAACATTGTGCAAAGTAACAGGCCAGGTGTGGGCATGATGATGCACACCTGTAATTTTAACGTTTGAGAGGTTTGGACAAGAGGGTCTAGGCAATCTTCAGCACTGCAGAAAGCTTTCTATTCTTTAAAAGATGTCACCACACTGTGTAACTGACCCAGCAAACTTAGTAGAGGTCAGCCTGTATTTAGTGGAATGCAGTACAATAAGGAGAGCTCAGGTCTGGGTAAGGGAAAATCGAAAGATCCTGGTTTAAAGTAAATCAGCCAGTCAGCAGTGGCCCATGCTTTCAAACCTTCAGTCCCAGCACATGCACCGGCAGGTGCATGTCTGAGTTTGAGGCCAACCTGATTTACAGAATGAGTTCCAGGAACAACCAAAGCTAAGCAAAGAAACTCTGTCTCAAAAAAAGACAAAAGAAAGTAGATGGTGTGGCTCAAGACATAGCTCAGCAGTTAGAACTCTTGCTGCTCTTCAAGGAGACCCAAATTCAGTTCACAGCACCCATAGCAGATAACTAACAGCCACCTGTCACTCTAGCTTCAAAGAATCCCTCACTCCTGGCCTCTGTAAGCACTTGAACACTTATGACATACACATACATACATGCATGCACATCCATAAAAATGGTTTAAATGTATATATAAACCATTTTCAAGACAGGGTTTCTCTGTGTAGTCCTGGCTGTCCTGGAACTCATTCTGTAGACCAGGCTGGCCTCAAACTAAGAAATTTGTCTGCCTCTACCTCCCAAGTGCTAGGATTAAAGGCGTGTGCCACCACGCCCGGCTTAAATGTATATCTTAATGAGCAGCAGTAGGTAATGTGAACATACCAGAAACATCTTGGTTTCTGGTGAGAGAACAGATGAAACTTGTGACTGTTGCAGAATACCTGAGTTCTATTCCAAGCACCCACACCAGGCTGCTTACAATCGCCTGTAATTTCAGTTCTAATAGGTCTGATTCCCTCATCTAGCACTGAACTTATGCACCCATTCAAGCCCCACCTCCCCCGCCTTTCACACATATTACTAAAAATGAACTATTACCATTTTTAAAAAGAAAGCAAATTTAGTCTGGTTTACAAACCAGTTGCTCCAATAATATGAGAGTCAGCACTGCATTAGTCACAGTGTAGACATTACTGAGGGGTGATATCTGAGCTAAAATACAAATGCTACTAAAGAAAATTCCAGGTGATGAAACCACCGATACTCTTGACTTCTGGGCATAAGCGTCCGTTCAAGGCAGGTTGATTCAAATTCTTAGTGTCCTTGCTTTGTCAACTTGACACAGTCTAGAGTCATCTGAGAAGAGAGTCCCAATTGAGAGGTGGCCTAAATCAGATTGCCCTGTGACCATGTCTGTGGGGGTTATGGTTAGGGTTTGGTTATTAATTGATATAGAAGAATGGCGCCCATTGTGGGTGACAACACGCCCTATACAGCCTGGTCCTAGGCTATAGAAGAAAATTAGCTAAGCATGACCCAGCAAGCAGCATTCCTCCATGGTCTCTGCTTCAGGTTCCTGCCTCAGAGTCCCTCCCTGCTTTATTCAGTGATGAGCTGGGCTGTGGAAGTGAAAACCAATGAACCCTTTTTCTCTTGGTTGCTTTTGGTTAAGGAATTGTCCAAAAATCCTACTCTCCCTTGCTCAGGCACGGACATGTCCCTTCTTGTTCATTGTAATCTTGGCTGCTCCTGACCCAATTGAGCAGCCCTCTGGGCTTTATAATTGTCCTCCCAGCCTCTTTCCCTGGTGTCTCTGCCTCACTGTCTTGCACTCTTCTCAGGCACGGTGTTTATCCTTCTTCTTCCTTCCTCCTAGTCTCAATCTGAGACCCTTAAATCCCACCTGTCTCTCATCCCCAACAATTGGCTGCTGGCATCTTTACTTACCAATCAGAATTAACTGGGAGGCAGGTTCTCAGAAGCTATGTGTAGACCCTCTCAGGTAAACTAATTTGAGGGACCCCATTAGCATTAAAATACAAGCAGCTACAGTAGTGCATTTGGCTCCCTTAGACCATACCACAAACACTCCAGTCATGCACTGAGCTACATTGTCCTGCTCACTATCATGCCAGAGAGCAATGGAGTCTTTTCTCTCCATTAGAGTCTTATTTGGCCACTCTATCATATATGTGTAGTGGGAAATATTTTAAAAAGCAATCCACGCTACCGCTGGCATGGCACCAGCGAACGGGCTGGCCCGTAGCTCTAAAATCTCTCCACCTAGCTTGCTAAGTTCTCATGGCAGGTCACTGCCATGCTGCCCCACACTTGCAAATTCCCACGGATATTTGGGGTGCACTTCTCGCAAACCCACGCTTTGCTGCTGAACCTTTCCCTCTGGAACCCAGTCACTGTGGGAGGGAAAACACCACACAAACTTAAACTTAGAAGCAACAGGTAACACAATCACTGGGTGCAACAACCAGCATCCTGATTTGTAAGCTATTCTAAGTTACAAATCCTCAGGCCGATCTTCCACCTGAATCAGGAGCCTCCACTATCTACATTTTGTCCTCCATTGTCTCTCCTATCCAAAAAGCCCTATCTTTTCTCCTGCTTCCCCTCTTCCTCTCTCCAGAAGTCCCACCTACTTGCCCACTGATTGGCTCTGAAATCTTTATTCATTAGGGGAAGGTTCTGCCACATATATGCACTCAGACACTGCTGGACAAACCCAATGCTTGTGAAATTTTTCTTGCAGGGACTTCCAGCATCCCTTTTATGGTCTCTTATTAATGGCTTTCTCCCATCATACATTGGAATTCCCTGAGCTGGGAGATTCATGCTAAAATTCTGAGTGTGACATCGGACTTGGGAAATTCCACCTGCCTTCCCTCCATTGTAGAAGTCAGGGAACTAACTGGCATCTGTAGAGAATTCAGAGGTGCGCCCTTCTTCCTGGAAGGTAAAGGGGACTGAGAATGGTAGCAGGAGCCAAAGAATCAGGTGTCATTAGAAGATAATTGACTAAGGAGAAATGGCCACTACCCCCCAGGTGAAGCCCAGGGCATTTTTCCATATCAATAAAGTCAATTATCAGAGGATGTCCGGTTCCTTGGTACCGCTATTAACCTACATTGCTCTTATTAACCTTCCTGATGAAGACTCTTTCAAAAATAATTATATTAAAGTACAATTCTCTGTGAGTTTCTAGTGTGTGACTGTTCCATTTCAGTACTTCTGTCGCATAAGATAATGAACACCTGATTGTCTGGCTACCTCATGGAGGTTTTTAATCAAGACTCATTTTCTTGGCTTTACTGCCAGTCTGGGGCCAGTCCTCTGACTAGCAGGAGGCTCAGGGACACTCAAACATGAAGGAATTAAATGTAAGACGGGAAATTAAAAAAAAAAAGGCTCCCTTACAAGATGTCCTAAAGATGAAATACATTTAGTATCAGCTTGAAAGTTTCTAGAATCAGCCTGTATGTGAGGGAGTTTCTAGGTTGGGCTAGTTAAGGCAGAAAGACCCATCCTAAATGTAAGCAGCAGCATTCTGTTTCATGGACTGGGGTCCTAGGCTGACTAAATAAAAAGGAGAAAGTGAGTTGAGCACCAGCATCCATCTCTCTCTGCTTCCTGACTGTGGATACAATGTAACCAGCTGCCCAATGTTCCTGCTGCCCTGCCTTCCCTGCTGTGATGGACTGCACTCTACTGTGAGTCAGCATAAACCTTTCCTTCCTCAACTTGCTTTCATCAAGTATTTTGTCACAGCAAAGAAAGAGGTAATTTAACATGGGAATTGTAAGCTGTTCTACAGGACCAAAGAGATACATGTGTACCCCTCCCCTGGATGTCAGACATTAAAACCATGATCCCCTTGAAGAACTGGAGTTTCTCAAGGAGCTTTATGCTGGGAGAAGGCTGAAGCTGGTGAAAGAGTTGTCTCCAGAAAAGGATTTCACAAGGTTCTGCCAACCTGACATCAGTGCTAGACTGGTCAGCAGTGGAGCACACCTTCATTAGGACTGCTTACCTGTGTATACGTCTTGACCATACCATAATTCTTCATTTATTTCAACTTGAAGCTCGCATTAGTGCCCTGAATTGGGGTCACCGAACTCTTTTATCGTTTCCTCTCTCCAATGTGTCTACACTGACTAAACCTCCTTCCTCTGCCTTTCACTGTTAATCATCTCTTTAATGAACACGTTAGGACAGGTGATAGTTCCTAACTTGATAAAACAGAGAAGAGGCAGAGAGAAATCCAGATGGCCTTGTGCAAAGCCTTACAGAATTAAAACACGAAGACAAACAATTGACAAAAGGGAAGGCCAGATGAGACATAACAGGTGTAAAACTACATATAACATAAGTGATACATGGGAAATCAGAGACAACATGCATAAGCCAAAGAGACCACACTAAGGTAACATTAAAAGCCCCAAATCTTTGTATGTTTGGAATATCTGAACTGCTAAACTGTTTGCCTGTTCCAGACCACTTCCTTGGAAATACATCCTCTCTTTGGTTTTGCTTGCTAACACTACCCATGTTCCTGTCTAATTCTTTGTTCTGAGATGCAAGAACCTGGAGCCCTTTAAGCTGTGCCCCCTGTGTCAGAACAAACTACTGCTCAGGCTGCAAAACCTGCAACAGCTCTTTCCCCTCACCAGACACTGACAGGCTCCCTACTGGGGGCACTGCCTGCAAATCTGTAGCTAAGAGATTCCCAGGCACCCAGAGTTCTCACCTGGGGAGGTGAATGACAGGTTGATGAACACACAGCATTTCCCCATCCCTTACCTGCCTCCTGTTGGCAAATCAGAGAGTCTAGTTACAGACTTGTGCTGTGAAACATCCCTTCCTTGGACAGGAGCCCATGACTCTGCCACACAGACCTGACTCCTCTACAGAGATCCTGCCATGCTGCCTGGCTGTCCATGGTATTAATAATTCTGCTTATAAAATCCTTACTCTCAATACTTCCTGTTGGTGTCCCTCTTGAACCTTGAACCTGAGCCACAGTATGAATGGGAAGTTGGTAGAATGGGGGTAGAAAGTGTTCAGTGCTTATGTTGAGTGACAGTCTAAACCCTGAGCTGTATTCCTCCAATTCCCACAAATGAAGAACATATGCCTATGAGCTTATAGAGGACTAGTCATCATTCTCAAAGCTGTGCTATCTCAGAAGGACCAGTTAATCTCAGAATGGGCATCATGGAGGAGGGATGCAGTCGATGCCTTGGTTTACTAGTCTAGACTTACTTTCTTAGACTAAAGAGGCTCCCTCACTGCAGCTGCCACTCTGCTTGAGCAACCAGCCAGGTGTGGGATAGGTTTGTGAAAGTGCCTGCTGGCAACAGATCTCTGGCTAATCCCCAAGTGTCCCACCTGGAGCTTAGGGTTCAATAGCAACAGGTACAATCAACCAAAGTTGTCTCCAGGGTTTTCCAGAGACACGAGGTAGAAACTGCAGATTTGGAAGTACCAATGATATCAGCTGATCTGGGCTATCAGAGTAAGTTCCCATTATTGCAACAAAATACAAAACAGAATGTCGTAAGGAAAAAAAGATTAGCTTTGTCTCACGGGTCAAAGGCAGGGAAAGCATAATGTCCAGAGCTTTCTGTCCATGGTGGCAGAAGCTTGCACAACATGTTCAACCTTGGGAAGTCAGGAATCAGAGAGAATGAGATTGGAATTCAGGCTCCCGAAGGCTCACCATCACCCTTCAGTGACCCCATATCTAGCAGCTAGACGCATTCCCATAACAGCAATGCCAGCTAGGACCAGTTTTCAAAGATGTGGATGGAAGTGGGGACACCATAGAACTAAAATATAGCATTGCTCTAGTTAAACAATTTGACTGGGACCAATTTAACACTCGTTGAATTCAAAGTCCAGACATACTTAAAAATGGAAGTAAAAAGGAATATTATAGAAAGGATTTTATATAGTTTACCTTATTATCAAGTTGGCTTAAAGTATAAAAGTCAATTTTAGGGGTCTGCCCTGGGAATTCAATTTTTTTAGAAGTAGGACACTGAGAAAAAGAAAATAAAGTGTCAACCACATCCCAACCATACCCTAGTCAGACATCACTTAGACCCCAGCCAATAAGACCCCCACCATATATCACCAAGACCCATACCAAATGGCAAATAGTCTCTGTATAGTCCCCAACAAGACCCTAACCATATCTCAATTACTTCCTAACCAGAACCAGTCCCAATTCAGACACCATCCAGACTTACACAAATCCTCAACCAGACTCCAGCCAGATATTAACAAACTATTAACCAGACCCCATCCAGACTGAAACCGGACTCTAACTGTGCACCAAGAGCCCAACACACTCTAGTCAGACCCCTAACCATACTCAAACCAGACATCAACCTTCTAGCTCTTGGTAAACCAAACTGAAGCTTCCAAATATTGAACGCACATTAGTTTAGTTTGCTGACTTAATCATTTTGCCAATGGCCTCTCTGTCACTAGCCAAGGGAACATACATTTAATATGATCATTAACATACCATCAACATATTCAATACCCCTGAGCAGATAACTGGGAAGTTTAGTCAAATTCATCCAAGAGTCTCCTCATGAACAAACCTGTATTGTATGTCTATGCTAGGAGATAAAAGATCCAAGGTCAAGGTCACTAAATCCAATACCTTCCAAATAACCTAAAAAGTCACACCATTAGTTTCCTTCCCCATCTCTATTTTAATTGTGGCATCTGATGCCACAACCACATTCTGATTCTGAGCCTTTCCCAACCATTAAATTGCCACATGTGAGGTTGTATTTTAATCTCTGATTCACTTAATTGCCTATGCTGTGCTCAAGATCCAAGACCACAATTACTGTTTCCATGGGAATAAGATTCGCAGTGGCTTTTCCATCCCCCCTCCATGCTCATCTGAATGTCACTTTCATCTGCTCTCTTGGGTGTTCCTATTTTCATGGAATGTTCTTCATGACAAACCAAAAAGCCTTAAGAATGGGGCCATCAACCTAAATCATATCCCTGGTTACCGCTAACCTGCCCAGTAGTTTTTGCTGTGTGTGTGTGTGTGTGTGTGTGTGTGTGTGTGTGTGTGTGTGTGTGTGAAAGAGAGAGAGAGAGAGAGAGTGTTCATACATGTTCACATGCATGCATGTTTGTGTACATATAGAACTGGAGGTCAAGCTTAGGTGTCACTCCTCAGTTGCCATCCACCTTCCTTTTTTAGTCTCTTTTTATGTTTTTATTTTTGAGGCAAGGTGTCTCCTTTTTACCTGGAACTCGTCTGATTCAGCTGTACTAGCTGGGCAGAGATCTATCTGCCTGTCTTTTCCTCTCCAGCACTGGAATTACAAGTGTGTATCACCACACTTAGTCTTTTTACTCATGCTTGAGGGATAGATCTCAGGTTCTCACACTTGTCCAGCAAGTGCTTCATTGCCTGAACCATCTCCCTAGCCCTGTCTCCTTTTTGATCCCAGAGCTTGGTTGTCATAGAAAGAATTTTAAAAACACCACTTCTCCTTCCTACCAGAGAAAGACATCCCAGTCCCCCCACAATGCTTCCGGGCTCTAAGATTTAAAAAACAAAAACAAGTTTGAAGTATAAAATAGTCAATACTATTGAATGTCAAAAATGACCTTGCTTTTAGAATTCAGCCAAAGAAGCTATTTTGGTTAATGCCAGCATCAATTAACACTGAGATAAATATTAGTACCCGTCTTGAAGAGCTGGAATTCTGGGGATTGTTTGAATGGGAAATGTCTAGGTTGCTTATTTTTACAGAGGAGAGGACCAGAATGTGAAGATATGCAGCACAACCTTGTGCCTGCAATGAGCGGGGCTCTTTGGGAAGAGTGATGTAGTTTCTCCACCTTTGCTTACTTCTCAGCAAGATGGGGAAAATGATACTTGTTTGCCAAGGTCATAGTGCAGGCTAGCCATGTTTTTCTTGGGATGGATTTTGAGAGATCTATGCATACCCTCCCTTCCAAAGACACACAGTTGTCAGTAGTTTATCTTTCTGTGAGAACTACCAAGCCACCAAGCGCTGAAAAGACCATCTGCCTGACATCAGATTCTGGGACAGAAATCACAGCGCCATCATTTAACTGGGAAGCCAGGCAAGATGTGTCACCTTTCTGAGCTTTGGCTTCCTGGCCTGCAGATGGGGCAAGGTTCAAGTCACCTTGCTGACCCAGAACACCACTATACAGCAGGTGTTGACAAGTGCTTCTTTCTTCCTCTCCCTCTGGTGCCTCTCCTGACTCGTTATGCATCTCTCTGTAACCCCGGGAGAATTACTTAACCTTTCTGGCTCTGAATTTCTCTCCCCATAAAACTAAAGGATTTGACAAGACCCTCTGAATTTCTTTCCAACTCTCACGTGCTATACTTCTGTTACTTTGAGCTGCCTCTTGGGATATGGTAATGGGTTACATTCCACAGAAGACTTGGATGTCATATTATGGGCTGTAACACAGCTTCCAGAAAACTCTCCTACTCTTCCCAGCAGAATTCCCCATTGTTCTGAACACAATGAATGATCCAACATAATATATGCTGTATCTGAGTCCTATTGGTGACCACAGGCTATCACACTCCAGGACCTGCCTGAGGCGACACTGGAAACCTGAAAGATACTGCCAACAGCTCCTCTTCCCTTGGCAGTGACCCCAGTCCAAGCAGATGCACTGACTTCCACGGATGTCACAGACTAAGGTCAATGCCAGATTCTTTCCTTCCTATGATTATAGCAGCCTCAACATGCACCTTGGAGGTGCATACACCTCCATTGTTTTAGGATTCAACATGCTGCTGTCAAGCTTACGAAATGATCTATGTAAAATCTAATGCTTGCTTTAAAAGATACAAAGGTGGCTGGCGAGAAAGCTCAGCAGGTAGAGATGCTTGGTGCCTAACCTGAGATCACCTTCTGGGACATATTCATCATGGTGGAAGGAGTAGAAAATGCATGGTGACTCTTAGTCCCACAGTTTTCAAGGGGCCCAACCTCTTGCTATGAAAATGGAAACTACAGGCTTTGTCCAGCCACACATTCAACTCCCCCACACAGCAGGCTCAGTGACTTCAATGAGATCGAGCAGGGTTGGGAGCTGTTTTGCAATAGAATCGCTATTAAAATAGTGAGTCTCCATCTGCAGAAAGACTTGTTGAGTCTACAGGGAGCAAGATCGAGGCTGAAGAGCATATGTACGAGCAGGTGGTGTGCCAGGACCTCAAGGGTAGATGAATGTTGCTTTGTAATACAAAGATACAATGCTGAGCAATTTCTGAAGCCAGGTTATAACCCAGAGATCAAGATGAGAGTGGGAAGAAGGAGAAGAATCCTGTCAGCTCATCTATGGCTGAGTCTGGAGGGGGGGCGGGAGGGAGTGAAATACCCCTTAATAAATATTCATATAAGGATGCAGAAAGAACGCAAGAGTCTGTGGACACAGGGGAGAGCTGTGAAAAGCTGACTTCAGAATGTAGCATGGCTATTGCACTCATCAACTCACAGTAGCCATGGTTACTCACACAAGGTCAGGTCCAGTCAGCATTCCAACATGAATGGAAAGGGGGTTCCTGATGTTCTACCCCCATAAGAAACGTTATTGGCTGCTGTTGGCTTCTGAGGGATGAAGAGCCATTCAGCGTGGGGGATGTGGCCAGTGGGAGACTGCCCATGTTTGAGTGGATGGCCACACACTCATGCACTTACAGGCATCAATAATTGGATGTGGGGGAGCTATTAATCATATTTAAAACTATACAGTGATGTTAGAAGGGAAATGGAGTGGGGACACTAGAGTGAGCTAAAGGGAGGTGGTGACAAATGCATATGTTCAATATGCATTGAGCAGAAAAGTATGAATCTTTCAAAAAATACAAATTTACTTTACTAAAAAATATTGATCTTATAATTGGGATATAAGTTATTCTAACCACTATGGAAATCAGTGTGGAGGTTACACACACACACACACACACACACACACACACACACACAAAATAGATCTACCATAGGACCCAGGTATGCCACTCCTGTATATTTACCCAAAAGACTTCAAGTCAACATATCACAGAGACACTTGCATATCAGTGTCTGTTGCTGTCCCATTTACAACAGCAAAGGTATATAATCAATCAATAGAGGAATGTACTGGGAGATGTGGCACACAGACACTATAGCTTCTTTGTCAGCTCTGAGTGTAGCCACATCAGTGTGTCCAGGTTCATCAAGAGATTCTGTTATAGAAAAAATAAGCCAGGCGACTGCAAAGATTGTTCAGTGCTTACTTCCCCTCCGCTCTCTCCCACTCCCAAAGGAAAGTGGTTCGGTGTTCAGGGTCTCTTGCAGAAGTCCCTGGTCTTGTTCCTAACACCGACATGGTGGCTCACAACCATCTGCTGTTCCAGTTGCAGAGGATTCAGCCCCTCCTCTGGCCTCCAAAGGCACTGAATGTATATGGTGGTACACTTACATATATGCACACAAAACTCTTGTACATATAAAATAAATAAATAAATAAATGTTAAAAATCAAAATGAGAGGCGCGATGGAGGAGAGCACCGGATGCTGGACCTCTGGCCTCCACATACATCCGTAAGCATGCGTGTACTCATATGAGCATGGAGAGCCATTCTATAAATACATAAAACTAAAATAACAGGGAGAAAACACATTTTTGTTATCACTTCCTATAAGACATTGTCTATTCTTTCCTGCCCTCTTCAATCACCCCACCACCAGACTTGATCAAAGTCAAGCAAAGGCAAACACATCCTTGCATACCTGATTTTTTTTTCTTTTTACTCTGTGGGAAATTACTGAAGACTCACATTTCTAATTCCCACAGGTACACATTCTAGAGGCAAAGAAGACCAGAGAGTCCAACTGTGAAGGATAGTATGAACAGTCAACTTGACAGAACCTATAATCACCTGGCAGGTGGGCATCTGTATTGCCCGCTGCTTTTTTGTCCCCCTGGTAAGAACACGCTCAGGGCAACCGGAATCTTCTGCAGCACAAGCTTTATTGCTTACTCCATCAGGAGCCAGTGGCGAAGAGAGCCAGAGAGGGAGCCAGAGAGAGAGAGAGAGAGAGATGGCGGAGCCCTCTCCCTTTTATGGAGGACTGTCCTCCGCCTTGGACGTGTCACTCCCTGATTGGCTGCAGCCCATCAGCCGGAGTTGTCGTCACGGGAAAGGCAGAGCACATGGCGTGGAAAGCTACCCCGGCACATGCGCAGCTTGCTTGTTTACTACTTAGAACACGGGTGTCAGTGCCATCAGCGCCATCTTGTAATGGCGAATGTGAAGGCAGCTCCTTACATCTCCCCCTTTTCTTTTATATAAGAGCAATAGGCCACCCATATTAATGAGAGTGGAGATAGAGGTCAAATCCCCAGTGTGTAAAATAGGGGCTTTACACAAAACCTCCTCCCAGGCTCATCACCCAAAGGGGTCTTGGTCCGCTCCCGTGTCGTTTTTCCTGGGGGAAGGACACTTGGACACTCAACCTTCTTGAAAGATGACATGTCTCCCTAGAATAGGCTCATATATGCCACAGAGCCCTTCTACTGCAGTGCTTAGCCGTGCAACTCTCTTGGGCTGCTGAAGCACACTCACTCTATCCCGTGCAATGAGACTAGCCTCGTGGGGTGCAAGAGCTGAGTGGCCAGCGACCTATTGCTTAAGCATAGATAACCATATATCAGGGGAAACACTATGTTCTAGTGCTGCAAGCGCCTGGGAAATAACCACCATGTCTCTCCTAGTTTGGGCCTTAAGCTTACAGACCAATCAGAGAAGCAACACTAATCCACAGCAAAGAACAGCTCCAAATAATTCCACCCCCACCCATTCTTTAAAGAAGGAAAATGTTGAAAAGATAGTCCTTAGGTCAGGGACAGGTCCAAGTGCGTGGGGCAAGTCTCAATTTTCAAAGGGTCTGTTCAAATTTAGCCGTCCAATTCTGTATCTCCCAACGCTGCTCTCCCTTTGTTGTTATCGCACTGGACATCACCAAGACGAGGGACATCAGTATTCCCTTGGTCAGTCTGGATTTTTCGGGTGAGTCTTTCTGGTATCCAAAATGGGTAGTCTTCATTCTGTGGAAAAACACAAACAGCTCCCCTGGATCTTATCAAAATAGGATCCGGTCCTTTCCATTTGTTACTTAAAACATCTTTCCATTTAACCATCTCATTGGGCCTATCTGGCTCTGAACAATGGCGTTCAGCCGCCGTATGGCCATGAGCATCATTTTAAAAAATTGAGTGTAAAAAGTGCTGTAGACACAGACACTCTTGGTACTCGGGGTAGAGCCTCCTCGACTCCCCCTTTCTGTTTTATTAGATGGAAGTCCAGTCAGGTGGATCACATCCATCTGATGGCAGAACTGTTGGAATCAGTCTTAAGGAGTTTGGGTTTCCCCCAAGCACTCTATGCCTCAAGGCAATGTTGAATCACATGTGAGGCCTTTTCTCCGGTTAAAGGAGAGGCAAACAAAACTAATTGTATCTATTGAAAAATATTGGCAACTTTACTGGAAGGCTTAATCACTCCAGCCATTTCTAAAAAATTAAGGGGTTCTAAAAAGGTTTTTAAAACTTCTAAAACCACTAAACATTTTACCACTTGAGGTGAATTTTCATTATATTGTTTGGATACTACTTTACCATTAGCCACATAGGCACCTATGCCAGTTTTTGATCCATCAGTATATACCACAACCCCATTTTTAAGTGGGTTTCTTACTGTTATTTGTGGAAACACAACAGATTGATTTTGGGCAAACTGTAAAATTGGATGTTTTGGATAATGGTTATCCTGAAATGGTTTGTCCTGAAAAGGAGGTAACTAAAACTGCCCAATCATTGGATGTGGCTGCCAAGGTTTGAACCTGTCAAAAGTCCAATCTCTCTGCTCTGGAGTCAAAGCAGCAGCGTTTGCTTGGGCCTGCGTTTGTGCAGCCTCTTGCCATAGAACTCTCCATTCCGTATATTTGCCCATATTGGGGAGAGCGGCTTTTGCAATCATTTGCCAGTCGGCAGGAGTTAGTGCCATGCCGGCAAGCCTGTACTCTACTGGAGCATGAACACGCCTACCCTCGGCTCCTTCAAAGACCGGAAATGCCTGTTGCATCTTCCTTTGTTTCTCTCTTGAAATGAACGAGTCTGCGCACTGCCTCTCTGTGCAGGGCTGACGCACTATGCAAGGCAGGGGCTCCGCATAGGGCGGAGATGCACTATGACCTTGAAGCCGACTGCCCTGAGGCCGAGCAGCAAGCTGGCCTTTGCCAGCCGCTTTTGGCTTTTTTCTTGACCTATAAGCTCGCATTTCTCTCTCATAACGAGCTGCTCCCTCCTCCAAGTCTGTTTTCTCAGAAGAGCTAATTTTTTTATCTGATTCACAGCTACTAAGAACTGGCTCTTTAAACTCATCTCTTTTCTCCTCTTTCCTTCTAATCTCTCCCCAGGTATTTTTCCCTGACATTAACTTTTCTTTTTTCCTTTGTTTTTTCTCCTCTTTCCTTCTAATCTCTCCCCAGGTATTCTTCCCTGACATTAACTTTTCCTTGGGTTCAAGACCCGTGGAAAGGCCTGTATACTTATTTGGCGCGCCATGCTTTCTCTTTTTTCCTGCTCTCTCTCCCCGCTTTACTTCTGATAGACTGTCTTGAATTTCGTTCAGAATTCTCCACCCTGTCTTAACCACTTGTTGACATGTGAAAAGAAATAAAAGGGCTTTTAACACTAGAGAAAGTTCAAGACCAGACATACCTTGTAAAGCTGTAACGCGCGTCCCATCCCCACAGTTCTGGTTCTGCTCCGTTCCCCAGCTGAAGAGTTCTGAACCCATGCCGGATCCTTCTCAACAGTCTGTTTTGCGGGAACACTTCATTACCACAGTTCCCCAGCTGAAGAGTTCTGAACCCATGCCGGATCCTTCTCAACAGTCTGTTTTGCGGGAACACTTCATTACCACAGTTCCCCAGCTGAAGAGTTCTGAATCCACGCCGGATCCTTCTCAACAGTCTGTTTTGCGGGAACACTTCATTACCGCAGTTCCCCAGCTGAAGAGTTCTGAATCCATACCGGATCCTTCTCAACAGTCTGTTTTGCGGGAACACTTCATTAACCGCTCCTTCCCCGTGATGCAGTAGCTCTCGGGTTTCGGCACCATTTATTGCCCGCGCTTTTGTTCCCCGTGGTAAGAACACGCTCAGGGCAACCGGAATCTTCTGCAGCACAAGCTTTATTGCTTACCCCATCAGGAGCCAGTGGCGAAGAGAGCCAGAGAGGGAGCCAGAGAGAGAGAGAGAGAGAGAGAGAGAGATGGCGGAGCCCTCTCCCTTTTATGGAGGACTGTCCTCCGCCTCGGACGTGTCACTCCCTGATTGGCTGCAGCCCATCAGCCGGAGTTGTCGTCACGGGAAAGGCAGAGCACATGGCGTGGAAAGCTACCCCGGCACATGCGCAGCTTGCTTGTTTACTACTTAGAACACGGGTGTCAGTGCCATCAGTGCCATCTTGTAATGGGGAATGTGAAGGCGGCTCCTTACACATCTGGGCACGCAGAGGAGATTATATTGATTATGTTGATTGATGTGGGAAGACCATTATTAATTGTGAGTGGGGCTTGAGCTGTAGAGGTGGAGAGAACAAGCTGAGCACGACCATGAATACACAGACAGCTCCCTTCAGACTTAGGAGGTAATGTGGCAGCTGCCCAAGCCCCAGGTGCCTTGCCTTCAGATTATGGTAGAGAATAATCTAGAACTGTAAAGCAAAATACTCTTAATTTTTTAATCTGAATTTTTTAGAATATTTTAGCACAGCAACAGAAAAAAAGGGACACCAAAGAAGAGAAAGAAGTGATCACAAGAACAGGGCATGGTGGTTTGTGCCTTGAGATGGTAAGGCAGGAGGATGGATGTGTACTTGAGGCCAGCTTGGGCTTCATACCACACACCACTTCAGAACTACAGGGAAAAAAATGTATCAGAAAATGAAAAAGAAAGAAAGAGAGAGGGGAAAGGGAGAGAGAGAGAGAGAGAGAGAGAGAGAGAGAGAGAGAGAGAGAACGGAAGGAAGGAAGGAAGGAAGGAAGGAAGGAAGGAAGGAAGGAAGGAGGGAAGGAAGGAAAGAAGGAAGGAAGAAAGAAAGAAAGAAAGAAAGAAAGAAAGAAAGAAAGAAAGGAAGGAAGGAAGGAAGGAAGGAAGGAAGGAAGGAAGGAACAGCGGAGTAGAGGGGCAGAGGGGAGGAGGGAGGAAAAGAGGGAGGAAATGAAGGGAGAGAGGGAGGGAAGGAGGGAGGGAGGGACTGAAAACAGATGGATGGAGAGAGAAAGGAGGAGGGAAAGAAGGGAGGGAGGGAGAGAGAGGGAGGAAAAGAGGGTGGGAGAGAGGGGGGAGGGAGGGACTGAGGGACAGATGGAGGGAGGGAAGAATGGGAGGGAAGAAGGGAGGAAGGGGAAAGGGAAGAGGGGACTGAGGAGGAAACAGAGGGAAGGAGAAAGGGAGGGAAGGAGGAAGGGAGGAAGGAGAAAGGAGGGAGGGGAAGGGAGGGAAGGAGGGGAAAAATGAAGAAAAGTGAAGAAAGAGGAATGAAATCATGAGAACATTTAGAATTTCCTGTAGCATCTGCACTGTGATGCACAGTTCTATAGATCTCAGGACTCAGAACCCCCCAACAACATACTGGCTATGTTGGAAGCCTACAGGTTGGCATAGCTCATTACACTCATATATTTTGCAAACATAGTCATCAGGGAGAATGGAATGGAGAGGAGAAAGGTGTGACATGTTGTCATGGCAACTTGACTGGGTTTAGAATAGCCTCAGAGATATATCTCTGGATGTGATGTGCGTCTGTGAGGGTGCTTCCAGAGAGGTTTAACTCAGGAGGGAACACTCACCTGGGTGGGGGCAGCACCATCCCATGGCCAGAGGTTGTAGGCTGATTGAAAGGAGGAAGTGAGCTGAGAAGATGTGACCTGACCAACTATCTCAGTTGTCTGCCACTGTGCCTTCTCCATGGGATGGACTGCATCACCTCAAACCCCATCCTTCCTTAAGTTAGTTTGTCAGATATTTTGTCACATCAATGGACAAAATAAAGCTATGAACTAGAAACAATGGCCTTTATTTGTGGGATTTAACAGGATCCCAGACCTTAGTGGGTCCCCAGACCTTAGCATAACTGACTCCATGATAGAAGTGCCATTCAGGCAGCAAAACTCAGCACCTAGACAGCACCACCTGCTAAAACTAAAACAAATGCCTAGTCCAGCAAAGTCCATATAGTTCTGGGAAAGTCTCAAAATGTACTCACCTTGCTTTTTAGCTTCTATAGTTGGGCTTCTGGTTAACTGTTCTTGATAACTAAAGTATGTCAACCTAGAACAGGGTTGTCTAGCTTAAAAGCTCACCTTGAGAAGGGCTCAGTGCTATACTGAGATGATGACTACCCAGTGTAGTCACTGGCTGGCAAATAAAGACTTTCATTGTCTTAAGCCCATGTCCAGGCAGTCTTCTCTGGTGAACACCCCTCAATAATTTAGATCTCTACCATGAATGGTAATCTCGACTGAGCACTTGGATTTCTAGATCCACAGGACCTACACTACCTTAAAATTCTGTGCTTGGAAACCAGAACTACAGTTGCCTGCAGCACCCTGACTGCTTCCCAAAGAGACAGACAACTGAGCCCAGACAGCTGTCCTCTGGGCGCAGAATGGCAGCAGCCATACAAGCATTGTTGCATTGTTTTATATTTATTTATCCAATTGTAATTGTTTTCTTGAAATGACCAAAGTTATGTGTCATTATAAAGAAAATAAGGTCACTTAGATATCACTTGTAGGGGTTCAAGGGCAAGCCCTGGCATGACTCAGGTGTCATGAAGGACTCACATGGTGGCATCAAAAATCACATCGCAAAGCAGGAAGCTGGAGTGATATTCAGGAATCAGAATTGCTCTTAAAACAACCCTCTCTCATGGGTATTTGAGAGTCCCATAAGTGCCTCCTTAATCCTCTCTAAGGATAGCTTCCCGGTGAAGATGTATCACCCAACCCTACCTTGGTGTGTGTGTGTGTGTGTGTGTGTGTGTATGCATGTGCATGTTTTGTGTAAGTACATGCATGAGCATATGGGGCCCAAAAGTCAACATCAGATGTCTTCTTCAATTATTTTCCTCCTTGCCTTTTAAAACAGAAAATTCACCAAGTAGCCTGGACTGGTTGGCCACCGAGCACTAACAATCTTCTCCTCTCTGCCTCTCCAGTGATGGGATTGCAGGCACGTATCCCTAATGCCCAGTTTTTATAGTGAGTGCTGGGGGGTTGAACTCAGAGTCCCACACTTTATAGCGAGTCTTTTTTCCAACTGAGCCTTCTCCTCAGCCCCAGGTTCTACCTCTTAAAGGTACTACCTCTTAATCCCACCACACAAACGCCCCATAGAAGAACTAGCCAATCAACTTCAAACCATAGAGGTTTTTTTTCATTACTTCTTTCTTTTCTGTTTGTTTCTATTCCCCAAAGGAGGTGTTGTTTATAAACAAGGGAAGCAATGCAGCAAATGTACTTTTGACTGCTGGTGTTATTGAATCTCAACATGTGTAGAACATCTACCAGACATATAAGGCTTCCTTCTCCCCGATACTGGCTTCATCGGTACTAACCGCCACTCTGGGGATGGGGTTTATTCTCTCCCTACAGTAGTCAAAGTAAACATTTAGGATGCACCATGGCAGCTTCCCAGTGGATGAAAGGTCAGGAGCACAGACAGCTTTCCATTGGGTGCAGAACAGCAGCAGCCACACAAGCATTGGGCATTGTGTGCTGCTCTTTGCTGACTTTTATTAATCACTCCAGGGCCCTTGAGAGGTCAGAGATGTTTACACAACAGAGGAGGTTGAACTTGCTCACCAGGCTGGCTCAGCTAATCTGTTTCCCAAGGGCTGCAGGTTTTTCCTCAGTCATGGCTAAACCACCAGGTGAGGGAGAGGTGGATTGCAAAGGCATGCAAATATTTGACTTCATCCACGATCAAATATATCATTTTTCCCCTTTCCCTGAGCTCTACCAAAAAAAAAAAAAAATAGAGCAAAGCCCCAGGAACTGCCTGGGAGCAAAGATTTTTGCATATGAAGCACACTTTGCTCTAAAGAAAGTGCAAGGTTGGAAGAAAAGTTAATTTTTATGCGCAAAACAACTACAACAGGGATTTCAAAACTACACTCTCCTGGTAGCTGATAGTGACTGGTTAGTGTTGATTGCCACTTGACAGAATCTAGAATCCCACGAGGATCTAGCCACCTGGGCCCCTAGAAGGCTCTCTTGATTACATTCATTGAGATGGGAAGACCCATTTACTGTGGGTGTCATTGTCCCTTGGTTTGGCGTCCAGAACTGTATAAATGGAGGAGAGATGGTCAGCATAGTTCATTTGTCTTTCCCTGCTTCTTGATTGTGGAAGTGATGTAAAGGCTACTTCAAGCCCTTGCTGCCTTGACTTGCCCTCTACAGGGACTGTACCTTGATCTGTGAACTATAATAATTCCTTTCTTTCTTTCCTTGAGTTGCTCTTGGTTTTGTTGTTGTTGGTGGTGGTGGTGGTGGTTTATTTTTATTTTTATTTTTTGAGTTGCAGGGTATTTCCCCATAGCAGCAGAACTGAAACTAAGACACACAACTTCTCGGTGTATATTAGCCTAACCCTAGCATCAGGCAAGGTCATATACAGAAGTAAGTTATCACTGTAGGAAGAGCGAAAACAAGGTTTACTTTCCCAAACTTCTTTCCCACAATTCTCCTGTCTACCGAATAAAGAAGTAGCTCCACACTTTTTGATTTTCCAGAAATTTCTGTTTCTTCCAATTACTAGCAATCACTACAGTACAGTATTATCTCTTCTTCCAGAGAAAACACCAAAGCTGCTCGGTCTATGTCACTTGGAGAGAGCCAGAGGCAACCCCGTTGTGCTTCCTGTGTGATGTCTCATTTCTAAGACCCTATTCTGAGGCTAGTAAATTACATATCATACTTGAGAAACACAAAATGTGTGTCACATTGTTTTGTGGAGTTTTTATTTACCAGTGTGTGTGTGTGTGTGTGTGTGTGTGTGTGTGTGTGTGTGTGTTCATTTCTGTGCATTTGTATAATATACACAAGTGTTTGTACAATTGTGTTTGTACAAATGTACATGGAGGTCAGAGGTCAATATCAAATGACTTTCCTGGCTGCTTTCACATTATTCTTGGGCCAAAGTCTCTCCCTGAGTTAGATTGAGTAGCCATTGAGTTCCAGGGCTCTGTGTGTCTCTACTCATCCAGTGTGGGCATTACAGCCTGCCTGTCTTTTTCACACAGTTTCTGGGCAACTGAACTCAGATCTTTGTACCTGTGCAGCAAGCCCTTCACTATCTGAACCATCTCCCCAGCTCCTGTCTATGTAACCCTTTTTAAAAGAAGACTTGCTCATGAAGTACATTTAGCTGTTGCCTACTTGGTGTAACTTTTACTGAGTGGATTGGGACATTTAGGATACAGTCTTCTAGTCCTGCTTGATAGTACAGAGGAAAAGGCTTTGTTACCGTCAAATACTCACATCTCAGTTCTTCTTCTCTCCTCAAATGTATAGCACCAGCCTGCTTCTTCTTTTCCCACATCCTCTTCATCCTGGAAACTCTTCAAGAAAGAAATGACAATACATGCTATAAAGACACTTCATATCCATGTTTACTATGCATTATTCACACTCTTCAAGGTACAGAGGCAGCATATAAGTCCATCAACAAAAAATGGATTAAAAATGTGATACACATATACACACATAATGGGTTTTATTCAGCTATAAAGAAATGAAATTGTGTTGTTTGCAGGAAAAGGAATAGATATGAAAGCCATCATAGTAAGTGAAACAAGTTAGACTCAGAAAGGTAACTATCACATTTTCCTTTATATGTGAAGTTTGGATATATATATATATATATATATATATATATATATATATATATCCTCATCCCTTTCTCACACCCATCAAGTCATCTATCCATCCACATACTCATGGATCTATCCATCCACCCATCCATCCACCCAGTCATCTACTCATCCATTTATCCTCTGCAATTATCTATCTACCTACACATATGCCCTACCCATCCATTCACCCTCACATGTGACTATCTACTCATCCACTCATTGATCCACCCATAATCTGTTCCTTACCCACCCACATTTATCCATCCACTTACTTACCTATGTACATATCCATCCATTTATACATCCACACCCACATGCACCTACCCACCCATTCATCCATTGATTCATAAGTCTACCCATAATCCACATTCCATCCACTTATCCACACACCCATCCACCCTACATCTATCCATCCACCTATATACCACCCCCACCTTTGCATTGTTTACACATCTACCCTTCTAATAGCCATCTACCCATCCATCCATCCATTCTTCCATCTATTCATGTGCCAGCCAGTCCATCCACCTACCTACCCTCAACCTCCCACCTCCCCCACCCCCTACTCATTCGTTTTTCTGGCTCTCCAAAGCTCTGTAGTTTTGCTCAGTGATTTCTAGTCTTCAGCCCCCAAATCTTCCATTAAATAAGTGAGATAAATGAGGCCCAGAGGAGTTTAGTTTCTTGTTCTAATTTATGAAACTGCCTTATCTTCTTAGATAAAAACAGAAGCTCGCTGAGGGCTTGAATCATACCCCTGAAGAATTTAGCATAAAGCTTTGCAATTAATGAATAAATGATAAATATCAGGATGGATTAACGGCTACCCTGAAGCTAATATCTCCACAGTAGCCCTCAAACGGAGACAAGGCAAACCCTTTGAAGGAAAAGTTAATGGCAATAGAAAAAAACAATTAACAATCATTTAATGAGTATCACTAGCTAAAAGCTGTGCCAAGTTCTTTTCATAAGTGTCTTTTGATTCTCCTAATACCCCTATGAAATAGATTATAATAAGTATAATTAGCTCAATAATAATAATCAGCCAAATTTAATAAAGGAAACTGAGAGTTTATGCTGTGAAATCACCTGCCCTGGGTCACCTGGGGAAAGGGCAGATGGAACCCAGGTCTGTCCATTCTGCATGCACCTGCTCTCTGGAACCACATTCCAAGAGTTCTTGTGGGTGGTGAGAAGATGGTGCCAAGTCAGAAATGCAATTTGTACCTGTGTCTCTGACTCTCAAAATCATGATTTGCTTAGTTTCTGTTTATATGTTACTCTGAAAGTCTGACCAAACACCAGAGCCAGGAGGATGCAGGATAGGCTCAGATAGCTATGATTTGACCTGGAAGTTTCACAAGGCAAAGCTAACCCAGGTCACCAGTCACTGATGTCAATAACTACCCAATACCTCCCAGTTCATCATGGACTTCAGAAATGACAAATAACTATCCAGCCCTTCTACCAAAGATTATTCTTGGGACCATTCAGTAGATGCTGGAGAATCCAAAGATGGTTCAACCTCAGTGTGGTGACTACACCCATAGACACCATAATGGAGCATTAGAGGCTAAGAATATAATTTATTGTAATAATAAAAGGACAATGAAGATAGTATGGATGGATAAATGGATGGTGGGTGGGAAAATGAGTAGATGAATGGACATGTGGGGCTGATTGATGGGTGGAATAATGAAAGGCTGCATAGACAGATATGCAAGTAGGTGGATGGGTGGACAATTACATGCATGGATGGAGGTATGGAAGGAGAGAGAGAGGGAGGGAGGATGATGAATTAGTACATATGATAATATGGACAGATGTAAGGGTGGGTGGGTAAATTAATGGATAGATGGATAGATAAATGGATGGATGGATGGATGGATGGATGGATGGATGGATGGATGGATGGATATAGCTCTGGCTGTTCTTGAACTCATACTGAACAGTATCAGCTACTATGATAATTGCTTTGTATGTCTATCCAGTCTTCTGGAACTAAGGTTTTATAGCTTTACATTTTACTAAAGGTAAAAATTCAGATGAAAATTAACCACATCTACACTAAACTGTATAGGTGTTTTCTTGCTGCTATTTCCAAAGCAACACCATGTGCTAAGCAATCCCACAGCATTAACATTGGGTTAGGTATCACAAGTGATCTGTAAGTTATTTAAAGAGCCAAGGATATATGCAAACACTGTGCTAGTTTATATAAAAGACTAGAGAGTCACAGATTTTGGTAGTCACTGTGGTAGTTTTAATGAGAAATGTCCCCCATGGCTCATGTATTTGAACACCCTGTTTCTAATAGGTGGTGCTATTTGGGGAGGTATGAGATCTTTAGGAATATGGGAGCACATCACAGGGGTGGAGGAGGTACTTTGAAGTTTATAGCCTGACCTCACTACCTGTTTTCTCTCTATGCTTCCTGTGTGTGTGTATAAAATGTGATCTCTATGCTTCCTGACTGCCTGGCTGGCCTTATGCTCCCATTGCCAGGGCTTCCCTACCATTCTGGATTCTACCTCTCAGGACCTATAAGCCTGAACAAACTCTTCTATAACTTGCTTTTAAAAAAAATCATCATAGTCTAACATAGCAAAAGAACAAGTACAGATTCAGCCAGAGAGAAAATAATTGTCCACAGTCACACGAATGATAATGCATTATAGATTACAGGCATGGCCACATTGGTCCCTATAAATGTGAGTTCTGCCTGCTAGATGCTTTGAACATCAAAATGCTGCAGCCAATACTGGCTTTTAAGGATGTAGAGAACCCCATCAAAACATCAAGGAGGTTACATGCTTGGCATGGTCAGTCTAGGATCTTAATCAGCTTTAATTGCCAATGACACAAACCTAGAATCATCTAAAGGAATTTTCATAGATGAATTTGTCTGTGAGAGGCTGTCTTTATTAGTTAATACTGAAGGATCCAGCCCACTATGGGAGGCACCATTCCCTGGGCAGGTAGTCCAGGGCTATATTCTTTGGAAAACTAGTTTAGTGGGAGCCTGTGACTATAGCTCAGGTTGGACTTGAACTCCTGTTCCTCCTGTAGAGTGCTGAAATTGCAGGTTGTACCATCACACCTGGCTGTATACTCCTGTTGAGTTTTGAAAGCAACATTCTTTTTTTTTTTTTTAACCTTTTCCCCACCATGCTCTGTATGAAGACTTTTAAAGTAATTCTTGTTAAATTTTGGTGGGAGGAAAAAAATAGGGGAGAGAGAGAGAGAGAGACAGAGACAGAGAGAAACAGAGAGAGAGACAGAGACAGAGAGAGACAGAAAGAGACAGAGAGACAGAAACAGAGACAGAGAGAAAGTCACATAGACACAGAAAGACAGAGAAAGGCAGAACAGAAGAGCTGAATTGGATAGTTCTTCAGACAAAGGGATTTATTACTTTGATAGCAAGAAGTGTGGTGGGGTGTAGAGTGGGGCAAAACATGGTGTCTACCTTTTAAAGTTTGTGAGAGAAATGAAAACCTTGAACAATGAGGAAACCGATTAGCTACTAGTTGACCTAGTAGCATACTACATAACAGACATAGGAAAGCAGAACCTACAACTTAAGCTATGTAACAGAGGCCACTCTTTCCCTAGTTTTGGGATTGAAGCTTGGTTAATCTGTCATTTGTGCAATGTAATGTTGACTGTAAGTTCTAAAACTGTAAGCCAAAACAAACTTCTCTGCTTAATAATGTTATTATCTCAAGTGCTTTGTCACAGGCTATGGTGAGCTGGTCCGATTGTTATTGTGCTCACAGCATTCTGTGCTGAAGTCCTAGTTACGTAAAGGGTCTAACTCTTTTACCAACTCTCAAATACTCAATAGGATGCTTGAACCCTGGATCCTTCACAGGGCATCTTATCTTGTTCTGATTTGACTGTATCTTGCTGACATCCTCAGATGGGCCCAAGCAAAAGCAGGCTACTCAGTCCCATAGATAATGCACCACCTCCCCAGCCACGCATCCTGCCCCTATTAATACAACTAGAACAGCCTGCTGTGGAGTCAATCACTCTGCAGCTGGCATTGTGCTTGACATTTTGTAGAGTCAGCTCATCCATCAAGGACAAACATGTTGACATGTCTCTAAGTGACATCCAACCTCTCTGTAGAAGTGGACAGGGAGATTAGACCCCGAAAGGCTGTTCTGAGATGCACCCTGACAGAGGTAGCTTAGAAATCAATTCCAATCTCTCCCTTATTATTTCAGGGTGACTTGGTTCCTAGATCACACCAGCCTCATTTGCAAAGCAAATGACATATTCCCTGATGTGTTCGCTGTGTCCCCCCTTTTCCTTGCTAATTTGATTTTTCCTTCTCGGTGAGAGTCACCTGTTCCCCTTTGAGCTCTCCTTGTTACTTAGCTTCTTTGGGTCTGTGAATTGTAGCAGGGTTATCCTTTACTGTGCAGCCAATATCCACTTGTAAGTGAGTACATGCCATGTTTATCTTTCTGGGTCTGAGTTACCTCACTCAGGATGATCTATTCTAGTTTCATCTGTTTGCCTGCAAATATCGTGATGTCATTGTTTTTAATAGCTGATTAATACTCATTGTGTAAATGACACCATCCCTGATTTCAAGCTATACTATCAAGCAGTGGTAATAAAAACAGTATTGGCATTAAGTCAGACAAGTTGATCAATGGAATCAAATTTAAGACACAGAAGTAAATCCACACACCTATGGACACTTAATTTTGACAAATAATCCAAAATTATAAAATTAAAAAAAAAAACAAAGCATCTTTAACGAATTCTAACTGAATATCTGCATGTGAAAAATGCAAATAGATCTGTATTTAATACCCTGTATAAAACTCAAGTCCACTTCAAAGGCCTCAACATAAAACCAGATATACTAATGTTGGTAGAAAAGAAAGTTGGGAATAGCCTTGAATACACTGGCATAGGAGACAACCTCCTGAATAGTACACCAATCACCCAGGCACTAAGATCAACAATTAAAAATGAGACCTCATGAAACTGAAAAGCTTCTCTAAGGCAAAGAACACCATCAAAAGGACAAAATGGCAGCCTACAGAGTTGGAAAAGATCTTCACCAACCCCACATTCAACAGAGGACTGATCATCAAAATATATGGGGTAGAGATATAAACAGAGAATTCTTGACAGAGGAATCTCTAATGGCCAAGAACACTTAAATTCAACCTCCTTAGCCATCAGGGAAATGTAAATCAAAAAGACTCTGAGATTCCGTCTTATACCTATCAGAATGGCTAAAATCAAAAAAGTTCAAGCAACAACTCATGCTGGCAAGGATGTGGAGCAAGGGCTTCCATTGTTGGTGAGAGTGCAAACTTGTACAGCCACTTTGGAAATCAATTTGGTGGTTTTTCAGAAAATTGGGAATTGATTCACCCCAAGACCCAGCTGTACCACTCCTTGGCATACTCCCAAAAGATGCCCTAACATACCACAAGAACACTTGCTCAACTATATTCATAGCAGCTTTATTCATAATTGCCAGAAACTGGAAACAGCCTAGCTGTCCCTCAAATGAAGAATGCGTTAAAAAAAATGGTCTGTAGAAGTTTTAAGAGTGGAACCTCGTTACCTCGTTAAAAGTCACTGTGGGTAGGTACAAAATCCTTGACTTCGTCCTGTCATGCCCTCTCTGCTTCCTGGTCTAGCCCTCATAAGAGGACTCCTTATCAGCATGCTGTGCCATCCCTTCCCCAACTCGATGTACTTCCTGAAACCATGAGTCAGAATAAACCTTCCTTCTCCTAAGTTGTTTCTGTCCAGCATTTCAACACAGCTGAGAAAAGCTGACTAATACAAACCCCCAACAGTTCCTAGCTGGTGTTAAACTTTTAATGTAGGGGTCTTTGGGGGACAGTCAAGCACCAGGGTTCAGCAAAGATATTTCGTGTGTGTGTGTGCGTGTGTGTGTGTGTGTGTGTGAGAGAGAGAGAGAGAGAGAGAGAGAGAGAGAGAGAGAGACCCAAGAGACCCAAGCAGCTTTGGATAACTTCTGACTACCAGTTCAAGGCTGTAGAGCAGCCTGAAAAGTAAGCCATTTTTACAGGCATAGGTGAGACCTTAACCCTCTGGCTCCCAACACCACATAGAGGATGCAGCCCAGAGAACTGGAGTCAACAATCCCAAACATCTTTCCAACTCTCAGTGTCTGTGAGTAAAGCTGGTGTTATGAACAACCCTTATGAATTAACTAGACGAGCACTCTGCAACCCCTGCTATCAAATGGAACATGGCTCATTTGAAGTCAAAGTTTTCATGACATAGATTTTGACCAACAGCTACTTTTCTGCCTTCTGCCTGGCTCACTTTTCTGGAAGTAGGGACAGATGACAGTGGTTTCGTGTGTGTGTGTGTGTGTGTGTGTGTGTGTGTGTGTGTGTGTGTGTTCATGTGTATATGCACACACATGTGTATGCAGGTGGATGCCCATTTATGTGACGCCAGAGGTCACCATTAGGTGTCATTTCTTAAGTTTTAACCATGTTTGGTCTTTTGTTGTTGTATGGTTTTGGATTTTGGTTTTGGTTGGTTAGTTGGTTGGTTGGTTGGTTGGTTAGTTGGTTGGTTGGTTGGTTGGTTTTGAGGCAGTGTATCTCCCTTGGCCCAGAGCTCAGCAATTAATGCTAGGCTTGGTTGACTACCAAGCTCTAGTGATCTCTAGCATTCTCCTATCTCTGGAGTCCCAGTGCTGGGATTACATATATGAACTACTATCCCAAGCTTTGGTTTTTGTTGTTGTTGCTGTTGTTATTGTTGTTTTGTTTTGGTTCTGGAGATCAAACTCAGGTCATGTGTTTGCAAAGAAGGGCTTTACTGGATTAAGCCATTTCTATCTCTCAAGCCTTCACACTGATGAAACATTTGTCCACTGTCTTATTTGGGAAACACATACACAGCACATATGCACAGACACACAAACACACACACACAACACTATGCACATATGCGCATGCACACATACACACACACACACACACACACACACACACGACTTTAAAACAAAGACTTGTGGACTGGCCTTTTGGGCAGCATGCTTCCTCAGGTTCTAAGACAATATAGAAAAGAAGCCAAATCCATATATTTTGATATCCATTGAAGCAGAATGGGAACCCAAAAACCACTGCCCTGTTCTTACCCAGTGAGCCTCTCCCCAGCAGTGTGCAGAGGCTTCCGCTGCTTCCATAGTCCCTGTGACATTTCTGCCTGCATCACCACCATTACCACCCATATCTGCCTTTGCTGCCAAACTATGCTCACACTCAGAGGTCATTCCCAAGAAAAATCAATGTGCTTTGAACCCATCATGGCATCATCGCATCTCATTGCACTGAAAATAGAGTCCAAAATCCTTGCCACAGTGATTTCAATACCTGTGGCTCTCCTGGTCTCCACACAATCATACATGTGCACACACACACACACACACACACAACTTCAGACACACGAGCAAGACATTCACGTTCAAATGCATAAAAAATACACATCCTCACACAGAGAGAAAGAATTTGAAGATGTGGACAGGGGAGCCAAGGGACATATGCATTTTTCTAAGATGATACACATTTGGAATAGTTGAGCTGGCTAACTCTGACCTTCACATACTTTATTTGGTTCTCTCCGTCTGAGGAAGTCTCTGGAGACTCAACAGAATTCTATTAATGTGTAAAACATGACTCTGCTCATTCATGGAGGATGGTGTTATTATCATCCATGAACTTGAAAATAAGAGAAAGGTCAGCCAGGCCTGCTAGAGCAGGCCTGTGATCCCAGACACTGGGAAGGCAGGAGGGCTGCAGGTTCAAAACCTGCCTGGGCTGCATGGTTATTCTGAGGCCAGCCTGGGCAACTTAGTGAAACCCTCTCTCAAAAAAAATAGAGAGAGGGATGGAAGTGTGGCTCAGGGAGGAGACTGACTGCCTAGAATTCCCAGTGAGGGGTAAGGGGCTGAAAACAAAGCTGAGAGGTAGAGCAATTCCCCAGTGAGCACATGAGCTGGATGTAAGTCAGCAACAAAGTACCTGTGTGGATTCTCCCAATTAGGGGTCTAGCACAAGATTCGGAACAGAGCACTGGCCACTACTTCCAGTAAGGGATGGGGGTGTGGCTCAGCAGTAGAGCACTTGCTTAGCATGTATAAGCCCATGAGCTTCATATGCATTTTTTGTGAAGAGAGAGCAGAAGAGGAGAGGAAAGAGAGGTCTTAGGGGACACCTGAAGGGCATCACCTGACTATTCTGCAGTGACTAGTTGTCCATCCAAGGCCTTCCAAACTGCTCAGTCTCAGCGGACCTCAAACTTGGTTCCTTGAATTCAGGCAACTGATATGCCATCATCAGACAGTCCCTCACTTTCCATACCCTGCCCTGCCAGCAGGTGTACATTGCCCACAGCAGAGTCCAGATGCACATGGAGAGCAAATTCTTCTCACGGACACATCAGCAGTATGACTAAGTTCCCTCTTGGCGTCATCCTCCCCTGCAGGGTATATACTCAGGCAGATGCTCAACTCCCACGGGGCAGACATGTTGTGGAAATAATTAACTCTTCAAGCAGAGGGTTGAACTGGGCCATCTCCCTGCAAGCATCACATTGCTCACAGTAATGACAGCTTTTGAAAGTGCAGCAAAATGCCTGTGAAGGCCAACTCATTATGCATGTGGATTTTAACCAAAGGCCCATGTCAGAATCCCTTGTCTTAAAGAGATAATTTTTCAAGATGAAGGTTTCAGGAACTTACTAGAAATGTATACAATTGGCCAGGCTTGGTGGTAGACACCCCTATGGTTCTAGAACTTAGGGGACTGAGGCAGGAGGGTTGGGGGTTTCAGACCAGCCTGGGCTCCATAGTGAGACCCTGTCTCAAAAAGGCATAAATAAAAAAGAAGGACCAGTCCATGCCACAATTTAGATGAAAATTGAACATATGCTAAGCCCAACACCAAAGATCACACCTTCCATATGCATACGTAACATGCACAGGAAACCATAAGAATAGGGCTGGAGAAATGGCTCAGTGGTTAAGAGCACTGTCTGCTCTTCCAGAGGTCCTGAGTTCAATTCCCAGCAACCACATGGTGGCTCACAACCATCTGTAATGGAATCTGATGTCCTCTTCTGGTGTGTCTGAGGACAGCGACAGTGTACTCATACATTAAATAAGTAAATAAATAAATAAATCTTAAAAAATTAAAAGAACAGACAAACCCATAGACAGAAAGCAAATGACTGATTGTCTGGAGCTCAGGGATGGGGAGAATTAAAAAGACACCTTGGTGGAGGCAGAGTCCCCTCTTGGGGTGAAGGAAATGGTTTTGTTTAGTTATTTATAATTGTGGTGTGTGTGTGTGTGTGTGTGTGTGTGTGTGTGTGTGTGTGTGTGTACAGGTGTAGGTCTCCATGGAGGCCAAAGGAATGCATCAGATCTCCTGGAGCCAAAGTCACAGGTAACTGTAGTCACCTGGTGTGAATGCTGGGGATGGAGCTCAGGCCCTGTGCAACAGGAATGGTACACACTTACCATCCCTGGCCCACCTCTCCAGCCCTGAAAATGTTTTCAAAACAAATAATAGTATATTTATGACACTTAAACATATCAAAGGATATTTACACTTTTCAATGGTTCACTTATGTCACGTGATGTTCATCTCAATTAAGATTTTTATTAAGGAGAGGAAAAGGACTGATTGCCTGGTGTATACTTGTAATCCCAGCACTTGGGAGTCTGATGCAGGAGAATTGTCACGATGAGGCCAGCCTGGGCTGTGTGATGACACCCTGTTATAAAGGAATAAAAAAGGAAAAAAGAACATTACTAAATCAAAATCTATAAAAAATAAATGAGGGAAATAAAGACACAAAGACTGTGTCTTTGAAAATAGTCACCAATTAACGTTCAAAAGAATTTTCAGTGTACAAGTGTTTGATGTGTCTATGTATGCATTGTTTAGCATGTATGTAGACATACATGTGTATGACTGCATGTGCACATATGTGTGCATGCACAGGGAGACCTCAGGTTGATGGTGGGAATAATTTTTAATTCCCTTTTGTATCTTATTCCTTGATACAGGGTCTCTCAAACAATCCCAGAGCTTGTAGATATGGATAGACTAGTTAGCCATCTTATTCTGGTGATCATAGCTTTATCTCTGAGACTGGAATTGCAAGTGGGCCAGAATACCCTCCATTTAAATGGTTTTCTGTCTTGATGCTTGTATGGCAAGCACTTTAGCCACTGAGCCATCTCCCCAGTCCCTCACCTAATGCCATTTAAAGGCATCCATGTCTAAGGACTATTTTGAAAATGAGGGCATCCCAGGTTTCTGTCTCCCAGGACATCCCTTATAATTAACAGTGATTTTACGTGAAAGAATGGTTGCAATGGTTAATATTGATGGTCAGCTTCACAAGATCTAGATTTACCTGGGAAATATACTTCTGAGTTTACCTCTGAGGGAGATTGTAGATGAGACTGACTGAGATGGAGAAACCCACTGAACATAGGAAGTAGCATTCCACAGGTTGGGTACTTAACTGCATAAGAAGGGGAAAGTGATCTGAGCAGCAGCATTCATTTCTATACAGTGTGACCAGCTGTCTCACACTCCTGCTGCCATGCCTTCCCCACCACGATGGACTGGATCTGCTCAGACTGTGAGCCACAACAATCCCTTCCTCCTTTCTGTCCATCATCTTGTCGTGGCAATAATAATGGTAACAGAACACCGCAGCCCATGATTACAGGACAGATGGTGTTAGACCAACTTCCCCCTCAGTACCTGATAGCCAACACACACAAAAATCATATTTTTTAAATGCAGTGACTTCCTGTATCATTCTACTCTAAATCTTTCTCTTCTTCCAAGTTCAAGAATACTACTAATACTCTCCGGCAGTGGGTAAGCAGAACGATGTTGCGTGGAGTCTCAGAATCCTGTAGACTTTACAGACAAGTTAACACTGTGAAGATTCACTGGCAGCTTATGCAGGTCAGAGTCAGCCAGCTTAGCCATGTTAACCTTGCATAGCTCTTGCGAATCTTCATATCCCCTGACTACCTAAATGAGCAACTACTGCACTGTAAAGTTCTGCTTTCAAAAACAAACAAAGAAAAGAAAGAAGAGGAGAAATGACAGAAAGAAAAAAGAAAAGAAGAAAGAAAAGTAAACAAGAAACTCAAGTCATGCTTTGACACTAAAGGCCACCTGCTATGGTTTTTTTTTTTTTTTTGTTAATGTAACTTAAAATTAAGTTGCTCCAAATCACATGAAGCATCTCTAAAATTTGCTTATAATGCACACTGCCTGATCTGAATTGTAAATAACGTTTCCCAGCAATCACGGGGGAGAGCTGCTGCCAAAATCCTCTTAACTTGGCTCCTTACACACCCTGCAAGGTGATCAAGAAAATAGTCACTGTATCTGCAAGCATGAGGCTATCTGTGAACAAGAGACCAAGGGGATGGTTTAGTGTATTTTGTGAAGAAAAGCCAAGAGCCCTGTATCACATTGTAGACTGCTTCTCAACTGGAGGTGGGCATGTTCTAGGTGACCTGAGGATCATTCCTAGCTGGAGGAAATAAAATCACATGGTTCATTTTCAAATTAAAAGTTCCCTGAGTCCTCATAAGTCCAGCTATAGGTAAAGAGGAAGCACTGGGACTCTGCTGGTAGCCTAAGTTGGTTACCTGCTTCCAAACTCTGTTAGTCTAACCAACCCTCTTTCCAACCCAAACTAGAAGTTTACAGTAGAAAATTACCAATACCCAAGGGTACCTGGTGGCCTGCAGATGTGACAAAATCATGAGCCTGTAAAATAAACAGGATATAAAAATGTAGAAATAAACCCACTTAAGGTTCTTGAGAAAAATGCAAACATAAGCTATGGAGAGAAAGATAAGTGAGACATAGTGTCTGGCAAGATTGGAACCCCTGATTACTCATTCAGTGAAGAAGGGGAAGAGGGGGCCTCTGCATTGAGTCAATGCCCATCCTTATGAGCTAATTCAAAGTGGTCAAATAAACTGTCTTCTTCCACAATGGAGTCTCCAGAGTTGCAAAAGTTCTTATGAGGTGAGGATCATAGCTCCTCACGCTGGCTCACCTTCTGTTCTGGTTTGGATTTTTTGTGTCCCCAACCTGCAATGAGTTACTGTGTTTGAATACTTGGTCTTCAGTTAGTGGTGCTGATGTTTAGGCGGATTGTAGACTCTTTGGGAGGTAGGGTCCAGCTCTCTATTAAAGAAAGCCTTCAATGCTTTAGTCCCACCCACACTTCTGCCTGAGCCCTCTACTTCCTATCTGGGGACACATAAGAAGCTGTGCTGTAAGTTCTGACAACCCTGACCATGCCACCCAAGGTAACATGACTTTAATGCCTTCCTTCCAGTCCCTAACATTCCCTTAGTTCACTCTCCCCAACACATGGATCCCACAGTTGCTGGCAAAGGCTTTCAAGAAAGGACAAACTAATAGTATATGCCAATGTCTCCCTTCTCCACTACTATTCACCTAGATATACTATACACACATGCACTCATTTGTACACATACATACATACATACATACATACATACATACATACATACACACAGACACATGCATACACACACACACCCCAGAGACGAGAGGGAGGAATAAACTAATTGATAGAAAAGACTTCCTCCTGGTAATTTTATATGGTTAGCTTCATACTTTCAAGAGAAAATAAGAGCAAAATCCAAGGTGAAGAAGCTCTTCACCTTGTAAGGGTTTTCTTTGGAGTTCCATGAATGCACTGGATGTCAATGCAGGATGAATGACCTGAGGTGTGGTGCAAGGACTTTGTCAGTACCCAAGGCCCTTCTAAGCCTAGACAGCAGGAACTCAATTCTGCCTTAAATCTATGTATCTTAGAAGGCTATTAAAAACTCATTTACCCCAAAACTAAGGTCATCCTTGTTCTAACCAGAGTAGAAATTCCACTTCTCAAATCAGATGTACTTGAAGCAAAGGAGGAAAAGGAGGAGGAGAAGGAGGAGGAGGAGGAGGAGGAGGAGGAGGAAGAGGAGGAGGAGGAGGAGGAGGAGGAAAAGAACAAGAACCAGAACTAGAAGAACAAGAAGAAAAACAAGGACAATAAGAACAATAAGAGCAAGAACAAGAGGAAAGAAACTGACCAATGTGAGCTGGGTGTGTAAGGTGCTTATCATACAGGTATGACGACCTGAGTTCAAATCCCCAGAGCCCATGTAAAGCCAGATGTGGTAGTACATAGCACATGTTTGTAATCCCAGAGATCCTAGATGGGTAACATAGACAGGAAGTATCTGTAAGCTAATGGTGAACAGGAAGTCAGGTAACAAACAAAGTGGAAAACAAACACTAATGCCTGAGGTTGTCCACTGACCTCCATATAAGTGCTGGATATGCACACAACATACTCACACAGATAATGCTGTGGTCTTACTGTGAAACTGTCTCCTATTGGCTCACATCACCTAACAGGTGATGCTCTCTGGGAAGGTTATGGAACCTTTAGGATGGAACTTTGCTGGAGGAAGTATGTCACTGGGGGTTGGGCCTTGAGGCTTTACAGCCTGGCCCTGTTCTCATTTCTCCTTCACTTCTGCTTTCTATGTGGATGCAATATGACCAGGCACCACACTGCTTCTCCCACCATGCTTCCCTTGCCTGTTATCATGTCTTCTGTGCCATGAAAGACTCTTTCCCTCTGGAAATATAAATCTAAACAAGCCCTTTCTGTTCTAGTTTGCTTTCTGTTGGGGTATTTTATCACAGCAACAGAAAATGAGGGAATACACATGGATAAGTGCACACACACACACACACACACACACACACACACTCAAACACAGGGAAGATTAATGTAATCAAAAAATGAATAGAAATGCACTGCTATAGTGTCATTTCTGTCTCTGTGATAAGATACCCTGAAACATTAAACACACACAAAGATAAAAAAGAAATAATAAATAAATAAATGGATATGATATGAGGAAATAGAATCTCATATCACACAAGGGTGACAAAGCAGGGTACAATATCTGCTTGAGTCTCTTACATTTCTTGTTCCTCTGTTTTCTAATTTATTTTCTCAATCTACTAATTTGGAATGATCTCACTTTTTATTGCTGCCCAGCTTATTTCTTAGTATCCATCATTACACAGTCCTTATTTACGTCCCATTCATGGGACAAAATTTTCTCCCTGGTAGTGTTGCTGGAACTAGTTCTGTCTGGCATGAACTTTGCCTGATGGCTTATCTTCATTTTAATGGTTGAGTGGAGTATTACCCCCTTCTACAGTAACTGTCATGATAATGCAGGTGGTGAGTCACCTAGAAACAAGACCAGAAGGTAACAGAACATCACAGCAAAGGAGATGAAAGCAATCAGAGAAATGAACAGAAGTATGGTGTCCTACTTGCATCTGTGTTAATGCAATCACTCTGACCAAAAGCAACATGGAGCAGAAAGGGGTCAACTCAGTTTATAAGCTGTAGTCCAGCAATGAGGGAAGTCAGGGCAGGAAATATGGAGAAGTGCTGCTTTCTGGCTCGTGTTCTGGCTCAGGCTTAGCTAGCTCTCTTTTTAAAACATTTTTAGTATGTTTTAATTAGGTGTGTGTGTGTGTGTGTGTGTGTGTGTGTGTGTGTATGTATGTATGTTCACATGTGCACTTGAGTGCAGTGCTCCTAGAGGCCAGAAGAGGGCATCAGATACCTTGGAGCTTGAATAAAAGACAAGCATGAGCTGCCTCACATGGACGCTGGGAACTGCAACTTGGGTCCCCTTCAAGACCAGTAAGTACTCCTAACAGCTGAACCATTTCTCCTTGGGTAGTTTTGTTGTACAATGCAAGACCACCTGCCTTGCAGGGAATGGCACCACCCACTGTGGGACAGACTTATATACATCAATTGACCATCAAGACACACAATCCATCACCCACAGATATAGCCACAGCTCATTCTAATCTATGCAACACCATAATTGAGACTCTCTTCTCTGTTGATGGTAAGCTGTGTCAGGTTGATAGTTAAACTAACTAGAATGGATATAACATAGCTTCATTATAGAAATGACCCCTCAAGGCATGGGGCAGAAGCAGGAGCTCTGTAGTTTGAATGATAAATGCTCCCAGTTGGGTCCCCATTTGGATACTTACAGTATTTGGATACAGTTGGTGTTTGGATGCTTAGTCCTCTACAGGCAATGCTATTTGGTGAAAAATATGGCACTTATAGGACATGGTGGTCTCCTGGAAAGCATGGGTTATTGGGGCTAACCCTAAGGGCTTAACCCTACTTCCTATTGCTCTCAGGCTCTGATTGCTGATACATTATAGCCAGTCACCTTATGTTCCATTCTTTCCATAAACTATATCCCCTCAAATGCTGAGCCTTAAGTTGTTTCTTGTCAGGTGTTTTCTCACAGCAAAGAAAAGTAATTTAAAAGTAATACAGATATCATCATGAAAAGGTCTCAAAGGCAAAATATGATCACATGAGTCTGACCCACACATTATAGATGAGGAAACAACCTTAGCTTAATACACAGTGAACCTGTTGTGTTCCTTTCCACTTTCTTTGTGGCCTTTATTTTTATTTTGTTGTTTGCATAATTGTTGTTGTTTTTAGGTTATTTTATATATAACATGTTTTGCTTGCATGTATACATGTGCACTCTTGGCTAACAAGGTCTGCAGAGTTCAGCAGAGGGAATTTAATTCCCCAGAACTGTAGTTTAGATGTTTGTGAGCCACTATGTGGAGGCTGGGAACTAAACCCAGGTCAAAAGTTACCTTTGTAAAAGTAACAAGTGCTCTTAACCATTGAGCCATCTCTCTGGCTGTGGTTTTCAGACAGAATTTTACTCTGGCCCAGACTGGCCTTGAGCACATTGTGCAGTTCCTGCTGGCATCCAACTCATGGTGATCCTTCTGCCTCAGGCTCATTATTGCTTTGTCATCATACTCAAATTCTTTTCCATTCTCTAAAGCACATGTACACAGGCACCTACATAGACGTGCATGGTGATTGCATACAATGCCACCACAATCCCAGAGGGACTCTAAAGTGTCTTAGACTTTCTTGTTGCTTGACTGCACTCTCCTTCAATCAAACAACCAGAGGGGTCCTTTCATTCTTCTTTGAACGATCCTGCAGAGTATTCCAAATCTAGGCATCCATTCCTTAGCCCTGCTGGGCAGCCTCTGAGGGCTGCTTAACATTGTTTCACTTTAATTCCCACTGTGGGTTAGGCTGCTTTTGATCGTCTACAGAAGCTGATTGTGATTTGCCTCATGCTCTGGATGAGCATGACTCCAGATAATGTCTGCAAATCTGTGGCCTTTGGAATTTGGAAGACTTTTCAGGGAGCATAGAAATGCTAAGGCCCCAAGAGGGTTGGTTGTTGGTTGTTGCTTGTTTGGTGTTGGTTGGTGTTGGTTACTGTTTGTTAAATTGGCTTATGCAAAGAAAACAAAACAAGAACAAGAAGAAATTAGATATTCTGATAGCAAAAATCAAACTTGCCCCAAGGAACTAGAAGCCCTTAATCAGCAGGAAGTAATCTAATGATAACATTGCCCACATCTCCTCTATCCTCTTTTCTCCCCTAGCAAATGTTAGTGGGTTGAAAGAGTGGAAGAAAAGGGGTGGAGAAGGGTAGAAGAAAGAAGAACCCACAAAGTAGCAAACAACAGCTACATTCATCTACATTTATCCTGGAGGCTATCAGTACAATCTTTATTGAAAAACCTGCTCCTTAGTGTGTGTCCCATGGCCACTAGCCTTAGCAATATCAGTATTGTTCTTCAAGGCTCTAGGCCTGTATACAGATGCCAGGCAGACTGCCATGGATACCATGTATGATATGACTGTGCTTGGGCACCCATGGTAAGAACTAAAATGTCCCAACCAATTTGGGACCATTTGGGATTGATTCTCTATACAGAAAAACAGCAAGATAAAAGGAAAAGTGAATTAGTCTTTTATGTGGGGATTGTACAAAGTTGATTCTGATACCACCAGATAGGATGTAAAACTTTCTGTAAATAAGGTGGCTACAGTTTCAGTCAGTTGGGTACTTGCCTAGTAAGTGTGTGTGTGTGTGTGTGTGTGTGTGTGTGTGTGTGTGTGTGTGTGTGTCTGTGTGTGTGTGTGTCTGTGTGTGTCTGTGTGTCTGTGTGTGTCTGTGTGTCTGTGTTTATATTCACATACACATGTGTGTGTGTCTGTGTGTGTGTCTGTGTGTGTGTGAATGAAACCTTGAGTCCAATCCCCAGTACCTAATAAACCAGGAATGATGGTACAAGCCTGTTATCCTAGCACTCAGGAGATAGAAGCAAGAAGACCAGGAATTCAAGGTCATCCTTGGCTACATGTCTAGTTGGATGCCATCCCTGGCTACATGAGACTTTGTCTTAGAACAAACAAACAAAAAACCAAAGATTATCCTGGATTGCTCTGAAAAGCTCTATGAAGTCACCAGTGTGAATTTCTACATACAGCTAGAAACTTAATGCTACAGGAAAAACAAACAAACAAACAAATTGTCTTTAGTACCATCAGACTGACTTGTGACAATGCCTGTGGAGGCATTTTCTTAATTGCTAATTGACGAAGGAAGGTCCAACCTACTATGAGCTCAGCATGAACTAGAGAGCTGGCCAGTAAGCCCTATTCCTCCATGGCTTCTGCCTCAGGTTCCCACCGTGGATTCCTACCTTCCTTGCCTTAATTATGGGCTGTGAACTGTAAGCTGAAAGAAACCCTCTCTTGCTGAATTTGCTTTTGGTCAGTGTTCATCCCAGCAACAGAAAGCAAAGTGCGACAGCCCCCAAAACCCTTTCTAGGATACAGACCCATAGAAGTCTCTTATATTGTCTATATGCACTGAGTCTGGAAAATCCTTCAGCCTGAGTACTCTTTTTTCTTTTCCTCTACATAGAAACCAACATATTTTCAGTATATTCAAATAAGTTCTGGGGGGTTGGGAAAAAAGACAGACACTCTTCACCAGTCACAGGGAGGCCATCATCAGAGAGCCCTCCTCCTGTGACTACAGCCCCCTTAGTCTCCATCAAGGGAATAACTGGGGGATCTGTTCACCCACTCTTAGCAAGCCCAGCTGCAGGTGACACCCCCCTCCCATCTTCCTGGATGCAGACTATGGCTCAGACGCACATGAGAGATGCTTTCCCCCCAGAAACTATGATGCTGTGAAAGGAATCCTCACCCAACATGGTTAATATATGCAGATTGTAGTTTGAAATTAGTTTTTCAGCATGCACACACAATGCCGGTGCCCTTAGGCCCCGTTCTATGGCTTTCCTACCTGTTGAGGTCTGGGCTGAGGGTGCTCTGGAGGCAGGTAAAGCGTTAAGTAGGGATCATCTTCAGCTTTATTCCAGCCATGTGTCACAGTGAAGCATGAGATTAAGGGAGGCCAAGGTGGTCAGAACATCCTCACTGAGGGCTGTAAAATTAACATCTGAAAGGAACCTGCTGGATATGAAGTTCATCCACACAGTACTTGCCTGGTAACCTAGCCTGGGCTCCATCCTGACACTGTAGAAACCTATTATTAGACCCAAGCCTCTAATCCAGGAAGTGGGCATTGGAGGCAGGAGAATCATAAGTTCAGTCATCCTTGGCTACATGGGGTGTTGGAAGCCAGACTGGGATACATGAGAACCTGTTGGAGGCACTAAGGGAAGGGGAAGGAAGGGAAAGGAACTTGTTGATAAAGAAGAGTGGGTCTACCCTGACCAATCAAGGTAGCATAGAATGTGTGTACCAGAAAGCCCATGGTATGCAAATGAGCTCTAGCAGCCCCATCCTCTGTAGGACATTAGCCATCGAGCTTCTTACCTTCTTTGGAGCTGCAGCTCACATCCACTCTTGGAAATGTTTATCCTATTTCCTTTACCTTACTTTCCTTTTGTTTCTTCCTTTGTTCTCTCTTCTTTTGATTGTTTGGGACAAGTTTGTATACAATCAAGTTGGCCTCACTCATAGCAAAGAATGGCCTCCAATTCTTGATCTTCCTGCTTCTAACAACTGAGTTCTGGGGTTTCTGGAATATACTGTCATGTCCAGCTCTTATGTGGGTGCTGTGGACCATAACACAGGTCCTCGTGCTTGTGCACCAACCACTAAGTCCTATCATATGGCCTTCTAGGAAACACTTAAAAATCACATAATGCTCTTTCGATTCCTGTACCTATAACTCACTGTTCAAACTCTTCCATAACAAAGTCTCTATTACTTCCTGATGGCAGAAGCAGCTATCTGGCTCCTAGATTCCTCTCTTTCCTTCTTACTTCCTAAGAACTCATGTGTTACCAGGGTTCATTGCATTATTTGAAATGCAGGTATAATGTCTGTGGCTCTGGTGGCCAGTTTGGAAACATGAGGAAAAGGAAAAGAAGCCATCGGTGGCCAGAGAGTTAAACTAGAAAAAACTTGGAAGTTGATGACTTAAAGAAGCTTCTGAGTTTCCATTTTGTTTACCTCTGAGGGAATAAACACCCCCTGATCTCCAGTAAGAGTCAGAGAGGAAGCAGGATGTCGGAGAATAAACTTTCTTGAGACACTGTTATGTTGAACTGTTCATAGAACCAACCTTGGCCTTAAGGGATACAGAAGATGGCTTTAGCAACCCCTTTCTCTTGAATGTTCCAGGGATTCAGAGATTGTTTGGGGTTGTTTTGTTTTTGTTTGGTTGGTTGGTTGGGTTTTGGGTTTTGGCTATTCTACGTATATTATCTTTAGCTCCTTAATACCACAGAGGAGCTGAAAAAAAGTGTCTTGGCCAAGATTACAAAGGAAAGATAGAGAAATTGAACCCCTCATCTTGGAGATTGGTTGAAGGCTCTCACTAGCTAAGAATCAAGAATTCAGTAAAATTAACATTTAATTTTAATTAAATGTAAGGGTGGTCAATATGGAGACAGTATTGCTTTCATATTTAGATATTTTGTTAAGGTAGTAATGAACCAGGCTAAAGGTCTGAATGTATTCAACCTTGGATACTTCTGGGAATCTCAAGATTTTTTGCAATGATTAGCTTTGTCAACTTGACACAGTTTCACATAACATAAAAGAGTCTCAGTGAAGGATTATCTACATTAGATTGTCTTGGATGTATGTCTGTGAGAAGTGAAGATGAAGGCATGGCCCACAGTGGGTGGTCCTGAACTGTCCAAGAGCAGAGAAATCAAACTGAACACAAGCAAACAAGCAAATGAACATACATACATTGATTTTTCTGTGTGCTTGACTATAAATACCTATGACTTGTTTCTTCCAGTTCCTGCTGCCTTGACTTCGCCACAATGATGGGCCATAACCTGGAATTATCAGCTAAATAAATACATACTCCCTGTGTTGCTTTTGGCCAGAGTATTTTTTGTCACAGCAACAGACATGAAACTAAAAGTAGCTAGTTGCCTTGTTGACAGTTAAAAGGTCCAATTTTCCTTCATCCCTGAGATCCAGATTTTATCTGTCAATTATAATGCTGTCAGATGTCCCTCAGGAAATACCCTATGATTCCCATTTAGATTTCTTAGCAATCCTGAGATGATAGCTTCAAAACCCACATAAACCTGTACAGGTCTATTGTAAGGAGAGTAAAATGTGATTGTTTATGAGAAGCCCGCACCCATGCCCTGGTATATGTCTTATTTTCATCGTGAGTGCCTTTCTTTCTCCTAACTCTCATCCTTAAAATCTATACCGAAATATCTCTAAGAACCCAAACTCAGCTTCTCACTTGGCCAGTCTTGACATTCTTTTCTACAGTCAATGCCAAGAACCTTGGGTTGATTGAGTAGAGGTCCCTAAAAGGCTTGATGAACTTCTCAGGCTGCTTCAGCTGCAAGTGATGGAGAAGAGCCATTCTTGTTAGCCATGGCTAAGCCATTTTGTGAAACCTCTCCATTTTTGATTGAACTGTAACAAATTTGGTTGTTGTTATTTTTTTATTATTAGGTATTTTCTTCATTTACATTTCCAGTGCTATCCCAAAAGTCCCCCATACCCTCCCCCCCTATTCCCCTACCCACCCACTCCCACTTCTTGGCCCTGGCGTTCCCCTATACTGAGGCATATAAAGTTTGCACGACCAATGGGCCTCTCTTTCCACTGATGGCCGACTAGGCCATCTTCTGATACATATGTAGCTAGAGACATGAAAGAAAGTAATTTGGCTTCTAGAACTGAGGCAGCTCTTTTTCTAATACTTATTCTCCCTGCCCTGGAAATGGGTAACAAGGAAAGATGTTTACTGTTCATGAACACTCTTTAAATGACTACTTACTGGTTACTCCAGCAATGGCCCACTGAAGGACAAAAGGGAAACTTTTGTACCTCCTTCTCTCTCCTCTTCATGTGAAAACTTTAAGAAAGAACCGCCACTCAGTTATATGATCCCAAAGTCCTCAGTGCCTTTGACATGCTGATCTCTGCCTATCTATCCATAAGAGTGGTTCTCACCCTGTGGGTCATGACCCCTTTCACAGGAATTGCATATCAGATATGCTGTATATCAGATATTTACATTATGATCCACAACAGTAGCAAAATTACAGTTGTGAAGTAGCAATGCAAATAATTTTATTGTTGTGAGTCACCACAATATCAGGAATGGGAAGGTTGAGAACCACTGGTCTATAATGCTAATGTCACTCTCATAAATCTCTCATATAAAAGGACAACCCACCTCATTGTTTATCCTTTACCTCAAACAAATACCTTTTACTTGTTACCTTTGACAATATCAAAAAAGAACTGCAGTCCTCTCTGAGGAGGAGATCCCATGCTTGCCTCTGCTTCTCATAAAAAAAAAAAAAGCTTCAAATGTCAACTCACAAACACATCGCTGCTCATCTTGACACTAAATCCCCTAATGCCTTCACATTTGGCTTCTTAAGAAAGTACAGCTTTCTGACAGGCGAATTATCACAGCCCAGCATCATGTAGAACAGCACTAGAAGGGACTCCCATCTGTCACCTCGGTTCCTTTTAACTGGTGTGTATCGATTAAGCAGTCCAGAGAATTGTGACAATCAATAACTTTTCTGTCCCAGAGAAAGAGCATTATGAGACAAAAAGACAAAAAAAAAAAAAAAAAAAAAAAAAAAAAAAAAGCTTGTTTCCTACCAGGAGGAAACAAGATGTCAATTCCATCTCTAAAACCCAACCTGATGTGTAGCAGCCCCTCCAAGTCACTGATGAAGAAGTTACCCTGATAGGGGAGGAAGTCACCCTGATGGGGCAATTGAGAGCTTACATTTTGGATAAGTACCATTCACCAAGTTCAGATGAAGTGGATTCCAGAATATCCTCCTATACTGTGAAATACCTTAATGACACGCTCCTTCTGCCCTGGCCTCTATTCCCCTGCTGGAATGAATACTCAATATCATAATGATGTAGTGCTCACAATTTCTGATTAACATATTATCCCCAAACATAACAGTTTATAGTAACCATTTGCTAGACTTCAGTTTTATGGATCAGGAGTATGGGGAATTTCTGGTGGGAATTTCTTGCTTGGAAACTTCCACAGGATGCAGTTAGATGCCCTCTAAAGCCACAGTTTATATGGAGGCTGTGCTGTGCTCAGAATCCAAGGTGCTGGATGTACAGAGATGAGACTGGATGATAGATGCCCTATTGGAGCAAGATGAGGACTATTAACCAAACTGTAGTTACCCACTACCTCCCCAGCAAGAGGATCTTGGTACACCATTGCTTTTACATTTAAATTTGTGTGTGTGTGTGTGTGTGTGTGTGTGTGTGTGTGTGTGTGTGTGTGTGTCTGTGTGTGTCTGTGTGTGTCTGGGTGTGTGTGTTGGTAATATGGGGCAGCCAAGGTGCTTGGGCTATATATGGAAGACAACCTGTGGAAGTCTTTTCTCTCCTTCTATCATGTAGACTCTGTGGACGGAAAGTCATTAAACTCAGAGAAAACACCTTTATCTGCTGGACTTTGCCACTGGCCCTCACTTTTTATGTTGTAGATAGTACAATAGTTCATATGGGTTGGTTGGCAACTTCATGAGGTTTAAAATCACCATGGAAATGAGCTTCGGGGAAGGTCTATGAGAGGATTTCTAGATTGGGATAACTGAAGAGGGCAGAACCATGCTGAATGTGGGTGTCCCCATCTCATAGGCTGGGGTCCTCAATGGAATAAAAAGGAGAAAATAAGCTGAGCACTAGCATCCATCTCTCTCTGCTCAGATGGCTATGGATGTAACATGACCAGCGATCTCATGATCCTGTGACTATGCCATCCCCACCGTAATAGAGCTTCAAGATTTCAGAATGAACTCTTCACCCTTAAGTTGTTTCTTGTTGGGTCTCTGCTCACAGCACCGAGAGCAGTAACCAATATGGATATGAGAACAAACATCCTAAGGAACATTGGGAACTCTATGCTCTCTGTGGTTAAGCCGCATAAATTGTACGACATCTCCTCTATTGCAGGTTTTGGGTTGAAGCAGTCCTAGTCACGTGAGCCTGTTCATACTCAAAAGGCAGGACAGGAGAGTCTATTTCCTAATAGTGGTGTTAAAATTTAAAATCTATTTTGAAAACCTTTTTTTTTTGCAAGCCTGGTAGAGAACACATTGCAAGAATGGGTTGTGTGCTGAATCTGAGTCATGTCCATCTGCACCATAAAAATATCTGAAAGTAGGTTCTGAAGAGATGACTCATTGGTACGATGACTCTATAAGAGAACTGGAGTTCAGTTCCTAGTGCCCAGATCCAGTGGTTCACAATCACCTGTAACTTCAACTCCAGGAGTCTGATGCCTTCTTCTGGCCTCTACAGGTACACGTACACACACACACACACACACACACACACACACACACACCATATTTAAAAAATAAATCTTTAAAAAGGGCAACTTAAAGGAGAAAGGACTTCCATGGCTTACAGTTTGAAGGGATACAGTTCATTGTGGGAAGGCACTGTTGCAAAGCATGAAGCTGCTGGTCACATGTGTCTGCAGCCAGAAGCAGGACATATACAGGAAATGGGAGAGTCTATACAACTTCAAGACCTGTAGAGAGTAAGGGCCTCCTCCAGCAAGACCCCACCTCCTCAAGATTACACAGCGTTCTGATACCAGTTGAAGGCGAAGTGTTTAAATAAAATAAGCCTATGGGGACATTTTCCATTTCAAACACCAATACTGGACAATCAGAGGTAATGGAGTACCAGCTGACACAAACAGTTCTCCCTGTGCTAGCTCATGTCACCTCTTTTTATCTTGGCAGGTAGCCTAAGGCCAACTCCAAATGTCACTTTGCTGAATGTCATGCCATCTGTCAAAAGAACTATAAAGGCTTAGACCAACGTGAATATTGCCTTCCTGGTCACTTCCCTTGCAAGGAGTATACATGGATTCCTGACATATCAAAGTTGTCTCTTATAGAAGATGTATGAAAGGTTGAATTTAGACATATTGACAGCTAGATAGAATCTCACTTTATCTATTTAAAAGTACTCTACTTTCAAAAGTACTGAGTCACATTCCCAGGTCCTCACTGGAGGATTCTAGGCAGGGGCTCTACCACTGAGCCACTCCCCTCCTCCAGCCCCTCACTGGGGGATTCTAGGCGGGGGCTCTACTACTGAGCCACGCCCCTCCTCCAGCCCCTCACTGGGGGATTCTAGGCAGGGGCTCTACCACTGAGCCACTCCCCTCCTCCAGCCCCTCACTGGGGGATTCTAGGCGGGGGCTCTACCACTGAGCCACGCCCCAGCCCCTCACTGGGGGATTCTAGGCAGGGGCTCTACCACTGAGCCACGCCCCAGCCCCTCCCTGGGGGATTCTAGGCAGGGGCTCTACCACTGAGTCACACTCACAGGTCCTCACTGCTGGATTCTAGGCAAGTACTCTACTGCTCAGCCATATCCCAGTGGGGCATTCTAGATAGGTGCTCTACCACTAAACCATGCTACTAGGCCCTTATTGGGGGATTCTATGCAGAATTCTAATGTTAAACCATTTAAGTGGTTTACACTGATCTATGTTTTCAGCCCTCTTTTTTTATTTTTATTTATTTATTTTTGCTTTGAGCTATTTTCTCACTTAGACTCCCAGCCTCTCCTAAACCTTTCTCTGTAACTCCGGCTAGCCTGGAATTTGCAGTATCCCGTGTAATCGAGATGACAGGCCTCCACCACCACCTCTGGCTGCAGTCTTGGTTCATAGAGCTCCAAACCTTTAGATCCTGCAGACCACACCCAACCCCTTAATCATTCAAGCTGGCATGGACAGATGTGACTATGAGAGTTGGTACTCCAGTAGATATTCACTGTGGCCCGACCACTCTTGAGAGAAACTGAAGCTTGGAGGGGAACTTAGGGGGAGTCCCGATGAATAAACAAGTCACTCAAAGGAAGCCGTGTGTTTCATTCTGACCACATTCGCAAAGCTTGGAGAGAGGTTGGCGCAGAGGCAAAACTGGCAGCTGTTTTTCTCAAAATTAATTTCTATCCCTACAGTGATCAGTTCTGGTTAAGTGAGAGAATCAAATTATGTAAGTTACTTCTGCTGGGAAGGTCTGCTGCTCTGAATCTCGATGAAAAAAATAACACAGTGCTGCTATTTAATTTTAAAACCCCGTCCGCTTCACTTACAATTCGTAACGATTCTGCCTCCAGCTCATGCGGTATTCATGGATCTCGGAAGAAAAAAAAAAAAACTTTGAAAGCAGATATGATTCATGCCTGGGACCCCACAGAGAGGCAATCTAGGAGCCTCTTTCTCCACGGGGAGAGGGGAGAAAAAGGATGGAGTCCTATAGTCTGGAGTCCCAACTTTCTGCTCCACATACATCAACACTCAGCTTGTAGTTATTTCAGGCTTGGCACCAAATCTGGGCAGACTAATCTATAACACAGACAGGCACCATGATGATAGTGAGGGCAGAAGAGAGATAAGGAGCTATGGTTTACTTACATTAAAGAACAAGAGTATCCAACCATTTCTTCTAGGGAGGGGATGCTTCTAGTGTTACCAGGAACCTGGACAGCAGATGACAGCCTTCTTTCTTAATCTCTCTCTCTCTCTCTCTATCTCTCTCTCTGTCTCTCTCTCTCCCTATGCTTCATTCCAGCCTCCCCTCTTTCTGTTACAGTGTCCTCTCAGATCTGAGCCCCTCCTTCTTTATGCAGTAGTCGTCAGATGCAGGGTGCTATGTAGTTCGCAAACTACCTGCTATGGGGACAGCCCAGACTGTGACTCCACCATTATCGCTATCTACTCACAGAAGAACACTAAGAGGCTACAGCAATCATTGCAGTGACTCTAATTACAGTGTGCTAAGTGGGCCACCTTCAAGCATGAGGCCTGGTACCATTTCCCTGGGATGACAGAAGTCTCTGCACTTGCCCTGCCCCAGCTCTTCTTACCTTATTCTGAGTTTTGTGCCCTCATCCTTACACCAGCCAGGGGAAAACTGCAAAAACATCTAGTACTATATGTGATCCCCATTGCCTGTTTAGACAGATGCTCTTGTCCAAGACTCTGAATCTTAGGCTATGTGGTTCCCTGAAACACCTCAGCCCACAGAACATGTAAATTTTCTAAGTACATACACATGTACCAGGTGGTTTCATCTCTCTGCTTGTCTTTTCAGAGAACTCTCTTTTTCTAAAAAATGATAACATTGCTATCTAAAAGAGGAAAGCAAGTAATTTGTTACATTTTCTGTTGTGTCTGTATGACCTTGAGAAAGGTGATCTAATAAGATAGGTGTGTGTGTGTGTGTGTGTGTGTGTGTCACTTCTGTGATCCCTGCTCTTAGGAGGTAGAGCCAAAGGTATAAGAGGTTGAAGGCCAACCAAGGCTACATACTGAGTTCAAGGGCAGCCTGGGGGCAGAGACCTGGACTACAGATACTGCCTTGAAAAGATAAAAAACAAGGAGAGAGGAAGGGATTGAGGAATGGAGGCAGGGAGGGAAGGCAAGCAGGCACACTGAAACTGGTTAAAGAACCCAGTTGATAAGAGAGCAAACTCTATGAAGGCTGAGCAAAATAATTCACAGAAACTTACCAACAGTTAGGTCTCACCATTTAAAAGCTGTTGATTAATCTATTCCTTGTGTTGATACAGATGAAACCCAAGGACTTTCACATGCAGGCAACAGCTCTACCACTGAGCCATACCTGCTAAGTGATATTAGCATATAACTTGATTTTTGTGCTCCTTAATATTTTTTTAAAATTATACACAAGGTATTACAAATTGTTATGGCATTTTAAACAGTGTTTTAATGATTACCTTCATCTCCCTGGCATCTGTGCTACCCTGGATTCTCCCATTGTATGTTTCTTCTCCTATCACTTAACATGTAGTATATAATATATACATATATGTGTGTACATATAAATATATATTTATGCATATATAAACATATATATGTACACATATATGTGTGTCACACATATATACACACACATGGGTAAATGTAAATAAAAGCTAAGAAGTAGGAAGATGATGAAGAGAAGGCACTGGAAGAGGAAGGGAGCTAATTTGTAACTACATCCTCAAGAGAGTTCATTTATTTCCAGGAGAGGAAATCCAGCCTCAAAGGAAGCTGTCAATCACTTCTTGAGGGTGGAGTGTCCCCAAACTAAATATCTCTTAAGGTTCCCACTATCTTTAAACACCATGGCATTGAGTGCTTGAGCCTTGATATGTTCCTCAGTGAGGACATGAAATATTAAATATTTATACAATAGCATCACTTACTTATACACAAGCTCAGCCTCTCTTTGTTTTCTCCCTCTCTCCTTCTTTCTCTTTTCTGCTCTCTTTCTCCCCCACCCCCTTCTTCTTTGTCTGCCTCTCTGTGTCTCTGTCTCTCTTCCTCTCTCTCTCTCTCTCTCTCTCTCTCTCTCTCTCTCTCTCTCTCTCTCTCTCTCTCTCTCTCTCTCTCTCCTTTTGCTTTGCAGCAACAGCATCCTGTTTCAGTCACACATATATAGGAGACCTTGGTATCTCCCAGTATAAACTACTTCACTTTGTTTTCCTCTAAAATAGACTTGTTCTTGGCTCTTTTGATTTCACATGAGTTTTATTAAAAACACAACATATAAAGCTTTTCAAATTCCACAAACCTAGCCTTTTAAGGTTTTGATTGGAGTTGTGGGTTATATATTTTATCTAATACTTCCAGAATCTACTTTAGTATTACTAGCAAAAAAATAAAAAAATAAAAGGTTTGCTTTCATTTGTTGCGGTAAATCTCCTCCCCAATATGCCCTGGCAATGAAAACACAACACAGTTCATATGATTACATGCTGTGCGCCTAGATTGGGCAGATCGACCTCTACACTACCATCTTCCAAGACCCCTTAGAACTTGCAGTTTCTCCAGGCCATGTGCTTCAGTTCCACTTTTCTTCTTCCTCCTCAATCTGTGTCTTCTCCTTCTTCCATTTTCTCCTTCTTCTCTCCCCCACCTTCTGCTCCACCTTCCCTTTTATCAACCCAGTCATCAGCTCTCCTTTATTTTACAAATTAAGGTGGGAAGCAGGTTTACAGGAAATCGCCTGAGTGCTGACTCATTCCTTGTTCAAAGCCACTCACAAGAGAACAGAATTAACATCAAATATAATTAGCCCTAGGGCTATCCACATTAGTTTTAATTATGTGTCTGAGTGTGTGTGTGTGTGGGGGGGTGTATGTGCACATGGGTGCAGATGCCCTTGGAGGGCAGAAGAGGGCATCAGATACTTCTGGAGCTGGAGTTACAAGTCGTTGTGAGCCACCTGGTGTGGATGCTAGCCACTAAACTCAGGTCCTCTGCAAGAGCGCTACTCTTAACCACTGAGCCATCTTTCTAGCTCACTTTCTTTCTGCTGTTAGTTGAGGGAGGCTAAGGACAGAGTCTTTTCCTTGTGTACTCCAGACTAGGCAGACCTCTCAATCCTCCTTGCTCCAGGCTCCTGAGTGGCAGGATTACAGGAATGTAGCACGGTGCTTGGGCCTCTATTGTTTATTATTATTAGCATGTCATCTGGATTTTGTTAGGATTGTGTGTGTGTGTGTGTGTGTGTGTGTGTGTGTGTGCGTGTGTGCATGCGAGTGCTCACATGTGTTTGGGCACAGATGTATGAGGGTACCTTGCACATACATAATCTTCAGTCATGCTCCACCTTACATATTGAGGCAGGATCTCTCACTTGAACCTAGAGCATGCAACTTCAGCTAACCAGCTTGCCTTCTCCATCTTCATCTACTTCCCAAGCACTGATTGGGATTATAGAAGAGCTACCACACCCACATGGCTTTCACATGGGGACAGGGGTCTACTTGTTCCCCATATTCATGTGGTGTGAGCGTTATGTACTGGGCCATCTTCCAGACCCATTTCTCTTCTCTTCTAAGACTATATGAAGTTGTAGCTTTCCTCTAAGCATGCTTCTAGCAGCATCCTGCAATTCTGTGATATTTCAATAGTCACATTCAATATCTTTTCATCCAGGGCATGTTTTTTTCCCAAGCAAGCATTTGTAAGTTAGAATGCTAATGTTTTCTATGAAGTGATATGGGGTAATTCTAAGGATATATTGCCAAGCTAGAAAAGAAAAATGTAAAATAGAATTTATAAAGCTACTTTTGATAGGAGAAAGAGGAGTACATAGAATCACAGTTACAGATGTATTTCTTACTCTCTGCAAAAGGAATAACTCAGGAGGATAAAGCAGAAACTAACACAATTGCTCACGTACAGAAGATGGATTAGTAGGCTGTGCGGGGACGTGAAAAGGATAGATACTTCTTCAAGAATATTGTTGGTACAGATTTTACGTTGGGAACATGGTAATGTTGTACTTATTCAAAAATAAAATGAAGCCAACAATGGTGAAAATAGAAGCATCTTCGAAGTGAACAACATCATAAAAAAAAATGTACACAGAAGGAGGCTGCCTAGATAGCTCAGCAGGTAATGGCACTTGTCAAACATGTGACCTGAGCTGCACTCCCAGGATCCACATCTTAGAAGGAAAGAATGGACACCTAGAGTTACCCTCTGACCTCTACAAGTGCACTATCACCTATATGCACATGCACACACACACACACACACACGTAAATCACAGACAAATATAAGTTTTAATGTATGAGCATAGGAGGAAGAGACTGTACCCATCAATCTCATGTCCCTAACAGTTTACCACAGACCTGACCAAGTCTGAGGTCAGCCTGTATGTTGTCTCTTTCTCATCTAGGCACCAATCCCAACACATCAGTGTCACAGAACATGGCATCTAAGGGGAGGGAGGAAAAGCTGCCATCTTTATCAACTCAGCTGTGTCAACTTTACAGTAGACTGGTGACATTCCTTATAGAAGAAGAAGGGGTATTGAGCCCTCACTTGAGCATCTAGTCATACCCCACATCAGTTGTATGCAATTCTGTCCCAGTTGCACACAATGTGGTCTGGGAGGTATTAAGAGCACATAGGCTGAGGGAAGTTAATGGAAGAGGTTTCATCTGTGCAGCTCTGGGGAAGCTGTCACACATGCTGGATGAGGACATTGCAGAGTGGACACTTCTGGTCTCCATGGTCCTGATGGTAACCTCTCACCAATACTCTGTAAACAAGTCCAATGAACTAACAGGTTCCCCAAGATGGACTTCAATGGAATCATATCTGGGTTTGTCACTGGGAGTAAACATAATTTATATTTCCCCTGGGGAGGGAATTCTTGTAACATCCCTCGTGATATCATTTAACCTGAGTCACTTCCAGAAAACATTATTTTCAATAGCCCCTTTAAAGCCTTTGCCTTCAGCATTTCCACAAAGAGATGCCTTAGTCCACAAAAGTCATTTTTAAGCACTTGGCCTTTAGACCTCTATGGACGGAAGCAAACTGACTCAGCCTTTGCTGTGTAACCTAGGGAGATCAACTACCTTCTCTGTGCCTCACCTTCACTATCTGTATAATATTATTGGTGACTGCACACATACAGGTAGCATGCATAGGCATTTATTTACTTAATCCTGACTCCTGCTCTATAAGGTATTGTCATAAAGTCTGTTCTAGACAGTTGTGGTGGCACACTCGGGTAGGATTTGCTGAAGGAGGCAGAGGCAGGAGGATCACGAGTTTGTGGCCAGCCTGGGCTACACATTTTGATAAAGTCTGTTCTCTATATTAGTGATCAGAAAGCTATAGAATGGATAGCTAGGAAATTTTCCCCAATCCATACATTTTTTTTTAACATAAGAAGTGCTTAAAACTAGATGTGAGTTTATAAAATCTGCTGTCATGTATATGTGTGTGAGGGGTTGTGTTAATGTGTATATATGTATGTATATATACATATATATGTGTGTGTGTGTTATATATTCTTACACATTTTACATGTGATATGTTGTTTATTATATATGTTTTTATATTTATGAATTATGGATATGTGTTAGATCTATGGCATATGTTTCATATGTTACATATTTATGTGTTTATGTAAATATATTCAGATGTGTTAATACATTTTATGTATCATCATATACAATGTATACATATATTCAACTGTATATAATGTATTCATGTACATGTGACTGTGCTTCTAACAGGTGGGAGTTTATCTAAAGACCTTTGGTTGTATTTGAAGGTATAACTCTCTCTTGCTTAAGTTTATAACTTCCTCCCTGCACAGATGAAAAAGTCATGAAGTGTTGGCCAGTCTACATTGAAGAGACTTAGCTACCACCAGAAAGCATGGAATATTCATCCAACAGTCTGCATTTCCATGTCTAAGTAGATGTGGGTACATTTGCAGCTTCCACAGACCCTGAGCAGTGGGCCTCATTTAACCAGGCCACTGAGTTGTGGAATGGGTTAGTGCTGATGAGGTAAGCTGTGTTAAGCATAGATGACCAGTCAGGGAATTTGCTGAGTTGAGATGGATTAATGTGAGCTGCTACTACTTAATGTTTAATAATTCCTTCCCTAATAATAACATGGAAGAATAGACACAATTTTAAATTGTTTGGTAATAAAATTAGTTTTAATGCAAGAGAGAAGGGGTGTTGATGTACAGCTGTGGGTGTGCACATATCCATGTGCACAGTGGAAACTAAAAGAGGAAGTCGGGTGTTCTGCTCTAACACTCTCTGTCTTTTTCCCTTCGAGTATGGCTTCCCAGTGAACCTAGAGTTAGACTCAAGGCCAAGATGCTCCAGCAATCCTCCTGTCTCAACTCCCCACAGCCCTGGGGTTTAAGGTGCAAATACAGCTACATTTGTCTTTTTGCATGGGTGTTGGGATCAGAACTCTGATTCTCATGTTTGCAGGACAAGCACTCTTATCTACTGAGCCATCTCTCCAGCCCATGGATCACTCTCCCTACCCCCACAATATGGAAATAGGAGAAGTCTTGTAGAATTTTCTCTGAACAGGCTGTAACTGGCTGGCCTGTCAGCTTTCACTACCATAACCTTGATCCAACTGTAAAACTCTGGCAAGAGAGAAGATACTGTCATGAGAGACATTTAGTGCTTTTTCTGTTGTTTGAAAATAAATTCTGACCTTGTGGAAGATTCAGATGTGCCTGTTTCTGACACAGCGTGCTCAGGGCACTGATTCACAGAGTTCCACAAAAGAACAACAAACCATTTACATCTCGAGAGAAGGCATCTATATTACATGTAAGCACTCATTAGCTAAGTAATTCAAATATGCCACAGTGTAAAATCATTCACAATATCTAGCATATGGCCTTATCGCTCTCTCTACGGGGAACTGGTTCCAGGATCCTCCCATAAGATGCCAAAATCCAAGGATGCTCAAATTTTAAGACTATCAGACTATCGCTTTTTTTCCCTTTTATTTTTCTAAACTCACAAAATTGATATGTTTAACACTTATGAAAGATTTGGAGCTGCAGTTGAATCCAAGACAAATACACAAAATGACCAAGGAATTTGGCTCAGCTGGTGAGAGTGTTTGTTGTCTAAGCAGAAACACCTGAGTTCAAATACCCAGCACCCACATAAAAAGTCCCGCATGTTTGTGCATGTGCCTATAACACCAAGGCTGTAGAAGGTGGAAACCAAGGGGTGACTGGGGTTTTCTGGTCACCAGCTTAGCTCTAGGCTCAGTGAGAAACCCAGTCTGAATGGTCTAAAATCATGATATAGAACAGGATATCCAATGTTCTCCTCTGGCTTCTATACACAGAGCATGCATCTTCATATACACACACCACACACTCATATACATATAAACTCATGCACATACAATTTTAAAAGTTGTATGAGAGAGAGGAAGACAAAGAGAGAGTGAGCTACTAATATGCACATGGGTGTGAGGCCACCCACTAGAGCATGTCAACCTACCAGGGTCCACATCATTAAAGAAAACTGACTCTTCTTCCTCTACCAGCCACCATTTAGGTCTCCAGCTAGGGATAAAAACTCATGTGCCCCTCCCTTAACCATGCTGGAATGTTGACTGGCTCGATATAATGGACTGATAGATGATGGATGAATAGACACACACACACACATACGTAGATGATTGATAGAAGATGAATAGATGAATGATATATACATACATAGATTATCTATCCATGTATATAGGATACATGGAAGAAAAATAGATAGATAGATGATAGATACATAGATAAGATATAAATGCATATAGAAAGGATACCTATCAAAGGAATGGTGAATGATATATACATACATAGATGATCTATCCATGTATATAGGATACATGGAAGAAAAATAGATAGATAGATGATAGATACATAGATAAGATATAAATGCATATAGAAAGGATACCTATCAAAGGAATGATGAATGATATATACATACATAGATGATCTATCCATGTATATAGGATACATGGAAGAAAAATAGATAGATAGATGATAGATACATAGATAAGATATAAATGCATATAGAAAGGATACCTATCAAAGGAATGGGCCTACAAGCAAATAACTTCATTTAGCTCAGAATGAATGGGGATCTCAGGTCCTACCTTCCCTCTTTCATAACAGAAGTTCCGAATTTCCTTGGCTGAATTTGAATTAAACTTTCTCTCTGTAAAAGAGAATGGTGACACCTGATAGGGTGGGTTTATAGACCTAAGTACTCACATTTGTGTGATTTTTTTCCCAGATCTTTTTGCATCTAGATGGCCACCATGTTGGATTTAATATGCTGCCATGGCATTGCCCCCAAGCACACAAACTGAAATAACAACAACCCATCTAACCCAGGTAGGCTCTTTCTTAGTTTGTAGGCATTTTCATCAGAAACATAAGCACACACATGTTACTCTGGGCAGGAAGGCTGTAGCTGGCTGGCTGGAGTACTCATTCCTAGGCTGTCAGTTGCTACTGCTAGAAAAGGGAACAGGCACAGGTTTAGATGTAGTGTTCCAGCTCTGAGGGGCCCTTGTGGGGATTTTCAATCCCTTTGCAACTCAGCTTTCTCATCTCTGCAATGGATGTAATAAACCCAATACTGCAGTTTTGTGTTACTAGTAAACAATCATAAGTACATATGGCCACTGTCTGACACCAAAGCAATCCACAAACACCAGATTATAGCTACCAGGTTAAGATTCGTAAGTTACTGGACAAGAAAATTCATTCTAAGTGAGTGTGACTGCATATGCCTGTAATCTTAGCACTTGGGAGGCTGAGACAGAGTGGATCACTGCAAGTTTGAGGCCTCTTGAGATATATAGAAAATTCAAGGCCAGCCTGGGCTACAGTGTTAGCACAAGGAAGAAGGAGAGAAGGTAGGGAGAAGGGATGAGGAGGAGGAGGAGGGAAGGGAGGAGAAAGGGGAGAAGGAGGGAAAGTAGGGAGGGGAAAGAGGATGGGGAAGGCATAGAATGAGGAAAGTAAAGGAAAAAACAAAACATAAAACTCTACATTAAAATGAATATGTCACATGTTATAAAAAGGTCCAGCGAGAAGGCAAACAATTCAGAAAATGACTGATTCTTTTGGCCTCTTATTCAAAACCAGCAGCCAGATGCCACCTACATAGTTGGTGAAATCCAAGGTGGTCTCTGTGACAGGTTTGCTGACTAGAAGCTTTATTAGTCGCCGAGGAGATGGTTTAAGCAAGCCTGTGCCAGTATCTCTGATGAAAATTCCAATGAAGAGCTCAGGGCCTGTGGGGCTGCAGATCTGAAAAGCTAAGCTTGTTTGCTTAGACAGTGGATCTCTTATGCTCTCTTTTAGCTTAGCATGTGCTTGCCCCCACTGGAAAGCCTTTCTTCCTTTCTAGCTGTGGAGGATTCATTTTTGCATCTCCTTTGATTGCTGAGCACACACACACACAAGCACACACATACACACATTTGTACACATGCATATGCACACTGTTTAAAGTGTTGCTTCTGCACACATTCAGGAAATCAGAAAAACAGTATATTAAGAAAGAAAGAGAGAGAGAGAGGGAGGGAGGGAGGGAGGGAGGGAGGGAGGGAGGGAGGAAGGAAGGAAGGAAGGAAGGAAGGAAGGAAGGAAGGAAGGAAGGAAGGAAGGAAGGAAGAAAGGAAGGAAGGAAGGAAGGAAGGGAGGAAGGAAGGAAGGAAGGAAAAGAGAGAGAGGGAGGAAGGGAAGGAAAGAGGGATGAAGAAAGGAAATCCTCATTTAATAATGCATCACAAGACAAAATTCAAAACCAGGAGCTAACAGGAAAGAAAAATGCAGCCATATCAGAGAGCACACCTACACTGCACCCTGAGAAAGGGAACCACCCAAGTTCACTGGTGAGGATTTCTAAACCAAAGGCACAGACAAGCCTTCTGATTTCCTTCCAGGCTACTCTGAATTTGTTCATACTCATAGTTCCCTGATGGGAGAGGTATTTTGTTTTTGATTTTACATTGATCTACTCATTTTGTTTTATGTGTATGTGTTTGAGAGTATGTGTGTGCAGCACAGGGGTGTAGGAGGTGCCCTAAGAAGCCATCAGAGGATATTAGACTCCCTACAACTGGAGGAGTTACAGGTCACTATGAACCTCCTAACATGAGTGCCAGGAACCCAACCTGGGTCCTCTGCAGCACCCTATAATTTTGATCATAGTCAACCTGATTAGATACACAATCATCTAGGAGACACACCCCTGGGCATGTCTGTGAGGATGTTACCAGAGAGGAATAACTAAGGAAGGACTATCAAATCCAAATGCAGGTAGCAACATCCCATGGGCTGAAGTCCTGGGCTGAATAAAAAGAAGAAAGTAAGCACGAGCATCCATGCCCAGTTCTTGACTGCAGAGGCAATGTAAGGAGCCACCTCATATGCCTGCTGCTTTTTCTCACCTCTTCAAGCCTCCTAAAAGTGTCCCCGAGGCAAGTAAATGTAGGGAGGAGCCTAGCAACCTGGAACTCTTCTTGGCTTGGACTAAGTACATACCACTCCTTTGACAATGGACCTGGCAACTGTGATGGTCCCCTTTAACTGTCAACTTGGCACAGCTTAAAAACACCTGGGAAGAGAGTCCCAATGAGAGATTTGCCTACAGTGGGCATGTCTTGGGGGGTGGGGAGATTGCTTTAATTAAGCTGATTGATGTGGGAAAACAGAACCCACACTGGATAGCACCATTCCTTAGTCAGAGGGTTCTGCACTGTGTATGAGAAAGCAAGCTGAGCGCAAGCAAGCAATCATGCATGCACTCATTTCTCTCTGTCCCTGATTATAGATGTACTGTAGCTGGATGTTCAAGTTGCTGCCTTAACTTCCCCATCATTGATGGACTGTGCCCCTTTTAGCTATAAGCCAAAATAAGTTCTTCCTCCTTCAAGCCACTTTTCCCAGCTATTCTTGTCCCAGCAATGACCAAAGTAACTAATACAAGAGAGGAAGCACTAAGCAGTTATATAAATTGAGGAATTCCCCCTTCACAAATTCTTGTACTACAAAGCAGAACTGTGGGACTTGGTGCGGAGGATGTCTGAGGACACATGGCACCACTACAGTTTCACAAGTTGACTAACCTTGGTTTGAAGCATTTATTTCCTCTCCTGAGAAAATGGACACTGCGGTAGTTCTTATACCCCTTCTTGGGGTAGTTATAAGACTTAACCCAGCCTATGACTGTGGAGTACTTATTTGAGTGTGCAATTAGCACTCTGAAAGTGACCACCATTGATGATTGACCTCATCTTCTGTCTGGAAATAATCGGGCATTCAAATCTAAGCAACACAACCATTCCCAACTCCTTTGGTAAACATATTACAGGAATTCTGCTTCCGCTGCCACTTTGAGATCCCCAAACATCACCCACATCCCTGTCATCTGTTCTACCATCCCAGGGGCATCTTAGGCAGAGGGCAGATGAAGCCTTCCTCATACATTTAAGGGAAACTTCATCACACAATTGGAAAAAAATAATCTCCTTAATGACAACAGTATGTCAGCCAATGACATGTGCAAAGGTGATGTTCAAGAAACCAGAATTCCACTCCTCTGTTGCCATGGGCTTAGTCCTGAGCGAGCATCAAAAGATGTTCTTTAATTCCAGCCATCACCTCCCTCTGGTCCCACATGTGGCTATCATCTTGTAGCACTCCTGGCAGGAATGAGGACATTATAAAGCAGTGATTCTCAACCTGTGGATTGTACCCCTTTGGGTCACATATCAGATATCCTGCGTATTAGACATTTACATCACAGTTTGTAACAGTAGCAAAATTTCTATTATGAAGTAGCAATGAGGTAAGTTTATGGTTGGGGGTCACCACAACATTAAAGGGCCACAGCACTAGGAAGGTTGAGAACCACAGGTCAAAAGAGAAACTGTTGCAGCTCCCCCTCTGGCTATTGAACTATTGAAATAAGGGGACTCCAAAAATTGGAATTTCCCCAAGTATCTCAGGCTGGAGGAAGGGAAAGGCTAAAGACTTGACCCAATAGAAGGAAGGATCTGTCTTCCTGGAAGAGATTTCACTCAATTCTGAGTTGTCAGGCCACCTGGAGCTGAGTCGATGATGGGCAGGGCCATACCTTGACCAGGCCCACTTAGCCATACCTCTTGCTTTCAACTAAACCCAAGCTTCATGTCAAGACTGACAAATTTGGACTTATGGAAGAGGAAGCCAGCGGACCTAGTTTTTCCTCTTCCCAGTGTGGCCAGATTAACCACAACCTCCTTTTCTTTCCCCCTGCTTTTCCCTACAGCGTGTCTCTTCAACTGGCCTATTGAGAATATGTTACAGAGGTTTGGTGGGGCTTCCAGAGCCAGACTCCGACTCTAACAACTCCAGTCACAACCCAGCCTCCCTTTAGGAAGCTTCCTCAGGACTTCCGTGAGGAGATGCATGCTGAGGCTACTTTGCAATTTGCCTTTCTTCCTAGTGTGAGCTTCAGACAAGGGCTCCCTGACTCTCTGTTCCGTTGCTGTGAAGAGATGCCGTGGCCATGACAATTGTTATACAAGAAAGCATTTGACTGGGGCTTGCTTACAATTTTAGAGGGTTAGTCCATCATTATCATGGCAGGAAGCATGGAGGCATGCACAGACATGATGCAGAGAAAAATGGCTGAAAGTTCTACACCTGGATTGGCAGGCAGTAGAGGAAGGGGAGGAGGAGGGGAAGAGGGAGAGAGAGAGAGAGAGAGAGAGAGAGAGAGAGAGAGAGAGAGAGAGAGAGAGAGAGAGGGAGAGGGAGAGGGAGAGGGAGAGGGAGAGGGAGAGGGAGAGAGAGAGAGAGAGAGAGAGAGAGAGGGAGGGAGGGAGGGAGGGAGGGAGGGAGGGAGAGGGAGAGGGAGAGGGAGAGAGAGAGAGAGAGAGAGACTGGGGCTGACTTGAGCCTTTGAAACCCCCAAACCCACCCCCCCCAGTGACTTATTTCCTCCAAGGCCACACCTACTCCAACAAGGCTGCACCTCCTAATCTCTGTCAAGTAGCACCACTCCCTAATGACCAAGCATTCACATCTATAAGCCTATGAGTGCCATTCCTTTACAAACCACCACAGGGGCCTTAGCTCAATATTTATTTTATTTCTCTCATATCTGTTATTGTATGTTCTGTGAGGAGGATAGAGACAGCCACCCTCCTAGATGTTTGCTAGATAGGATTTGGCATCCAACTATTTCGCTCTTAGACAAGACACGTGGTATCCACACAGTATTTCCCACATGAGAAGGCCCAGGAACCCCTGGAGCCAGCCCCTGGACCAGCCTCTCTTCCCTATGTTGCTAAAACCAAATCTACAAATGTGTCTGTGCATTCTCTCGCTGCAACCAGCAAACCATCAATTTTCTGCTTTGAAAGATAATGCCAAGAGAAAAACAATTCCGTTAAGAGCTGGAGGACACAATTTCTAAGTCTTCCCTTTCGTATTTCTAGTTCCTTCCACTTCAGACACCCTTACCCGTGATTTGCTCACTGACACCCCCAGGATATACATGCATTCTAGGAGCAGGAAGTACATAGACACTTTGATGGATGTCTCCTTATTTTCCTGTCATTCATTTAATAACATATCTTATTTCCACCCATAATAGCAGGCAATTTTTAGATTGCTTCTTGCAGGAAAGGAAATATGTTGGAAAGAGCCCTGCTTTGCATAGATCTCTTCTTTGCTATTGCTTAGCAAGGAGCGTGATCACTGATGTGCCCAGGCATCTGGGGCAAGGTCTTCTTGTATAGGATGTGGGGCTGTGGAGATTCACTCAGTTGGGCTTCATATGTTAGATCACAGTGTGCGTGCTTATTTCCTGTGAAGATTGATCCTGCGAATTCTAGCCAAGGACAGAGGAGGTGGCTTAGAGGTGAAGCACAGCTGCAGTTCTGCCAGAAGACCTGAGTTTGGTTTCCAGCATCCCACATCAGGATGCTCACAACCACCTGGAACTCCAGCTCTCCTCTGATGTCTGAAGGCACACACACACACACACACACACACACACACACACACACACACACACAGAGAGAGACAGAGACAGAGACAGAGACAGAGACACAGAGAGACACAGAGAGACACAGAGACACAGAGACACAGAGACACAGAGAGAGAGATCTTAAATAATCTCATCCACACTTGGGCCTTCCATCTTGTTCAGCTTCAAACAGTCTGTGAGTTGTATCATGGGTATTCTGTACCTTTTGGCCAATATCCACTTATCAGTGAGTATATACCATGCATGTTCTTTTGGGTCTGGGGGAACAAAATAATCATGGGATGCAAAAGAAGGGAGGGACTTGGGTGGGGGAAAAGGAGGGAGAAAGGTGGGGTAAGATCTGGTATGGAGGCAGGCAGGAGAGAAGCCTAGAGGAACAGGAGAATGAATGGAAATATGCAGCAGTTGGGGATGGAGTGCAAGGAGGAACCTCTAGAAAGTCCCTCAGAGTTTCCAGAAACGAATCCACCAATCAAAGAGCATACATAGGTTGGTCTGTGGCCTCTGGCACATATGTAGCAGAAGACTGTCTTGTCTGGCCTCAATGGGAAAGGATGCACTTAATCCTGTAGAAATTGTTGCCCCAGGGGAGGTGGATGTTGTCAGGGATGAGGTGGGGTGGGTGTGTGAGTCAGGGAGCACCCTTTCAAAAGCAGTGGGAATGGAGTGAAGAACTCTGGGAGGGAGGATCAGGAAGCAGGGCAACATTTGGAATGTAAATAAATTAAATAATTTAATAAAAAATGTTCATCTGATGTAATGGCTTGCACCAATGTTAAATATCTTTCATGTTTTCTTATTGCCATTTGTAACACATCTTAAATCCATAATGATTTCCAAAAAGCCATAGTGAGGTCTCAGAATTCGCACCTCTGACTTATGTACAGAGTCATTATGTACCCATCTATCCGAAGCGCTGGGTACTGTTGGTCAAATAGCACTCAAATGATGTACACACCATTAAGAAGATGGGTGTTCAGGGTTGGGAAGATGGTTCACTTGATAAAGATCTTTCCTAGCAAGCATAAGGGCCTGAATTCAATACCCAGAACCTACTAAAAAAAAAGTCCAAGTGGTACTCACTTAAAATTCTGATAGTGGGGAGATGGAGACTGGAGGATTTCTGGGTCTCATCAGACAGACAGTTTACCTGCATAAATAAGGCCCAAGCCAGCGAGAGTCCTTACCTCAGAGTTTAAGGACCAGATGAATGGAACCTGCAGATTGTCACCTGAGGTTGTCTTCTAGCCTCCACATGCACATAAGCCCATAGGTCTGGCTATATTTCCCTCCCTGGAAAACTCAAATCACAACTGCAAGGCTCTGCCCAACTTCTCTGCTCCTCAGGTCTCACATTCCTGTTCTGGGGACAACCCCCCTCCCTCCATACACACAGGGCTATCAATAAGTTAAGTCACTTGGCACCAACAGAGCTCTCCTGTGTCTAGAAATCACCTGTACTTTCTGTGTGCATTCCCTTGCTAACTAAATAAAACAGATTTCATTGGAAAGCATGTTAAGTGGTGTCCCTGCCGTCGGCAGTTTAGAACAGAGTTATAACCTGTTCTAAGAGAAGTCTAAAGAGAGGGACTATTCACTGAGCTTGGCAAGAAGCCACCTGCTGAGCTTCCGAACAAACCAACTTGCTATCACTTATAAATTACGGCTGCCATTGAAAGCTGCTGGTTCAGGGGACCTGGCATAAATAGGTGCACTCTAGATAAATCTTTATATGTGTGCACATGTGCATGTGTACACACACACACACACACACGTACACTCTTGTGCACACAGATACACACATATGTGCACACACATGCGCACACACAGCAATTCTAAGAGTTCGCTTTTAGTAGGACTGGCTTTCTGTATAGGAATAAATGCGAGCACTTTCCCATCCCTTGCCTCTTTCCTCAAGTTCTAATTCATCAGGAAGTTTGCAAACATTACAATATTTTTATTTAAATTGTTAACACAGTAATTTGATGCAGCAAGACAGATGAAATGACCAATATTGCAATGCATTATTTAGAATGTTAAAAGATTTCTAAAGATTAATATTGTCCATTCTTTTAAAAGATTTGCATTTAATTTATGTATGTGTATATCTGCACATGCGTGCAAGCTCCCACAAAGGCCAACAATGAGGTGACTATGAGCCACCCAATATATGAGCTGGGAACTGAACTCGGGCTCTGGAATGGCAGTAGTTGTTCTTAACCACTGAGCAATCTCTTCAACTCCTAAAATTAATATTTTCTTTCAGCAAAGAATGATACACATGCCTATGCTCCTAGTATTTGGGAGATAGAGGCAGGGTAATGAGACATTTGAGCCCAGATTTAGCTACATACCAAGTTCATAGCCATTGTTTTTATATATGTCTCTGTTAAATAGGGTGGATATGTTTGATTGTGTGTGAGGTGCACATATGTGTGGAAATACTGAAGACTGTATAGAGCAGAGGTCAACCTTGGCTATCATTCTTTGGGCATTGTCTACTGTGAGGAGTGTGATTGTGTGTGTGTGTGTGTGTGTGTGTGTGTGTCTGACCTGGAGTTTGCCAAGCTGGCTCTCCTAGTTGGTCAGAAAGTTTGTCTTAGTTAGGGTTTCATTGCTGTGGAGAGACACCATGTCCAAGGCAACTCTTATAAAGGACAGCATTTAGTTGTGGCTTGCTTACAGTTTTAAAGGTTCAGTCTATTATCATCATGGCAGAAAGCATGGCAGTATGCAGGCAGACATGGTTCTGGAGAAGAAGCTGGGAATTCTACATCTTGAACCAATGGCAGGCAAGAGACTCATTTCTGAAGGCAGCCAGGTGGAGGGTCTCTTCCATACTGGGCAGAGATTGACATAGGACCACAAAACCCATCTTCCACACTAACACATAACCCTTCCTCCAACAAGACCACACCTCCTAATACTGCTACTTTCCATGATCCAAACATGTTCAAACCAACCCAGAGCCCCAAGAATTTGCCTGTCTCTGCCTCCGTGTTTATGTGTGAATTCTGAGGGTTGATATTAGGTTCTCTCACCAATTACATGGCAAGTGCTTAACTACCTCCCCAGCCCTATAATTTAAACTCTGCTGGTAAGTTTCAAATGTCTACTCATTAAAACTTTTAAATATTTGTGTTGATAATTTAATTGTCCACATTTTATAAAGAAATCTTTTTTATCAAAAATCTTTATATCTCATAAATATACACAATTAAAATTTGTCAATTTACATGAAGGGGGGGAAAGTAATTTATCTCAGACCTCTTGGGTAAGATACAGGGAAGAATAGAAGAAAAGCAGCTGACCAGTTTCCAATATGTGCTCATAAAAAAACATGGGATATTTGCTGTTTTACATTTTCTGCCTGCCAGTGAGCCAGACATTAATTTCCTCCCATACAAGCAGTTGAGCAACAACTTAAAACAAGGCTCCGGGGCACATTAAAGGCCCCTGCTTCTCTTGAAAACATGAAACCAAGTTTGGTTTTCACTATCTCTGGGGGGCTTGGAGTGAACCAAAAGAGATTACCTGAACTGCAAGCAAAGGCTAGCCCTCTGGGATCAAGTTTTTCTAGTGGTTTTAGAAGAGTTGAGTTTGGCTGGAGAAATGGCTCAGTCAATAAGAGCACATTCTGCTCTTGCAGGCAACCTGAGTTCAGTTCCCAACAACCATGGTGTTGTGCAATACAACTGCCTGTAACTCCCGCTGCAGGGAATCTGTCGCCCTCTTCTGGCCTCTGTGGGCACTGCACTCATGTGCGCACACACATTCAGATACACATGTGTATACAAATAAAAAAAAAACCTTTAGAAGGACGGGACTACTGCATTTTCCTTTGGGTTCCATCTGAATTTATAGAATGTGCAGATAATGTCGGTGAGAGAAAACAAATACTGTTACAGTCCTAGTGAAATGGAGCTGAGGATAAACATACTTGCCGCTCAGCCTGATTACTTGAGTTGCACTTCTAGGCTCGTAAGTTTCGTTACGAAGAGAAGCTTTGTAAGTTGCTCTCTGACCACACATGCACCCAGGCACATGCACACTTGCATATGTGTGCAGGCACACACACACACACACAGGGGGGAGGAGAGATGGAGGATAAATATATAAATGCAATTTATTTAAAAGGAAATTGTCCTACTGTGATAAAAAATACCTGACATCAAAAACTTAAGGGAGCAAAGATTTAATTTGCTTGGGTTCAAAGATGTGATGTGAGTTCATCATGGAGGGGAGCACATGACCAAGGAACACTTCTCAAATCACAGCACGTGGGAAGTGGGAGTGGGATGGGAAATGCTTTGCTTGTGACCTATCTCCCTTATAAGTTTTTACACTCATTTATTTATTCTCTCTCCCTCTCCTTCTCCCTCCCTCTCCTCCCCCCCCCATGTGTGTGTGTGCACGTGTGTGCATGCACTTGCTCCCTTGCTTGTGCACCATAGCATGCATCATCTGCTTTGCCCGAGGTTTCCTCCTCTTGCTCCTTGTATTCATTCCAGGCACACAGAACACAGGATGGTGCTGCTCACACTCATATTAGGCCTTCCTCTACTTAGTCCTCATTGGAAACACCCTCCCAAGACACACTCCAGGAGTATACTCTACTAAACTCCTAGGTGCCCCTCAGGCTAGTCAGGCTGACCATTAACATTAACCATTCCAAATACATTCCAAGCACTGAGTGACTCCTTGGTTACATCCTGTTTTAAAACTATCACTGAAAAAAATTAATCCTAGTCGTTAGAAATGTGCACAGTTACATAGCATGCATGAGGACCTACCTGGATTTAAAACCTAACACTTCAATGCACCTAGGCTTGGTGGCAATGCTTGTAATCGTAACACTGGAGAGGTAGAAGTAGGAAAATCAAAAGTTCAAGGGCACCCTTGGATATATAGTGAACTGGAAGCCACACTGGACAACATGAGACCCTGTCTGAAAACAACAACAACAACAGGAATGTGCCAGGTTTTCAACCCACTGACTAGAGTCTAACATAGGTAGGATGAGCATGCGTGACTATTACTTACTTTTCTCACTATTGTGACCAAATACCATACCATGATAAGCAACATATGAAAACAGGATTTCTTGGCTCACGGTTTGAAAGAGTACAGTCCATCATGATGGAGAAAGCATGGAGGGAGGAGCATGAGGCAGCAAGCCATGTTATGTTCACCATCAGGAAACAGAGAGAGAGACAAATACTGCTACTTAGCTCACTTTCTCCTTCTTATGGAAGAGTGGACCCCAGCCTATGGAATGGTGTCAACCATACCAAGGGTTCATTTTCTCTCCTTAGTTAAACTTCTCTGGAAACACCATCACAGACACACCCAAAAGTGTGTCTCACTAGAGATTCAAAAACCAGTCAAGTTGATAATTAACCCTCGCAATAGACTAGCCATTATCTGTTTAACTGGTTGTAATAAGAAGAAATTATATGCACCCTTTCACCCAAATTAAAAGGTTACCCAGAGGTATAACAAGTAATCCGGGAAAGGCTTTGAATCTCAGCCTTCCTGCAAATTAGACTCAGGCTTAAGCTTCTCCTGCCGCCTGTGAGCCCACAGTCAGCCCCAACAGCAACAAGCTTTGCAAAGCTATGCTTTCAAGCCTTGATCCCTTACAAAACACAGAGGGACATAAACCTACACTAAAGGATACTGTGCAGTGTGATTTGACTTAGTGGCTCTGATTTTTATCTTTTGTACTGAGCGAAGGGGGAGGAAAGGCAGCACTGTTTTATCAGCAGCTACATGGGTAAGCATATTGTGCACTTCAATTAGACTCCTTTTATCTAGCGCTGGCTCCTGCTCTAAGTGAAACACTGCCTTGTGTTTCTGCCCTCCCCACGCAGGCACACACAGCCCGCGTGGAGGCTCCAATATGCTTTATTAAACAGAAAATTAATACAGGGCCATTGTGTCAGCTGGCGGCTCCTTGGGCTTTAAAGACCTCAAAGTATTTTTATTATCAAAACCCAATTTTAGCTTGCAGAGACTGGGTGCCTGGAGACATTCATATATACACATGCTTTCTCCCAAGGGACAATTATCTGAGTCCCAAGGTGACAGCTTGGCTGGCGCTGAGGAGATTGGTTAGGCAACTCTAGGGTAAAAAGATCTCCAAAATCTAAAAGCCAGAAATGTCCTTGTGTTCCTTCACAGCCTTGTCTTGGCCAAAGGTCAGGGATGCTAGGCGTTTGTAAGCTAAAATATCTCTGATTCTACTATGGCCCGGGACCCCAGATACTAGGAAGGGCTTGTCTGGTTTTTATTTTGTTTTATCTCTTTTCCTTAAAGGGGAACCCCTTTCCTGTGATATGAATGAAACTGTGAGGCACCTGAACACCAGCTCAACCCTCCCACCACTCCCCCATCCAGGAAAGCCTTGGTAACCCCATGTCCCATTCCCAGAGATTCCTCCTGCCTTGCAGGAGCTTAGATTGCTTGCTTTCTCTTAAATCCCCTATAATAAAATGCCTCTTTCTAAAACTCATCCTCTGTGGCCCTTGAGTTTGCTCTCTACATTCATGAGACAAGAACCCCAAAGCCACTATCTTTGGCAGCTTGGATGGCTATTGAGTTTCCAGGACCTTAGTTCTATAAGCCAAGCCCACCTAGGAAGTAGGAAAGGCTCAATGGCTATCGAAGACATGCTGCTAATGCCGCATCAGTACCACACGCAGCCAAAACAATGGGTAATTATATGAACAAAGCAGAGCACCTGGCTATATCCAGAGCACAAACAAAACCAGGAAATGGTTCTCTGGGTAGAATGCTTGTACATACCCAAGGACCTGAGTTCAGTCCTCAGGATTCACATAAAAGCTGCATGCGTTAGCAAGCATTTATAATCTAAACACTCCTGTGAGGAGATGAGTGGTAGAGAATCCCAGGATGCTTTGCAGACTAGGTAGCCTGAGATTCAGAAATTCAATAACAGTCACAGTGGGGTCTGGAGACATCTCTATAACTTCCATTGTTCACTGAATCTCTACAATGCTAGTTACTGTGGGTGCAATGAAGAGGGTAGTGAGGAGGGTTCTGGTCTTCGAGAAGACTGATAAATGGAAGAAAAAGAGAATGCACTTATCAGTGAGCTGATAATGTGAGTTCTTTTGTGATTGGGTTACCTAACTCAGGGTGATATCCTCAGACCCATCCATTTGCCCAAGAATTTCATAAATTCATTCTTTTTAATAGCTGAGTAATAGTCCATTGTGTAAATGTACCACATTTTCTGTATCCATTCCTCTGTTGAGGGACAGCTGGGTTCTTTACAGCTTCTGGCTATTATAAATAAGGCTGCTATAAACATAGTGGAGCATGTGTCCTTATTACAAGTTGGAGCATCTTCTGGGTATATGCCCAGGAGTGGTATTGCTGGATCTTTTAGTAGTACTATGTCCAATTTTCTGAGGAACCACCACACTGATTTCCAGAATGGTTGTACCAGCTTGCAATCACACCAGCAATGGAGGAGTGTTCCTCTTTCTCCACTTTAGCCCAGAAACTTAGAATACCCAAGATACAATTTGCAAAACTCATGAAATTCAAAAAGAAGGAAGACCAAAGTGTGGATTCTTCGTTCCTTCTTAGAAGGGGGAACAAAATGCCCATGAAAGGAGTTACAGAGACAAAGTTCAGAGCTGAGACTGAAAGAAGGACCATCCAGAGACTGCCCCACCCAGGGATCCATCCCATAAACAAACACCAAACCCAGACACTATTCATATACCACAAGATTTTGCTAACAGGACACTGATGTAGCTGTCTCCTGTGAGGCTATGCCAGTGCCTGGCAAATACAGAAGTGGATGCTCACAGTCACCTATTGGATGGAACACAGGGTCCCCAGTGAAGGAGCTAGAGAAAGTACCCAAGGAGATGAAGGCATCTGCAACCCTATAGGAGGAAGAACAATGTGAACTAACCAGTACCCCCCAGAGCTCGTGTCTCTAGCTGCACATGTAGCAGAGGATGGCCTAGTCGGCCATCAGTGGGAGGAGAGGCCCTTGGTCTTTCGAAGATTCTATGGCCAGGGGAATGCCAGGGCCAGGAAATGGGAGTAGGTGGTTTGGGGAGTAGGGGGAGAGGGAAGGGTATAGGTGAGTTTTGGAAAGGAAACTAGGAAAGGGGATAGCATTTGAAATGTAAATGAAGAAAACTTCTAATAAAAAAGAGAGAGAGAATGCAAAACTGTGTGGTCAGTAGGGGTGCTCCAACTGCACATCGGCCTTTAGCACATCAAGGCCTTCACCTGCTTCTTCCATTTTACTTGATATTGGATGCCAGCTGTGCTTGGGTGCTCTTGGTATGCCCAATTCTAAATTCACTGTGGGAATCATTCAAAGCTAGAGGACGCTAGTAAGAAAGGCTTGGACAACCCCACATAACTAGAAGTAGATTTGGAGATTGCGATAACTCATGATTTATTGGTGGAGTGGGTGGGAATGGATACCATCCTTCTGTGGAGGGAAGGTCATTAGACCATCATTAAGAGACCAGAGAAATGGATTAGGTCCTCAACAGGAAACTTTCAAAAGTTTGGTCTGGAAACCTAGAATGTAGCCCTGGGGTGCTGTAACCAGATAACTGCAGTGCCCAGTAACTGGAGCCAGTCTTCCCTAGGACCACCACTGACCAAAGAAGACATGTTATTTGCATAGCATTTATTTATATGGGTCTACTTGCATGGCCCTTATTTACATAGTGGAGGTTAAATAACTAGAAACTACATGCACAGTAGCTCACACTGACCTCCCAGGGGTGTACACAGGATGATCTGGACTTCCCCAGAGTCACATAACAGAACTGTAAACTGAGTAACTGACCCATAGAAATCCACCTTCACCTAAGTCACTCCCTGTGATGGAGTCTCATTCCCACCACACAAACACATTTGGTTGTATCATTAAGCAGGGACTTGAGGGTTTTTACTGCTGCAATAAAAGACTGTGACCAAAAAAAGCAAGTTGGGGAGGAAAGGGTTTATTCAGCTTACAGTTCCACATTACTGTTCATCGCCAAAGGAAGTCAGGACTGGAACTCACACACCGCAGGAAGCTGGAGGCAGGAGCTGATGCAGAGGCCATAGAGGGATGCTACTTACTGACTTGCTCCTCATGGCTTGCTCAGCCTGCCTTCTTACAGAACCCAGGACCATCAATGCAGGGATAATACCACCCACCATGGGCTGGGGTCTCCCCGTTGATCACTAATTGGGAAAATATTTTACAGGAGAATGTCATAGAAGCATTTCCTCAGCTGAGGCTCTTTCCTCTTTGATGTCTCTAGCTTGTACCAACTTAACACACAATAACAGCCGGTACAGGTAGTATTTCTTTTATGTACCCTGTTGCCCAAGTTTGCAATATACCAGTGAATATGGAAGTTTTTATTAACTTATAAGGTTTAATTGAGGTGGACTAGAAAAACACAAGAAACCACTGGGAATGGAGAGCCTCTGATACTAAAGTCAGAATGTGTATACGTTTAAGTACGGTTTTGCTCTTCCCAGGCATCTTTTGAGAATCTCACAAACATGACTAAACCTTTGTAATGCACCAAAAAGTATGACTTTCCCTGCAACCTATGGGACATGGGCTTTTAAAGTCAGGGGCATTGATGGTGATACGGGTACTTTTGCATAACCCTTAGAGTTTAGGGTGACAAGAGGTTGGGGAAAGGAAGGGAAAATGCAGACCAGAATGGAGGGCCAGCATTACAAAGCTTGTCACAAATGGCAAGACCACAGGTTCAATAGCAAGGTAGAATGAGTTGAGGAAAGAGAAGGTGTGGATGTGGCCCTGTGTGTGAGGACAGAGGTAGGCTCTAGGTTATAGACAGCTTTGAAAGTCAGATCAAGAAATCAATGGGGCTAGAGGAGAAGCCATGTGCCAGGGTAGAGGCTAGTTATGGAGACAATGAGAACACAAGAGCTTGGTATTGCTGCTGCTGCTGCTGCTGCTGCTGCTGCTGCTGCTGCTGCTGCTGCTGTCATTTTTGCATGCTGGAGACAGAACCTATAGCCATCTGTCTTCTACATAAACACTGAGCTATGGCTCCAGCCTCTTTTACACACACACGCACACAATCTTCTGGTTACCTGTAGATGTTCCTGGTTACCTGTAGATGTTCCTGGTTACCTGTAGATGTTCCTGGTTGTGAAACTCAGTGCTTAGATATTGAAATCTATTCACACTTGGATTTGTGAGAGCTAGAAGCTTTTAGAGTTCCCCAAGGTAGATCATCATGAGGCTTTTGACTTTTGTTTGCTTGGTTTTTAAATGTATGTATATGTGCATGTGTCTATGTGGATGTATGTGTACACTAGCGTGTGAGTACACTCAGAGACCAGAAGTGGGTCTCAAGTCCTCTGTGAGCTGCCTGAAGTGGCTGCTGGGAATGGAACTTGGCTCTTTCAGAAGAGGGGCAAGTGTTCTTAACTGCTGAGCTCTTTCTCCAGGTCCCATCTTGAAACTTTTAAACAAACACTTAGGCTATGAAAATGATCTGTGGGTAAAGCAATTGCTATGCAACCATGATAACCTGAGTTCAAATCCCCAGAACCCTTGCAAAGCCAGACACAGCAATGCATATCTATGATCCAAGTCCTTCTCCAATGAGATGAGAGGTGGGAACAGGAGAAGCCTGGGACATTCAAGAGACAGATATCCTGGTGTGCAACAACAGTGACACACAACATAGACTCTACCTCAAATACAGCAGAAGGTAAAGATTGACATTCATTGTCTTCTCTGACCTCTACACACTGTCAGTCATGTGATCTAACACACACACACATACACCAATAACATTCACAATAAACAATTTAAAGAATTTTCCTGATTATTAGACACTGTTCTAAATGCCTGACATGCATTTAACCAATTTAATCAACACACCCCATGGGGAAGCTCCATTGCAGTGTTTTGTGTTCTGTGTGAAGCTGTGCAAGGCTTCTAGCGTGGAGCTGTGTCCCCAGAGGCAGATGGGAGACTGATGCTGCCTGCTTCCTGCTGCTTACAACTTCTCCAGCAGGAGGCTGGAATTGTATACTTATGGGCAGAGCCCCCTTGAGAAAGGAACACAGCAGCTGAGCCTGGAGGGAAGGCATTCAGGTAGAGAGAAAATCAGCACATGTGTTAGGGCATTCACCAAGCCCAAGACTGAGCACTAATTAGAATTCATGGGTTATTAAAAATGAACAGGAAAAGAGGATATGAAGTTGAGAGGAATATATTGGGAGGACAGGAGGCAGGAGGGACTGGGGGTGGGGAAATAGGCAGGTATAATCCTATTTCACTGAATATGTGTATGAAAGTCTCAAAGAATAAATAATAAATAAATCAACACATAAATAAATAAACAAACAAAACTGGAACAGAAGTGAAGTGAGATGTCTATACTCACCCGGAGGCTGTCTCTCACTCAGTAAGGGCTGGATGGCTTCTGTGGTTCCCCACGTACAAATCACAGCTAGGAGACATCTCAGGAGTTACATGAATGTCTGAGCCTCTTCAGAAACTAGTTCTAGCCCCATTCCTTGATTTCATTACACTGCAGCCTGTAATAGGACGCCGACATTCTCCCAAACACGATGAATATTAAGCCCATACACCTGTACTCTCTTCCAGCAGGCACCTTCTCATTTTTGCATATTAATGACACCGTAGTTTTATTTTTCTTTCATTTTGCATCTCTGGTCTCGTAATCAGCACTTCCTCACCATAATCATCCCCAGCTCTTTTGCCCAACAGGAATTTCATTGCATGCGTGTTTGAGTATGTGAAAGTTTGAATGTGTGTGCATGCATGTACCCACACACCCATGCAATCATGCACCCATGCACCGATGCAACCATGCACATAGAGAACAAGGGTCAAATTATTCAAGACGCCATTTATCTCAGTTTTATGTCTTGAGGCAGGGTCTCCTACTATCCTGGAACTCCCCAAGTAGTCTAGTATTGTTGGCCAAGAATCATCTTGCTTCTGCCCCCTTGTGTTGAGTTTACAAGTGACTACCACCCGCCACACTGGGCTTGTGTAGGTTGTGGGAAATGAATCTTGAGTTTCCTTGATTGTATGGCAAGTACTTTGATATGTCCCCAGCTCTGGAATCCTGTTTTAAAGTACCTTACACTTGTTCTAATCAAACTCAATCTCCAGACTTCCAAATCTGCCCTTGTCCTCTGATCACATGTGAACAAACCTGCCTTGATCTTTTACTGGTCACAACTCCTAAATTTATTCTTATACCAAACCCTCCTCAGCGATGTGATGGGCTTTTCTTCCTCTTTGCTTCCTTGGGGGAGTTTGTTTCCTTCATTCTAAGAACATATGTGTTGTTGTCTTAGTTAGGGTTTTACTGCTGTGAACAGATACCATGACCAAGGCAGGTCTTATAAAGGACAGAATTTAATTAAGCTGGCTTACAAGTTCAGAGGTTCAGTTCATCATCATCAAGTTGGGAGCAGGGCAGCATCTAGGCAGGCATGATGCTGGAGGAGCTGAGAGTTCTGCATCTTCATCTGAAGGCTTCTAGTGGAAGAGTAACTTCCAGACAGCTAGAGTGAGGGTCTTTAGGCCCATACCCACAGTGACACACCTACTCCAACAGGGCCACACCTTTTAATAGTGCCACTCCCTGGGCCAACCCTATACAAACCATCACAGTTGTCTTCCCAGACACTAACCAGGCTAGATTCCACTTGTACTAGCATTTTTTCTAATACTGTCATATTGGCCATTGAACTCAAGGCCCTGTGCATACTAAGTATGCTGACTACAAGTTGACAAAATTTTTACCCTTGTACCAGTGTTTGATAGCTAGATGTAAACTCACACACAAGATAATCCAGAGCCCCTTGCTAACCACCAGTAGGCTGGTCTCCAAGGGAAAGATAGGCTCCAAGAGTGGAGGGACTAGGATTTCAACATTGCTCCAAGAAATTCACAACCAACAACAGAGCTCTTGTTCTCTCATAAAGTAAACACACTGTTTCACTAGTTCCTAGCTGCTGTTGCTCACTGACTTCCCCCTCTGACACTGGGGGCAGAAGCCATCGTTCTAAGATGAGAATCTTTATTTGGAACAAACCGGGGGATTCACTAGGCTGAAGTTACATGTTTGTCTTGAGCATGCTCTGATGACCCTATTTGGACCAGATAGTGGACCAGCCCACTAGAGGTGTCTGGTAGTCTCCAGATGCCATTAGCTGTAAAATTGAAAAAAAATTAGAATATGTAGATTATGCACCTGATTAATAGTGTCTGTTGATCACACTGACAGACTCCACTAGCATAAAGCCCCTTCCATCAAGAGCATCAATGATCAATTATCCTTTGCAAGAGCAATGAGTGCAGTTGCTACAATGGTGTTTGTGTGTGCGCGCGCATGCATGCATGCATGCATGCGTGCGTGCATGTAGACTAGCTGGCCAGAAAAAGCTTCAGATCTACATATCTCTACCTCTCCAGATCTGGGATTACAAGCACTTCCTACCACTTTCTGTTGTTCTGTATTTTAAGTATGGGTACTAGATATTTAATTCAGATCCTCCTGTTTGCAAAGCAAGCACTTTACTGACTAAGCTATCTCCCTAGCTCCCAAGAAAGATGATATTGATGATGACAATATTGAATGTGATGATAGTGACGATGATGGTGATGATTGTGATAATGTTGGTGATGGTGCTTGTGGCAATAATGGTGATGATGATGATGGTGATGGTGGTGGTGTCAATGACGGTGATAGTGACAAGTAACTTACCTTATAAGATTGCCATGAATATGATGATGATGATGATGATGATGTACATATAAATTAATTTATGTAACTGATTAATCTAGCAGATCATATAACAAAATAGAACACTGGACCAGGGGTAATGATTGGTATTATTTCCAAGGCTGGGCTCATTATTTACTAAAAGAGATATCTACTCTGTTGACATTGTCATATGACATCATCATCTATAAAAGTGACAGGCTGTATAGATCCTTATCCTGGGTCTCATATAGCCCATTATCTACCTGTGACTAACACTAGCTTGAATATTTCAGAGAGCATTTGTGTCCTCGTGTAATATTCCTTGCCTTTTATATTAGCAGTACTAATATGGAGCCAAGTGAGAACAAGGAATACACATACAAAGGTGGAGTGCTGTACAAATGTATGGGATGCCATACTCAACAAAGAGGTTTCTAGAAAGGATAAAGCATGGAGTAAACTTGTGGTGAGAAGTTCGGTTTCTTTGGAAACACAGAAATGTTATAGGAATGTGTTTTTCTTTCAATCCCAGGTGTCAGGCATGGGGCTGCTTTAGAGTGTCAACAGCAGCTGACTATGATTTGCCGAGTGCTCTAGCAGGGGTGTGATTTTCCCAGTTACAGAGAGTTTCTGCAAATGTGTGATGTTTGAAATTCTGGGGACTCTTGAGAAAGTATAAAAATGCCAGAGCCCACTCTTTCTACACGGTGTTGATTGAAGGCTTCTTTGGGGAAGCTTTCAGTCAGCTTTATTTGTCTGATTCTGTAATGAGCACAGCACCTATTTTGAATTGCTCTTTGGATGGGCCAGTGCTTATTTAAGCTGGATTTTGTAACCCAGTAGATTTTTGGCTTGAGGTCTGATTTCCCCATCTTAAATTAAGAATCCTAATGTTGAGAATTGCATAGGTTTGTGTGGAACAAAGCCTAGAACAACTGTAGGTAAACTAGTGATCTAGTCTGACTACAGGTGGGGAAGTTTGGTGCCATAATTTCTCTTTGTTGGTGTTGAACTTTTAGTCAGCTGAAATGTATTTCTGTACCACAATGTAAGCTTCAATAAAAATTTACTTAATTGTCTAGTAACAACAACAACAACAAAAAAAATGCCAGAGCCCTGAGAGAGGCAGTGGCTGCTGTTCCTCCTCCTGCTGGCTGCTGTTTTGATGCTTTGTCAAGTGGTCATGTACAAAGAGACAAGAATAGGTAGTCTAATGATATTGACTTCCCCTCTCCCCCCTAGCCTTCTTTCTCTCATAGCTAGTGTTGGATGATTGGGAGGGTGGATTTGGGGTAGAGAGGAAAGGTAGAAAAAAGAATCAATAAAGTTGCCAAAGGTCTAGCTACATAAATCCTCTTATAAAGCAGAAGGAGCACTGCTATATATACTAGTTATGTATCCAGAGCATGCTAAATCTTGACTTTAAACTCACTCGAGTGAGTTTGATATACCTTTATATTGAGGTTAGTGTTAGGTCAATAGTGCTTGGAAGGAAGGAAGAGGGGAGGGAGGGAGGAAAGAAGAATCATCGTATTGAAATTGTCAGTATTAGTCAGCAGCTATTTAGATGAATGAATGAAGCGATGATGGTGCAAGATATCATGGAAAGCAGCAGTATTCCTGCAGCACCAGTTCCCTGTGCCATTTTTAAATTCTTCTACATAATTAGCATCCTGGATAATCTGCGGGCAGCATAAATCTTTATTGGTATTATTAAGAGTATCTGAATTATTGAAAAAACACTCTTCCTACCATGTTTTATTAAGAACCATGACAGATGTTTTATGGTGTGCCTCTTCAAGTGTGTGAAATAGATATACAACGAATTTAATCAGCACATTGAGACTCAGCAGTGTACGTGTTTGTATCTGATGCACAACTGTTCTGGGTTGCAACCCTGCTCTGCACACTGAAGTTCAAAAGCCATTCGAAAACCCTGTCAACCATCACCATGGTCACACCACCATCTCTCCTTTCTAAACTCTTATCAGTCTAGTCCTTTATTTTTGAGGCAGTAGCTTTCTTTTTAAAATATCTATTTGTTTGTTTGTTTGCTGCATGTATGAATGTTTTGCCTTTGCAGACATATTTATGTGTAGCACATGCAAGGCTATTTACCTATAGAATTTAGAAGAGGACACCAGATCCCCTGGAACTGGAGCTGCAGATGATTGTGAACCACCATGGGGGTGCTAGGAACTGATCCCAGGTCCTCTGTAAGAGCAACAAGTGCTTTTAACTGCTGAGTCTATGTCTATTCAGTCCTGAGGCTGTATTCATTTTATATTCTGTTCTGTTGAAAGTTACAGTGACACAGTTGCTGTCACATGTGGACTCCACCACCGGTGATAGCCTATCTTTTCACCCCTGTCGCAAAGTCTGATAGGCAGTGTTAACTATCATCTTGACAGGATCTAGAATCCCCTAAGAGACAAGTCTTTGGGCACATCTGCCAAGAATGACTTACATTGTGTGAGTTCTGAGAATACCTATGCGAGACTGTCTTGATTAGGTTAATCGAGATGGTAAGAAACACCATTCTCTGAGCTAGGGTCACCAGCTGATTAAAAAAGAGAAAGTGGTGTGAGCACCAGCATTCATAGCTCTCTGTTTCCTGACTGTGAGTGAAATGTGACCAGCTGCCTTGTGCTCCTGCCACCATGCCTTCCCTGCTGTGATGAATGTCAGCCAAGATAAATCCTTTCTTTCTTTTTTTTTTTTTTTAGTTGCTTTTTTCAGGGTGTTTTTATCACTGCAACAGGAAACATAACTAAAACAGAGGTCACAGCCCCTGGTTTATGGGATGTTCTCTGTTGTGTTCTTTTCTTCCCTACTTGGGGCAGAGCACACATTCTTGCCTCTACTGAAATATCATGGAGATACCCCTTTCTGTTAGGTCCTCTGAATGGCACTTTTTACTGCACCACACCTCTCTATGACAGGAGTCTATTATTGTACATTTTCTGACCTAACGTTAACACTATAAAAATGAATGGCCAGGAGCTAGATAGATGGCTATAGTTAAGAGCACTTACTGCTCTTGCAGAGGAACAGTGTTCAGTTCCCACAACAGACTGTAGGGGAAATTGATGTCCTCTTCAAGCCTTTGCAGACACTTGTATACATGTGTGCATATTAGAGAGAAGAGAGGGGGCATAGAAGAAGAGGAGGAGGGGAGGAGGAGAAGGAAGAGGAGTGAGAAGAAGAGAAGGAAGAGAAGAAAAAGAAATCTTTTCAAAAGATCCATGGGATTTTATAGTCAATATTTGAAGACTTCTCTAAACAAATAGCAGTGGATGAAAACCCAGCTCTATAGTGAAGTGATGGCTAATTTTTTATGAGAACCAATTCAAGGACTAGGTCAGAGACCCCTGCCTTCATCTCACAGGTTCCCTCTGTCTCCCAGTGGGGAACTGGCTGATAAGTCCATCAATACATTTATTTTGTCAGCTGTCACTGTGTGGCATCCAGACTTCTGAGCTGCATGACCTGGGCCAGGAAATGGAAACCTGTCACTGGAGGAACTATCTCATCACCACCACATGCCATTCTTGTCATATGGATTTTCAGTCAATGTCTTCCTGGCTTTGAAAATCTAGGCTATGACCTCGCTTTTAGCTGTGGGGTCTCTTTAATTATTACTATCAACTGAAACCAGCTAAGTCAGTTCCTGTCTAAGTTATTCAAGCTTAGTCAATGCTACCCATAAAGTTTCTAGTATAGGCTCTTAGAAGATGACTCAGTTACTAAAGTGCTGACTTCAGATCTCCAGCACCCACATAAGAAGCCAAGTGGGAAGGCACATGCCTATAACCACAGGGCTGAGACAGCAGAGACAGAGCCATCTCCAGGGTCTGCTGGTCTTCCAGACTAACAAATCAAGAAGCACACGGTTCAATGAAAGATCCAGTCTCAAAAACAGAGTGAGAGATGATCAAAGAACATACCTAGTTGTTCCATATTAACCTATGGTCTCTACATGTGCCCACAAAGGCAGACACACTGGCATATATCATACAGACAGACACAAAGACACATGGGGCACAGTATCTATTCTGTGCTGTTTCACATCTTTCCCCATACATGCAGACACACCCACATACATACAAATGCACAGACATACCAGGTCAAACCATTTTCCCTTAGCACTGAACATGGATTTATACACACATTGATTCACCCTTTACTTTCATGCACAATTTTTTGTAGTACCTTAACTCTTGTTTGTGATTTTTTTTTTCTTTTTAAGCATAAGTAAATCATCAATAGTGTCAAAGAGCTGAACTACTGCTTTGAAAACTGAGATCTGAGCCTTATAGATCAGGACCCATACGTTTCTGGATGGTTAGACAGAATTTTGAAACGTAAAACTAAACAGCTGGGAAATATTTCTCAGGGGGATGGGCAAAGCTTGGTGGGTAAGGTGCTGTGCAAATATAAGGACCTGCATTCTATCCTCAGAATGCACATAAAACAGTTAGGCGTGGTAGTGCACACTTCAAACCCCAATCCTGAGGTAGTGAATCCTGTTGGCAGATTCCTGGGGCTAGCTGGCCAGCCAGTCTAGCCTACATGGTACATTCCAAGTCATTTAGAAATCCTATTTCAAAAAACAAGGCAGAACTAAAACTGTAACTCTGTTCTGAAGCACTTGCCTCTCATACATGAGGCTATATGTTCAATCCCCAGTACTGCCAATAAAAAGAAAAATAATGCTAGAACTGACTGTGGGCTGGCAAGATGGCTCAGCTGCCAAGCCTGATGACCTGAGTTCTAATCCCAAGACTCACATGATAGAATGAGAGAATTGACTCACATAAGTTGTCCTCTGACTCCAAATTGAGTGCCATGGCACACACCCAAACATCAGCAATACTAATAATTTAAATTAAATGAAAAATTTTAAACTACTAAAAAACCCAGAATAACAACAAAGAAAATAAACACAAAGCCGGGCAGTGGTGGTGCATGCCTTTAATCCCAGCACTTGGGAGGCAGAGGCAGGCGGATTTCTGAGTTCGAGGCTAGCCTGGTCTACAGAGTGAGTTCCAGGACAGCCAGGGCTACACAGAGAAACCCTGTCTCAAAAAACCAAAATAAAGAAGAAAAGAAAAAAAAAGAGAAGAGAAGAGAAGAGAAGAGAAGAGAAGAGAAGAGAAGAGAAGAGAAGAGAAGAGAAGAAAAGAAAAGAAAAGAAAAAAGAGAAGAGAAAAGAAAAGAAACACAAGCTTGTTCCCTGGCATCCACACAAATATGCAAACATACACAAGCACACAACCATACACACATACACACATACACACATATACAAATGATGTAGTCAGGAGTACAAGTATACTTCTACCACTCAGGATGTACAGACAGATCTTTCACTGTGAGGGAACTCCCGCAATGGAACCATGAAGATCACATCTGTAGCACTGAAGAACGTTTTCAATATTTATTGTAGGTCCACTAAATACCAGATGTGCCTGCATCCATCACTCCAAGTTTCTTAGATAATCCACTTAGAAGGAGGAGGGGGTTCCTTTGGTTGAAGGTTTGATTGGCCCAGGATTCAGAGCAAGTAATGAGGCCTTAATTCATGCTAAGAGCATGTGGTGAATGACAACCACTCACCTCATGGCCAGGACACAGTAAAACAGAAAAACAGGGAAGAGACTGGACTCCCACAATCCAATCAGCCCTCGTTAAGTCCCTGAATGATGAAGATCAGCTCTTCGTGCATGTGTGTGTGTGTGTGTGTGTGTGTGTGTGTGTGTAAGAGGGGGATATATGAGTCAGAAGACAACATCAAATGTCAGTCTTTACATGTCTTCCACTTTTGGTTTGAGACAGGGTCTCTCTTTGGCTGGATGTTCCATAGATAGGCCAGGCTGGTCATTGAGCTTCCCGGAGTCTGCCTGCCTTCACCACCTATCACTGGGATTACAAATGCGTGTTTCCATGCTCAGCTTTTTATATGGGTCCTGGGATATTGAACTCAGGTCTTCTGACTTGAATGACAATTACTTTTACTGACTGAGCTATGTCTCCAACTGAAGACTAACATTTTATCACATTCCATATTAGGAACATTCCATATCCAAACTGCAGTACCAGGTAAGCTACATATAAGCTACATATAGATGCCCAAACATGCCCTATTCCATACTTACAGCCTAGAGGAGGGTGCACAAGTTTACAGACAAAGCCATGATAAACATCCTAGGACACACATAAAAAGCTAGGCATGACTGCAAGTCCCTATAGCACCAGCATTGGGGAAATGTGGAGACAGGTGGATCCTGAATGTCTACTGGCCAGCCAGCCTAGTGAAAGAATGGCGAACTTCCCATTTGGTGAGAAACTCTTGTCTCAAGGCCATAGCACAGAGAGATGCAAGGGTTTTCAGTGAGTTCATGATAGTAACACATAACCAAGAGGGGAGAACTCAGAGAATGAGCCCTGGCAGGGAGTTGGAGGCATATTCTTCCGGATTGTATCCTCCAATCACACTTGGAAGCAGGATAGGAATAGGCAAACCGGGTAAGGAAGCAGAAGGAAGACCAGGTGGGAGGCAAGGGATGGTGAGAAGGGTAGAGCATGTGTGGGGAAGTGCAGTCTGCAGTGCAGACTAGAAGGGAACATTCTGAGGAAATGGGCCAGGGCCAGACCATAGCAGAACTTGTAGGTTATGGAGCAGAGCCCAGAGCTTGGAATGCATCCCATAACCAAGAGAGAACTCCCGAAGCATTGCAATCAGGAGGCTGCACGTGATGAAATGTGCATTTTATAAAGATTAGGATGATTACCCAGTGTGGCAAATGGGGGGAGGGGGAGAAGGAGGGAGACAAGAATCAGGGTGCAGTGACCAATTAGGAGCTCGTCGGAATAATAGGAGCTAAAAATAATGCAGCCCTTGAACTGAGCAGAGCATCGCTTTACCAAAAAAGCACAGCAACGCTCTCCCGCTGGCCGCTTCTTATCTTGTTCTCCCAATGGAAGCCAAAAAAACATTGTGCTAAATTGCAGGCATCTCTGCATGGATCCAGGGGAACTGGGGCCAAGTGTACAGATTGCTGGAGACCGCGGTGGATACTGGAATGGAGCATCAAAACATTAGCAGCCAGGGACCAGGGAGGTGGCTGAGTAGGGTAATTGCTTGCAATGAAAGCATGGGGACCAGAGTTTGATTCCCAGCACCCACACAAAGAGCAAGCCAGCCTGAGATGTTAAATGACTTCTAACCCTTTACTGGCTATGGAGGTAGAAAATTAAATACATGTAATTTGGGGGGGGGTAGATAGTTGAATACATGTTTTGGTTTAGTTTGGTATGACTTTTTAAGTGTGGTCCATGCAGAATTAAATTCAAGCAGATAGGGCCTAGGGAGAGGGTTCAGGCTCTTGCCTCTAAGACAGGAGGAGTTCAGAGATTCAAAAAATAATATAGATGTCAAGTAGGCATGGTACCCTGTCTGTAATTGTAGCCTCAGAAGGTAGAGACAGGGGCTCTGCAGAGCTGACCTTGCAGAGGACCTCAGTTAGGTTTCTAACACCTGCTGGTGGGCTGTTCACAATCTACCTGTAACTTGTAACTTCAGCATCCGGGGTATTTATCACCTCTTTCTGTCTTCAGTGTGGACACTGGGCATGCACAGGAGAAAGCACACACATATACACCCACAAATGTACACCCACACATATACACACGCACGCGCACATGCACACTTGTGCTCTAGGATGCTGCCAGTGTTTACTTGAAAGCACTTGAGGAGATGATTGTTTCCCAGGTATGGAAACCACTGTGGCAAGAATGGATTCATCAAAGGAAATAACAGTCCATGAACTAAGCAGACAAAGTGCCAGTCATGGCCTCTTTCAAGTCCCATGTTGACCTTTGGAGAAAAGAACAGGTGAATTTCTATAGTAGATATACAACCTGTGATATATGCATAGAGTGGAATGCTATATATCCACAAATAAAGTACAATTTGGCACATGCTACAGAAGAAATAAAACCAAAGAGCACTCTACCAATTAAGACAACACAAGCCCGTCCACATTGACACATATAATTCCACTGATGTGCAGGCACCTAGAAAGGTCAGCTTCACAGACATAAAATCAAGCTGAGCTCGGCAGTGGCTGGGAAGAGATGGGTGTGGGGTTATTTACTCAGTCACGATTTCAATTTTGCACATGGAAAGTTCTAGAGATGGATGGTGGTGACAGATGCTGACTAATGTGAATGCACCCAATAGCACTGAACAACGCACTTAAAAGAGATTGATATGGGGCGTTTTGTGTTATGTACATCTTAACACAATTAAAATGAGAAAAAAATATTATGTGTCTGTAAGAGAGAGGCAGGAGCAGAAGGCTAGTCAATACAAAATACATTATGTCAGTATTTTTTCAAACTAAGTAAAATGCTCTCCCTTCCATTCCTCTGCTCTCCCAGCCCTGTCTTTCTGCTCTCTGCCCTGTTCATGTCAGAACTGTATAGAGGTCATCCTGGTATCCTTACAGTGTGGGTGACTCCCACTTTATCCCCTTAGGTTAATTCATTCTGTGCTGCTAAAATAAAGTACAGGAGGCTGGTTGCTTTAAAAAGAAAGGAGGTAAATTTTGGATCAAGGATTTTAAAGCTCAGCTACCACCTTGGCTTAATGTGAATACCTTGTGGTGGGTAGGCATATATTACTGGTGTGTGTGTGTGTGTGTGTGTGTGTGTGTGTGTGTGTGCATGTGGGAAGCATGAATGGTCACATAACAAAGGAGAAAGTGGAAGACAGAGATGGGGAAACCAAATTCACTTTACAACCCATTTCTGTGACAATCAATCCACTTCCCTGACACCTAACATAGCCCTGGTAGACCATCATTAATCCTTCCTAAGAACATAAATCCCCACAAGGTACTAATTAACTCTCATTAGACCCCACTTCTTTTTTTAATATTTTTATTAGGTATTTTCCTCATTTACATTTCCAATGCTATCCCAAAAGTCCCCCATACCCTCCCCCCTACTCCCTTACCCACCCACTCCCACTTTTTGGCCCTGGTGTTCCCCTGTACTGGGGCATATAAAGTTTGCAAGTCCAATGGGCCTCTCTTTCCAGTGATGGCCGACTAGGCCATCTTTTGATACATATGCAGCTAGAGTCAAGAGCTCGGGGGTACTGGTTAGTTCATAATGTTGTTCCACCTATAGGGTTGCAGTTCCCTTTATCTCCTTGGATACTTTCTCTAGCTCCTCCATTGGGAGCCCTGTGATCCATCCAATAGCTGACTGTGAGCATCCACTTCTGTGTTTGCTAGGCCCCAGCATAGTCTCACAACAAACAGCTCTATCAGGGTCCTTTCAGCAAAATCTTGCTAGTGTTTGCAATGGTGTCAGCGTTTGGAGGCTGATTATGGGATGGATCCCTGGATATGGCAGTCTCTAGATGGTCCATCCTTTTGTCTAAGCTCCAAACTTTTAGACCCCACTTCTTAAAGGCTCTACTACCTGTCACCAAGGACTCACACTCCAGTGTATGAGGAACCAGGGAACAAGATATTTGATACCTATCCCACTACAAACCCATTTGCCACCAATATTCTGGCATTCCAAGTCAAATGTATTTACAAACTGTTCCTTCACCTATGTTCTGGCTTACCTTCTCACCTGCTCACCAGTCACCAAGCCCTCTACTGCCCACACTAACTCACTCCTCCATAGACACACCCGTGGTTACAATCTGATCTTAATTAACAATAATCTTATTCCTGGCTCATATCACCCAAGTCTTCACTGCCTCTCAGTTTACAAGGTTGTAATGGTTGACTTTCACTGTTAATGTGACTGGACTTAGAATTGCCTGAGAGATACACTTCTGAGTGTATTACTGGGAAGAGTCACTGAAAAGGGAAGGTGGACCACATCTTAAATGTGGTCCCCACCATCCAGTGAGTGGGGATCCTAGACTGATGTGAAAATAAATTAAGGAGATAGCTAGAAGAACACTAGGGGATAGGACACCCTATTCAGGACCCTCTGGTACCCAACACACTTACAAAAAACTAAGTATTTTAAAAGGAGCCACTGATATCTGTTTCAAGGCACCCAAATGTGTCCCTAATCTCAATACAATATGTGTATGCACGCACACGTGTGGAAAGATGTAGGCCAGAGGACATCTTCTGGTGACATTCCTTAGGCACAATCTACCTTGCTTTTTGAAACAGAGTCTCACTGGCATGAAACTCAACAACACGTAGGTTAGGCTGGCTGGCCAGTAACTCCTTAGCATCCTCCTGTCTCCACATGCCACCATATCAGGATTTTTAAATGTAGGTTCTGGGGATTGAACTTAGATCCTCATGCTTGCAAGATGAGCACTTTGGCTACTAAGCTATCACTCCAGCTCTCAACACTGCTTTTTAATAACACACACACACACACACACACCACCACCACCACCACCACCACCACCACACCACACACCACATATACACATGTAACACATGAACACAAACACACACCCAGCACACACACATACACAATGCACACAGCACTCACACAGAAACACACACACATAAACACGTGCACAAAAACACACACACATGTATACATATGTACACACACAGTACATGTATACATATGCACACAAACACACACATACACTACACCACCACATGTCGTTCTGTCCATTAAAAATTCCCCCAATGTTCCTCCCTAATTAGAAAAGAAACTACCCCACCTCCTTAGGCAGAGAGGGTTACTTAAGAGATCTGAAGAGATACACTAATTGACCTACCTCGGGTCAGTTGTCCATCGCTGATCTAATTGAATGTGACGAAAAGAATGGCATCATTTCAGAAGAAGGCAACAGAGGTAGGCACTTCTAAAGATGATGCTCTAAGATCTTGCCCCAAGGAGGCTACTGGGACGAGAACTTGTGGATAGCATTGAAGTCTCAAGTCAGTTTAACTTTCAAATATGGAAAGGATTGTTATGGCCTGGCCCAATTGGCACGCTCTTAAATGCAGGGGTTGCTGGTGGCTTGCAAGAGAAGATGTCAGAGAGGCTTGAGGAGAAAGCCAAACCTTATGTGGTGGTCTTGGCTTTGGAAATGAAAGGCTTTATTATAGCCCCTCCTCATCTCCACTCCCCCAAAATAGCCTCTGGAAGTACAGAAAGACTCTGACCAACTGTTAGGCAGAAGAGATGAACACTCAACCTACATACACAGGAAACTCAAGACTGCCAATAGTCAGGGTGGTCTAAACGGGGGGCTCTTCCTTACATCTTCCACACGCGCTCTCATCCTAGCTAACATCTTCTTGCTTTCTGCTTTGTAAAGTGCTAAGCAGAGAACCCAGCCAAGCATACCCAGATGTCCGACCTAACACACTTCAAGATGATCAATGGATGTAGCTTTAAGATGCTAACATTGGGACAGTTTGTCGCAAGGTATACATTTTAAATAAAACAACTGAGATATTTCGAGCAGGCAGTAAGAAGGGTTTCCTGGAATTGAGAGGGCATGTGAGGTGACAGTTCCATTCAGGATGCTCCAGCTATCAACCCAATTGAACTGCTCCCACACACGTCTCTGTGCCCTTGGTTCACTTACTCCATATGACATGGTCACAATTATCAAAAAGACACTTTGAAACTAAATCACTTTGTAAAAAGATTTTTATATTATATTATAGTTTGTGTGTGTGTGTGTGTTCACACTTTAGTATATGTAGACAGGTGCTTAGGTATCCTAAAGACAATCAGAATGCCAGGTTCCCTGGACTGAAGTTACAAGTGGATATGAGCTTCACATGTGGCTACTGGGAACCAAACCCAGGTCCTCGGCAAGGGCAGCCAATGCTCCTAACTGTTCAGCCATCACTCCAGCCCTAAAACCATTATACAGCACAAACTCATTGAGAAATTTAATAAATTTACATAATGTATGAACACCCTTCCAAGATTTTTCCCTCCCAACTTATATAGCCCTTTTATAGCCTGTTGAGTCTACAATGACATCCACACAGACATAGGTGTGGAGCCATCCAATGGAGCATGGGCAACCTACTGGGAGCTTCATCCTTTCAAAGATCTATTGCTTCCTACTCTAGTAGCCAGCTAGTGGTGTGAATTCATGAGCATAGCAGCCATAGCCTGCCCAGAAGACACTGTTTTACAACAGTCCTCCCTAACCCCTGGCTCTAACAATCTCCCTACCTTCTTCTCTGTGAAATTCCCTGAGACTTAAAAAAGAGAGTGTGGTGCTGATGTCCATTTAGGGCTGAGCACCCTAGGATCACTTTTGTCTTAAACTAGACATATTAGTTTAATGATTATCAAAATCCGATGTGATACCCCTTCTCCCATGTATCATTGCATATATACAAAGCTTGATAAACTTTTTCCTCCTCCTCTTCCTCCTCCTCCTCTTCTTCCTCTTCCTCCTTCTCCTCCTCTTCTTCCTCTTCCTCCTCCTCCTCTTCCTCCTCTTCCTCCTCCTCCTCTTCCTCCTCCTCCTCCTCTTCCTCCTCTTCCTCCTCCTCCTCTTCCTCCTCCCCCTCCTCCTCCTCCTCTTCCTCCTCCTCCTCCTCCTCCAAGGACTGACCTGTAAGAAATAATGAACTATTTACTTAGCATTTTTATCATAAAAGTACCTTCGATCATCTCAAATTCAATAAAGATTTATTTCGGGTAGCCCGACTGTGAGGATAAGACAACCCAGAGGACTTCTAATGACACAATGTCAGGAACAAAGGCAAGACCTAACTCCTATAGCATGTCCCTGGGGTAGGAGGCTCTAGTATAATGCACAGACTAGCCAAGAGGTAAGTGGTCCTAGGACCACAGAAATAAAGTTAGTGTATCCCTTTCCATCTCTGCTCTAGCTATCTTTGTTAGCTATCTGGACTACAGGAAAGGCACAACTGTGTCTCCGCTGTCTAATCTGGAGTTTGCCTTTTTCCCCTGACTGAATCTGCCTGTGATGCTCCCAGCAGGGCCCATCAACTCAGGCCTGGCTCTTCTGGCAGTAAGCCTCTTGTTTTAGAGGAACAGGGCCATAATCTAGTGCCTATAGGAAAGTATTAACCTTAGGTAATGCGCAGGGACGACTGTACCCTCCTGAGCAGTCATCCAGAGAGGAAATGAGGAAGGGATGTGCGTTCAGGGCCATCAAAACTGCTCTCTGTGCTCCCGTGGTGCATTTTCTTTAGACCAGTTCCGCAGAAACAAAAATAAAACGCCCGACTTGCAAGACTCCAAGTCTCTCAAATTCATTATTATGAAGTGTGGGTCCTCATTCCCCACATCTCTCAGTTCAGTCAAGTTGATGATCAAGATGGACCCTCCTGCTATGTGACATCTCTCCATGTTAGATCATCATCTATCAGATGAGAGCCGTGGTATCACCCCCTGTGATCCACAGCATTGCTGTGAGCATCCATCTGTATAATGCCCGCTGTGTCCTTAAAGGCTGCCTGACACAAAGTGTGTGCTCAGTAAATGAAAAGGAGATGAATATCTATAGGACTTTAAAATCAAGGTTGCAGGATGAAAAGGTGGCTCAGTGGTTAAGAGCATTTGCTGATCTTTGTACAAGACCAATTTCACTTCACAGCATCATAACCACCTATACCTCCAGTGCCAGGGAACCTGACATGCCCTTCTAGCTTCAAAGGGGACCTCTGTACATGTGGTGTACATACATACACATACAAAATAAACCTTTAGGATGCTAGCTTGGGCTGGTATAGCACACATGCTCCCTGGGTTGGGTTTTGTATTGGTTTGAAGTTTCTCAGATTCAGAATCATCGTTCTTCCTAGCTTTGAATCTATCCCTCTGTCCTATGGGAGGCTTCCAGCTACATTTCTGAATTTGCTATAGATGCTCTTTTGATCAGGCACAAAGAAGAGAAATGTAGGAAAGGTGCATAGTAGACAGCTCTTCTTTCAAGTGTCATTTCATGGAGTCAAGCCTGGATGCTGGGAGTGCTCTGAGCGCAGGGTAAATAGACCTCTACCATCAGTGATTGCTCCCAAGCAGGCTGCAGTTGCTATATCCTGGAGGAACGTCCGAGTTGAATTACTGGAAATGTCAGGAGCAAAACAGGGCAGATTAAATAGGCACTGGGAAGTTCAGAGGGAGGCAGTAATTGCTCTTCATCTTAGTGTTAAAAAGAGGGAGTCTGAGCACTCAGGAAATGGAGTTAGTGTTGCACAAGTCGAGCAGACTTGAGCATAGCCAGCCAGCAGCTCTTGAGATTCCAGGAGAATCAGAGGCATGGGAGGGCTACACCTGAGTAACCTGGATGAAATAACGACATTTGAAATAGACACTTTTGTCAGAACTGTGTAACTCTAACTTTTAAAAATGTTAATTGTTTTTAAAAGTTTTTAAAACTGTTATCTGTGTGTGTGTGTTCGTGTGTGACAGTGCAGGTACCTGTGAAATCTAGAAGAGAGGCGCAGTTTCCGAGAGCTAGTATTACAGGTGGCTGTAAGCCACCCGACGTGAGTGCTGAGAAGTGTGTCTTCTGCAAGAACAATAAATGATCTTAACTACATACCAGCCCCCAAACTGTAACTTTTGTTGCAAGAAATCATTTTCATGATCAGTTGATCCTTCCCAACATTAAGTTTAACTGCACAAACTCTGTCACAGTTATATTCACATGACTATAACAAATTGTCTGAGGTAATTGACTTATAGACACAAAATGGTTATTGAGCTCCTAGTTTGAAGAGGTTCAAATCCCAAGTGATTCAGTGAAGACCACCATGGTTTTAGGGGCTGGGGAGATGGTTCAGTTGGTAAAGTGCCTGCCTTGTGAAACACGAAGACCTGAGCCTCACCTCCACCAACCATACCTCCCACCTGAAGGGTTCTGCATGTTCCCCAAATGGTGCCACCACCTAGAGAGCAAGGATTCACATACATGAGCCCATGAAGGGCACTTCACACCTAAACCATAATAGTGGGTAATGAAGGTGTACCACCCACATCTCTTCTTACAAGAATCTGCCAGGGCAAGGCGGGCAGCCCTCACTCTACCGTCAGACCCTTGTAACATCTGCTCCGAGGATATGCTCCATCAGACGGCACACAACCAGTTCCTGAGAAAGACCCAGATACTCAAACCACTCTTTTTAATAGGCACCTGCCCATGCAGACAAGACAGGAAGAGTTTGGGGTGGAATGACTGCAGACTTACCTGCTCATTCAGCTCTCCTCTTCTTTCATGGAAGCCCAACTAGCATTGCAGTCTGATGGCATTCCTGGCCCTGCTCATTCTCATTAGTATCCTTTATAGACACTTTGCCTAATAAATTTCTTGGATGCCTCTTTCCACCTGGGTGTTCAATCCATCAAAGCACACAAAGAAATATACCACCTAAAGGTGAGCAAAGCTTACCCCTGACTGCCTCTGGCATGTGATGGACAGAAAGTATATCTACCATGATACTGTTTTTTTTTTTTTCTTTTAGGTCAGGAAGTTGAGAAACCAAACATCCCCAGTGACTGAAGACTGTCACATGAGGAGTAGCATATTTTAATAAAATAAATAAATGTGGAATAGGGCAAGGTCGTTGATTCTTGAATCAGTAGGGGGAGTCTACAAAACCTGAAAAGAGGACTGCAGGGATATCTCAATCAATAAAATGCTTGCTATGCAATTGCAAGGAGCTGAGAACAATCCCCAAAACACACATAACAAATCAACAAAAACCTAGGTGTACTGGTGTGTGCTTGTAATACCAGTACTGAGACAAACAGATCCCTGGAACTGCCTGGCCTAGCCTACTTGGATCTCAATGAGAGAGCTATCTCAGAAAACAAAACATGGCATTAGAGAGATAGACTCAGAGGTCAAGGGCTCTCATGTATGCATACACACCCACACACTTGCATAGGCATGTACATGCCTATGCATAGGCACACATACAGCCAAAAAAGTGAGACTCATGTTTAATCACAAGAGAGTATTTAGGAGATGGGTATGAAAAGGTTGAGAGATATGTCCTACTAAGAAAGTGCTAGTAAAGTTGATTTTTATTAATTAATTTATTTTAAAATTATGTATAAAAGTGTGCCTGCTTGTCTATATGTGTACCACTAGTGTGCCATGCTCATGGAGGTTAAAAATAAGTGTCAGCTCCTCTGGAACGAGAGTTACAGAAAGGCATATACTTCCTAAAGTGGGTAATGGGAACCCAACCTGGGTGCTCTGAAAGAGCAGCAAGTGCTCTAACCTGATGCTCTGTCTCTTGACCTGAGTACTGACCTGGGTTTGAGATGGACCTATGTGTTGGCTGGGTCTAACTGTCAACTTGAGACAATCTAGAATCACAGGAGAAGGGAGCCTCAATTGAAGAATTATCTAGAACAGGTTGGTCTGTGAGCATGCTTTTGTTTATCATCTTTACTGCTAATTGACATAGGAAGACTTGGCCCACTGTGGTCAGCACAATTCCCTAGGCTGGGCTCTGAGATATGTAAGAGTAGAGAAGGCTAGGTATTAAGAATGTATCTCTCTGTGTGTCTCTGTCTCTTTCTCTCTGTCTCTCTCTGTGTCTCTGTCTGTCTCTGTCTGTCTCTCTGTCTCTGTCTCTGTCTCTCTGTCTCTCTCTCTCTCTCTCAATCACTGTGGACTAGTTATCTTGAGCTCCTGCCTGAATGACATCGTTGAAATGATGGCATCATGAACTAAAACAAATTTTTCACCCTTAAAATTGTTCTTGGTCAGGACATTTTAGTGCAGCAACAGAAAAGTAACTAGAACAACCTAGTTCCTTCATTTCTGGAAAGGTGATTATGCCTCTATGAGCCACAGCCTTCTTGTCTGTTAAGTGTGGGAAATTATTCCCACCTCCTCATTGAGGTTTTTTGTATCTTTGTTTTGTTTGTTTGCTTGTTTTTCCACAAATATTCAGTCTGTCACAGCTCATTCAGCTTTGCTTATGATGAAGTTTTCATTTCCATGTTTTTCCCTTCATTCAGATTTTGTTAAAGCTAGACATACCTATTCGTCTTGTACTTGTGTCAATGATATGGGAGTTAGGTATTTGCCTTGTGAGGAAACATGATGTCATATAGTTACTGATATTTGGGGTGAAGGAGAGCCTCTAGCACAGTGGTTCTCAGTCTTCCTAATACTACCACCCTCTAATACAGTTTTTGTATTATGGTGACCTTCAACTATAAAATTATTTTCATTGTTACTTCATAGCTGTAATTTTGCCACTATTATAAATCATAATATAAATATGTGATATGCAGGATGTATTTTCACTGTTACAAATTGACCCAAAGTGGTAACAACACACAAGTTGAGAACCACTGCTCTACATGAGCCACCCAGGAGTTCCAGGGACTCTTGATTTAAACTTGGTTGTGGTCCTTGTCTTAAGTTGCTTTATACATTACCGTGACAAAAATGCCTAACCAGAGCTACTTAGGGAAGCAAGTTTGTTTTGGCTCACAGTTTCATAAGGGCACCATCTACTATGGTGAGAAAAGCAGCAATGGAGGAGCATGAGAATGGCTGATGGCATTGCACTAACAATCCAGAAACAGAGGGAACAGGAAGAAGGGCTACGTTATAAAGTCTCAAGGTCAGCCCTCAATGGCCTGCTTCCTCCCACCTCCACCCACTAAAAGGTTGGACAGTCTTCCCAAATGGCACGGCTGTCTAGAGATCAGAGTATGTGTTCATATGTGTGTGTGTGTGTGTGGTGTGTGTGTGGTGTAATATATATATATATATATATATATATATATATAGAGAGAGAGAGAGAGAGAGAGAGAGAGAGAGAGGTAGATGCCTATAAGCAACATTTATATATATATATATATATATATATATATATATATATATATATAGAGAGAGAGAGAGAGAGAGAGAGAGAGAGAGGTAGATGCCTATAAGCAACATTTCTCATTTAAACAGTAACATCCCTTAGAAACTTTTGGCTATGTTATCTTGGGTCCCAAGATGCTAATAGGGGTTCTAGACCTACCTGACCCTGTCTGATAGGTATGCCTGCTCTAGCCACATATCAGTTAAGTAAATAAATGACTCTCTTCCACATTGACATTTAGGATCTGTCAGGAAGAGAAGCAGAGAGTTCTGGCTTTGCCAATGGCAGGCTTCAGAGCTGGACTTTGAAAGCATGATGTGTGGCTTGCAGACAGAATGAATCTGCCCTGGTGGAGAAACGTGGATGTATGCTTGACAAATCAATTCTTCTTCTCAGAGGAGGAACAGGAAGGCTCCCTCGGAGGTCAGGCAGCTCAATTACTAGAGGCAAAGCAGAATGCAGCAGGTTCTTGAAGAGTGAAGGGGTCTTTGAGTGCAGATGCTAGCACAGCCACCTGCCAGCATCACCTGGGCAACTGGGACTTACTGCTGAGAGCCTCTGATATAAATGACATCGTCACCTCCACATGCAGGGCTGGCCTCTGCCTTCAGTCTCAGAGGTTCTGAAACATCTCGCCCAAAGCCAAAGCAAGCTGTGATAAATAGCCAGTCCCTCTGGATCTGTGCAGCCTGCAGAATGGCTGCTTTTGCTGGTAGTCCTCTACAGCTACCCCAAGAGTTTGCCCTTTACTGCTCCTGACTCCTCTCTTGCAAGTAAAAGAAACTAATATTTGGGCACCCTCAGAGAATTACGGATAATATTCTTTTCAATGAAGAGCCATCCATTAAGTCAAAGATAAGGGGTAAGAGGCTATGTTAAATCTCTCTACTCAAGTACTACTCAGACCTTAGACTGCCCTTAACCTTCCTGAACTTCACCTTCCTTGTCTGCTAGAAAGCTTACTTGTGCATGCTGAGGAACTGGCTCAGTCAGCAACTTGCTTGCCAGTCAAGCGTGAGGATCTGAGTTAGATCTCCAGAATCCACATGTGGTGGTTTATGCTATAGTCACAGCACTGTGGAGGGAGAGACAAGGCATAGCCCTGGGACTAACTGGCCAGTCAGCCTCAGCTACTCAGAAAGTTCCAGGCCAGTAACAAACCTTATTTCATAGAACAAAGTGGATGGCATCCAAGGAATGACAACTGATGGTGTCCTCTGGCCTCTTCATGCATATTCACACAGACCACAGACCACACTTACTCATTCACCACAATACACACACACACATATGCATATCATATGCACATGCATGTGCATATACACCACATATACTTACTCATGCACCACAATATACACACAGAAATACACATATCATATGTGTGTACACATGCATACACACCACAGACACATACATGCACCACACACACAAATGTATCACACACAAATGCACATGCACATACACTTAATCATGCACCACACACACACACAAGCACATGTATCACACACATATGCACTTGTATCACACACATACACCATATACACTTGCATGTGCACAACACATACATATTATACACATAAGCACAAACATATACTCCACATACATTTACTCAGGCACCACACACGCACGCACACACACACACACATTACAGATATGCACACACATACACAACACTTATCAGAATACTTACTTGAGAGAGTTAGAATTAAATTTGTTAATAGAGGCCTGTGATCCCTGCACTCATATTCTTTTAGTTCCTAACTTGGAAAACATGCAAATATGGAGACAGACTCTCCATCCTGATGTCCTGAAAGGAAAAGATACACTGTTGAGCTTCTGTATTCATGGACTCCACATTCACAGATTCCAGCCCACATCCATAGACCCAATCCACAGTGGCTGGAGCATGTCTGCAAAGCACCACACCTCCACTCAACTTTCACAGCCTTTTATTCCCATCATATTGCTTTTTGACAACTATCTCCACAATAGTCACATTATGTTATCATTGTTAGAGATGATGTGAAGTACATGGAAAAAGATGTGTAAATTCTATGCTAATACTGAATTATTTTATACAATGGTCTTGAGCATCCATAGGCTTTGGTTTCTATGTGAAGGGGTATTCTAAAACTAATCTACCATGGACTAAGGGATGAGTATGCATCCAGCCACATCTCATGACAGACAGGTGCTTAGGTAAACAAGGAGTAAGGCCTGGAGGTATGGCTTAATTGGCAGAGTAATGGCTAGCCTTCAGGAAACCCTGGGTTCCATACCCAGCACCCAGTAAACTGGATATGATGGTTTATATCTGTAATCCCAACACTACAATCCAAGCATTTGGAAAGTGGAGGCAGGAATATGAGTTCTATGTCATCCTTGAGAACATAATCAGAGACCAGTCTGAGGTTCATGAGACTTTTCTCAAAAAAGAAAAATAGTGTCAGGGGGAGAGGAAGAAAGGAGTGGGGGGGGAAGAGATAAATAATTTTGTCATAGTCATGATCAAATACCTGACAAAAGCAACCCGAGAAAGAAAAATTATTCTGGCTCACAGTTCAGGAGTACATTCCTTCATGGAGGGAAGGCATAGTGGCAGGAGCATCGGGTCACATGGCATCCACAATCAGGAAGCAGAGAGACATGAATGCTGGTGCTCAGCTTGCTTTCTCCTTTTTCTTAGATCTGAGACCCATGGAACAATGCTGCAATCTGCAGGGTAAGTCTCCTCTCCTCCGTTAACCTTTCTGGAAATGGCCTTAGGGGTACACCTAGAGATGCATCTCCATGGTGTTTCCAAGTCTGATCAATGAAGATTAACCACCCAGCAGGCCATCAAGCCATAGCTCTCAATGACACACTAGCTCCTCCCAGGCTCATCTTTCAGGTTCATCACTTCTCAACAGTGAATTCCCACTTTTAATCCAGTGATGGAGGTCTCCATGATTAGGTCAGATTAAGCATGATCCAGTCATCTCTGAAAACTATCACACAGAGACACACCCTGGGTGAAGCCTACTAATCCCTCTGGTACTTCTCAATCCTGTCTAGTTGTCTAGCAGGGTTAATCAACACAGGAGGCTCAGTAATTAAGAAGACTTTCTGCTCTTGGAGAGGATCTAAGTTCTGTTCCCAGCACTGATGATAGACAACTCACAGCCACATGTAATCCCAGCTTCAGGAGATCTGATAGCCTCTTCTGGCTTCTGTGGGCAAATGTCTGAGTGCACACACACACACACACACACACACACACATAAATCATTTTAAAACAATTAGCTGGATATGGTGGTGCATCCCTTTAATCCCAACACTCAGGAGACAGAAGCAAATATTTTAGTGAGGTCAGGGCCAGCCTGGTCTACATAGTGAGTTCCAAGGGAGCTTGGGCTTAACCAATAAAGATGGTTGCCTGCCAAAATTTAGGCTGACACACACTAGTACTGGCTCTCTTTCATCCCCCCCATGGTTACTCATGTGGTCTCTTCCTTTTTATCTATTTGTATAAAACATTGGTTTGCAAATGTCCCCCCCCCCTTTTTTTAGAAAGTTTTCAGTCTTTTGAGAAGCCTACTGTTCAATTCTTTTGAATGTTAAAAGACATACAACCCTGCTCCTATTTACATGAAAAAATGACATCCTGATGTGTCACCCTTGACACTAGTGCTCCTCCATGCTCTACCTGCACAATTGTCAATTGTCTAATTTTTATTCCTAATCAATGGAAGCCTGGGGGCATTTTTAACATCTGCTGGGCTTTTTAAAGAACTCATTATAGGAAATAGGAATTCAGTACCTAGCCTGTCTGTTGAATGCCTCCTTGGTTTCCCCAGGCAAAGGGCTCACAGACAATGCTATACTCATCTATTCACTGATGGCCAGATATAAGCAAATCTCTAAATGTCAAAGGAAAGCATGTTCAAGATGTTTCCTTTGGTACATTCCTAAGGGTGACAGAGCTCATTCTTAAAAGCCAAGGAGGCAGCATATAAAAGGATACCAACAGAGCAGGCATTCATCTGTGGAAAAAGGCAAAGAAGAGAAAGACAGGGGGAGACAAGAAGGAAGGGGAGGGAAGAAGGAGGGAAAGAGATAGGCAAAAAAGAAAGGAGAGAAAGATGGTGGAAGGAGAGAGGGGAAAGGCATGGAGAGGAAGAGGGAAGGGGGCAGATAGGGATAAAGAATGATAGAGAAATGAAAGAGATATATGGGAAGGGATGAAGAGAGACCACAGAATGGGAGAAAGGGAGACAGAGATACTGAATGAGAGAAAAAGAGATGATCCCAAACTGGGGTGTCCAAACTGTCCATTGAAATGTATTCACTAACTTTTGCCAACTGTGGGAGCTGACAGTGGGCACTGTTTCTGCTTTGAATGTGCAATGTCCCCCAGAAAGACTCCTGTGTTAGAATGCCCACTGGTGGCACTGTTTTGGAAGGTTGTAGAACTCTTAGGGGCTGGATTGTCTAGCAGATGTGGGTGGCCCTGGTTGTATGCCCCAAAGGTGGTATTTATTTCTGTTGCTGACTAAGCCCTCTGCTCCTTTTATTATTATATGGTCTTATTAGTATTATGTGTATATTCATCTATTTGTATGTATTATGTGTGTATGTATACACATGCAGTAAGGTCAGAGGGTAGCTCTCAGGAGTTGTTTCTCTCCACATTTACATGCTTAGTCCCCGGTTAATGAACTATTTGTAGAGGATTATGAAATATATCCTTGTAGGAGGAGGTATAACCTTTTGAGAAGAGATGTGCCATTGGAGGGGTAGGCATTGATATTTCAAAAGCTTTGCCAGACCCAGTGTCTGTTTTCTCTGTTTGCCCTGTGATTCAGGGTATAACTATCAGCTACTACCACAACTACAAGACTGTGTGCTGCCATGGTCCCTGCCGTAATCATAATGGACTAACACTCCGAAGCTGTAAGCAAGCGCCCAATTAAATGCTTTATTTTATATAACAGTTCCCTTGGCCATGGTCCTCTTCACAGCAATAGATCAGTGACTATGTTATCAGCTGAGTAATCTCACTCTCAAGCCGCAGCCTACCACTGCATCTTCATCCAGCAAAATACGAGGAGCTACTTCTCACCATCAGGCAATCATTCAGGTTGCTACACCTCTCAACCCTGGTGGGATCTATTTCCTGAAACTGTGAGCCAAAACTAATCTATCCCCCTCTCAACGGTTTCTGTCACGCATTCTGTCACAGCAATTGGAAAACTAACCCACACAGGCACGGTTAGGAGCACAAAAAGAAGAGGAGATGATGGACTTGTTATCTAACTTCCAGTCATGTGGAGAGGTGGGGCTATATGATTGTTAATGTTGATTGTACAGTTTATGAGATATATAATCACTGGATAGGCAAACCTCTGGTTATGTTTGTGAGGGCCTTTCAGGCTTTATAGTGGGGAAAGACCCGCTTTAAATGTGGGAAGGGCCATCCCATGGGCTGGGGACCTGGACTGCATAGAAAAGAGAAAGCAAGATGAGGACCTGCATCCATCTCTCTCTGCTTCTTGCCTATGGATGCCACATGACCAGCTGCCTCCTGCTCCTGCTGCCATGTCCTCCCCACAATGCTTACCCCACTGTGCTCTTAAACTGTGAACCAAAGTAAACTCTCCCTTTGGTTAGGGATTGTTCTCAGCAACATGTAAAGTAACAAATAGGTCCAGGAAGCACACAGTCACGAGTCAATTTCAGATCCATTGAGAAGAAGGATGTAGATTTGTAAGCCTACTCATTAGCTGGGCCACCAGTACAAGCCATTGTATATATCATAGAGAAAGATGAAGGTTAAATTATATCACAGTCCTGACATGTCCTACCAAAATCATAACTGCTAACCAATTTTCATCATATGCAGTGTTGAGTCATAAATGTATTTCTATGCTATTCTAGCTTCCTTTCTGTTGCTTGGGTGGGGGGGATGTTCTAATCCAGGGTCGCTCCTATATCAATTAACAACCAAAACATCTCACAAAGACAGATGGGCAGGTGGATTTTGCCAGGTGACTCTAGGATATGTCAACTAGGCAATGAAGCTTAGTAGGACACTGAGCCATAACTATGTATGCATGTTAAAGGTAGATTTCAGCTTCTTATCTATCAAATACTCATGGAGAGTTGAGAACTAAATTACATGTGAACTCTGATACCTGGGGGGGGGGGGGGAACAAAAGGCAAATATCTCAAATCAAACTGACCTACTGCTGGTTTTGAAACACAATCTATACATGTCTAAATAGATTATTTTCTTGAAAAGGTTTAACAATTAACACTTTTCTATTCTTCTCCACTCTTTGTTGTCCTTTTCATTCTCTTTATTTTCTAAACACGGAGAAGAATTCTGAATATTATTAACAAGAAAAATCCGTGATCTAACCAATACTTCTAATATTTCAGCCCATTCATAAACTTTCCTGGGCAAGCTATTGATTGGAATTTTTATTTTGATTTGTGTGTGACAGGGTAGGTGGACATGAGTTCAGGTTCCTTTAGAGGCCAGAAGAGGCTGCAGGATCAAATGAAGCTGCAAACATAGTCATTTATTAGCTACTCCACGTGGGTGCTGGGAACTGAACTCACATCATCTACAAGGACAGTCTACACTCTTAACATAGTATCATCTCTCCAGCCCCCACTGGTTGAGTTCTAGGCCTGACTATTAAGAGGAAAATGCATGGAAATGTCATGCGTAAACCAGGAGGGCCTTGGGCAGGAGAGATGGTGGAGTGGTTAAAAGTACTGGGTGTTCTTGCAGAAGACAGAGGTTGGGTTCCCAGTAAAACAAGGAAGTTTTAGGGGATCTTACACCCTTTTCTGGTCTCCATGGGTATCAGAACACATACACAGAGGCTACATATACATACAGACAAAACACTCATGCACATATAGTAAAAATAAATCAATCTTTGAAAAGAAGAAAGCAAAGGAGGAAGGAGGGGAGAGAGAGAGAGAGAGAGAGAGAGAGAGAGAGAGAGAGAGAGAGAGAGAGGAAAGCCTTAACTCAGACTTAGTATTCCTCTAATCTGCTGTCCTAAAGTAAACCTTGATAATCCTCCCTAACTGTAGACTGGATAATCCCTTTAGTGGCATACACATACAACTATACACATATGCATTTCTCAAATAATAATCCATTCTTTTCTTTTGTACCACAAGGAGGTCTTTAGCATATTTCATTCGCTAATAAAAATTCTCCCTCTGGAAAAGGCACAGTGGCTTCTGAGGAATATTATAAATAGTTCTTCATTAATTGGAACCCACCCCACCTCAGTCTTTTGATGTACGTGAGAACAGCGTGGAAGGGCTGCTTGATCCCTGATGCACATAGATAATTTCACTGCTCTGGTCCTGGCCCCCACCCTAAGGGTATGGGTGGCCCATTTCTAAAATGAGTGCATTGGAAAGAGTTTGCATGAAGTGGAACCACCTTAATGTAAATTAGCAAATGAAACTTAGGCATAGAGTTAGGCAAGAAGAGGGCCACCAGTGAGATAAGACATGATGGAGACTAAAGGTATATTTTGACAAAGGCGGGGGGATGGTGTGGGGGGTGTTCTTTATCTTCCAGTAGTAGGCAATGAGCATATTCCTGCCCTTATATATAGCAGTTAAAAACATAAGGAAATCCTTTGCTTAAAAAAAGAAAAAGAAAAAGAAAAAAGAAAAGAAAAGAAAAGAAAAGAAGAGAAGAGAAAAGAAAAGAAAAGAAAAGAAAAGAAAAGAAAAGAAAAGAAAAGAAAGGGAATCATTAAAATCTGGTTTAGGAATTAGAAGCAAGAAAACAGGAGAGGAAAAGAACAGGAGAGGGGCTGTTGAGGTGGCTTAGGGGCTCATGGTGCTTTGCTCCCAAGCATGATGGCCTGAACTCTATCCCTAGAAGACACGTTGTGAAAGGAAAGAACCCCACCTCATGCAAGGTGTCTTCTGACAGACATGAGTGTGCCTCCCAATCCAAAAAGCAAATACATCATTGTAAAACCAGAAAAAAAAATTTAAGCAACAGAAATATTTTCTAAAGGTAAGAAAAAGGGATGACAGAGTTGGAAGGAATGAGACCACCATCTTGAATATCTGAAAAAAAGAAGCCACTAGGAAAGGAAACAGATTTGAGCTATGAGGCTTTTAAAAAAGAATAGTCGAAATTAAAATGAACAAAGCTGGGCCTGATGGGGCAAACCTGCCAATCCCAGTTATTTGGAAAGGCCGAAAAAGATCCCAATATCAAAGCCTGTCAGAACTACAGTGAGTTCAAGGCAAGCCTAGACAAGTTAAGGAGATCTTGCCTCAGAAAAAAAAGTAAAAAGAGAGCTGGAATGTTATTCAAAAGTAAAATATCTACCTAGGAACTCCCAGTGAGGGGCTGGGGGTGTGGCTCAGTGGTAGAGCCCCTGCCTAGAATCCTCCAGGGAGGGGCTGGGGGCGTGGCTCAGTGGTAGAGCCCCTGCCTAGAATCCCCCAGTGAGGGGCTGGGGGTGTGGCCCAGTGGTAGAGCCCCTGCCTAGAATCCCCCAGTGAGGGGCTGGGGGCGTGGCTCAGTGGTAGAGCCCCTGCCTAGAATCCCCCAGGGAGGGGCTGGGGGCGTGGCTCAGTGGTAGAGCTCCTGCCTAGAATCCCCCAGTAAGGGGCTGGGGGTGTGGCCCAGTGGTAGAGCACCTGCCTAGAATCCCCCAGTAAGGGGCTGGGGGCGTGGCTCAGTGGTAGAGCCCCTGCCTAGAATCCCCCAGTAAGGGGCTGGGGGTGTGGCCCAGTGGTAGAGCACCTGCCTAGAATCCCCCAGTAAGGGGCTGGGGGCGTGGCCCAGTGGTAGAGCATCTGCCTAGAATCCCCCAGTGAGGGGCTGGGGGTGTGGCCCAGTGGTAGAACATATGTGAGTTTCTAAGGTCAGTCTCCAGTACTGTTTTTAAAAATGCCATGGGTCCTTTAGTTACTTTTCATTTCCTAGAACTCCCTTCTGCTCTCACATCCCTAGAGTGTCTCCTACACTTCTTTAAGGTATGTACCAGGATAGTCTCACCTAGGGCTGTTACCCTTCAAGTCACAGAAACCAGGATCTCAGTCAACAAATAACGGGCCACCTTATGGCACAAAATAGGATCCAGTTCTCAGTGTCAGCAAGAGATGATTTTTCCATGTTTGTCCTGTTTTTTCCCTGTGTGACTACTTAGTGCTGTAGGTACCTAGAGTCACAACCAGGGAAAAAGCAATGCTACCTCTCCCTGGTAGGTCTCCCTTTAAGAGCAAAGGGCCATTTCTCCAAGGCCGATGTTGGGATTTTTCTTCATCTTGATGGTCAGTAATGTGGCATAAGCCCATATCTACACCACTCACCAGCAAGAAGTGTGTAGATGAGCAACGTGTGGACTACAGGAGCAGGATCAAATCCACTAGAGGAAAGAATAGTTTAGGCTCAGAGTGGGCAGCCAATGACATATTCTGCAATTCACCCCATGACATATTGACTGACCAAGTGAAGCCACTGCCCCCTTTGTGTGTACTTGCCCTACTGCCTACCTGCCTGCCTGCCTTTCTTGCCTCTATTTTTTTATTTTTGAGGCAGAGTCTCTCTTTGTAGCCCTGGCTGTTCTGGAACCTGCTATGTAGACCAGGCTGGTCTCAAACCTACAGAGATCTGCCTGCCTCTGGCCCCTGGGTGCTGGACTGGAGTTAAAGGCATGTGCTGTGCTACCATGCTCCAGCTATTTCTTTATTTATGTATTATAGAAGTGAGACTTGAAACCAGGTCTCTAAACATGCTGGGCAAGTGCTCTACCACTGAGCCATGCCAGAGCTCCTCACTCCCTGCAGATATTTACCACTAAGCCACATCCTAGCCCCTCATGGAGGGATTCTAGGAAGGCATTTGTCTTAGGGTTTCTATCGCTGTGATAAAACACCATGGCCAAAAAGCAAGTTGGGGAAGAAAGGATTTATTCGTCTCACACTTCCACATTGTAATCCGTCCCTGAAGGAAGTCAAGTAGGGTAAGAACCTGGAGGCAGGAGCTAATGCAGAGGCTATGGAGGGATGCTACTTTCTGGCTTGCTCCTCATGGCTTGCTAAGGCTGCTTTCTTATAGAAAGACCATGCGCCTAGGGATAGCACCATCTACAATGAACTAGGCCTTCTCCCATCAATCACTAATTAAGAAAATGCTCTACAGCTGGACCTTATGGAGACACTTTTCAATTGAGATTTGAAGTGGAAGTTTGTGGTTGTGTGCTGTGATGCAGACTCAGATGTCTTGCTGAGGCAGACTCACGTGGTGTTTTGCTGAGGCAAGACCCATGGGAGGACATATGATGTTTGGAGAGAGTATAAATAGGACTCAATGGACAGTGACGGGGCATTTGCATAGCTAGCCTTGCAATGCTCCGTTGGTCTCCTGTCTTCGCTTCACTGAGAGAGGGATGGCAGAAAACTTCTCCTGGCATCCCAGCTGGTCATTCCCGCTGACTCGGGCCGATTAGGTGGAGGCCTAGCTGTTGGTGCTGAATCATGTTTGGTATCTTAGCAAACAAAGATTGGAATTGCCCCAAAGAACTACTCCTCGACAGGTCCACATCCCCTTGTCCTATTTACCATCTTTTCTCCCCTGCCTTTGGACAATGGGCTAGAAGGGGGGGCTGTCAAAGCACTAGAAAACCCTTATTAAAAGTAAGTTTTGAAAACTCCAAGCCTACCAGATTCTCCTCTTTCAGATGACCCTAGCTTGTGTCATGTTAAAATAAAACTAGCTAGGAAAGCATCCTACCCCTAAGCCATGCTCCTAAGCCCTTGGTAGGAAATTCTAAATAGTTACCATGCGCTACTTACTACTGAATGATGCCACAGACCCTAACTAACAAATTCTAGAAATGCACTTTACCATTGAACCACACTCCATCCTTCTTTGTAGTCTTTCTTTTTCAACAGGGCCTCCTCGAGTTACCCAAGGAGCTCTCAAACTAGTAATTTTCCTGTCTCAACCTCCTGAGTAGCTGAGGTAACAGACCTTTACCAGATTTCTCTTTGTATATTAGAAAGTCAAAGTTTCCATATCTCAAATGTCTATTTACCCATGTATCAACCCTGTAATATCTGGGTTTCATAAAGCTGAATATGAGCATAAACATACTTGTGGTTTCTCCTTGGTTCTATTACACTGTTTAGACTTAAGAATGTGCTAGGGATGTCGCTCAAATGGTAGACTGCTTCTTAGCATGCATGTGGCACTGGGTTTAATGTCTAGCAGTGCACAAACTAAGTATGGTGGCAATCTCAACACATCTGTAATCCCAACGGTTAGGTAGTGGAGGTAGGAGGAACAGAGAGTTCAAGGCCACCCTTGAATAAGTAGGAAGTTTGAAACTAGACCTTGTCTTACACAAACAATAACACATGTTGTAAACATTCATTTTCTATTCTTCATAAAGCCAAGTCTTCTCTGGGATAGGTGAAAAACTCTCCAACCATCACACGCAACTGAACTTTGAAGAACTCACTCCTAACACAAGGTGGAATCCAACAGAAATGAGAGAACAAAGACCAGAGAATTAAATAACCTGCCCACAGTCCAGGTTAAATACACTGGGAACTTCAAAAATAATCTGCCAACATGCCGAAGGTCTGTTCAAAGTTTCCATTACAGACACGCACAGATAATGCGGGCATTTTTTTTTCTCCCACTTGACTCAAATCTTAACTCTGCCTTCAGCTCTTTTCATCCTAAAATTTATATAACAAATGGGTCTCAATCTTTTGCGGATCCAGTTAGTATTCCTGACCAATTAAGGACCCTGAAGAATCAATTATTTGGACTTATTTCCCAGGCTGAAGGGAGGGAGTCTTGCATTTCCAGAGCTCTGCTTTGAAATCCCTTGAAAGCATTGTTGAAAAGCAAGAGAGAATTAGACAATAAGGATTCTTTCAAAACAGTGGGATTTGAGGGATCTTATTACCCACTTTAAAATCTTACCTTAAGGCTGGAGTCAGTGTTAATTGGAATGAGGACATCCAAAAGTGAGCAATCTGCATTGTTCAAGTCTGTCTTTTAGCTCTTTCATTTTTTACTGCTCCATCCTCAGCAAGACTATCCAACTCTTAACTCCCTGGGGTATCCCCTTCACCCCGGGCACAAATAAATGGAAAGGAAAGAAAGGGGAGAAATGGAGACAGAAAGGGCTAGACCACAAAGAATCAATGGCATTTCAGATTCCATTTCCTGCTTTGATTCAGTGGGTAATCCTTTTTTTAAAAAAACATGGGATTGAAAATAGAGGGGTCAGGCTCCAAAGCCACTGGGAAGACCCCTTCCCAGCATCTCTAGAGGAAGCTCATGTGACATCCAGTTCTTACCAGAAATAACAGGCAGTGTTCTTCCCAGATATCGTGGAACACTTTAAAAATAAGTAGGAATGGCTGACAACAGTCTTGCTACAGACTGGTTCTGGAATGTTTCCTCGACAGTGTATGTGTAAAAGGGTTGGTCCCTGAGCTTGGAACTACATTGGAGCTGGGACTGTTAAAGGCTGCACTGTAGTGGGAGGGGCCTAAGACCATTAGTGGGTTTATTAACTTTTTTTTTTTTTACTGCCATCACTGAAGGCCTAGCAAAAGTAGTGAAGGAAGGAAGGAGGGAAGGAAGGAAGGAAGGAAGGAAGGAAGGAAGGAAGGAAGGAAGGAAGGAAGGAAGGAAGGAAGGAAGGAAGGAAGGGATATTTAGGCTCACCATGTAAGGATACAGTCCATCGTGGAAGGGAAGGGGTGGTGGCAAGAATGTGGAAAGGGCTTGTCCAGAACCAGAGAGAGTTGAACACCGCTTAGTTTGATTTCTCAGTTTTACTCAGACTAGGACCTTGGGATAGAGTCACCCATGGTTAGGATGGGTCTTCCCACTCCTCCACTTACCCTAACCTAGATGACCCTTCACAGGCATGCCCAGAAGGATCTCTCTTATGTAATTCTAGACTCTGTCAGGTTGACCATTAATATTGACCACCACAGGGTTTAGAACTACCTAGGAGACACATCTGTGGGGCTAGATCGAGTGAGTTAGGGTGGGAAGACCCACCCTAAATGTGGAAAGGACATCTCATGGGCTGGGAGTCTGGGCTGCATAAAAAGATGAGCTGAGCACCAGCATCTGTCTCTCTCCGCTTCCTGACTGCAGCAGCCTCACACTTCTGATGCCATGGCTTCCCTGCCATGATGGGTTGGGTTCCCTCAGACTGTGAGCCAGTGCAAATGGTTTCTTCCTTAAGTTGCTTTTGTTGGCTGCTACCTTGCCACAGCAGTGAGAAAAGTAGTGAACACAATCAGCAACCAGTTTTGTCTGGTGAAAAGTCTCTTGTACTGCTAGTACAACAGTGTGCCAGTGTAGTTGTTATGAATGTGTGTGTGTGTGTGTGTGTGTGTGTGTGTGTGTGTGTATGGGGGGGTGCTACCTTTGGCAGACTGTGCCAAGGTATTCCCCTGAGAAATTATACCACACAACAGATCTGGTGTAAAAAAAGGTTTATTGGGGGAAGAGAGGGAAGTTGGGTTATGGGAATGGGATGGAGGCAGACAAGTAGACATGTAGACAGACAGACAGACAGATAGATAGACAGAAGCAGAGAGAGAGTAATGAGGGCAGAGAAAGGAGGAACACAGAAAGCAGAGAGGGGGTGCACATAAAGCAGAGAGTAGGGGTGCAGAGAGAGAGCTGAGGTGGCTGGCGGTCCTTTTATCCACAGCACACACCTGGTACACCTGGCCCTAGAGGCTGGTGAGGGCAGCCGATGTTGAGGGCAAGTGATGACGTAAGCAGTTGCTAGGCCCCAGAGAGCAGACCAGTAGAATTTCCTGTACACTAACAATAGTGATTAAAATGATTACATTTCTACCTTTTTAATGCCCATCATCCCCATCTCTGTGAGTTAATATTTAATATTCCCTCTGATTCTCACCAGTCTGGCTATTTTTCCAGAAAAAAACAAAACAAAACAAACAAACACCCCCCCCCCAGAAAAACAGCTGTCCATCACAAGTGACTTGGATTCAACAGTTTCTTCTTTGATTATTTTGACACATTTTAGACAAAATCTAAACCTAGAAATAACTGAAGAACTGACCCCAGACAGCCTGAAATTTGCAGCATTGGCTTCTTGGACTGAGAGAGATTCTAGAGTCTTTTTCCTGAATCTTGACTGATATTGCACTGGAATCATCTGCTTCCCTAATTCACCCCCCACAGAGGCTGAGGTGAGTTGGGTTAAAGAATAGGTTTGAATGTTTCTCAGTTTTACACTGATGCAATAATAGGAGTCAACTTGAAGAGCTTGGGTGCAGCTCAGCAGCAGAGGACTTTGAAATGAACACAGTGCTCCGGGTTCTATCAACCACACTGCCATAAATGTCAGATTGAGAGGTAGAGGGGCTAAGATGGCTCAGTGGGGAAAGGCACTTGCCACCAATCCTGACAGTGTGAGTTTGATCCCCAGGACTGACATTGTGGAAAGAGAATCGACTTCTAAAACCTGACCTCTGATTTCCTCACAGGTGTATGGCATGAGCACGCACACACATACACACAAAGAGAGAGAGAGCCAGGCAGTGGTGGCACACACCATTGATCCCAGCACTTGGGAGGCAGAGGCAGGCAGATTTCTGATTTCAAGGCCAGCCTGGTCTACAGAGTGAGTTCCAGGACAGCCAGGGCTATACAGAGAAACCCTGTCTCAGGGGAGAGAGAGAGAAAGAGAGAGAGAGAGAGAGAGAGAGAGAGAGAGAGAGATGTATGCTGCAACTCCTTTTTTTTTCTTGCAGTTTAGATGACTACAAAAAAGTCATAAGTATGGACTTTGCACATACAGATAATTTATTGGGAAGAAATTTGTAAGTATAGAATTCACCAAAAATGAGAATCAATTGTCACTTCCTATTGGCTGTGCAGTCTTGGATATTACACACATGCAGGTCAGTCTCCTTGTTAGCTTACAGGTGATTCCACTAGGCTCTTCCCAAGGACCTAGCCATGGCTTAGGTCGTTGCCTCGGTCAAGTGCTTCAGGTGTGTAAAAGGACTGCTGCATGTAAAAGGATTGTCCACCGCTCCAGCTCTGTCTGCCATCCCACGTGTTCCTGGGAAGTCTCTCTCTCCCACTTTCTTTCCTTTCCTGTGCCCCATCCTCTTCTCTGCCCTCTTGGCTCTGCCCCCCGTCTGTCTGCTGCTACCCCTTCTCCAGGTCCTCACTCCCCTCCCTTCCCACAAATAAACCAACTTTTACCAGGTCCGTTGCATGGCATAATTTCCCAGGGGGGCACCTTGGCATGGGCCTACCAGATGCCCCCTCACTGCATTAGATTTCATAACACTCCCTGCTTGAGACAGAGGAAAAGCAGCCTCCTCTAGAGGCTGCAGTGGGCTATAGTACAAGGATAGCTTTGTGGATTTAGAAGGTACTCACCCCTCCCCTCTCTTTCTATAGGCACATGGCTTGATTATCTGTAACGTCTGTACCTGCTAAGGTGTCTCAGCAGTGCCAAGTGCTCTGGAAGCAAGGAACCTAAGATGTTTAGAAAGTAGACCAATTTTATCCACCAAGTATCAGGTAGCTGGCATTTGCATTAAACACTGTGTGTGTGTGTGTGTGTGTGTGTGTGTGTGTGTGTGTGTGTGTTTACATGTGTGGCATATGCACATGTATACACATACATGTGAAGGCCAGAAGAGGACATCCAGTGTCCTGGTTTACCATTCACTACCTTATTCTCACTGAACCTGGAGCTAAGTTGGCAGCCAGCAAACTGCAGCAACAGAGGTATGGTCACAGGGCAGCTCAGTCATTCTTACCTTTATGGGTGGGTACATAGGATTAGAACTCAGGGCCTCATGCTTACCCGACAAGTTCTCTTATCCACAGAGCCATCTCACCAGCCCCAGGGACCCATTTTAATGTTTTCCTACCCATTCCATTCATTTCTGTAATGTCTGCTTATCACAGATAACCTGACAGAAGCAACTTAAGGGAGTCAGGTTCATGATTTAAAGAGATACAATCCGTCAGGTTTGGAGATGCATGGCAGCCAGGGATGGTCGTCTGTGGTACCTGGAGCTAGCCATGTGGTCCATGCTACATCTTGTTACATCAAGAATCACAGAGAGGGGCTGAAGAGACAGCTCACTGGTGATGATCACCAACTGCTCTTCCAGAGGTCCTGAGTTCAATTTCCAGCAACCACATGGTGACTCACACCCGTTTGTAATGGGACCTGATGCCCTCCCTCTTCTGGTGTGTCTGAAAAGAGTGACAGTGCACTCACATACATTAAATAAATAAATAAATAAATAAATATTTTTTTAAAAAAAGGAGAAGGGGAAGGGGAAAGGGAATGGGAAAAAGAAGCAGCAGCAGGAAGAGTAGGAAGAGGAACTGGAGGAGGGGGAGGAGGAAGAGGAGGAGGAAGAAGAAGAAGAGGGACAGGAGGAGGAGGAAGAGGAAGATGAGAATCACAGTGAGAAAGCTGAGGTCAGAGGTGGAGCATGGACGTATAGTCAGGTTTTGAACTAGCTTCTAATTAAGCCAGCCCCACCTACAATAGGCTTTTCCTCATATCTGTCATAAAGGAAAGAATAAGCCTGCTACTGAGCCGCTAATATCTAATCCCTAACAGATCCCCCAAGTGCCGAGATTCCAGAAGCATGTCAGGTACCTTAATCTTTGTTTTCCTAAATTAGTTTACAGTCCCATGCTACCAGGCTGTGCAATATCAAAAGGCTATGTGTGACACAATCCCTACCCCTAAGTAGGGATTTCTTAACTACATGTGCTCCCCCACCCCCACCCCACCCCTGCCTCACTTCACCTACTTTTTTTTGAGGCAAACATTAACAAGATTCCTTCCTCCCTTCCTCAAAATGCAAGACCTTCTTCCCTTCCTCTGCTACCTGGGAATCAGAGACAGTCTGACTACAAGCAGACTGCAAGCAGCTCATCAGACATGGGCCAGGAAACGCCCTCCCCTTCCACTGAGATCTACAAGGAGGAACCACGGTCCACTCTGCCTGCCTCACGGGCCTGAACACGCCTCAGAACGCCCACCATGCTCCCATCTGTCTATGGCTCTTCTAGTAAGTCCCTTCCCCTGAAGGACACTTTCCCTCAGTGTGGTCTTGAACCCCAAACCAGAAACCTACAGCCCATCCTCAACTCTCTTCCTCCAAGAGGATTAGCCTATGCATACAGGTCAAAATGTATATTTGTCAGAAACAACTTAAGGAAGGGTTTAAAGGGCTGCATGATCAGAAAGGGAAGGCAGCTGGAGCTTGAGGTGGCTGGTCACTTTGTATCCACATCTCAGAAGATGCAAGCCCAGGCCAGGCTACAATGTTTCAAGGCCCACCTACACCCATCCCCACCCTACACCCCAACCCCAGCCACGCCCCGACCCACTTTCTCTACTGAGGCTCCGTGTCCTAAGTTTCCAGAGCCTCCCAAAATAGCTCTACCAGATGGGGACCAAGTAAACATTCACAACATGAGCCTGTGGGGGACACTTCCCATTCAAGCCATAACCAAACGCTATACAAAAGAATTTAGCTGTCCTTAGATACTCTTCTCAATTCCAGGAGAGAGAGGGGAGCTACACAGAGGAAGAGAAAAAAAAAAAAAAAAAAGCCGACTGGTCTGGAGAGGCACACACCACCAGACAGCAAGCTTGCCTGGAGGGAGTTCATGGAGTCAAGTACTGGTGTTGAACCCTTCACAGCACAGTCATCATCTTTTGGCTTTTCTCAGGCCATTCATTCACCAAGTAGACAAATACCTGCATTTTTGTAGATAAAAATGAATGCACAAGGAACCATTTCCAAAGACAGATGACTGTCCTTTTTCCTTCAGCAAAGTTTAAAAAGGTAAAAATTATCATATTATGGGCACAGTGGTCATGGAGAGAAAATGAGACCACCGCTCAACAGGGGAAATTGCTCTCCTTGCTTGGGAATGTTTTAGCATTAAATTAACTCTCCTATCTCCCGCCTGCTAATAGGAAAGCTTTCACCTCCCTGTCAGGCAGGGGATCCGGATTTGCATTTAGATGGAGCTGTTGTAAAGATGGCCCCCACCATCCAGCATAGAGGCCTCCCTGTTTACAATAGCAGCTGTGTGATAAAAGGATTATTCCACAAGTGCTGGCATGGCCAGTGTGGAAAGGATTGGAAGCCTGAATTGGGGAAGGCTGTCAACTGAATCGGTCACTCATGGGAAGAGATGGTTCCTGCCAGGAAGAGAGAGAGAGAGAAGAGAGAGAGAGAGAGAGAGAGAGAGAGAGAGAGAGAGAGAGAGAGAGAGAGAGAGAGAGAGAGAAACAGAGACAGAGAGTGCTCAATCTCCCTGCTGTTTGTAAGACCAAGCAGGTGTGAGAGTTGGATGCTAGTTTTAAAGTGAGTGTGTGTGTGTGCGCGCGTGTGTGCTCGCGTGTGCATTCGTACAGGCACGAGGACTTGGTTTGATCTCCAGAACCAGTGTAACAACAAAATTCCAGTTGTCCCTGCACTGGGGGTGAAGGTAGAGAGCAATGCCTGGGGCTCCCTGGCTAGCTAGCTTCACTTGGTAAGTTTCCAGCCAGTAAGAAGAGATCCTGTCTCAGAAGCCAAGGTGAATGGTGCCTAAAGAATAAAACCCAAAGTTGCCCTCTGCCCTTGACTGACATACACACAGACACACACACACACACACACACACACACACACACACACATGTTTACCTGTACAAACATGGACACATACACAGGCAAAAGAGAGACATGTTAACACATACACAAGAATTGTTTCCCTCCGTTTTCCATTCATGCAGATAACATTAAGAGAAGTTTCATTTAAACTCACTGTGTACGTTTATAAATAACTGTTCCTCACTTATCAGTCCTTGGCCTTCAGTAAAACAGTCCCACCTTGGGGGCTGGAGAGGTGGCTCTGCAACTGGAGCATTTTCTGCTCTTGCAGAGGAGCTGGGTTTGGTTCCCAGCATCCCTGTTGGTGGCTCATCCTGGAACTCCAGCTCCAGGAGATCTGAGATGTTCACCGGTTGGTGCTACTTTTCCTCCAGCCGCACCAGCCCCTTGAGAGAGAGTGCAAAGCTGGACCGAGAGGAGGGGAAATGTCAAGGAAAAGAACTCAGAAGTCTTTTTCTTGCCTGTGTCATGCTTGATTTGAATTTCTCCCAAGGCTCACTTTCTTACTGTCATGCCAAATGACCCGGAAAGCTTTGGCACTTCCTGGGGAGACTTTTGGCTGTCACCAGACAAGTTTGTTCTGTTGTTCCAGACACAGTGAAAGGGAGAAAGGCTTGGAGAGGGCAAATGAGAGAAAGCTGGCTGTGGAACAACATGGAGGATAGATAGATTTCTGGTCAGAAACTTACACTGAGATGGAAGGAATTGGAGGGCCAGAATGTTGTTTTCTTACTCGTGTGTGTGTGTGTGTGTGTGTGTGTGTGTGTCTGTCTGTCTGTCCGTGTATCTGTGTCTATGTATGTCTCTGTGTATGTTGGGGGAGGCTATGCATCCATGTGTGGTATATATGTGTGGTGTGTGTGTGTGTGTGTGTGTGTGTGTGTGCCCATGCATGTAAAAGCCACAGGTTGATGTTAGGAATTGTCTCAGGTTCCTTTCTAGTCCTGTGATAAAACACTGACCAAAAGCAACTTGAATAAGAAGGAGTTGTTTCTTGGCTTACAGGTTACTGTCCATCCCTGAGGGAACCCAAGTGTCTTAGTTAAGGTTTCTATTGCTGTAAATAAAACCCATTGATCAAAATCAACTTGGGGGAAAGGTTTTATCTCAGCGTACACCTCTCAGGCTACAGACCACTGCTGAGGGAAGTCAGGGCAAGAAACTCAAGCAGGGCAAGAACCTGGAGGCAGGAGCTGATGTAGAGGCCATGGAGGGGAGCTGCGTACTGGCTTGCTCCCCATAACTTTCTCAGGCTGCTTTCCTATAGTTCCCAAGACCACCTGCCTAGGGTGCCACCGCACATCATGAGCTTGGTTCTCCCAGGTCAATCATTAATGTATAAAACCTCCCCGCAGACTTGCCTACAGGCCAATCTGATGGAGTCAGTTCCTTACTTGAAATACCCTCTTCCCAGGTGATCCTAGATTATGCCAAATTGACAGAAACTAATCAGTATAGGAATCCTTCTCAATCTCCCTTCCATCCTATTCATTTGAGGCAGGGTCTCTCAATCAAGCCCAGCGCTGAGTCATATGACTAGTCTTGGGCTATAGGGTTACTATGTCTCTACCTCTGAGGCTAGAATGATAACTAGGTTTTCAGGCCCACCCTGGATTTATGTACGTTCTGGGGAATCCAAATTCAGGTCCTCAATTTGCTTAGACAGTGAGCCTTTTCTACTGGTCAAAGGACCAGAATATTCTAAAACAGGAAATAGCATGATGCTCATACCAGCTCATGGGCATGGAAATGCATTGTGAGTCAGATGTCATGTGAAGAATGTTACACATGACTTTGAACTTCACAGTGGCCACAATAAACCAGGCTCTGTTGTTCCTCTTTGACAGGCAAGTTAAGACTTGGCAAGAGGAGATCAATTGTCCTGGTATTTCAGACACCACAGCCTGAGATGCAGGAACTCTTGTATTGCTTAAATGACCAAACGTCATAGCTTTGAAATGTTGAAATGGGCAGAAAACACAAAAATATCATGGGGTAGTTTTTAAAGATTTACTTTATTATTTTTAAATGTGTGTGTGTGTGTGTGTGTGTGTGTGTGTGTGTACATGTGGGTACAGTACCTAAGAAGGCCAGAAGAGGGCATCATATCCCTATGGAGTAGATCTTCCTGAAGTTGGAATCACAGTTAGGTAGTTATAAGCTAGCTGCCACACAAAGGCGCTGGGAACTGAACTCTGATCCTCTCCAAGACCAGCACATGTTTTTAACTGCTAAACTGCCCACTCCTTTCAGTTATTAAATTTTTATTTCTGTATGCTATTTGGCTATCTGTGTATGTGCATGCAGGGGCCCAGCACAGTGACTCACTTCCTTCACCTCTGTCCCACATTCTTCTAAAATGGCACCACCAGACTTAGGTCAAGCATTTTAAACACGAGCCTGTGGGAGACATTCAAAGCCTGACACTGACTGGCCACTTGGGGAAGTATTGTCTGACTCTGTGATAAACTCTGCCCTCCCTTTCAGGGCCTTCCCTGAGAAATGAAGAATTTCATTTGCTGCTGTTGAAAGTGCTCGAAGCAGAGAGCCCTCAACAAGTACTTCATCCAGGGCTGGGAGATGGTTCCCTGCATCAAGTACTTGCTCTGAGTTTGAACACTAGAAACCATACAGAAACACTAGGTATGATGGTACATTGGAGACATAGAACAAGAGATCCCTGGGGCTCGCTGGCCAGCCTAGTTCCAGAGGAGTTAAAAAACTCTGTCTCAAAAAGAACAACAAAGGAGGCAGACAGGAGATGCTCAGTGGGTAAAGGCATTTACCACTGAACCTGATGACTCGAGTTCAATTTCCAGAGTCCACACTGTAGGGGAGAAGCAGCTCCTACAAGCTGAGCTCCACAATGCACCATGGCATTGTGGCCTGCTCACACACACACACACACACACACACACACACACACACATATACACGAGGCACACGACACACACATACACATGAGGCACACGTGAGGAACAGGAGGACATGTATGGCTCCCCAGAGGCAGGAATGTGGGGACCAGCAGACAGTACAAGAATGAGTGTTTCAGGGATGAAGCCACCAACTGTAAGGACAGGAACAGAACAGAGTGGGATAGTCGCAGATTGACTCATGGAGGCACGTCAGCTGCCATGGGCCTTACAATGGATAAGCTGATTCCTTCTGGCTCAGGGATGCTGCCTTCTGGCCTGGAGCCCCGCACAGCCTCTTTCTAAACCACATCCTCAAAGGTACAAGCTCAAAGGAATGAAAGCAAGATGTGTTTTCCAAAATCGAATTTCCTAAAACCCAAATGGTGAGTCGGGAACCAGCATGAAGAGGCGCTGTCGACTGGTGAACTTGGAATGGAGCCCAGGAAGGAGGTTGGGAGGGTGTGGGGAGGGGGCCTTTTCCTAGGAAATGAAAGTAGCCCGCTTGCTAGCTACTCCTTGAAGCTCCAGCTCCTCCCAGCAAACAGCTCAGGAATTCACACTCCCTTCCTATATGTTCAGAGCTCTTCCAGGTCTCATATCTGGGGATTCTGGTTGGCCAGTTCACAGTAAATGTGTGATTTCTTTCCAGAGGACACATAAAAACAATGTCTACCCTTTCCCCCAGGGTCCCAATGACAAATGGAGGCCTGATTCCACCAAAATTTACAATGGTAACCAATGATTTTTTGGAGGTCATGTAGAACATAGCTGAAAGGTTACTTATATGGGCATTGGTCCCTAGCCTATCCCTGTAGCCAAACAGAGGGAGCTCCTCTTCCCTGCTCTTCCCTGGCCTTTTCCCCAGAGCACAGGCAATTTAGGCAGAATTGTATACAATAGGTGGGGAGCAGCTAGTCAGGTGAGAGTCTCATGACCCTCCAGCCCTCCATGAGGCAGTATAAACAATCAACAAGCCCAACTAGATGATCTTTTATTGGGGGGTCTCAATAGATCCCCATAAGATGGCTATTGCTTTGCTCCAAGGACAATCATAACAATGTGAAGACCTGGGAGGTCAACCCTGGTAAAGTTTATTCAAATGAAGAGCATATCAGCTTAGGACAGCACAGCCAGTCTCCCTGCGCTTGGCTGAAGCGTTCATGGGATTTGTACATTGTGTGTGAGTGTATTGTGCATGAGTGTATTGTTCAGATTTTGCATATGTATAGGTGCACAGGGATGTGTGTATAAGTGTATATGTGTTGTGCATGTGTGTATGTGTGTATATTTTGCACGTGTATAGAAACACACGAGTGTATGTGTGTTGTGCATGTGTGTATGTGTATATATTTTGCATGTGCATAGATACATATGAGTGTATGTGTGTGTGTTGTACACATATTTCACATGTGCATGGATATACTTGTGTGTGTGCATATGTGTGTGTGCATATGTGCATGTGTGCATGTGTGCGTGAGTGCGTGAGTGCATGTGTTCATGTGTGCATGTGTGCGTGAGTGCATGTGTTCATGTGTGTATGAGTGCATGTGTTCATGGGTGTGTGAGTGCATGTGTGCATGTGTGCGTGTGTTTGGACATGGAGGCCTGAGACTGATGGCAGGAATCATCCCCAGTCACTCTTCAAACTATACAATGAGGCAGGATCTCTGAACCAAAGCCAGATGTCACTGACATGGCTAGTCTCCCTAGCCAGCTTACTCTGGGGATCCCTGGTCTCTGCCTTCCAAGGCTGGAATAGCAGGTGGGTCACCATGGCCACCTGGCATTTATATGAGTTTCTAGGGATCTGAACTCCAGTTCGAAGTAGTCAAGCAAACACTTAACCACTCAGCCATCTCCTGGTCCATTTTTTGTTTATTGAGACAGTCTCTCACTAGGATCACAAGCACTTATATGTGCACAGGCATAGACCACACACACATATACACAGTGTATGCCTCCTCCATGTGCACACATAAGAAAATCCTAATCCTTAATGGAATTCTACAGAGAAACGGCAAGCCATCTGATGCCCCTGGCTCATTGGCTGGCTGGAGTCCTCCATCACACCCTGCTGCATTGCAGAGGCATCCCGTCTAAGCCAGCCACATCCTACCCTGTCATACTGTGCAGACAGACCTGGCAGATGGGACCTGTAAAAAGCAAATTTCCCTCCAAACCTTAGTTCTTCCCTGCAGCAGCAGGGTTTAAATGTACAATGCGGCTACCCCTGCTGGTCAGGCACTTCCTGGTTATATTCTAAGTTGATGACACTTGTAGTGCCGTATATCATGGCTTCTATGCCCTGGGGAGCAGTGAATAGAGGAGACAGCCTTTCAAGAATCACACCTCCCACTGTGTCCTCAGTACTTTGCAGTATTTCAGAGTACAGGACAATGGGCCTTCAACCACCAAAACCAATCCCAAATGACCCTCCTCTCCCAGATAGTAGACATTATATCATGTATCCATTATTTGAAAATATGAATACAATCAACTGTGAAAGAATTAAAATGGGGCAATTATTTGAGATAAGTGTGTTTTGTATCAGTCTCAGCACCTAAAATGGTAAAAAAAAAAAAAACAAAAAAAAACAAAAAAAAAAACCATTATTGAACTATCTGAGCATGTGATTTCAGATAACTACGATGCTGTGGCAGATGGATCTCAAGATCAAGGAGCGGCTGGGCAACAGAATGAGTTTAAGGTGAGCCTAGGTCATATAGTGAGAAATCTTGTCTCAAGTCAAAAGCACAGGAAGGGCTAGAGATGTGGTTTTGGTCTAGAATTCCCTCAGTGAAGCTTAAGAGCTTTGTTCAGCAGTAGAGCAGCTACCTGCCTAGAATCCCCCAGGGAGGGGCTGGGAGCGTGGCTCAGTGGTAGAGCCTCTGCCTAGAACCCTCCAGGGATGGGCTAGCTGACTGTGTGGTTCAGTGGTAACAAGCACAGTATCCTATCCAAGTCCAACAGCATTTAACACCAAGAAAAACCAAAGCTCCACAACAATTAGAGTTGACAAAAGTCACTAGTGAAATATGAATCTAAACCAAAGGGTTATGATAACCACAATTGTAATGTTCTTCCCACTCTGAAAGAATGACGTGACATGCGAAATTGCTTTGTTATTTTATATGTGAGTGTCTGTGTTTTGTACATGTATGTGTATGTGTCTGAGTGAAGGTGTCCATGGAGGCCAGCAGGGGGTGCTGGATCCTCTGAAGCTGCGAGTTACAGGCAGTTATAAGCCTTACCTCATATGGGTGCTAGAAATAGAACTTGGGTCCTCTGCTGGAGCAGCTCCCCAGACCCATGTGCAGTATTAAAATCTTTCCTGGTATCATGCATCCAGCATCACATGGAAGAAAATATAAGTTCAGTTGCCTTAAATGGCAGCGGAGTTTAAGTCAGTAATGGTTAATTTTCCAGAAGGAAGGTACCACAGTGTTTGTGTTTCCCTGTCAACCCTCCTACCATTCTCCTGTGAGTCTCTCATCCCCAGCTTCTCTCTTTCATCAATGGTTCTGTTCATCCCAGCCTTCTGTTTGCCTACTTCCTGTGTGAGTTCCCAAGGACTAGCAGTGGAGGAAGAATAAAGATTCTCTCTGCATAGTCTCTGCTACATTCTGACTGAGGCTTGAGTGTCTGACAGAGCATCCTGTGTTCGGATCTTGATCCCTGGTGTGGTGATGTGAGGCGGTAGAATTTTGAGAAGGTGGAACCTGGTGGAAGATCCCTGGGAGCAATTAACACAGGAAGTCAATCTAGTGCTGAAGGACCCCAGTTCATTCTCACAGAGGGGATGTTGTTATAAATGATCAAAACTGAGTTGGGTTGGTGGCTCATTTGTAAAGTACTTTCCCTGTAAGCACTAGAGCCTGGATTCATTCCCTAAAAGAAATGTTTTCATTTGGTTTGGTTTGGTTTGGTTTGGTTTGGTTTGGTTTGGTTTGGTTTGGAAAAAAAAAAAAGAGGCTAGAGAAATTAAGACAAACAGGTCTCTAGGACTCACTATTCACCTTAAACTAATAAGCAAGTATCTGGCTGTTGAGAGCCCTATCCTCAAAAGACAAGGTGGAGGACTGAAGGGAACATAGCTCAATGGATACAGCACTTGACAGCTAACTGTGATGACACTAAGTTCATATCCCAAGATTCCACGTAAAGCCAGCTGCAGTGTGGAATGTCTGTAATCCCAAGCAGAGATTCCCTGGAGACTCGTGGGCCAGTTACCCTGCCTTACCTGATGACCAATAAAAGACCCTGTCATAGGAACTGAGACTCATGGTTATCCTCTGATCTCCACATGTAGGACATGGTATGTATACATCGGCACTCACACAAGAACACACACACATAACAGTTAAGAACAATAACAATAACTAATAACAATAAAACAGGGTAGATAGGTCCTGATGAACAAGACTGGAGGTTGCCTCTGGATTCTCTGTGCACACTTACTTGCACACACGTACACATATGTGTGTATGCACCTATAGTCAAGAAAATCCAGAATGGCATCTCCTTTCTCTGACTTTCAGACTATGACACTCTCTCACTCGCTCACATTCTCTCTCTCTCTCTCTCTCTCCATTTGTCTGTCTGTCTCCATCTCTCCCTCCCTTCTTTCCTCCTTCTCCCTCCTTCTTCCTCCTTTCTCTCCTTCCTCCTCCCCCCCCCCTCTCTCCTCTCTTACTTACATACATTTTACCATGGTATCATGTGCCCTGGAATAATATAGCCATCCAAGGCTAAATTGATGGAGCTTCCAAATCTTGGATCCTAACTTTAAGGAGTCTTGAGTACTTAAAGCTATGACTGAAACAAATACCTCTTCTTTAAAAAAAAAAAATGCTCTGCCTTGGGTATTTCATCCTGTCAATAAAAAACAAACACAAGCCGGGCGTGGTGGCGCACGCCTTTAATCCCAGCACTTGGGAGGCAGAGGCAGGCGGATTTCTGAGTTTGAGGCCAACCTGGTCTACAAAGTGAGTTCCAGGACAGCCAGAGCTATACAGAGAAACCCTGTCTCAAAAACAAAACAAACAAACAAACAAAAAAAAAACAAACACACTCTTAATGACTCGATGTATAAATGAGAATAAGGAGCCAAATCAGGCCAAACATTCAATGAAATGGGATAGATATGAAGAGTAACTCCTTCGTACCCATGGAAGCATGGTCAGAAAAGAGTGAGATCTCTATCCTGCTGTGGACCAAAACGCAGCTGGTATTGTTCTGAGTATAATAGTACTGTTCAAAAAATGATGTGCAGGCAGGAGAATGGCTCAGTTGGGAGAATGCTTGCCTTTCAAGCACAATAAGCTGAATTTGATGTCTAGAACCCATGGTTGGTTTGTTTGTTTGTTTGTTTGTTTGTTTAAATTAAGCAGGCACAGTAGCTACATGTGCTTGTAATCCAAGTGTTGGAGAAGATGGGATTAGCCAGCTACCTCTGGTGAGCCAGCCTAGCCAAATGAGTGAGTCCTAAGCCATGGAGAGATGTTGTTTCAAAATACAATAATGTAGATGGGTCTGGCGAAAGACAGCCAAAGTGTCTTCTGGCCTCCACTGCCTTGTGTTTGCACATAAATGCACACACACACACACACACACACACACATGAACATTCTGAAGAAAAACTGATTTAACTCTCTCCCTAAGGTTCAGGGAAGAGATGTGATAAGAACATAAGAGCCCAGAGAACAGGGAGAAGAGCCGTGAGATTCTATCTTCTGGATACGACATGACGGTTACACCCATGAACTCATAGCAGCTCTGGTAGTCTGCACAAGATCAAGCAAGCCGAAACTATAGCACAGATGGGCCGGATGGTCTCTAGGCCCTTCCTATTATCAAGAAGGTATTGGCAAGTTGTAGCTGCTAGAAAAGGGAAAAATCCCTTTTTGAGGAGGTTTGGCTGTGGGTAGGATTTCCATGCTCCAGTGGATGACCTGTTCGTATATGAGCAGCACTAACTGGGCCTTACCAACCGAGAGAGAGAGAGAGAGAGAGAGAGAGAGAGAGAGAGAGAGAGAGGATGCTGGGGGAATGGGGGTAGGTATGATCATATTTCATTATATATATGTCTGAAATTTCCAAGAACAAAGGAAAAACTTTTAAATGATTTGAAGTCTCACTGCCATGCTCTGCTATAGCTTCTAAATTGCAAACAATACATTAAAAACGGGGCGGGGACCAGACAAAGGGGCGCTTGTATACCACAGTGACAGTGACTGCTTCCAGCCACGCTGTCTGCATGGCACAGCAAACCCATCCACTTTCATTCTGAACAGGGAGCGCTGATTAATTGCCAGGTTCTCCAGCCCTTTAAAGTCTGCTTCTAGACTCAAAGGTCTGACATTTCAACGCATAAACATTATGGGTCTGCATATCACTGCCCCAAGTGTGTTTGTGAGGTAGCTGCAATTCCAGACACAGCAGCAATCCCTGACAAAGAGAAGCGTGGGAAGAGATGTCTTTCTAGTCGAAGGTTCCACAGTCCCTCAGTGGTTCCTGAATCCACTCTGTTCTAAAGGGGCTCACGAACATGGGTCCACACTCTGTTCTGCTTAAGAAGTCAATAGAAGCAGAACCTTTGCTTGGCTCCAAGAGGAACATGGCATCGTGGCAGGCCTGGTTCATTTCCACCTGGGAGCTGCCAGTGCTGGACGCAGCAAGGTGGAAGCCATGGTTCTTTCAAGGGGAGTTTTCTTGTCAGATGCTCCACCCATGAGATTTCAAAAGGATATTAACTTTAAAGGCCTAATTTAGAGACAGAGGAAAGAGCTCAGTTGGTAAAATGCATGGTGGGTAGGAATGAAGACCTGAGTTCCACACCCAGAGCCCACACAAAAATCCAGGTGTGGTGGTGCACAGTTGTAATTCAGTACTGTGGAGGTGGACACAGATGGGTCCTCTGGGCCTGCTCACCAGCCAGTCAGGGTGAATCAGTGAGCCTGAAAGTCAGTGATGGACGCTGTCTCAAAACTTAAGGTAAAGAGGCTGGGCAGTCAGCTCACTATGTATATAGCACTTGCTATGTAAGCAAAGGACCTGGGTTTGGATGTCCAGGATCCACAGAAAAAGCCAGGTGTGGTACATATCTGTAACTCTGGCACCACAAGAGAGGGAGACTAGCAGATATCGAGAGCTCATTGGCCAGCCAGTCTAGCCAAAATGACAAGCTTCAGGTTCGGTGAGAGACATTGTCTCAAAGAATGATAGAAAACATTTAACACTGTCCTCTGGACTCCACGTGATCATGTGTGCACGCATACACGCATACACGCACACACACACACACATACACACAACACAAGCACACGCACACACTCACACACCCTAAGAATTAAACCAATGTGGTATTGCCTCTCTTTGCCTATAAGGCTTCTGTGCTGAGCCCCTAAAAAGCAGACAGATCTCAGAACTATAACTGCAGAAATATGGCAGTCAGTTATCTTGATAATAAAAGTAGCTGACATTTATTGAGCACTTACCAACTACTGAATTCCTTTCATGGGGAATCAGCTGTAGCAGGTACAGAAATCAGAGTTCATGCCAGGGAGGGCAATACAGAAAGTAAACATGAAGAGACTGCATACAAATGTGTGGGAACAAAATGAGACTTCCCAGGGACTAAGTACCCCTACCCAGTACTAGGAATGTCAGGGGGATACTGCCTCTTCTGGTTTTTCTGCATTTGACACTCAGAGAAACCCAAAGCAACTGTGATCTTAGTAACAATGTCCTGACCTGCCTGCCTTGGTCTCAGGACATTGTAATCATTTAATGACCCCACCTTCTGCTCTCCTAGAGTGAGTTAGCTTGTTTTGTTTTGGTGCCAGAGCTTTGACAGGAAAAGTGTGGTATGGTATCATTCCCCCACCAAAACATAAAGCAATGAACAGAAGTCATCTTCAGTACTTCCTGCTTTGCATGGAGGAGATGCTCAATAAACACTAGTTGGATTAATTTATGAATTAATGGTAAACTGTGCGGTTTCATTACTTAGAAGTAGGGAAAACATTATTCCGATTATCTTACATGCTCAAAACACCTACATAAAATTACATGTCAAGGAAATGTAAAATTAGGGCTGAAGAGATCGCTCAATTGATAGTCGTTGCTGTGCAACTCGAGAACTTAAATTTGATCCCCAGAATACAGTTGGACAAGAATCTATAATCCCAGTCAGTGTCCCCTCCCAGGAGATAGAAAGCTGAGAGAGGAGAGTCCCTGGAAACTCATGGACCACTTAGCCTAACCTAGACATCAGCGAGCAATAAAGGGACCTGTCAAGCAAGATGGGAGGGCAAGCACTGACAAGTTCCTGTTGTCCTCTGCCCTCCTCTCACATGCTATGGGCTCTTGGCCACACCTACACACAAGAACATGCGCATACATTTACATATTCATCCATCCCAGACAAGTAAACACTTGGGGAGATAACTCGATGCCTTGCAAGCAGGAGAGCACCGTGTTTAATCTTCAGAACCCATGTTAAAACTAAACAAATAAACAAACCAAATCAGGAACGGTGGTGAGTATTTATAATTGCAGCACGGAGCAAGTAGAGACAGGACAATCTCTGGGGCTTGCTGGACACCGAGCCTGCATGAATTGATGAGTTCTAGGCCAGTGAGAATCCCTGTCTCAAAAACTAATGTAGACCTGGTGGCAGCTACACAGTCCTCACATCCCACCCCAATGTTCTTGGTTCCCGAATGAAACACACAAACACACACACACAGAAATATATATATATATATATATATATATATATATATATATAATTTATATTTAATTTATATAATTTATATTTATATATAAAAAATATATATATTATATAAACCCTGTCTCATAAAACCAAATATATATATATTTGTTTTTACGAGACAGAGTTTCTCTGTATAGCCCTAGCTGTCCTGGAACTCACTTTGTAGACCAGGCTGGCCTCGAACTCAGAAATCTGCCTGCCTCTGCCTCCCGAGTGCTGGGATTAAAGGCGTGCACCACCACGCCCGGCTGCAAAATTATATTTTAATATGCCTTAAACAGGTCAATGGCTGGGCCACTCCCAAACCTCTGCGTGGCTAACACCTCCCCTCTGATATTTCTGAGTTAGTACTTACTGAATTCTATATTCCATCATTGATGCCCTAGACCCTGTTGGGGGTGGGAGGGATGGGGTCACTCTTCCCCGGCTCTTACTTGTTTGCTGTCTCTCTGTCCTTTACATCTCAGGGGTAGTAGCTACTCCTTTCCAGGCATGCCAGCTAACTCCACTCTTCCTTTCTCCATCTCCAGCCAAGTAGGAAACTGAGGTTCCCAACACAGGATGTTGTGGGGGACATCAAACATCCACTCTTGCTCTCTCAGCCTCTCTCAGGTATTAGGTTTACAAGGATGGGCCACAATGCCAAGCAAAGGAATCCTTCAATACACCAGTGCTTGATTTAAACGTGTATGTGTACACTCTGGACTATGAGTCCAAATGAACCCTTCTCTTTTAATTGTTTCTTTCATGAATGTAGTCACAATGACAAGAGGATTTAACTTTTTAAGAAAATATTTTTTTTCTGATTACTTCCTTGTTTTTCATTGATTTGGAGATACTGCCTCATGTATCCCGGGCTAGCTTCAAACTCTCTAGCTGAGAATGACCATGAAGTTCTAATACTCCTCCCTTGAACACCTGCATCCTGGGCTTCACTGTGTCCAGTTTGTACAGTGCTTAGTGGAGTCCAGGGCTTCATAATACTCTAAGCAAGCACTCTACGAGCTGAGCCACGGCCCCCAGCCTCAGTGATGAGAGAATTAATGCACCACAGCTCAGGCCTTGATGCCCCATGGTTCGATAGAGAGTCTCTGTGTGTGCCTGACTTCTCTATCATTATTCCCAAATTCAAGTGTGTTTCCCAGGGCTTGATACCCAAGGCAGCTAGTGTGCTACAGAGGTTTATTTTGCTCAAGTTTGGAAGTTCAAAGGCACAGCACTGACATCTGATTACTTCCTGATGCAGCAGTCCTGAGACCGTTCATCAAGCATGTGTGTGACTATCTGGCCCTTTTACAAACCCTCCAGGGCTCAATCTCTACAGCTCCACCCTAATGCCCTCATCCAAATGTAATCACTTCCCAAGCTCCACCAGTTTCCCACCCTCTTAATACCATTTACATGTATGTGACATGAGGATTAAACTCCAGAAGGAGTTCCAGGAGACAATCCCATTTAAATGATAGTATTGGCACCCATCCTGTGAGCATTCTCAGAGACTTCGTGGCAGCTAACCCTAGGTATAGCTCCTTCCACCTTCCTTCTCTGCTCAGCAGTCACCCATGGGTAGTGTCTAAGCGAGAAGTCAGCAGCTGGCCAGAGTGATGGGATGCTAACAGACATAGACGGTTGGCTCTCCACACATCACCGTATCAGTGACTTTTCACATTGCTGTGACAAAATGCCTGACAGAGACAGTATAATGAAATAAGGTTTTATTTGGGTTCAGAGTTCTGTACAGTATAGTCCACTATGGCAGGAACAGCATGGTGGCTGGCTCAGTCAGTCCATGGTGGGGGAATTTTGTGCCAGTTTCTCAGTAAAGTCAACCAAGAATCAAGGAGCAAGATTGGAACCAAAGATAGGATGTCCTTCAGAGCCTGACTCTGGTAGCCTATGACAAACCAGCTAGATTCCATATTTTGTAGTTTCACAGCCTTTCAGAATAGAACGAGCAGCTGGGAGCCAAGTGCTCAGATACATAAGCTTTTGTGGAACATATTTTAAACCGTTTTATAAATGTTATAAATGTTAGCTCCTAGTTGCTTATTCTTATCTCACAAAGAGGTCTGTCTGTCCAGCACGTTCCTTTGGATTGACACATTCCCTCCTGGAGGAAAGAAGAAGGCTAGTAAGGTTTAAGACATGAGGGAAACTTACACATCCCAGGAAGATCCTGAAGCCTAACAGATTTATAAGTGCCCTCTCATACCTCCAGTGTTATATTGGCAATAACAATGGCCAGTAAGAAGGATTCTTTGGTGTTTGCTGCCTGCAAGCTGTGCATGGAGCTGTATGGATGAGGCGGTTTTAGCCATGCTATGGTGGGATTTTTGGGATGCAGCTGCCTTTGAGTCACTCACATTCTTGAAAATAACTCCAGTGAACTCACTAGGTCACTAACCTGAAGGTCAGTGGACTCATTTCTTTTGTCTGTCCATCAGTACCTATCTGGGATGAATAGTTGTGTGTGCTCGTGTATCCACAAGGAAAAGTCCAACAACAAGATTGGAAACAGAATGTGTGTCAGATTTGGATGGAATCTCAACAGCTGAGTGCATTCCTAGTTCTGTGCAGGCTCCTTATCAGAGTCTAATGGATTTGAAATCATCTTCCAAGTTGCCTTAGAACTAACCACCAAGACTGTCCCAAGCAGAGCTCTCATCTCAGCACAGTAGCTCTGCAGAGTGTCTCCTTCTTACCAATTTTCATACCATTTTAGGTCAATCGCCTATGTCCCCTCGAATAGTCACGCCAGCTGCTGGAGGTAGAGATTGTGATGGTTGCTTCGTGATTTACACAGCAACAGAGTCCCAGGCAGTGGGGTGAATCAGGAATTCAGACCCTAATCTGTTCAGTCTAAAACTCACAAATATACTAACACCTTGCTGGAGATACACTGGCCTGAGGAGCTCTTGGAAGAGAAGAGCAAGCTATTCCCCCTAATGAGGGGGAGATAAGCAGGGAAATTTTCTTTCCTTCCTTCCCCACCACAGTCTCTTCCAGAGAGCCTGCTACTCCTGGTTTTAAAACCACTGTTCCCATAGCAACACCTTGGCAACTTCTCTTCTGTTTCACAATGTTAACAAAGTTGGTTCTGGGACCAAATAGTTTTGTGAAGCTCACAGAAGTGACATCAGCTTGGCCCACTGGCCAGAACTTTGCTTTTTAAAATTTCCTGAAGAAATCATAGCAAAATTTGAAAGTTAACTGACCAGACGAAAGGAACAAAAATGAAGATGCTCTCCCTGGAAAGTCCAGAATATTCTTGGTTTTTAAAGACTTTTAAAATTTTTCATCAAGTGTCCTTTTATGTGTGTCTATGTGAGTGTGTGCTTCTTGTGGAAGCAAGGAAAGAAGGTTGGATGCCCTGGAGAGTTACAGTAGTTGTGAGCTCTAGACAGGTGTGCAGGGAGCTGAACCCAGTCCTCTGGAGGACTAACAATACTCTTAACTACTGGGCCATCTTTCCATCCCTCTTTTTCTAATATATGTGTGCATTCGGGTATGTGTATATGTGTTCCTGTGTGTGAATATGTGTGTGGAAGCCAGAGGAAACCTCATTTGTCATTCCTCAGGGACACCTTCAACACAGGTTTTGGGGACAGGACCTCTTTCAGTGTCTGGAACTCACTAAGTAGTCCAGATTAGCCATCTAGCAATCCCCAGGGACCTTCCTATCTCCACCTTCCCAGTGCTGAGATTACAAGAGGCAGTCATCACCCCTGGCTATGGTTTTTAATGTGTGTTCTGTGGGTTGACCTTAGGTTTGTCCTACATGCTCACAAAGCCAACACTTTTACCAACCGAGCCATATCCCCCGGGCCCAGGATGCTGTTTTGAATCTAAAACATAATATGCAGTGTTTAAACAATGAGTTCTGGGACTAGAAAGACGGCTCTGCATTTAGTTTGCTGTTAGTTCAAAGCACTTGTCAAGAGAAAGAGTCAAACTTTGAGATACAGATTTCTGAACAGCAACATTCTAGGTCCTCTGCTTAACTGTCAGGGCCGCCTTACATGGCTTCCTCTTCTGGTATCATTTCTCTTGCACTGATAAAATACCTCAACAAACAACAAAGATAAAGAGTTTGTTTTAGCTCACAGTCCTAGGTCATGGTTAACCACTGAGAGGAAATCAAGACAAAAACTTGAAGCAACTAGTCACAACTGTAGCAAAGAGCAGAGGGAAAGGACTTGTTTTCATTTTGTGGATGAGTGTTTTGCCACTGTGTATGTGAGTGTACCACATGCTTACCTGGTGGTGCTGGAGGTCAGAATGCAGCTTCAAGTGCCCTGGATCTGGAGTTACAGAGGCTGGGAGTAGAACCCAGGTCCTCTGCAAGAGCAAAAAGTACACTTAAATACCGAACCTTCTCAGAGCAAAGAAAAGTGGATGCCTACATGCCTAGTTCTCAGCTAGCTCTAGGATGCTCTCTGCTCTTGTATGACACAGGAATCTCAATCAAGGAATGGAGCCACTCACTTTCAGGCTGAGTCTTTCCACATCAATTAACTTAATCACCCACAGCCATCCATAAGCCATCCCAGCATAGACAATCCCTCCTTGAGACCATCTTCCCAGGGGACTCTAGGTTGTGCCAAGTTGACAGTTAAAATTAATCATCACACTGTCACCTATGGGCCTATCCTTTTCAGCTTCTGCTGTCCCATAATGCAATGGGGTTTCCACCCTGTTCTCTAGCCCCTGTTTATGCTGCCTAGCCTAGGATATAATAAAAAATACATATTTAGTCTCCACCTTGGTTTCTGACATAGAATTTCCTGAGAGACGGGGTTGAGAAGAAAACTTTTGTTGTTCGGGTATAAATCTCTTTGCCATCAAACCAGAGTTTATGCTAATGAGGTAGCCCTTGGAAAATAATGTACAGAGAGACCAGCTATGTTATTAAAGACTTGCAACTTTCAGTCTCTGCCCCAACCACTAAGAAGGAGACAATCTAGGGGCTGAGTTAGTCTCCCGTGTCCAGTGATTGAATCTACAATGTCTATCTAATGGAACCCTGATAAAACTCCAAATAAAGGAGAGTCTACAGAGAGAATGCAATGAAATATTGGGATGGTGTTAACTTTGAAGGAGGCATGGAAACTGCATCTTTTTCCAGTATCTCACTCTATGCCCCTCTTCACCTGTCTGATTATATGCATCTGTTATCATCTCCTTTCTAATAAATCAGCAAACCTGTCATGTTAAGTGTTTTCCTGAGTCCCATGTGAGCTCAGGTTGCCAATCACTCAGCCTGAACAGGGATTATGGCTGCTTTTAACTCACAACCAAGTGGAGCAGAAATGTGAGTATCCCAGGTACCCAAGGATCTGGGGGAAAGGTTTGGATGAAGCATGCAGAGTCTGGCCACAGGAAGAGTGGATGCAGAAACATAGCATCCAACTATAGTTAGGCTTATGGCACTAAGCCCTTCACTTGTGAAGTGTCCCCCAGTTCTAAGTAGTTAATGTAAGGAAGGAATTAAATTAACATATTTGATCTCATCTGATTTCAGAAGCTAAGCAGAGAGCAAGCCTGATGAGCACTGGATGGGGGAACTGAAGTAAACGATAGGATGCCCAGTTAGTGATTAGAGAGTTGGATGCTGTTGCTACATATTTGGAGGGCTGGAAATAGAGTTCAGCTGTGAGAATGCTCACTGGATGTTCTCTTTGGGTGTGTGGTGCGCTTCGAAGGCTCACATTTGCATCCCAAGACTGTGACTATTTAGGGACATTATGGAACCCTTGGCCTAGGTGTCTAGGATTGGCGGTGGTTCTTAAAAGGGATTCACAACCCCAACTCCAGCTTGAGATCTCTGCTTTCTGAGATAGAAGATCTACTAGGATGTAACCAACCACTGCAAGCTCTTGATAGTATGGATGGAGCTGCCCTAGCCACCCTGATTCCCATCATAATAGACTATATCCCTTTAACTGTGAGCCAGAACCAACCCATCTTTCTGTAAGGTGCTTCTGTGAGATATTTTATCATCGCAGCAAATAATTAATATACCTGGCATACCTAAGACTTTTTTGGCTCCATCTCCAGCACCAGAGGTTGGAAAAGTAAGAAAAACACATTTTTGGTATATCTAATAAATTCTTTGGGAGTTTTATTTACCATATAATAAGTTATTAGGGATTTATTGACCAAATAATGTTATCTGACATCAAAATGATTTGGGAAAAAATAGCCAAAAAGAGAAAATTCAGGCCCCAATTTTCCATCCAGGTCACTTTCTCTTAAGTAACATTTCTTCATACTTGGTTATAAGCAACCAGCTTGTCTATGTTACTATGCCTAACTTTAGTTATTTTTTCCCTATTTTTTAGCAGTTTTTTTGTGCAGAAATGCATTTTCCCAATTCTTTTTTTTAACTGGCTTTTAAAAAAAATGCAGCGTGTTTACAATGTTAATAGCCTCACTTTAATTTGCTCGTATTCTTGTTAATAATGAAATCTACTTAATGTGAGTTCAAACTAAAAGCCTGTCAGGGTAATTCACAAACATTTAAAAACCCCGAAGCAATTCTACGAGGAGTCCCTGTTAATATTCTTATGGACTTTCAATGGATAGATTAACCAGGCCTTGGCATCAACAGAAATAGCAAACAAATTAAAATTGGGCTCTTGGTAACAATCAGGGAATATGAACGCTCACACCCTTCAGAATGATACTGGGTCCTGGATCCAGCTGCACACAATACTGGATACTGGATCCGACTGCACTGGCGCCTCCCAAAACACTTTGTTGAATAAACATTCTAAGAATCGCTGAGGATGAGCTGGGGTGGGGGGGTCGGGGGGTGACCTCATCTTATCTACCCTCTTCTCAGGAATGTGCAGGAGAACATCGATCAGACTGAAAATAACACAGCCCTGCCCGGTACTCATCTTACAGCCATCTCTATTTGTACCAGAAAGCAAATTTTCATGCAAGTAATATAATTGACACTGAATGTACATTATATTAAAATTCTGGCCTTGGAGACATCTGAAAATCTACTCTCAGGCCTTTGAGATTCTGGCAATGTCTAAATGATCCCCTGTTTCCATGGTGGATTACATCTTCAAGAACAGTGCCCACTGCTGGAAGGATTACCAGCCCCTTCAGGTCTAATCTCTTTGAGAATTCGGTTTATATTAAAAGAAAAGCACTTTGCTATGTATTTATACATTAAAAAGTAGGGCTTACCACGGAGCTTTGATACCGAGCCTGTTTAATCTTTACAGAAATCTTTGGCGGGCAGAATTCATGTTGCTACTGAAAGTTGAAGCTCTTGACGCTCAAAGAGACTAGGTGTCACTTCCAAGTTCACAAGGCTAGCGAGATGTAGATGAATATTAAACTTAAGCCTCCCATCTTACACATAGAAGCAACAGATAATGCTTGTCATATCAAGACCCTCTCAATCAGTGTGTGTGTGTGTGTGTGTGTGTGTGTGTGTGTGTGTGTGTGTGTGTGTACAACCTCAGGGGTCATTCCTCAAGGGCAGTTCAACTTGTTTATTTTAGACAGGGTCTTTCATTGCCTGAAACGCACCAAGCATGGTAAACTGACTGGCCAGCAAATCCTAGGAATCTATCTGTTTCTGCTTCCCTAATACTGGGATTACAGGGATGCGTGAGTACATACCTGGTATTATGTGATGCTAGAGATGAAACTCAGAGATCCAGGCATGCTTCATGCATAGCCCAGTAGAGTTGCTTCCGTCATTTACTTTGGTCCCAGTCACTCAAAGCAACTAATCCAGTACCCTGTATGCCCAGCCTGATCTGATGCCAGTCTTTGTTGTACCGGAGCAAGGCTGTGCTTATCTCTTTACATGTATCTGCATCTGTTTAGGGCTAGAAAGGCAAAATTGAGTAGGTAGCTGCAACAGACTGCACAGCCTACACAACATAAAAATCCTTGCGATCTAGATCTTTATAGAAAAGGCTGAGTGGCTTCTGTACTGGAAGGAAAATCAAGATTTAGACGAGCTGTGACCAGGCATGGCGGTGCATGCCTGCACTCTGCCTTGTTTTTAATGATAGGGTTGCTCAGTCTGACCTGGAACCACCCTCCCCAGGACTGGGACTACAAGAACACACCCCTATGTCCAGCTTTTTGTTCTGTTTTAAAAGTGGTTCTGGATATCGAACGTACATCTTCCTGCTTACACAGCAAGGGTTTTACCAACTGACCCGTTTCCCCAGCCCTTATAGAACTTTTTCTTAATCACAACTCAGACAAATTTTGATGGACAGAATAAATAAATATTATCAGATGTTTCCCCCCCACCCCCTCTTCATCCACTGGATGCTCTAAAGTGAGCCTTCTGCTTTCTGGAATGTACTGGCACTTTCTCTGATCTGTCTTGGGCCTTTTAAAGCACAAAAGCCAAATGTCACCTTCTGGGAACTGTACAACATGAGGGGCTGTCATCCCAGTGACAGAGCACTCTCGGGAGCGGTGACGCTTCAAAAGGCATCAGACAGGTAATGACATTGTGAGTTATTTGTTGCCAGACTAGGGAATATTTTGAGCAGCTGTGGTTGCATTGTGGCTGCATCAAAGGGTATTTTGGTCCCGAGACAAGGGAGCTTCCAGGACAGACAATTGGCTCGAGGTCCTTAGCATTTGGTGCTCTGAGCACTACACAGTCTTCTATGTGACATCCTCAGTGTCCCTGTGACAAGTTTGCTGGCCTCTCCGGGGCCTGGTTACCTTCTCTGTAAAATGAATAGGTCACACTGGATAACGAATGAGCACTTAGTGCAGGCTGTGTGTTAAAAAGACTTTGCAAACTGCCATTCCATGAGCATGCCCAATGCACAAGACTTATGATGCCAATTTTATGAAAAACACAGGGACCAAATCTGTGGGAAATTAACTTACAGAGCAGCAAGGGTCCAAGTTAGCTACAGAAACCGTCTACCCAAATGAGCCAGGTAAGCCCTTAAGCCAAATGACTTCTCTTTAAATCCAACGGGAGTTGGTTCATTTAAATAATTTAGTTTTCAGGAGCTGTGTGGTAGGTTCACCGGATCAAGTGCTTGCTATGCAAGCATGAGAGCCAGCATTTGAATCCCCAGTTCCTATGTAAAACATGAGAAAGTAGGAAGGATGCATGCAATCCTAGATCTCATGAGGTAGGACCAAGGATACCCAGGCAAGCTGGCCACCTAGACAGTGGAGGATTGTCAAGCTTCAGGTCCAGCCAAGAGACCCTGCCCCAGTAAAGAAGTGGAGCACAGTTGAGAAAGGCATCTGATGTCAGATGCTGGCTTCCACATGAGCAGATGCTAACATATGAACATGCATCTAGACCACGTGCATATACAGATGAAAGGTTAATTTTTGATTCTTTATATATAAAGCAGATCTTGGGGGCCTTATTCGTTACTTTCCTTGTTGCTGTGGCAACACACCTGACAAAAGAAGCATAAGGAAGGGTTCATTCTGGCTCACAGTTTGGGGATACAGTTGTGTCAGGGAAGATGTGGTGTATGGACAGGAGGCAGCTAGTCACACTGCATCCACAATTAGGAAGCAGGGAGAGATGAATGCTGGTGGTCTGTTCACTTGCTCTTCTAAGATTCAGTTGAGTCCACAGCCCATGGGACGGTGCTGCCCACAGTCAGGATGAGTATGGCCGAGGTCAAGCCTCAGCATGAGGAGGGTCCTGAGGAAGGAGGGAGATCACAGCATCGCTGATTCAATGCTGACTCGGAGTCAGTGGTGGGTGCAAGCTGTCAGTTCAAGTGCTCTCTTGTCTCAAGGGTTCTCAGCATTCCTCCTTCTTTCTAGTCTTTTCTCTTCTTCCTTTCCATTCATTTTCCTTCTCCCCACCAGAGAACATGAGCCCAGGCTTTTATTTAGTGAAAATACATCATCAAGGCTTTGAACACTGTTAATAATTTTTTTTTTTAGGAATCCTTAAATTTACATAAATTGTATGAATCCCAGATCATTGGGTCCAATCTCTGCTTCCTTAAAACAGAAACCAGACACAAACACAAAACAAAAGCACACTTCCTTATAGCTTTGACACAGCCTGTTATTCATGGGTAGCTGGGTACAGCTCTTGCAGTTTCCTGGTACAGCAGACAGCAGTCTTTAGTAACTGTTTTCATGTAAGAACAGAAAGGTGGCACACCACTAAGGTTAAAATGATTTCTTTACAAGTTTTGAAATTTATGCAAGGAAAGTAGGCACTGCTATTTTCAATCCTTCAAGTAGCTAGGAGAAAAAAAAAAGTACTCGCTTTTATATATTTATACATCATCTTTTAATTCTCGGAACTTCATTTCCTATCTAAGCAACTCCGTAGCCTCTTGTACTCTCCTTGTAAGACCACTTGTTTCTAGATCGAATACAAACCTTCCTCCTATAAGATAATCCCATCTATCATTTGCTTGTTTTCTATGGATTCCTCCTTCTTTTCCTGCCCGTGCCTTTTCTTCCTGAGACCACTTCAACTCTCTATCCTTGATGTCCTCAAGTTCACCCTGGCTGATTAATGCCATTGGACCTGAAGATATATTATATGTATCTCCTCAGATAATTCTGAGTTCAAGGCAAGTCTCATAGTGAACAATTTCTACAAAGGACCACGTAGGCTTTTATGGCCTCTGTGGTTATGTTGCTTAGATCCTTTCTCATGGCCGTAATGGCCAAGCGGATGACCTGGTCCTTATCCTCCACAGCCGCATGACCACCTCCATTCCTCACTCCTGAGAGCTTCATCTATTTCATTTATTATGGAGTGATTATCTCTGAGTAATAAGGGAAGTATATTCCCCAGAAAGAGAGATTGAAAGTAAAATAGAAGAGACCACAGGTCAGCTTCAGGGTGATAGTGGGGATCAATGCCCTCGGGATGCTCCAGGGGCAGGAACTGTGTCACCTGGCCCCTATACACAGCCAAGCTGGACCTCGCAGGTCTTCTGTGATCAGTTAAACCTTTCAATAAACACTTTCACAGACGAGCCCAGAGACGCATCTTCTAGCTGATTCTAAAGACAGTCAAGTTCACAGTGGTGATTATTACAGTTCTATGCCTCTTCAGTTCCCCCATCTTCTCTAGCTTAATCTACCTTAACCTATTAGCCCCATTCCTCATTCAAAATAGTCCCGGTTCTACTCCATAAGCACCTAATTATCTACCTCTGTGTGTGTGTGTGTGTGTCTGTGTGTCTGTGTGTGTGTATGTCTTCTGTGTGTGTCTGTGTGTGTCTGTGTGTTTGTGTGTGTCTCTGTGTGTGTATCTCTCTGTGTGTGTCTGTGTCTGTGTGTGTGTCAGTGTGTGTGTCTGTGTCTGTGTGTCTGTGTATGTGTGTGTCTGTGTGTGTATCTGTGTGTGTATCTGTGTGTGTCTCTGTGTGTGTCTCTGTGTGTGTGTGTGTGTGTGTGTGGCATCAACACATGAAAGAAAACATGCAATGGCTGTCCTTTTCAAACTGTGGTTTATTTCTTTAATATGGTTATTATGAAAGGTTCTGAATACTTTTCTACAGATAACATAATTTTGCTCTAACTCTATTCTCTGATTAACCTATCTCTTGGCAAGCATGAACCCAGCAACAAGTAGGAGAAATAATTTTTCTCCTCTGCCTTCCAATCTTTTCAATGAAACTGTAACACTGACCTTCCTGTAGAAGACAAATTCCAGCCCATAGAACCTCCAGGCAAGCACAAAAACAAAGCAAAAACCTATTTTATTATGAAATTGAATGACAGTGGCTCGTTTATTACGGTGATCAATAATCTCAGAATAGAGAAAAAATTCCATATTAGAGTAGCGTGAACTATTTATGAGGGTTAGGCCACTGTTTGCTCCAAACATAAGGATGTATCATAGATAGAGAACGAAAGAACCAGTCTCCAGGGCATTCCCAAGAAGTGTTCAGGTTTTGAAATATTTAAACTAATAACATGCCAGCTATAGGAACTTGAATGAGAGCCACCTGAACGTCAGTCCTGATTTGACTAAATATCCTCCCATGCAATTCCTCCAACCATGTTGAATTAATTCAGAGACATAACAAGATAAAAGGAAAAAGACAAAGGACTCAGAGCACCTGGGTCTTTCTTTGTAAAGAGAAATGATAGAGTCTTTTAGCAGCACTGGCTATTGGGACCAGGACCATCATGGAAGCTACATAGCACTTTACCACCAAGCCACAGCCCCTGTGCCTTACTGGGGGATTCTACCATTGAGTCATGCATGTCCCTAACCTCTTACAGAAACACTCTAGGCAAGTGCTAAATGGCCAAGTCATACCTTTTGCACCTCGCTGAGGGATTATAGGCAAGTGTTCGACCATTGAGCAACACCTCCAGCCCCTCACTGGAGGATTCTAAGCAAGCACTGTACAGTGTTTTTAATTAGCATGAATTACTTCATTAGATAGAGTTTTCTATAGGAGCAGAACAAACATGCATGCATACACACACACACACACACACACACACACACACACAGAGAGAGAGAGAGAGAGAGAGAGAGAGAGAGAGAGAGAGATTTATTAGACTGACCTACACAATAAGGGCTCTAGGGAATCCAACAATGGCTGTCTGCATGCTGAAAAGCTGAGAACCCCGAAGCTGCTCATTCACTAAAGCTGGATACCTCAGGGATTTCAACCTTGTGCTAAAGGCCTAGAGGATGCCTAGAGAGTCACAGTAAACATTGGAAGGGTAGAGAAGCTGGCTTCTGATGTCAGTGAAGGGTGTCAGCAGAGGCAGCATCAGAGTAGATGCTGCAAATGTAGGCAAGCAGTAAAAAAAAAAAATCATCATCTGTCCCCCAATTCTCTAGTATCTAGACAGCCTCTAGACCAGTTGTTCTCGCCCTGTGGGTCACAACTCCTTTGACAAACCTCTAGCTCCAAAACAAGTTACATCACAATTTATAACAGTAGCAAAATTACAGATATGGTGGGGACAACACGAGGAACTGTATTAAAGGGGCACGCTGTTAGGAAGGTCGAGGACCACTGCCTTAGAAGCTGCTTTCCACTATGCAGGCGGATCTTCCACCTTCTGTTATCTTCCTGGGAAACACTCTTAACAGATGCACTCAGAAACAGGTCTCTTGGTTGATCCCACATTCAATCAAATTGACAACGGAGATTAAACTTGCCAATAACTATTGCCTACTTATCCATTGTCCACAATGTTTGTTCAAGTCTTTTTCATTACTGTGTGTATTTGCGTTTGTGTGTTTACATGTGTGAGGGTACATGAGTGTGTGCAGCTGCATGTATGTGTATATATACTTGCATTCAGAGGTGAGAGGAGAGCCTTAGGTTTTGCTCTTCAACTGGTTTATGTCTTAATTTTGCTTGCATGTCTGATTTTTTTAAATAATTTTTAAAAAATTTTTATATCCATTAGCCTGTATGCATGTCTGTATGAGGATGTCAGATGCCCTGGAACTGAAGTTAGAGAAACTTGTGAGCTGCCATGTGGGTGCTGAGAATTGAACCCAGGTCCTCTAGAATAAGACCCAATGCTCTTAACTCTTCACCATTTCTCCAGCCCCTGCTTGCCTGTATTTTGACACAAGTTCTCTCACTGGCTCAGAGATCATCTATTGGGCTAGTATGGGTGGCCAGAGAACTCAGGGATACACTGGTGTCTATCTCCCTAGTGCTGGGCTTATAATTGGTGCTTTTTTATGTGAGTTCTAAGAAATCAAATTCTTTCCCTGAAACTTGCATGACATTTTTTTTTTTTTAACCAACTGTGCCATTGCCCTGGGCCTCTGTTTCTCGACACTTTTTAATTGAGTTTTTTGTTTTCTGTCTGGTTAGGTCTTGAGGGTTTTGTATCCTGAAGGCAAGACTTCGTTAAAGATACATGTTTTGGAATGTTTTGTGCTGTTCTGTGGTTGGTGTTTTCGTTTTGTGAAAATTCTCTTCGGAATGCAAATGTTTTTGCTTCTGAGAGGAGCGCCATTCCTCTTTATTTATTCTTTTAAATCTTTTGAATGTTGTGATTTGGATATTGTGTCTCACTCAGGATGACAAACATTTTCTCCTGTTTTTCTCCCAGAAGTTTTCAGCTTGGTCTTAATATTTAGTTTCTAGGGCCTATTTCTGTGTATGTTGCAAGATATGAACTAAGACTCACTCTCTTGCTTATTTATGATAATCAGTTGTTGCAGCATTTGTTCAACGGATTCTGCATAGTGGCAAGATGGCCTGGAGGGTGAAGGCGCTTCCCCCTCTGGCAACCTGAGTTTGATCCCCAAGACCCATGTGACCACTAATGCCCATTGTCCTCTGACCTCCACACACATCCTCTGGTAGGTGTTCCCCTGCGCACACATGCATGTACACACAATAAAGAAATATAAAATTGTAAGAGAACAGGTTACATCTTGTCATCCTTAGATCTTTTTGTCAAAAATCAATCGACTGGGTGGGTATGGTGACTCACATCTCTAGTGTCAGAACTTGAGAGACTGAAGCAGGAGACTTGCTATGAGTTTGATACCCACCGACTTCATAATGAGTTTTAGGTGAACCTGGGTTGAAGATGGAAACCCTGACTCAAACAAATAAAATCAAAAACCTCAAAATAGCTAGACATGTGGATGCACACATCTAATCCAGAAATCAGGAAACAGAGGCAGGAAGATGACACAAGGCCAGCCTGGGCTATATTACTGAGTTCTGGAATGGCCAGGATTACAGAATGAAACTCTGCCTCCAAAACAAAATGAAACAAAATCAGCGACTATAAACAGCCCCTCTAAACAATGTAACTCAGTGATAGAGCACCTACCTAGAATCCTTCAGTGAGAGGCTTAGGGTGTGACTCTATGGTAGAACCCCTGCCTAGAATCCCCCAGTGAGGGGCTGGGGGCGTGGCTCAGTGGCAGAGCCCCTGCCCAGAATCCCCCAGGGAGGGGCTGGGGGCGTGGCTCAGTGGCAGAACCCCTGCCTAGAATCCCCCAGTGAGGGGCTGGGGGCGTGGCTCAGTGGTAGAGCAAACTTAGGTTCTCATGCCTGCACAAAAAACACTTTACCAACTGAGTCATCTCCTCAGCCCCAGATGCATTTTTCAAGCAATGTAGTTTAACTGAATCTGTCAGGTTCAACCACTTGGGCATTGCTGTAGAGAAGCCTACAGAAATCATAATTTTCAAAATGATAATATCTTGACTCCTGTGTAAATATAAAATGAACATGTGTCAAAGATCTTATTCAATTTATTCATTAATGACATGTTAAGAGTAGTTCAAAGAATATCTGAGGAACTGGGTATTTAAAAATTAGCTTTCAAAAAATATTAGGATAAGATTTTTTTTTAAGCTGGATTTAAGAAAAACACTTTTAAAGTTCTATGGAGCATCAAACCATCATTTGGGGCCTCTCTGTTCTGTCAGACAGAAATTATTTGCATATCTATTGGGCAAAATCTCCAAGCTAATTGTAACTTCACATTTGTTGTGGTTAGAATTTGAAGTGTTCCCTGCAGGTTTGTGTCTTTGAACACTTGGCCCGTGGCTGGTGGCAGTGTTTTGGATGAGTGTGGAAGCTTCAGGATCGTGGTTCTTCACCTTCCTAATGCTACAACACTTGAATTCTCTGCCTCATGTTACGGTGACCCTCCTCCCCCACAACCACAAAGTCAATTCATTGCTACTTCATAACTGTAACCTTACTATTGTTATGAATCATAATGTAAATATCTGATGTGCAGGATATCTGATATGCAAGCCCTATGAACAGATCCCTTGACCAACAAAGGGGCCCCACAGGTTAAGAACCAGTGGAGAAGGCCAGCACTCTCCTAGAGGAAATGAGTTGCCGAAGGAGAACCTTGAGATTTTGTGAGCTGCCTGGCCCCTACTTCTTGTCTCTACTGTTTCCGGACTGCAGATGCAGTATGACCAGTTCCATCAGTGTCCCCTGCCACCATGGCTTCCCCACCATGGTGCTCTTTCTTCCTTCTTACAGCATGAATGCAAATATAACCTTCCTTTCTTAAATTGCTTTTTACCAGGCATTTTGCTGGAGGAATGAAAAAAGTAACTACCAGTATAATAGAAACTTTGAATGAATGATTACAAAATATATTCCCTGTATTGAATGGATTCGAGCCTCCATGGGATGCGGATGGTCTACACTCCTTGCATCCTTGACTTATTTTGAAGTTTGCATATTTTTTTCACATGCAAGAAAAAGTTCAGCGTATAGAGGCATAAAGCAACATCATGCCATGATGTCCTTAGGAAACTGAAATAGTCAGACTGATTCTCACGACTGATTAAAAATTATCCACTTCCTTTTGCCCCAACCACAAGCAACTCAGGCTCAAGACCAAGGTCAGAACACAGAAATTCTTCAACCCCCATCATTCTATAGTGTTTGAAGTACTATTTAAAGAAAACTGTTCTTGGTTATTTAAGATGCTATCAAGAGAGCCAGAATCAATAAAACAAAAATAGATATAAAGTGTTAAGCAATTCTAGTTAGCATGCCTGTTGCTGTGATAAAACGTTAGGACCAAAAACAACCTGGGAAGAAAAGGTTTCACTTGGCTTACACAAACCAGTCAAATCTTTTCCCTAGGGAAGTCAAGGCAGGCACTGGAGTAGAAGCCATAGGGAAAGCTACTTTCTGGCTCACTCTCTGGCTTTCTAGAACATGTTAGCTAGCTTTCTTATACAGTTCAGGTCAACCTGCCTAGAGATGGTGCTTCCCACAGAGGGATGGGTGCTTCTACATCAATTGTCAATCAAGATAATCCTTAACAGACATTGTCACAAGCCAACCTGCTCTGGGCACTTCCTCAGTTGAGATCCTTTCAGAAGACTCTTGTGTGAAGCTAAGTAGGACAGTGCACATGAGAGAAAGCTCATTCAGGTGATGTAGCAATAACAGAATGTGCTCATAACTGCTAAGCACTCTTTCCAAACCCTGTATAGTTTTCAAAACAACTATGAAACAGCTGAAGAGGCTACATCATTCAAAGAGGTCTTGATAAGGCAAAAACAGAAGATGTAGAGATATAGAGATAGCCAGGTAAGTAAAGGGAAGCTCGCATCTAAGACGTAGGCTATGTTTTAAGTAAGAAACACCAAACCCCAGATCCTTGCACTTAAACATTTGGTCTCAGCCTTTGGAGAGGAAGGCATGGCTGTCATATCTGGGTGGGTCACAGGAGTCCACCTTTGAGAGTTCTGTAAGCCTGACCTTGCTCTTGCCCAGAGTTTTCTCCTTTAGATCAACTGCTTTAAGTTTCCCCAGCACAGACCACTTGGCTGTAGCTGCTGTCCCTTTCCTGCTGTGATGGACTGGCCCCTCCCAACCATGAAGTAGACCCTTCCTTCATTAAGAAGCTTTTGTCAAGTATTTTGCCACAGTGAACAACAAAAGAATGAATACAGTGTGTCCGGAGGTTCTCAAAGTGACTCTGTAGGAAATTTACATGAGATTTATTAGGGAAACTGGGTCACATGATTATGGAAATTATCAAGTCCCATAGCAGCTCATCTGAAAGCTAGCTATCTTGAGTTATTGTTAATATAACTCAATCCAACTCAGTGTCCTGAGAATTGAGGGTGGCTGGGGGTGGAGTCTAAAGGCTAGAGAGCCTCGGGATTTTGCTAGAAATGAGAAGAAAATAGAGGAGGTGGGGGATGATGAAGAAATGGAGTAAGACAGAAGAGGAGAAGGGGGCAGGGGAGGAAGGAGGAGGAAAAGGAGAAGCTGTGATACTATTCATGGATTAACTTCTCAAGAAGCTGAAACTCTGAAGATCCAATCCATTCCCCCAGAGCTCTGCCTCAGAACACTGTTACCTTGAGAAGTAATTCTACCACACATAAATCTTCATAGAGGTTTCAGGTCTAAACTGTACCATATACCCTGACTACTAATGTTGAAGGAGAGGGAGAAAATCCCACGATTTCCTTAGTCGCCCAAACACAAGGAAGGTGACTCCATCACATTTTATGATAGCAGCATCTGCTCACACCTATCAGAATACTTTAGAAAACATAAAATATTTTTTAAAGAGGATGAAATGTCTGTCTGTATTATGCCAGAAACCTGAATGTGGAATATTATAAAGAAAGCAATTAATCCACACTTAAAACTAATTGCCTAACCCAGTGGGTCTTTAAATTATTCATTAGTGCTATTTAAAAATAATTGCAGTTTATGAGGACAACCCAATACGGATTTCTTTTAAGAATTAAAATGAAAAAAAATATTTTTAAATTTATTAGTTGCTTACAGCTCTTAAAATGGGTCCAGTTTTTAGACCAATTTAATATTCTCATTGCCCCCTTACTCAATCTAATCTGTTTTACTCTTTACTATATCAGTACTTCAAGAGTTTTCCTGAAATTTATTCTGAACTCATAAAGAAGACTGTAATGGAGTTTTAAGAGAATATGGAAGATGAGGGGACCGGCAATAGTTCAGCTGATAAAGTGTCTGTCACTCAACACAAGTTCAAAACTCAGAACCTTGTAATCTCATGAGTGGGGAGACAAAGGCAGCTGGATGGAGCCTGAGATACAGGAGGTAGCCAGTTTAGCCAAGTTGGTAAGTTCCCAACTCAGTGAGAGACTCTACTCCTCCCCTCCCCCACGAAATAAGATGGAGAGCAATCAAGAAAGGAATTCAAGTTGACCTCTGGCTTCTATACATACACATGCATGTATATGCATGCAGATGTACACTTGCACACATACACGCACACACACACACACACACACACACACACACACAATCACACACACATTTCTCTGTCTCTCCACTTGTTTCAACTCAAAGAATCTTTAGCTCTATAACCAATTTTTTTTAATGGTAGAGCTGGCAAGAACTTGTATCTAGTTTAGTGGTTCTTAAGCTGTATTGGCTGGCATTGCAGGAGCTCCGTAGAAGAATCACATTGCTGAGTTGCCAGGGCTCAGTGATCCCCAATCCTACTCCCTGTCTCCAAATCTCCATCAAAAACACTACCTTTTTTAAGACAGCAATTGAGGAAAGTACCCTTCCTCTCCAACCTAAATTCAAAGCTGATTTTCATAGCATAGTTGAGACAAGAAGGCATATAAAAATGGTGGCTTCTTGACGGGCCTAATTATTAACCTCCTCAGGTTGGGCCAGGCATGTGGAAAGGAGCCTTTGGGTTAAAATTGTCTAGATGCAAATGTGATGTTATACTAAGGATGTAGCTCAGTTGGTAGATTGCTTACCTGGCACGCAGCAACCTCTGGGTTCAAGCCTTAGTACCACGGAAACCAGACATGGTAGTACATGCCTGTAATCTCAGAACTCAGGAGGTGGTGAAGGCAGAAAGGTCAGTTCAAGGGTCATTCTTAGCTACTCAGTAGTTTGAGGCTAGCATAGGCTGCAGGAGACACTGTAAAAAATTTAACTAAATATGCAACCTTAATCACTTCCTATCATTCACCTTTTATTAGCTCTGTTATTAAGATCTCTGTGCCCAAGACTTTTCCTTTATTAAAAGAGGAGGTGAAAACGTTAACCTTGTATAACTAAATAAAGCTATAATATGTGAAAAACTCTTTTAAAATAATGTAAATGACTGTCAGATATACTCAATCAACCATCTACTGAGAACATATTTGTGTTCGTTTGGGAAGTCCTCCCAGCCTTTCCTTAAGTGAAACTTTGCCCATAGCCTTTCTGGATGTAATGAGTATATTATTAACATGTGTGCTTCTGCACATTTATGTTATGATTGCAATGTGTAAGCACAAAGAAACTCTTAGAGGCTGCAGTGCCACTGGCCCTATTCTACATAGCAGCATGGATCCACGGGTATTTAAACCTCTTAGAGTTGTTCTTCATCTAGATGGATCACTCTTCCTTCTTGACTTCCCTAAAAAGAAACAAATGCTTCTGCTAATGTAGGCACCAGAAAATAAATGTTGAATTGTTACACTATCAGTTTGAGTAGGTTTGAAAATAGAGTCTTTGAGGGACCAGAGAAAAGGCTGGAATCTGGTTAAATTAATTATGAAACTGACCTAAGTTGGGCATCTATGTCAGCCCCTCCAAGGCTCAAAGAAGATGATAAGAGGCAGAAGAATGAACATGAGAGCTGGAAGACAGGGAAGAGGGCTGGGAAATGCTGTCATGGTGTTATGACACAGCCATTGTGTCATTAGCACACAGCAACTGTGGCTACCTTCTTAACACATGCATAATATGGATTATGCCAACATTCCAATTGTGGATATGGGAGCAGGAAGGTTCAGTGTTTCCCAAGGAAGTTGAGAGAGAGAGAGAGAGAGAGAGAGAGAGAGAGAGAGAGAGAATAAATACATGTAAATTTTAAATAGTTAAATCATTAATACTTTGTTCATCACAATTTTCTACAGGTTATTTACTCACTCATTCATTCATTTATTAGCATGTATTTATTAGCATGTGTGTGCTATTTACCTATTAGTGTGTGTGTGTTGTGGGTAATATGTGTAACAGGTATACATGCTAGTGCATGTATGTGTAGAGGCTAGAGATTGGCTTCAGATATCTCCCTTTCTATTTCTCCAACTATTTTTTGTGTGGGGGGGGACAGGTCTCCCACTGAACCTATATCCCAGTTTTATTTGGCTAGATTATCTAGCTAACAAACTCCAGAGATCTGCCTATCTCTGCCCACTCCATCCCTGGAGTCACAGACACACGCCACCACATCTTGATCTTAAACAAGTGCTAGGGAGCTGAAGCCCTGAGGTTTGAGTGACAAACACATTACTGACTGCTATCTCCCCAACCCCAGATAATTACTATGTCATTACAATTACTATTATTCATTTTTATTGCTGAGTTTGTTGGAAGCTCCTTCACTTTTGTGTCTGAAACAAGTATGTACATTCTCTCAACTTCTTCCAAGCATATATCTCTCACAAATCAGAGTCATTTTTTTCCCTGTATTTAGGAGAAACTTGAAACTTACATGGGAACTACATATAAACAGCCTGTGAAAGGTTCAACTCTAAACAAGATATCTTGTTTAGATATAAACAAAGGCACAGGGATCAGTGTGGAAGCTGGGAGAGTGGGAACTGGGAAGACTGTAGAAGCCAGAGGTAGTGGTTGACCAAAAGGAAACTATTTTCTGGATATAGCAGGGAAGTTACACACATGAATTTACAACAGTTTGGACAGCATGCACAAGACCCCACCCCTTACTAATGAGCTATTGGCAATTAATACCTTCCGGGATAAGAATAAGTTTTCTTTAAGGATCTGATTCCTGCTGAAGGGTACCCACCCAAGAATAGATGGGTTGCAAAAATTGGACTTGATGGAAGAAAACAAACAAACAAAAAAAAACAAAAAACAGGACACCATCAGGTTTCTTGGTAAGAGAGAGTGGAATTAGGAGGAGTGGAGAGTAAATATGATCAAAATACATAACACAAAATTCACAGAGCAATAAGGATGAAGAAGAATAGTAATATACAAAAGTGGCAAAGTGGGAGAGAGAAAGCTAGCTGAGCACCAACACTCCTTTTCCTGCCTTCTTAGGATGCAATGACCAGATCCCTCATGCTCCTGCCACCATGTCTCTGCGGCCATGATGGACTGCACCTCTTCAAACTGTGAGTCAAAGTGAACCTTTTCTTCCTTAAGTTGCTTTTGCTAGTTATGTTGGCAGAGCAAAGAGACAAGTAACCAGGACACACTCAGTAGTTATAATGACATTCAATTCTTGCCCAAAGCAACCCCACCAAGTATTACTGTTATTACTCGAGTTTTGAAGGGACAAGAACAAAATCAATGTGTTCAAAGATACATGGGTACTGACTGACCAACAAGGTGCTCATGATCAAATATTCTGGATGCAAAGGCTGTCTTCTTTATATCCACCCAATGCTAAAATCTCAAGATTCTAGCTGTTGCTGGAGAAGACCACCATATGATGGATGCCACAGATGCTCAAGTCAGAGTTGAGAAATGAACAGTGCAATGAGTGACTCACCAAAAAGGTACAGCGGTCTGCATTTTGATATATTACTCATTTTAGTCTCATTTATTTTCCTCTAATGCTGGGAGTGTGAAAATACATCTCCTTTAGGTTAAGTTTGAGTTAACAGGTTTTTCCATTAAAAGGAGTAAGTCCCCAGAAGCTGCATACCATCAACATGATTAAAAAAATTTTATGGGAAAATATACCCTATTAGCTTTGCCTTGCTAAGAATCAAATTACCTAATATAAATAACTTAAAGGGGAAAAATATACTTTCACTCACAGTTCCAGAGGGGCTAGTCTGTGGTTTCTTGGCTTTGTGTGTTTGGACAAAATATGATGGCAGTAAAATAGGGTGAATGAAAGCAGCTCATTCCATGAGAAATGGGGAGCAGAGCTTAGGGCAGGAAGCGGGCCAGGTACCCCATCAACGTAGTCCTTCAGTAACCTACTTCCTCACACTAGGTCCTATCTTCTAAACTTTTTAGAATCACCATCAGCTGGGGAGAAAGCTGTCAAGACACGAGCCTGTGGGGGGCATTTCATATTCAAACCCCGTTTCATAGAGAAAATTTCCTCTCTTGACTCCAAGTGCAGGGATGCCATCAAAGCAGGTCAAAGATGCGAAGATATTCTGTAAAACACACAAATGACTATTAATTATTAGTACTTTTTCATACTCATTTCCTCTTACTCAAGAATGTGCTGCGTGATGGGGGCTGGAGAGATGGTTCAGTGGCCAAGAGCTCTTGCTTCTCCCTTTCAAAGGACCAGAGTTGGGTTCCCAGCACCCACCTTAGAGGAGCTCTAGAGGTCTATGACTCTACCTTTAGCTCCAGGGGCTCCAATGCCCTCTCCTGGCTTCAGTGGGCATTGCATTCATGCCCACTCTGCCACTCCCCTAACACAAAAATAAATACAAATAATAAAAATTAATCTTAAAAAATAAGTTACTATTCACAAAGTCTAAGTCTGCTGCTAGATTTCTTTTGCTCTAAGACGTAGAGTGAATAGTTAATGAGTATTTTGTAAGATCAAAATCAATAGGATGTTAAGCAATAAATTTATTTGACAAAGGTAAATATCACACTGGAGAGGTCCAGGTTTTCTGCATTCTTCACCAAAGCAATAAATAAACAGACTTCTCCCAAAAGCAAAGATGGAAATATAATTATTCAGTCTCTCCATGTTAAATTTTCCCCAGAAATTGAAATATTGTTAGCAAGCACAGATTTAAATTTTGTGCTCCAATGAATTGGGAGATCTTGTTTATCGTTTTTATTTCTCTGCATTCTACCACAGGGAAATTATGTAGACTCTCACAGTACATGAAAGCAATGCCGATAATTGTGGAATTCGTTGCTTATTGAAGATGATTTTATGAATCTCTTCTAATCTATTGGCTTGGTGGCTTTATGTATGGCCGGGATCTATGTTCTTCAGGTTGGATTCAAACTCATGACCCTTCTACTTCACCATCCTGATTTCTGAGGTTGGAAGTGTGTACTATGTTGTCTTATGTATGGCTATCTTACAATCTGTGATCTAATGTATATTAAGTGTATTTGAAACTGTGCAACAAATTCCAAGCCAACCACTCAACTCATTTAAAAAAAAAATAGTGCACACAGTGTTTACTGAAGGTGCTTGTTGCTCAAGACGTTCAAATCATGCTGGGATGAACTAGCTCACACTGCAAAGTGCCTGTTGCAGAAGCCTGAGGACCTGATGCTCCTAATCCCTGGCTTTAATAGTCCCCAAGACTATTGTGTGACACTTTTCCTGAAAGATACAACATACACGTGTTACACTCATCCCAGATAGGAAACCCAGGACAGATCAAGGTAAAGGTTACACTGAAGACTAGTTTGGGGAATCAGAACCTTATTGGGGTTACTAGCCAAGATAGGGGTAAGGGTTTGTTAATGGGCAGAAAGATGACTCATAGCTGGCCCCAGCATTGGTTACATCTCACCAAAGCTGCAGTCTGGAGCATCTTCACCCTTTACAGATGGGACAGTCTCTTCTAGGAAGCTCAGCTAATGAGTCTCCTTCCCTACTCATTATTTACTGCTTCTCTAACCTTAGGGATGGCCCTGGTGAATCTTGTGAGTTTTAGCTTTCCCAGGTACATAACGTTTGTTCAATTCCAGAGTCTCATGAGCCTCCACCCTCATTCCTAGAGGGAATGCTTCAATTCTGAGAAAACCGATATATAGCAAAAAGCCACATTAAAGCAGGGCATGGTGGTACATGCTTATAATCCCAGCACTAGGGAGGCAGAGACAGACAAATATCTGGGGCTTGCTGGTCTGTAAACCTACCAGAAAAGCTAGCTCCAGTCCACCCTTTCTTAAAAAAACAGAATGGATGGCATTCTGAAGAATGGTATCCAAGGCTGTCCTCTGATCTACATATTTATAAATATGCCACAACTTTGCACACAGGCTCATGTGCACACATGAACAGAGAGAGAGAGAGAGAGAGAGAGAGAGAGACCTTACATATGTAACCTGAGAGTGATTTTATAAATTATTTTAAAAACCTTTGCACATGAAACCATGTTTGTCAATAGTGAACAGCATTGTGTTTGTGATCCAAGTTTGTGATTTTCTGTAGGGAGCTAGTGAATTCCCAAGTGAACATGTATTGTTTGACATGGACACAGCCATGTCAAGGATCAATGCCTCAGTCCTAAGGCTATGGCAAAGCCTTTCCCAGGAGAAGCCTAAAGGGATGACAAAAATTATTACTTACCCAGAATGCAACGTGGAAGATGACTTGTGTTATTGGGTGGCACAAGTGCAAGAGATTGGCATATTAACAGATGTGAGAGCTAATGACATTTATCATTGCTTCTGTTCATGTGTGTGTGTGTGTGCGTCTATGTCTGTGTGTTTGTCTGTGTGTATGTGTGTGTGTATTCATTCATATGTTTGTATGTATTAATGCAGGTGCGTGTGTACCTTGGCACATGTGTGGAGGTCAGAATACTGCCTCAGGTGTCAGTCTCTTCCTAATGCCTTGTTAGAGGCAGGTTATCTTGTTGTTCCCTGGGGTGTACCCCAGGCTAGCCTGCCATGGGCCTCAAGGGATTGTCACCACAGGTTTCCCAGGATTACACTTTCCAGCTTTGCAAGGGCACGCAGGGGACCTGAACTCAGATTCCCATGCTATACTTCAGCAAGCATCTTCCTGCCTGGACCATCTCCCCAGGGCAGCCCCTATGTCTTGATGTTGATTTATTGCATTCTCTTCTCAATGCCAACTGTTCCATAGCATGTGTATAGCTTATTTTGTGTCTTTCTGGGGAGGATGAAAACCACATTTTCAAGTCAAGCGCAGATATGAGCAATGGAGATAAATAGCGTGTGAAAAGAAGTGTTAGATAAAACCAAGAATAAAAGACCAAATTTAATCATTGCCTAGAACTAAATACCCGGTAAGGGTCCAAGGGGAAGCAATTCTGAAATTGTTCAATGAATGTTCCATCAAGAACTTATTTTATTTGCTCCAATCCCATATTTAAAGAATCATTAGGGGCTACAAGGGATCACTTAAGCTTTTTTTTACTTATGCATAACTAAATTTTATGAATAAAATGGCATGTTTTAAGAGTATTTGCAGGCTCGGGGACTTCCAAAGGTCTGAGGAAGCATCCTTCCACTACAGCAAAGGTCTGTGACTCAATGTCACTTAGTTAGTGGCCCTGTGAAGTAAGAGTATTTATTCTCATATTAGCTATGAGGCGAGAGATGAGCATTTGAATAATTTGTCAAGGAAGCAATCTGGGGAAAGGTCTATCCATGGCTTTCCTTGCCTGAGCCTCAGTGTCTGGCACAGAGCAGAGATTCAGCTCATTCATTCAGACGCCTCTGGGGTTGTGGTCCCTGGACCTACAACATGAACATCACCTGGGAACTTGCTGTGAACACGCAACCTCAAGCCCACCCAGACCTCCTGACTCTGGATATAAGACTCAGTAAGATCTGATGCAATGAACCTCCCATAAGTTCCTGATCAACCTCTAGTTGATTTCAGCTGTCAACTTGACCCAGCCTAAGGTCAAATGAAGGAGTCTTAACTGAAAGGGTTTCCAAGATCTTATTGGCTCAAGGCCATGTCTGTGAGAGATTAGGTTGACTGGTTACTACTGTGGGAAGGCCATGCTTATAGTATTCATTACCACCTCTGGCTGGGTGGTCCTAAGAGGTTCACAGCTTTTATAACAACTGGACTCTTTTAAAACGCTGTTACAACACATTTCTCTCTCTCTCTCTCTCTCTCTCTCTCTCTCTCTCTCTCTCTCTCTCTCTCTCTCTCTCTGTGTCTGTGTGTGTGTGTGTGTGTGTGTGTGTGTGTGTGTGTGCTCTCTTACATTCATGCCAAAGGATGCATGCAGAGGTCAGAGGACAACTTCCAAGAATCAGTTTCCCTCCTTCTACCATGTGGCTCAGTTCACCAGGCTGGGCAGCAAGCATGTACACCCACTGAGCCATCTCAGAGGCCACGACTGACTTCTTTCTTATTCATCTTCATGGCTTGCTCTGCTTGCTCTGCTAGATGCCACGAAATGAACAGCTTTCCTCTATCACAATCACTCTGCCATGATTCTCCTTAGTATGCACCCACGTCGAAGAAGCAAAGTGACCGTAAATAGACTGCAGCCAGGAGACAAAGGAAAGCCCTTTCCTTTCTTAAGCTGCCTTTCTCAGATATTTTTCTCATAGTCACAGAAATATGAGTAGCAAAACACCTTCTCATGTTCTAATTCATAAATGAGTGTGTACATATGTGAACATGAATATGCATGTGTGTGTGCATGTGTGTGTGCATGTGCATGTATATGTGTGTGTGCATCCAGGTAGACATGCACTTGTATGCAGCTACATGTGTGCCTGTGTGTGTATAGGCATGGACTTGAACTTAGTGTGTGTGTGTGTGTGTGTGTGTGTGTGTGTACATCCAGGTTAACATGGACTTATACACAGCTGCATGTGCATGTATATGTATGTACCCAGGTAAACATGCACTTCTGAGCAGCTGCATATATGTGTGCATGTGTGTGTCTGTGTGTGTAGACATGTAGACATGCACTTGTAAGCAGCTGCATGTGAAGCCCGAGTTCAACCTTTACTATGGTTTCTGAGATGCCAGCCACCTTGTTTTGTGAGATAAGCTCTCTCACCAGACTAGAGCTCACCAAGTAGAGTAGGTTAGGGAGTAAACCTCAGATGTCCCTTTATGACTTGCTGTTCGTTGCTTGTTGGAGTGCATGCCAGGCAATCGCTCTGCCACTGAGTTCCATCTCCAGCCACACGTTTTTGTTCATTTGCTACATGGGTTCCCCGGGGATTGAACTCAGATCCTCATGCATACAAGACAAGTTCTTCCCTGACTCAGCTATCTCCCCAGCCACTCGTGTTCTAATTTTTCAAGAAGCCATGTGCCCTCCAAGCAACCCTCCACCAGAACCCACAGAGCTGAGTGCCCACCCTGTGCCTCTTTTCTGGCAGTGTGTGTGACTCCACTCCCTCCCTGCAAAGAAGACAAATCAGTCACATCTTTATGTCCCTTCCTTCCTTTTTTATGTCCCTTCCCTCCTTCCTCTCATATTCCCTACCATGAGGGACCAACTGAGAAAAGACCGTTTCATCTTCCACAAAACTAGATTTATTCTTTGTTCTTTGCACAGTACGATGAAAGCCCAAATATTGTCTTGGAGCTGCTGTTTGGGTTCTGTGTTTCCCACATTGGGCGGCATTTAGATGCTTTTCATCAGTACGAGAATAAAGAGGGGGAAAGTTTTCCTCCAGTCTGTGTACCAAGGCCATGGCGATGAGAGCAAACAATGTAAATGTATAGATGACTGAAGATGTTTTGACATAAAACAAGCAACAGACTCTTGCTCATTATCTAGAATCACAGCTTACGTGAGATAGGAGGGGCCCACCAGATCATCCACCAAGCCCTCACTAGATGAGTTACAATAGTGTCAGAGACTGTTTATTTCTTAAAAGTTATGTGGGGGCCAAGGGAGATGGCTCTAGTAGGAAAGTATTTACTGTGCATACATAGAGACCTGAATCCAGATTGCTGGGATCTACTTACAGAGGCAGCTAAAGCGGCACTTGCCTACAGTCCCAACATTGTGGAGGTGGAGACGGGAGAATGGCTGCTGCTTACTGGCCAGCCAGACTAGGCACATCAATGTGTTATCCATCCACCCAACCCAACTGGAGTTGACAGGTAACAGAACTAAAGAGGACCAGCCTCCAGCTGTATCACAGATGAAGGATAAAAAGGGATGCTGAGGGCAGGAATACCAGAATGAGAAGATGCCATTCTAGTCTAACCTGCTCTGATGAGTGTAGAGACGTACAGTTAGCAAGAGAGTCTTACCACAGAGGCTCCAGGAGGATACACCAGAAACAACACTCTTATAACCCCACTACATGGGAAGTAGGACGATCAGAAGGTTATGGTCATCCTGGACTACATAACGAGTTTGAGGCCAGCCTGAGCTATGTGAGATCCTGTTAAGAAGGAGAGAGGGAGTTGGATAATTGGAGAAAATATAAGGAATGTATCCAAACAGGACTAATGAGAAAAAGGAAGGACCCAGGGACCTTGTACAAGCCAGCATCCTTCTGCCTGATTGGCTGCCCTAAGACCCTTCCCACACCAGCTTAAAGCTGTGACTTTCCTCTTTCTCTGTGACTTGGTCTTCTGTTGGTCCTCTTTAAACATCTTTGTCTGTATCAAGGAACAAGCTCTGCAATGCCGGAGACAACCAACATCAACCCAGTTATAGTTTTACATAACCACAGAGAAAGCTGCTTCTGACACCGGTAGTCTTCTCTCCACCGTGGTGGATTGAAATCCATCTGAAACCATGAGTCAAAGTAGACCTGCTCCCCTTAAGGTGTCCCTGTCAGGAACTGTCTCACAGTGACAAGCTATGGCCATCCACATGCCTGTATCTGCTGAGGAGGAGCGGATTTAAGTCGCAGGACTTCCGGTGCTTCTCCCCCTGCCTCTGCTTAGCATCATGGAAATGAGATTTCCAATTCCTTCTAGGCATCCCGTTGCAAAGATCATATTTCTCTTTGTGTTTTCATAGCCAGGAAATCCTTCATCAAATTCAATAAATCCTCCTCTCTTCCAGCTAAGCCCTCATCTTGTCTGCTTCTGTGAGGGAGAACAGCTGTTTGTTCTTAGGCTAGCAAAAGGAAAAAAGAAAACCCTGAAATCTGCCCACTCTAACACAATGGAGGAGTCTAGATAACTCGGAATCAGGCATCTAAAGCGTTCATTATGTTCCTCGGTCTCCCACACTAGTGCTGATGGGTGCAAAGCCAAGCTGGCTCCTGCTAAGCATTATAGAGCAAGGAAGGGAACTTGAAGAGAAAGCTGAGGCATCCCCAGAAGGTCGTCACCCCATACATGCTCATTATTTCTCTTCAATTTCATCCTAGCACTGTATGTCCACCCACACCTTGCCCCTCCCAACACCCCCCTAGACAGACAGACTGATGGACAGACAAATGGATGGGCGGGGACACACACACACACTTTGCTTTTGCCCTTCCCCCCACTTTCTCAGCTATATTCACACCTAGCCCATCTTGCCTTCTATTCCTTGATGGCCCCTTGGGTGAACTAGAATCAGTTGTTGCTTTCTCAGTCCAAATTAAAGACTCTCTAATACGATTCATTTTTTTTTTCTTTTTTGGAAAACGTTCTAGTGCATCTATCTATCTATCTATCTATCTATCTATCTATCTATCTATCTATCTATCTACCTATCTATCTGTCTGTCTTAGTCAGGGTTTCTATTCCTGGACAAAACATCATGACCAAGAAGCACTTGGGGAGGAAAGGGTTTATTCAGCTTACACTTCCATACTGCTGTTCATCACCAAAGAAGTCAGGACTGGAACTCAAGCAGGTCAGGAAGCAAGACCTGATGCAGAGGCCATGGAGGGATGTTCTTTACTGGCTTGCCTCCCCTGGCTTGCTCAGCCTGCTTTCTAGACTACCAGCCCAGAGATGGTCCCACCCACAAGGGGCCTTTCCCCCTTGATCACTAATTGAGAAAATGCCTTACAGTTGGATCTCATAGAGGCATTTCCTCAACTGAAGCTCCTTTCTCTGTGATAACTCCAGCTGTGTCAAGTTGACACAAAACTAGCCAGTACACTATCTCTCTATCTATTTGCTTTGCATATGAGAGCATGGATCTTAGCAGCAAGAACCTTTGCTCCCTGAGCCATCTGTCCAGCCTGACCACTTGTGTCTCCTAAGTCCTCCCTTCTGTTATGATTTGAGTCTGAACTGTCCCCTACAGTCTGATGTGACTGAATGCTTGATCCCAAAGGGCGGTGCAATTTTGGGAGTTTGTGGAACCTTCAGGAAGTGGAGGACATAAATGGAAATAGACAGCTTCCACGAGGATGATACCCAGCCTCCAGTGCCAATTGAGCTTTCTCTGTTTCCTGATTCTCACAGTGATGTGACATCTCTCTGTCCCACACACTCTGGTTTCTGCTTGGTTTTACTTCCTTTGTATTATTTTTAAAATGTTTGTTTGTTTTTGAAATACATTCTCACTGTGTAGCCCGGGCTTGTTTGAACTGACAGAAATCCCCCTGCCTTTGTTGTGTAGTAGTGATTATCCTGGCCTAGTAGCAAAGGCAACCAATTAAATAAAACAATAGTTATAGCTAGGTATGTGGTAATGATAACTGAGCCATTGACATCCCCTAGGAGAAGGGGGGAGGGGAGGGTCACTGGACACTTGCCTGAGATTCCAGCCTTTATTTCCTCTTTTTCTCCCACAGCTTGAGGGGTTCTTGAGGGATGCCAAACAGGAAGGGGATGTGTCTGAAAGCAGATTCCATGATGCAGCTCCCTCCCTCCCTCCCTCCCTCCCTGATGCAGCTTCTATGAGGTCCCACTCCATCACCTTTATGGAGGATGCCTTGCAGTGGTGCAGCTATTCGGTGCTCAGCCCCACTCCTGTGATTAACACTTGCCCCATGTTCTTGTCAGTAAACCCAACAACCTGGTTGGTTCACCAAGCTGAATTTTGGTGAAATCATACTTTGATCTGTCCCTGGTGCCCCATCAGGGATGGACAGATATTTGTTCATGTCTCCCCAGAAACAGTTAATACAACACTCAGCCTTGCCCCCATTAACACAACACTCAGCATGGCCCCCATTCCCAGGCTCCTCACACACTTCAGCCTCCTACTCCACCACGCCTTCCATGCAGTAACCGGCCCGGCAAAAATGAAGATATTCTCAAAAGACACTGTTCTCAAGTCTGACTCACTTGAAACAATGGGTGCTCTTACCAAACTGAAACAGTGATTTCCACAGAAATCTCACACTTGGGGAAGAAAAATATTACCAGCTCGAGGAGGAACAGATCTCTGGAAAAAGGTTTACAACTTGTCAGACCACTTTATAGAATGGGACTGAGCCCATACATTGATGGTTCAAGGCAGCCCCACACCTTGACCAGAACTGCTTAAATGTGCGTGTGCTGGGCTCTCTATTTCAGCCTTAACCTCACTACATGACCCTAACAAAAAACTTAAGTGGTGTCCCTGGACCTCTCTGTCCCTCTTCCCATGGTGGCCACATGAAATAAAGTTTCTTTTTCAGCCTTTTACTATTAACTTTGCTGTTTTGATTGGCTTCTCAAGAGTGCATGGCTGAACTTGACTTCCTGGGGTATAGACTGGAACCCCAAGCTTAGTAACCCTGACACCGTGAACTGATCCCCCTCTGAAAGCCGGAGACAAGATATGTCTTCTTCCCCTTGAGTTGTTTCTATCGAATGTGTTGGTCATAAAGATGCAAAAGCCACTACCAGATAGCATCCAAGGTCAGGACAGCTCTGTACAGTAGCTGCTGCCCCTTCTAACTGTGATGTCCCTCCATGGATTAAGTCAGGAGCACACAACCTACCTCAGTCATGTCCACTACCAAGACCCTGGGTCCTCAATAACACCAGCAGGGAAAGCAGCAGCTTCTTCTTCTTCAGTTCTTCAGAACTGGCCCCAATTCCAAAGATAGAACAGCCAATGCCCTGACTGAGTGATTTTTCACAAGTTCCAGCCCTTTGGTGGGTACTCCAAATACATAATAGAACCACATCCAAATTTCCCATTTGGTTGGGTCTCCTTCTGTCTTATGTGTGGACACAGTTGCATATCAAACCGAAGATAAACTATAAGTGCCTAGGCAAACAGGTGCCAGCAGCCAGGGAAGACAGGGGCTGAGTGCCCGCTGTTTACCTGAGATCTGGCCAGCTTACGTTTATTAAAGTCATCCTTGGCATCAGAAATGGACCACCTGTACTCTATTTCCTACAGAAAGTACATCCTTGTTCTGATTATGATCCCGCCCCCCCACCCCATGATTTAAATTAGAAAAGGAGAATCCTCCTCATTCATCCTCGTTAGACAGACCCAGGAAGGTCAAGAGAGAGATCATCACAGAGAAAGCCCATCACCGTTAAAATTTGTTAAACCCTGCTATGAACTCAAAAGGAAACTTTAAGAACTCACTGTGTGGGCTGGAGAGATGGCTCAGCAGTTAAAAGCACTGATTGCTCTTCCAGGGAACCCACGTTGGATTCCCCGTACCCACATGGCAGCTCATAACCATCTGTATATATCTCAGTTCCAAGGGATCTGATGTCCTCTTCTGGCCTCTGTCGACACTCGGCATGCACACAGTACACAGGCACATGGTACACAGGCACATGGTGCACAGGAACATGATGCACAGGCACACAATGGATGCACAGGCACACAGTGCACAGGAACATGATGCATAGGCATATACATTACAGGCAAAACATTCACACACACAAAGCAGTAATAATCAATAACTAGTCTTGCTAACAGAGCCTCCTTTCACAAAATCTGCTTTGGTTTGAGGGCAGTTAAACTTTCTGACCCCTACCTTGCCTTCCCTGATCTCCATGTGCCCCCACTCCCACCCCCAGGGAGAGGGGTTGCAGTTTGAATGTGCAAGCTGTCCTACAGGATCGCGTCCTGAAACACTAGGTCCCAGATGGCATAACTGGTTTTGGAGACTGTGAAACCTTCAAGGGGTGGATCCATCTTTATGTAAGGAAATGGTTCCCTGGGAGTTGGCTTTTAAAGAAGCTTGTCGTCTCTTCCTTGCTGCTCTGTGTTCTGGAAACAGATCATAGACATAGTTGTAATCTAAACATAGATGAAGTGTATCATCTAAAGTTGGCCTGTTTTCTGTTGTGACAAAGTACTTGAGACTGGATAACTTATGAAGACGGGAGATTGATTTTGCCCATAGTTTTGGATATTGGGATGGCCAAGAGCAAGTGTCAGTTCTTGATCGACATCTTCTCGTTGTCATATGACATGGCAGGGAATGTCACTCAGCACGGCAGAGAAAGCCTTTAGATCAGGTCTCTCTTCTTCTGACAAAGCCACTATCACTATCAAGGGGATCCACCCTCATGAACTTATAGAATTATCAACATCCAAAGGACCCACCTTTAAATGTCATCACCATAAGGCTTTAGGGACTAAGTTTCTGACACATGAATGTGTTTCTAGGAAACACATTCAAATCACACATCAAATTGTATAAGAAATTTGATGTTCTAGTAGAATAAATCATAAATATAAAATGACATGCATAACAACAAAAGTCTAGTTAACTAGAGACCACAGCCTTTATTACTACTTGAGGGGTGAGGTTTTGTTGTTGTTGTTGTTGTTGTTGTTGTTTTAATGAGTTACCCTCTCTAGACTTTTGGTTTACTTTTTCTTTTAAGATGTATTTATTTTATTTATATGAGTTCACTGTAACTGTCTTCAGACACACCAAAAGAGGACATCAGATCCCATTTCAGATGGTTGTGAATTGACCTCGGGACCTATGGAAGAGCAGTCAGTGCTCTTAACCACTAAGCCATCTCTCCAGCCTGGGGCTGAGTCTTTTATATCAAATCTATATAACCTTGCTCTCTGTGATTCCTCTGCACCCCACTCCCCCGCCATGAACCTTCCAAGACATCAATTCAGCTCTTTTATGGAATAGGACATCATCAGAAACATTAGATCTCCTTTCCCTAGACCACCCTTTTCCTGATTCTCCACATCTCCCCAATAGGAATTTTTGTGGTTTGAATGTTAAATGTCCCCACAGGCCACTGTGTTTGAACACTTGGTCGCCAGCTGGTGGTGCTGATTTGGAAGGTTGCGGCTCCTCTATGAAATGAAACTTTATTAGAGGTGGTAGGCCACTCCGGGTTCTACCTTAAGCCTGTCCCCATTCCCTGGCTGTGGATGCAATGTGAGCAACCTGTTCACTATCTTCCCTGCTATAGATTTCCCTGCTATCCTTTCTTAAACAGTGAGCCAGAAGCAACCCTTCCTTCATTATGTTGCTTCTTGTCAGATAATAGATTACAGCCATGAGAAAAGTCACTAATTTGTAGGATCTGGAACTGGGAACTGGCCAATGGGAACTCATGACCTTATGCAGAATAGAGGGCATAACCTGGGAATCGCATGTGCGGTAACTCTTAATGGCGAGAAGGCCCTCAATGAGCTAACAGAATATTTGTCTATCGCCAACCTGAGCAATTACTGTTTTGCAATTAAATTCACTCAGGAAAAGAGAATCATTACTGTGAGGAGTGGATAACAAGAAAAAGGCATAAGCTATAGGGCAGGCAATTCCCAGGGATGTCAACAAAAGATTGCATGGGAGTCACTGTGAGGCGGGGCATCCCTGGGAGAGGCAGATGTGTCCTCCGGAGATGCCCTGGGCTTTTATTGTTTGCAGGGAAGCTGAGAAGTGGAGATGCCAAATGAAGCTTTAAAAATCATTGTCTCTCTGCACACAGAGCCATGCCTTCTGAGTCAAGGTGAGTAACCTCACAGAGTTCAGGTTGCCTATCTTCCCATTCTTTTTCAACTAGATACGTTTAGTAATGTAATAATAGATTTTATAACACAAAATTATAAAAGGTTGACATTTTATTAAGTGATATGAATACTGTTCTCAGTTACATACTTTATTAAGTTTGATACTTAATAAAGTCTCCTCTGTGTGTGTGTGTGTGTCTGTCTGTCTGTCTTTCCTTCTCTATACTGCTAAGGATAGATTCCAGAACCTTGTACAGGCATTCTCCCATTGAGCTACATCTCCAGCCCCCAGTACAACATTTCATCCAGAGTTTGGGAGTTCCTTTGTTTTGGTTTGTCAAGGTATTAGGAATCAACCCAGGGTCCCTGGCATACTAGGACACTAGGTAAGCATTCTACTGCTGAGCTATATCCCCTGCCCTGATATTTTGAAAATAAAATCCCATTGCTGCTCCACTTGAGCAGGACATTAAAAGTGCCTTTGGACACTGAGACTCTGTCAGTAGCAAGAAGGCTTTGCAGGGAGGTGTCTAGAGTTACTGAGTAGAGATCTGTGCTGTGCTGGGGACCATGCAGAGGGAATACTGCCGTGGAGCATACGAAGTCCACACTGTGGCTTACGGCAGAGACTAATGTTAGAACCTTTTTATTGTAATGGGGGAAAAGCAATGATCATGGGAGTTATGCATCTAAGTGTTGCCTCTTTTCTAATGAGGAGGCAAATGGCAGAGCTAGCTTCTGCTCACAGACAGTTTCAAAGGCCTGAGCAGGGCTGGTTGACTGGGCAACTGCATGTGCTAGCCTGGCCTGGGCCCACAGCATTGGAACTAACTAAAGGTGTTCATGTCTATTTGTGTCTGTGGGTCCCTATGTTGGCAAATATATACATATACATATACATATACATATACATATACATATACATATACATATACATATACATATACATATACATATACATATACATATACATATACAACTGCAGATAGACATTTTTTGGTGTGGCTCCCCACACCCCTGCAGTAATAGCCTATAAGTTTCCATTTTCCAAAAAGAAGTAGACAATTTTCTCTAACATGCATTCTCTCCCTTCCTCCTTCCCTCCCTCCTTTCCTCTCTCTCTCCTCTTTCCATTACATGGTGCAGAGGAGGCCACACTTACCCAAGCCAAGCAATCATAATTTCCACACTAGTGGATCAAGACAAGAGACCCTGTTATAGCTGCTCCTGCACAGAAGCAGGGATCTACCATGGTTACTTCTGCTTTGTACAAAAGCAGAGAGCCAGTCCCCACTGCAGAAGGGAAATGTAGGCTCATAGGAAGAGGGATGGGGAGAGATAACCAGGTGGCGCACCCTAAATCTAAAATAACCTCACATGCCCTTAGAGACTACAGCACTTAGCTCCAAACGTCTGTCTTCGTGTACTTGAAGCGTCTATAATAGTTGCAAATAAACTTTGGTTTTGTTCTGCTCTGAGCGCTTGCCCTATTTTTAAATTCTTTAAACGGCAGAGAAAAAGAAGCCATCAAACTTCACAAGCATCATCCTTGCTGTGATTTACAAAGGATGTTACAGGCTGAGAGAAAGGAAGCTGAGGAGCATCACACGGGAGCTTCACGTGGAGAGTCCCAGCACCACAACCACAAACAGCCACAGTGAGAGCCCTGAAGAGGGACTTTCATCCGGAGAGACAGCCATCGTGGATAACATGATGGGGGTCCTGAAGGGAAGGAATTTACCCCTTTATTCAATTTCCCTTTCAGTTCTGAAGAACAAATGGAGTCTCTTTTCAGTTTTCAAGCGTAGAGCCAGGTGACTTTCATGTCATGTGACCTAGTCCACATCCCGGAAGTTCAGAAGTCACTGGGCAAGAAGCCGCTAGATATCTGTGCTCGAGATATGATTCAGCTGTTAAAAGCGTACACTGGACAAGCCTCTTCCGGTCAGAAAAGCACTGGGGCAGCTAGGGCGCAGGGTCGGCTGACACTCGCCAGCTACCCACAACACCCGCCACAGGATCTTAAGACTTCTGGTGAGTGGAACACAGCTTCTGCTCCAATCCAATTGCGCGCGGGACCTGAGACTGCATTAGTTAGGGAAGCAGAAACCGGCCTGAGTAGGGCCACAGGCCTCATCCGGCCGGATCATCACAGGGGTAGCTTGAGCGCAGGGTCGCCTGACACCCGCCAGCTACCCACGACCCCCGCCACAGGATTTTGAGACTGCTGGTGAGTGGAACACAGCTTCTTCTCCAGTCCAATCATGCGGGACCTGAGACTGCTTTGGTTGGGGAGGCAGAAATCCGGCCTACGTAGGGCCACAAGCCTCTTCCGGTCAGAAAAGCACTGGGGTAGCTAGGGCACAGGGTCGGCTGACACTCGCCAGCTACCCACAACACCCGCCACAGGATCTTAAGACTTCTGGTGAGTGGAACACAGCTTCTGCTCCAATCCAATTGCACGCGGGACCAGAGACTGCATTAGTTAGGGAAGCAGAAAACTGGCCTGAGTAGGACCACAGGCCTCTTCCGGCTGAACCAGCACCGAGGTACCGTCAGCTACCCACGAAACCCCGCTGCAGGATTTTGAGACTGCTGGTGAGTGGAACACAGCTTCTGCTCCAATCTTTAAACAGTGACAACGATAACAACTAACCCCAGAGATTACCAGATGGCGAAAGGTAAACGTAATAATCTTACTAACAGAAACCAGGACCACTCACCATCATCAGAACCCAGCACCCCCACTTCGCCCAGTCCAGGGCACCCCAACACACCAGAAAAGCTAGACACGGATCTAAAAGCATATCTCATGATGATGGTAGAGGACATCAAGAAGGACTTTAATAACTCACTTAAAGAATTACAGGAGAACATGGCTAAAGAGTTACAAGTCCTTAAAGAAAAACAGAATAACACAATCAAACAGGTAGAAGTCCTTAAAGAAAAACAGGAAAACACATCCAAACAGATGATGGAAATGAACAAAACCATACTAGACCTAAAAAGGGAAGTAGACACAATAAAGAAAACCCAAAATGAGGCAACACTGGAGATAGAAACCCTAGGAAAGAAATCTGGAACCATAGATACGAGCATCAGCAACAGAATACAAGAGATGGAAGAGAGAATCTCAGGTGCAGAAGATTCCATAGAGAACATCGGCACAACAATCAAGGAAAATGTAAAATGCAAAAAGATCCTAACTCAAAACATCCAAGAAATACAGGACACAATGAGAAGACCAAACCTACGGATAATAGGAGTGGATGAGAATGAAGATTTTCAACTCAAAGGACCAGCAAACATCTTCAACAAAATTATAGAAGAAAACTTCCCAAATCTAAAGAAAGAGATGCCCATGAGCATACAAGAAGCCTACAGAACTCCAAATAGACTGGACCAGAAAAGAAATACCTCCTGACACATAATAATCAGAACAACAAATGCTCTAAATAAAGATAGAATACTAAAAGCAGTAAGAGAAAAAGGCCAAGTAACATATAAAGGCAAGCCTATCAGAATTACACCAGATTTTTCACCAGAGACTATGAAAGCCAGAAGATCCTGGACCGATGTTATACAGACACTAAAAGAACACAAATTCCAGCCCAGGCTACTATACCCAGCCAAACTCTCAATTAACATAGATGGAGAAACCAAAGTATTCCACGACAAAACCAAATTCACACATTATCTCTCCACGAATCCAGCCCTTCAAAGGATAATAACAGAAAAAAAACCAATACAAGGACAGGAACCACGCCCTAGAAACAACAAGAAGGTAATCCCTCAACAAACCTAAAAGAAGACAGCCACAAGAACAGAATGCCAACTTTAACAACAAAAATAACAGGAAACAACAATTACTTTTCCTTAATATCTCTTAATATCAATGGACTCAACTCCCCGATAAAAAGACATAGACTAACAAACTGGCTACACAAACAAGACCCAACATTTTGCTGCTTATAGGAAACTCATCTCAGAGAAAAAGATAGACACTACCTCAGAATGAAAGGCTGGAAAACAATTTTCCAAGCAAATGGTATGAAGAAACAAGCTGGAGTAGCCATTCTAATATCTGATAAGATTGACTTCCAACCCAAAGTCATTAAAAAAGACAGGGAGGGACACTTCATACTCATCAAAGGTAAAATCCTCCAAGAGGAAATATCAATCCTGAATATCTATGCTCCAAATACAAAGGCAGCCACATTCATTAAAGAAACTTTAGTAAATCTCAAAGCACACATTGCACCTCATACAATAATAGTGGGAGACTTCAACACACCACTTTCACCAATGGACAGATCATGGAAACAGAAACTAAACAGGGACACAGAGAAACTAAGAGAAATTATGAATCAAATGGATCTGGCAGATATCTACAGAACATTCTATCCTAAAACAAAAGGATATACCTTCTTCTCAGCACCTCATGGCACCTTCTCCAAAATTGACCACATAATTGGTCACAAAACAGGCCTCAACAGATACAAAAATATTGAAATTGTCCCATGCATCCTATCAGATCACCATGGACTAAAGCTGATCTTCAATAACAAAATAAATAATAGAAAGCCAACCTTCACGTGGAAACTGAACAACACTCTTCTCAATGATACCTTGGTCAAGGAAGGAATAAAGAAAGAAATTAAGGACTTTTTAGAGTTCAATGAAAATGAAGCCACAACATACCCAAACTTATGGGACGCAATGAAAGCATTTCTAAGAGGAAAACTCATAGCTCTGAGTGCCTCCAAAAGGAAACTAGAGAGAGCAAACATTAGCAGCTTGACAACACACCTAAAAGCACTAGAACAAAAGGAAGCAAATTCACCCAAGAGGAGTAGACGGCAGGAAATAATCAAACTCAGGGGCGAAATCAACCAAGTGGAAACAAGAAAAACTATTCAAAGAATCAACCAATCAAGGAGCTGGTTCTTTGAGAAAATCAATAAGATAAATAAACCCTTAGCCAGACTCACTAGGGGGCACAGGGAAAGCATCCTAATTAACAAAATCAGAAATGAAAAAGGAGACATAACAACAGATCCTGAAGACATCCAAAACACCATCAGATCCTTCTACCAAAGGCTATACTCAACAAAACTGGAGAACCTGGATGAAATGGAGAAGTTCCTAGACAGATACCAGGTACCAAAGTTGAATCAAGATCAGGTTAATGATCTAAACAGCCCTATATCCCCCAAAGAAATAGAAGCAGTCATTAATAGTCTCCCAACTAAAAAAAGCCCAGGACCAGATGGGTTTAGTGCAGAGTTCTATCAGACCTTCAAAGAAGATCTAATCCCAGTTCTTCACAAACTATTCCACAAAATAGAAACAGAAGGTACTCTACCCAACTCATTCTATGAAGCCACAATTACTCTGATACCTAAACCACAAAAAGACCCAACAAAGATAGAAAACTTCAGACCAATATCCCTTATGAATATTGATGCAAAAATCCTCAATAAAGTTCTTGCTAACCGAATCCAAGAACACATCAAAACAATCATCCATCCTGACCAAGTAGGTTTCATCCCAGGGATGCAGGGATGGTTCAATATACGGAAATCCATCAACGTAATCCAGTATATAAACAAACTCAAAGACAAAAACCACATGGTCATCTCGTTAGATGCGGAAAAAGCATTTGACAAGATCCAACACCCATTCATGATAAAAGTCTTGGAAAGATCAGGAATTCAAGGCCCATACCTAAACATGATAAAAGCAATCTACAGCAAACCAGTAGCCAACATCAAAGTAAATGGTGAGAAGCTTGAAGCAATCCCTCTATAATCAGGGACTAGACAAGGCTGTCCACTTTCTCCATACCTATTCAACATTGTACTTGAAGTCCTAGCCAGAGCAATTCGACAACAAAAGGACATCAAAGGGATACAAATTGGAAAAGAGGAAGTCAAAATATCACTTTTTGCAGATGATATGATAGTATATATAAGTGACCCTAAAAATTCCACCAGAGAACTCCTAAGCCTGATAAACAGCTTCGGTGAAGTAGCTGGATATAAAATTAACTCAAACAAATCAATGGCCTTTCTCTACACAAAGAATAAACAGGCTGAGAAAGAAATTAGGGAAACAACACCCTTCTCAATAGTCACAAATAATATAAAATATCTTGGCGTGACTCTAACTAAGGAAGTGAAAGATCTGTATAATAAAAACTTCAAGTCTCTGAAGAAAGAAATTATAGAAGATCTCAGAAGATGGAAAGATCTCCCATGCTCATGGATTGGCAGGATCAACATTGTAAAAATGGCTATCTTGCCAAAAGCAATCTACAGATTCAATGCAATCCCCATCAAAATTCCAAATCAATTCTTCAACGAATTAGAAAGTGCAATCTGCAAATTCATCTGGAATAACAAAAAACCTAGGATAGCAAAAACTCTTCTCAAGGATAAAAGAACCTCTGGTGGAATCACCATGCCGGACCTAAAGCTCTACTACAGAGCAATTGTGATAAAAACTGCATGGTACTGGTATAGTGACAGACAAATAGACCAATGGAATAGAATTGAAGACCCAGAAATGAACCCACACACCTATGGTCACTTGATCTTCGACAAGGGAGCTAAAAACATCCAGTGGAAGAAAGACAGCATTTTCAACAAATGGTGCTGGCACAACTGGTTGTTAACATGTAGAAGAATGCGAATCGATCCATTCCTATCTCCTTGTACTAAGGTCAAGTCTAAGTGGATCAAGGAACTTCACATAAAACCAGAGACACTGAAACTTATAGAGGAGAAAGTGGGGAAAAGCCTTGAAGATATGGGCACAGGGGAAAAATTCCTGAATAGAACAGTAATGGCTTGTGCTGTAAGATCGAGAATTGACAAGTGGGACCTCATGAAACTACAAAGCTTCTGCAAGGCTAAAGACACCATCAATAAGACAAAAAAACCACCAACAGATTGGGAAAGGATCTTCACCTATCCTAAATCAGATAAGGAACTAATATCCAATATATATAAAGAACTCAAGAAGGTGGACTCCAGAAAGTCAAATAACCCCATTAAAAAATGGGGCTCAGAACTGAACAAAGAATTCTCACCTGAGGAATACCGAATGGCAGAGAAACACCTGAAAAAATGTTCAACATCCTTAATCATCAGGGAAATGCAAATCAAAACAACCCTGAGATTCCACCTCACACCAGTCAGAATGGCTAAGATCAAAAATTCAGGTGACAGCAGATGCTGGCAAGGATGTAGAGAAAGAGGAACACTCCTCCATTGTTGGTGGGATTGCAAGCTTGTACAACCACTCTGGAAATCAGTCTGGTGGTTCCTCAGAAAATTGGACATAGTACTACCGGAGGATCCAGCAATACCTCTCCTGGGCATATATCCAGAAGATGTCCCAACCGGTAAAAAGGACACATGCTCCACTATGTTCATAGCAGCCCTATTTATAATAGCCAGAAGCTGGAAAGAACCCAGATGTCCCTCAACAGAGGACTGGATACAGAAATTATGGTACATTTACACAATGGAGTACTACTCAGCTATTAAAAAGAATGAATTTATGAAATTCCTAGCCAAATGGATGGACCTGGAGGGCATCATCTTGAGTGAAGTAACACAATCACAAAAGAACTCACACAATATGTATTCACTGATAAGTGGATATTAGCCCAAAACTTAGGATACCCAAGATATAAGATACAATTTGCTAAACGCATGAAACTCAAGAAGAATGAAGACCAAAGTGTGGACACTGTGCACCTTCTCAGAATTGGGAACAAAACACCCAGGGAAGGAGTTACAGAGACAAAGTTCGTAGCTGTGATGAAAGGATGGACCATTTAGAGACTGCTGTATCCAGGGATCCATCCCATAATCAGCTTCTAAACGCTGACACCATTGCATACACTAGCAAGATTTTGCTGAAAGGACCCAAATATAGCTGTCTCTTGTGAGACGATGCTGGGGCCTAGCAAACACAGGAGTGGATGTTCACAGTCAGCTATTGGATGTATCACAGGGCTCCCAATGGAGAAGATAGAGAAAGTACCCAAGGAGCTAAAGGGATCTGCAACCCTATTGTTGGAACAACATGATGTACTAACCAGAACCCCGGAGCTCTTGTCTCTAGCTGCATATGTATCGAAAGATGGCCTAGTCGGCCATCAATGGAAAGAGAGGCCCATTGGACTTGCAAACTTTATATGCTCCAATATAGGGGAATGCCAGGGCCAAAAGAATGGGAATGGGTGGGTAGGGAAGTGGGGGGCGCTATGGGGGACTTTTGGGATAGCATTGGAAATGTAATTGAGGAAAATATGTAATAAAAATATTAAAAATCAAAAAAAGAAGAAAATTCAAAGAGTATCACAAAATTCATTTTTGTAACCAGTTCCATTTTTTAATGTATATGATTATATGTATAGTGTGTGTGAAGAAGATTTATCTTCTCATTTATCTTTGGGAAAATGTTTAAACTGTTTTCTTGTACTTTCTATGCATTATTATTATCTAATAAATATCAATTGTTTAAAAAAATAAAAAATAAAAAAATAAAAGCGTACACTGCCCTTGCAGAGGACCCAAGTTCAGTTCCCAGTACCTACATCTGGACAGCCCCCAACTGACTAAAACACCATCCCTAGAGAGTCCAAGACCCTCTGCGGGACGTCACAGCCCTGTCCCCTTCCCCCAAACCAACAAACGCACATACTCACACACCAATACACACAATTTAGAGAACGATAAATCTTTTAAATCTGTTAAATTTTGAAGTTGTCTTTGGCTTAAGCATGGAACAAGGGCTCCCAGCTGCAAAAAGAGAGAGAAACTTTAAAGCCACAACGCGCTTTGTTCATCAACTCCATCTATGCCCAGAGAGAGCCGCAGGGGTGTGTGGCCTGATTTCTGAACAAAGGAGACGCGGTTAGAGGGTGCGTGATCTAACACCTATGTCAAAACAATCCCGGCTTTCATTCATCTTCGTGAAACCAAGGCCCCTCCTCTGAAGGCATGTTTTACAGAAGCTCGCTATGGATATAAATTCCAGGAGGGATGACATTGCATCTTGCTTTTATTTTATTTGCAAGCTCCTGGTTTGCAATTGCTCCATCAATTCCATAAGGAGAGATGCCAGTGAGAAGCGGAGTGGAGGAGACAGGAAGTGGAGTTGTCGGGGGGGGGGGGGGGGGGGGAAGGTGGGAGGTCCGCGAGAGAACTGTTCGCTCATTTCCCTGTAGCATTGTTTGCTGGGAGCGAAATGAATCAAACAGGGGTAATGGCCGCAAAAAGAATAATCACAATAATAAAAATAACAGCTAACACAGCACTCCCCGCTTTTACATGTATTATCTTGCCTCATTCTTTCAATTATCCCATGTGAGCTTCAAAGATTAAAACATACACAACAATCCCAACTCCTACTAAGTGCTCAATAAACGATCATTAGCCTGCTTGGTTCAGTTTCCCCCTGGTCCTTCTGTAATATCACACCAGAGGTATGCAGAGACTTTCCAGAGACATTTCCAGTATTGGAAATGTAATTGAGGAAAATATGTAATAAAAATAAAAAAAAAAAAAAAAAGAGTGTGATTTCTGTCAGCCGTAGCTTATTAAGGGGCTCTACTTTACAGTACTGTCACCAATCATGCCTGTGACCAAATCACAGCCTGCCAATGAAAACAAGTGTCCCAAAAGGACTGAAGGAAAAGTGTCAGGTGTGGTCACAGTGGTGGCAGAGTTCTTTGCTGGAGTTAATGATGGTTAGCTGGTCTCTGAGGGGTCCCCTGAGTCTCTCCGTTGCTAATTAGCAACAATGCAGAAAGAGGTACCCTTGTCCCCAGGGCTCCTTCTTCATCGTTTCTTGTGCCACTTACTTGTTGGGAGCTGATGCTTGTTCCATTAATGCAGAACACCCTCCTTATTTCTGATGGATGAAAATAAAGTAACACAAAAGTGGCCAGAGGAACCAGCAAGCCCGGGACTCCAGGCAGTTCCTCAAGGACCTTCCCTAAGATGTAAGCCCTTATTACTGGGACCCTTGAACTTAACTCTCCTTTCCACCATCAGGATTTGTAAACATCTTGTCTGTACACCTGGCATGCATAAGTAAATCCCAAACTTACCACCAAACAATGAATGCATTATCCACCAAATGCCTTAGATCCTCTGTGTCTATTTGGCAAGGTCCTAGTCTTGGAAATAGCTGGCCAGAGTCCAATAGCATAGAAGGGCACTTGACCAAGGCTAGCCCATGCCTACCTCAGTTTCCCTAGATCACACTCCACATGCACCTTGCAGTCCCTGTAAAGTGAAATTTCAGTGTGGTACCTATACCCGTCAACAGTGCAGAGACAGAGGCATTGCTCCATAGGATTACCAGAATCAACTCAGCCCGAGGAGTTCCCAGAACCTTTTAGGAACCTCTACTCAGATAAAACCAGATTCTTGGATTTGACACAGGAAAGAATTTCAAGGAAGTCGATATGAAGCCAAATTCAAGTTTATTTAGAGATATTTTTAATACAGGTTTTTAAGTAAAGGAATTAAGAGAAAATGGATGGTCAGGAAAGATGGGATGTACCCAATGTGGGTATGGGCTTTTTAAGGGAGAGTCACGATTATATGTGTGAGCAGTCAAAATGTATATCATTTTTGCTGGCTCTCATGTTGCATCTCAACGAGTTGCTAAGAAACTTTCTATTCTTTCCTCTCTCTTTTTAGTAAGTGTGATTATAGGGTGGTGCTTAGAGGGTGTCTTGTGGATGGATTTTTAATCTGATAAGCTTAAACCAGAAACCTCTAGGGTGGCACAAGGGGTTGGGACATGTCCTGTTCCTGTAAATGGGGTTTCTGGATAGAGTTCTACAGGTTTACAGTTGGGAAGGGGGTGAGGCAAACCTTAATTGTGCAGGGATTCTCGGCTGGTGAAAGGCATCTATCTTAGGGTTTCTATTGCTGTGAAGAGACACCTCTATTACACAGAAAAGCATTTAACTAGGACTGGCTTACAATTTCAGAGGTCTAGTCCACTGTCATCATGGTGGGAGTCATGGCAGTATGCAGGCAGACATGGTGCTGGAGAGATCGCTGAGAGTTCTACATTAGGGTGAGCAGGTAGCAGAAAGACAGTGAGACACTGGGTCTGGCTTGAGCATCTGAAACCTCAAAGCCTACCCCCAGTGACACACTTTCTCCAACAAGGCCACACCTACCCCCCAAAAAAGCCACACCTCCTTCAGATGTAGGCATAAGAACGCTGGCATGGGTAAAATCAACATCATGTTAAGTACACACAGTTTGCTTGTTTAGAAAGCACTCTTACCCAGACCAGGCCACCCCCAACTAGTGACATGGTTGGGAATGACCCTGACTTTCTCCTCCTGCTTACACCGCCCAAGTGCTGAGATTAGAGGCATGCACCACCACTCCAGAGAATGGAACCGAGGTTTCACGCACATGCTAGCTGAGCATTCTGCCAACTCCTCGGTCGGTCCCCGTTTGTTGTTTTCTTTACTGTTCTCAATTGAGTTACTTCTTGGGGGAAATGCATATTGTCTTCTTAGACAATCACGATTCGCGCTGATGGTTCTTGATGCTCAGCCAATAGAAGCTGCAGACTAGACCCCGGATGATGGGCTTCTTTGCCTTCCTATATGCTTTTAATTTTCCCTGTCTTTTTATTCTATCTCGGGAGTGATTGGGTTTCTTCATCCAGGGATATCCTACCAGGGAGGGCTCCTCTGATGGAATCAGGTCCTGAGGAATGTGGAAACGCCCCCCCACATTCTTAATTCTGACCCAGAGGCAGTAACAGCCTAGACACTTGACTGCCTCTGGCAGCTGGCTTAACCCGGCCCACATCTGTGTAAATAGTCCTGTCTCTCCACTCCCTTTAGCTTCTCCTTTGGAGTACACCATCTGTTTCCTGCAGGGACCCGACTGAGACAGATGTTTACATAAATACTATGAGACTAAAGGATTTAGATCAATCCTGGAATTATTTCCCTAGTGAATATGGTGTTTTATAGAGGGTCTCATTTGTAAACTTAACCAAAGGATTTTATAAACGACTATCTTAAGAGATGGTTTTGCAGTCTCTTCTCCTCCCCAGATACTTTCAGGAAACTTAAATTTTGGGGGCTCTATCCTCCTCTATTTGGGGGCTGAAATCATCACTGATGGTTGAAAGATTGCAAATTTGGGGCTCAGAGGAGACTCAGAGACAGCTTTTCCTTTTAATAAAAGATTTATTAAAAGAGATACTAACAGCATAGATGGACAGGCAGAAGGCCCCATGGCAGGGGCACTGAGAAGAGCTCTGACTCATACCACATACTGAGTGTCCTTTTTTAACAGTAGAGAAAAGATGTCCTATACCATGTGACTGATGGGCAGTCCATGGTGCATGGTTTTGGTCAGGCTGCCTCTGATTCCTGGCTGGAGAAGGAGAGATGTCCTGTTAGCCTGGAATCTGTATGCAGAATTGGCTATGACAATAGGGAGGGCAAGAATCAGGAAAACCAAGTTAATGGAAGAGCTTTACAAAATGGAGTGACCAAGGCTGGAGAGAGTCCTCAGTGCTTAAAGCAATTACTGCTTTTGGCGAGCACCTGAGTTCAGTTCCCAGCACCCATGTTGGGTGGCTCACAACTGCCTATAACTCTAGCTCCAGGGATCCACTCTCTCAGAACACCAATGTGCAGCTGTACTCATGATATCCAACCCACATCAGGCTTCACACACTCCCATTTCTGAACAAAAGTTCAGACTACTCTTGTCCCTAACAATAAAATTTCAACAATCTCTATTCAAGTGTCTTCCTTAGTATCCATTAAGAAAAATTGAATGGCTGATCCAGTCTGAACTGGTTTTGGGTACATGCCAGTGAGGCAAAGTGTCTCCTTCAAGTACACTTTTGGGAGAATCTTCTACTTACCAGTGAAAACCTGTGCATAATTGGGTATGCATAAGATTAAAATCAGATGCATTTTGGGAAGGGGTATGTGCAGTGGGAAAATACATGAACTAATCAATAAATCAATCAATCAATCAAAATAGAGAGCCAGCCAAACCAAACTCCTTAGTAACCCACGCTTCTTCCATTAGGTCCCAGAAAATGGGACCCAAGGCTGTAGGGACCCTTGAGTGTTCTCACTCAGGTTGCTCAATGACAATAGGGACAGTGCATCCTTCTATAATCTGCACTAGCATCTCGCTCTACAGAAAACTGACTTAGTCTTGTCAATATAGGTGAGCCCCTGTTTTTCAGTTCAAGAACCTGGAAATGCCTGTTCAGCCCCTGACCACTGGTAACAGTTCCACCTCTGTGGGCACAAATCCTGTATTAAAGATGTGGGTTGTATTTTCTTCCTGTCTGTAGCCAGTCTTCCATTCTCTTACGCATGTTTCCCATAGAGCACTTTATACTTTAATAAAATCAATCTTACCAATGTGTTTTTCATGGGTCATGCTTCAGTTTAAGGATAAATGGCTTCTTTCCCCAAACCCATGCCACAAAGATTTTTTTTCTTCTAAAACAGCACTTCTCAACCTGTGGTTCTCCACCCTGTTGCGGATCACATATCAGATATTTACATTACAATTCATAACAGTAGCAAATTACAATTTTGAAGTAGCAACAAAATAATGTTATGGTTGGGGGTCACCACACCATGAGGAACTGTATTAAAGGGTCACAGCATTAGAAAGGTTGAGAACCACTGAACGAAAACAGGTTTTGGCTTTAAACGGTAGTTTAAATTGAATTGATACTTCCTTTCTATTTCAAGTCATTTTCATGTAAGATGTAAACTGTAGTTATAGATTTATTTCTTTGTATACAAATATCCAACTGTCCCCAAATCATTTATTAACAAAGTCTGTGCAGCACTGTGGCTCCGTGGGTAGAGACTCCTGTTGCTGAGGCTACAGATCTGGGTTCAATCCCTGTGACTGAAGTGGTAGGTGATAACTAAATCCTGAAAATCGTCCTATGACTTGCACATGCATTGTGCACATGTGTGTGCATACACAAACACACAGTTAATTAATATCTGATACATATTTTTGAAGCATCCATTCCTGTTGAATGGCCTGTGATTACTGAGCAGAATCCAGTTGACTACCAGGCATGATGGCTTAGTCCTGTCATCCCAGCATTTGGGAGGCTAAAGCAGAAGGAACTCATAAAGTTAAGGCCAGCATATGTGTGTGTGTGTGTGTGTGTGTGTGTGTGTGTGTGCACATGTGTGTGTGCACATGTGTGTGTGCTTACATACGTGTGCATAAGCATGTGAAGATCATAGATTAACTTTAGGTTCTTTTTCTATCACTTCTCTTCCATGTTGGGGGCTTTACTTTGAGATGAGGTCTTTAAACCTGAACCTTACTGATTCGTCCAGACTGGCTAGCCAAGGAGCTCCAAGAATTCTCCCATCTCTGCCTCCCTGGGTCTGGGATAACAAATGCATGACAGTATGTCTGACTTTTAAAATCTTGGTTCTAAGGATTGAACTGCACGGACAGTAATCATTTATATCTGCAGAGCCATCTCTCCAGTCCTAAGATGCAGTCTCTAAAGTGTTTTTAGTGTACAGTCATCTAAAAACACAAAGCTAGAAGATATATAGAAAGTTGGCTGTGTTTCATATCACATGCCTTGTTGTATGAGTTGGGAGAGGAGGATGCAGCAGGAAACACCTTGGGGACTCAGGTGCATGGCCATTGTTGAGGGCTAGATAGAGCTGAGTGTGGAACAGACATCATGGAGACTCCAAGGCCTCTGACAGCAGACTATATCCTAGATGCTGAAAAGATGGAAATTGGGTATATTCCTGGTACCTAACTGACTGCTATAAGGAAACTCTAACATGAGGCTGGAGAGATAGCCCTATGTGAGAATCCCTTTCCTTGTAGCCATGACAACCTGAGTTTGATCCTCAGAACCAACATTTTAAAAAAAGCTTATTATCGTAATGCATGTTTATAATCCTGGGACTGGGTGAGATATTCTGTCCTCCAAAAATAAGTTGGACAGCATGAGGAACAACACCTGGGATTGTGGTTTAGTTCCCAGGTTCATGCACTCACACACACATGCATGCTGCCATACCCAACATGTATGCAGCAGCATACACATGAACACATGCAGACACACATATGTGCACACACACATGCATATGCATTCACACACATGCACACACACACATACACACACATGCATGCACAAACATACACAATCTCTTCAAGCTAGAGAACAGCACAGCTGGGAATATTTTAGGGTCTCCCAGTGGATTATTCCACCAATTAAGCAACCCTTTGGGTCTCTGGACTTAAAACCACTGATTTCTAAATAACACCAACATCTTGAGCATTAGCAGAATCTCTGAACCTTAGACCTTGACCCCCATGAACTTATTATGCCTGAGCCCTAAACTAGTTTCATACAAGCAAACCAGCAACAGTTCAGCAATCCTCAGAATCCTGTAGATCACTAGACTTGTCATAAAATCATCAATAAAGTGCAAAAGCATAATCTCTTGCTTGCAAGTTTTAAAGATTTAATTTATTTTTAATTATGTGTGCTTATGTGTATCTATACGTGTGTATGAACCACATAAGAATGCAATACCCAAGGAGACCAGAAGAGGGTGTCAGATCCACTGGGACTGGAGCTATAGGTGCTTGGAAGATAGCCAGTGTGGATGCTGGGAACTAAACTCAGGGTCCCTGGAAGAGTACTAGCCCTTAACTGCTGAGCCATTACTTCAGCACTCAAAAGTATATTGTAAATCACTTCTCACCTTCAACTCTATTCAGCATTTCTGAAGAGCGGAGCTTAAGCTAAACGTGATGAAAGAGTCATAGAAAGCATCCCTACAGAGCTTTTTTTTTTCCCAAAGACTTAATCAAGATTAATTAAGTTTTAATTACATGTGAAGCACAGAGCTGGATGCTGTGATGAATCCAAAACAAGTACAGGCACGGTCAACCTTGACAACATTTGCCCTACTATAAAGATGATTCAGCTTGAGACCCAAGGTGCAGTCCAGATCAATTGTTTCTTGTTTTGTGATTCGGGTCTAGATCTATGGACAGACCAAGCAAAGCCAGGTTCAAATAAAAATCCATGAATCCAGTGATAACCCCTTCACAGTGTTTTCTGAGAGATAAAATACCGTTACTTGTGGGCTGGGGAAAAAGATCAGCTGCTAAAGCACTTGCTTTGTAAACATAAGAACCTGAATTTGAGCCCCAGAACTCACATGAAAATGATATATGTGGTGGTGTGTGCCTGTAATCCCAGCACTGGGGGAGATGAAGATAAGACACAAGGATCCCTGAGACTCCCTGGCCAGCCATGCTAGCCTAATTGGTGAGTTCCAGGCTTAAAGGAGGTGTATTTCATGAGGATGTCCTCTGGCTTTGACATACATGTACACATACTTTCACATATACCTTCACATATAGGCAAACACACATGCAAACATACTTGTGCAAAAGTATAATGTTGGAACATACTATGTCAGTGTCCAACAGTCACATGGTTAAATAGATGGGCTTACATTGGTAGCTTGCTATCTAGCATAAAAAACAAAACGTAAAAAAGGAACCTTAAAATATGTCCTAGATGTTATATTAAGTCCATACTTATGACAGGAGAGAAGTGATGTGAAATAGCATTACCTATAGAGTATGTCTGGCCAAAGTACCCATTGGAGAGGGAAGCAGCCTTGAACTGGGTATAAAAATAGGCCAAGAGCCAGCAGTGGTTCAGCATGACATCAAACCCGATGACCTGAGCTGGACTCCTAGAACCCACAGGATGAAAAGAGAAAACTGCTTCTGGGGACCACCACAGATGGAACATTAAGGTTCTGGATACCTAGAGCTGTTGCCTCAGGCTGTGTTCTGTGCCTCTTATCTTGAAATAACACAAACTCATATTCCCAGCCTTAGTCTTTCTATCAGAGCTCTCCAGGAGTTTTAGAAAGAGTTTTAGAGAAGATAGTCAGTGAGTATATATACCCAAAGTGCTCTCCTGAAACATATACCTATTCTTATGCCAAAGTCCCGTGAATTCGACAAGGGAAAACATCCTCTTCTCATCAGTACGTCAAATCAAATGATGGAGAGAATATATACACGAAAGCCTGGGTTCCAGAAGTCTCGAGAAAGTTTCTCTATTAGAGCATTTGATGTAAGGGCTTGTCTCTATGTTCAAGCACAAGAAATTCACTGTGGGTGTGGCTCCTGGGAAGTGACACTATTAGGAAGTGTGGCCTTATTGGAGGAGGTGTAGCCTTGTTAGAGAGAGTGTTTCAGTGTGGAGGTGGGGCTTGGTGGTCTCCTAGGCTCAAGCTCTGCCCAGTATGGAAGAGAGCCTCCTCCTGGCTGTCTGCAGAAGAGTCTCCTCCTGGCTGCCTTTGGATCAAGAATTAGAACTCTTGGGTCTTCCAGCACCAAGATCTGCCTGGATGTCATCATGCTTCCCACCATGATGATAATGAATGGAACCTCTGAAACTGTAAGCAAGCCCCATTTAAATGTTTGTCTTTATAAGAGTTGTCTTGGTCATGGCATCTAAAACCCAATAAAACCCAAACTAAGACAGTGGTAATACATAGACCTCTCAGGTTCTTACTTTTTTCTTTAGCAGTGAGGATTGGACCCAGGGTCTTGTGCACACTCGTGAAGCTTTCTACTACCTTTTACAATCACCAAGCTAGAGAATCTGTTTCCTCTGGAGAATACATTCTTTGAAGGTTAATCTCCTTTTCTTTTGTTCTGCAGACAGGCTTTCACTATGCAGTCTTGACTAGCCTGAAACTCTCTAGAACAGACTGGTATCAGACTCACTAAGATCCACCTGACTCCTGAGTGCTGGATCAAAGGTAGGCCCCATGACACCCCGCATGGTGGTTAATCATGACTATCATCTTGGTGGGATTTTTGAATCATCACCATAGCAATGCACCTCTGGGTGTATCTATGGGGTATTTCCAGAGAAGTTTCACAAAAGAGGGAAAACTCACCTGACTGAGGGTGGCACCATCCATGATCTGGTATAAAAAGGAGAAATTTGCTTCCTAACTGTTGGGAAGTTGGTCTGGTGATGTTTTTTCAAAAGCTTAATGCTGCCAGCCCCTCTCACCGAGATCTGGCTACCCCAATATGAGTGAAGTCCCACATGCACAAGGTTTTTTCTAAACCTTGCTCCCCAATTTAAAACTATTGGTTAAATAAAAGTGGCTACAGCCAATTACTGGGGAGAATAGAGGAAGAAGAGGTAGGCAGGGTTTCAGACAGGAACCATGAGAGAGAAAAAGAGGGGTAAGGGGGAAGAAGACAGAGAAAACAGGAATTCTCCATTAAACGTGGTGGGCCAGGAGCATATACCCGAGTGAAATGAACACTGAGGACAGGCTGATAGAGCAGAAATAACCAGGTTGAAATGCAAAGTATTTGGGGGAACGCATCTGGGGAAGTAGCTGGTCTAATATTAGAAAGATATATTAGAGGCAATTCCTCCAGAAATTATGCTAAGGCTAAATAAATAGATCATAGCCCCAGTCTTATTCATTTGGAAGCTAATAGGGATAGAAATAATAAAATTATTTTATACCTAGCTGTAAATACAATGTGATCAGCTCCCCCATGCTATAAGCATCATGGTGCACTGCATGCTCAAACTATGAACAAAAATAAATGGTTTCTTCCTTCATTTGTTTCTGTCCTGGTGTTTTGTTACAACTTTGAATTAAAAAGTGAAGCAGAAAAGATCTAACACAATCAAGAGTGTATTGCCAGTACTTTGAACCAGATAGTCTGCTAAGTGCTTTCTCTTGTGGTTAGGGGGTGTCCCCTGTCAAAGATACAAGTGTTGAAGCTTTGGTTCCAAATGTAGCAGTGTTCAGAGGCAAGGCATTGGGCATTGAGGAAGTGAGTGAATCACGAGGGCTCTGACTTCATCAATGGGTCCACCCACTTAATGGATTCTTAAATTAAAGGGCTTATTCGGAAGTAGAATATTTCAGAAATGTATCTAGTTGGAAGGGGTGGATCATTAGTACCCTTGGAGGTTAATCTTATTCCCAGACATTCCCAGACTCTCTCTCTCTCTCTCTCTCTCTCTCTCTCTCTCTCTCTCTCTCTCTCTCTCTCTCTCTCTCTCTCTCTCCCTCCCTCCCTCCCTCCTTCCCTCCCTCCCCCCTCTCTCCCTCCTTCCCTCCCTCCCCCTCTCTCTCTCCCCCCTCCCTTCCTCCCTCCCTCCCTCTCTCTCTCTCTCTCTCACACACACACACAGTCTCTCTGTGTGTGCTTCTTGTATACCATACAGTGAACAACTTTGCTCCTCCAGGCCCATCTACCAGGATGCTCTGTCTTAGCACATTCGAGAAGCAATGGAGCCAGGTGATCCTCTGAACCATGGGCAAGTGAACTCTGAGCCAAAATAAAGTCTTGCTCCTCCGAGTCGTTTGTACTAGTTACTTTCTCATAGCAATAGAAAGCTAGCTAACACACATCCTTTGACTATCACAATGACTTTGGGAGGTTAGAAATAAAGCCCATGATTATTGTTTGGATGTGAAATATCCCCATAGGATCGCTTTTTAGAACATTTGGTTCCCAGTTGGTGGCACTGCATGGGAAGGTTTTAGAACCTTCTTCCTATAGCTGAAGAAAGAAGTAGGTGGCTAGGAGCCAGCTTTGAGGCTTTATACCCTGACCCCACCTCCTGTCGACTCCATTGCTCCCAGCTTCCCCTTCCTGTTACCCTGACATCCCTCCCATGGTAGGCTTCATCATCCTGGGAATCTAACATAAACCTTTCTTCTTTAAAATCCTTTGGTTGGTGTATTTTATCACAGTAACAGAAAAGTTTCTAAGAGAGTAGCAAAAGATATTTCATTTAAAAAGATGAACTAACTTGCTGGAGGCTCCATAACAGGGGAAGATTAAGTGTAAATGTGAACTTATCCTCCACTGGCTCAAAACCCTGTTTTGAAAGTGTTCTAAATGTTGAGATGGATTAAGATACCTGGGGGATCATAAGTTACATTGTCAAATCCCTTTTCCACCTAGGTCTATAAAAGTTAGCGATTAAGTAGGTATGAGGGGGAAAAAATAAATGAACACTGCGCACAAAGGGAAAGGCAGAGAAGTGTGGAAGAAAATAATTTGCTATCCAGGAGAGTTTTGATAAAAGGCTGGTGAAATCTCATTATTTAACAGTATTATCTATCATTATGGATGCTTCATAGTCCTAAATTTTACATTTATTCCTGGCTTTAAAAAACCCACACAGAGTCTTTTTGATATGAAAGTCATGCTGACAAAACAAGATTGATTAGTTTGTAATTATCTATCATCACAGCGTGATCACAAGCAAAATGAAATGTAGTTTCTGGGGCTAGGGAGATGGTGTAGTGGTTAGAGCACCTGCATCTCACTCAGAGGACCTGAGCTCAGTTACCAGGAGTGGCCTACAAACACCTCCAACTCCAGCTGCAGGCCACTGACACCCTCTTCTGGACTCTGCAGGCACCTGCACTCATGTGCATATACCAATACACAGACATACAGAAATGCACATAATTGAAAATTAAGAATAATACTTTTTATACTAAAGGAGTGTTTTTGTTACAGCCTCGAATTCCTCTCTCCAGGTAAGAACCTGTTCAGCAGGCACCTGAGATTCCTGAAATGCCTTTCCATGCAAATGAGGTATCCCCAGAACCCAAAGCCTCAGCCAATGAAACGTCACCTTAAGAACCCCTTCCCACTCTTCAAGTTTCATATATATAGCCCTTGATTAGCCCAATAAAGTGCATGCTCACAAGCTGTTCCATTGAATATTGCTGTAACACTAAAATCCTTGGAGGAGCCTCGTCCAGCACCCTGCACTCGCTGCTGGACCCCTATTGACCCACCTGCTACAGCACCCTGGGGGAGAAAGTGGACCTTGGAGCCACACTTACTTTCATCCTTGCTAATTGTCTGCGCTGGGCAGTTAGCACTGCAGAGCATGACCTACTATGGCAATTAGTATTAACTGTCAATTTGACAGGATCCAGGATCACCTAGAAGCAAAACCTGTGGGCACAACTGTGAAGGATCATCTAGGTTAGCTTTTGTTCATTCTTGTAGGGAATTATCATGGTTTATTTAATTGATATGGGAAGATCTGTCCACTGTGGGTGGTACCATTCCTTCAGTTTCCATCCTAGACAATGTAAAAGGAAGAATGGAACTGAGCACAACATTCAATGCTCTCCTAATTGTTGATTGTAGATGCAATAGGACCAGCTGCCTTGACTTCCCTAGCATGATAGAACTATGAACTACTAAATCTTGAGTTGTTTTTGCCAGGGTATTTTATCACAACAACAGCAAAAGTAGCATGACTCAATTCACCCATACCATCACATTGCTATACTGGTTTTCACTGGAGCCTATGTTAAATCAGAAGACCTTTGTTCTCAGTAGCCAGCTCTCCATACTACTACTACCACCACTACCACTACCACTACCACTACCACTACCACTACCACTACCACTACCACTACCACTACCACTACCACTACCACTACCATTACTACTGTTAGCAATCATGCATATTCATGGACAGCTAAAAGTGACTTCACCAAAATCAGGCATCTTTACAGCTAGCTCTCAGGGGATCTAGCAGCCCAAGAGGGACATCTTCGTTTCTGTGGTCTGTCCCTTTGTAAATGTGCCTGGTCCCTGTCACATGTCCCTTTGCACATGCATTACGGCGATAAAAGTCTCAGTAGTGAGGTGCACAATAAGGATTCCTATTGCATTATGAGTTTCCTATGGTATTAGTTTCTGTACATGCTGCTATGATTTGTACTGACCTGGCAAAAGCAACTTAAGGGAGGGTTTACTTTGGCAAGCAGTTAAAGGTTACAATCCATCATGGAGGTCAGGCATGGTGGCAAGAGCATGAGGCAGCCGGTCACGTGTCAGGAATCAGAGAGAGATGGATGCCGGTGCTCAGCTCACTGTCTCCTTTTTATTCAATCCAGGACTCCAGTTAATGGGATAGTGGCACCCACGGTTAAGGAGTCTTCCCGCCTCAACCTACTCTAAAGAATCATTTCTGCCTGAGTACAACTCTGACTGGTGCTGGGTAGCATAATGATAGCCAAATGCTTCCCTATCCCACCACCAATGGAACAGTTCACGCTCAGACACCAAGCCTTCTACAGCATGCTGTTCCCTGGAAGTATGAGCCCAAATAAACTCTCCCTGACACTCCTTTTATCTCAATACTTATACAGTACTGAGTGGTCACATCAGAAGACTAGAGAGTACCTGGAACCCAAGTAAAACAAGAGAGCTCCCTTCTCCCATCTGACAAGTTACACATCCCTCAGAGCCAAGAGCAAGGATAAATGTAAATGGCAAGGTGGAATATTCAGAATAAACTCAGGTACCAGACACCCATGTCCTCAGGGTGAGAGCTGAGTTCACACAATGGAGCCAGCCTAGACAGACAAGATCTCCCTGAGTCCCAGGCAATCAAAGAAAACAGAAGGAAGGGATGGTCTTTGTGATTTTAAAAAAGAAAAAGAAAAAAAAAATCCAGGGCTCAGTGCTCAGTGAAAAGAAGAGAATAAAGAGTCCTTATAAGTCCCTCTGCCCTCCAGGCAGACTTGGGCTCTCAAATAATGCAGGCAGATATTGGGCTTAGAAAATTAGATACTGCAGAGAAGTTTGACAAAACTGGAAATGCCAGGGCTTCTTTCACTGAGTCCTAAATAAACAAAGGTTCTGGCTCAGAAAGCAGCCTCCCATTCATTTGCAAATCTAATGTATGCAAAACCACCAGTGGCCAGAGGTAGATTCTATTACCTGACCCTCTCCACTCTCAACCAAGGATGACAACAGTCTTTGGGCTGTGCTGCCTTGAACTGAATTGAACCCACACTGGGAGTCAAATGTGTGCAGCTAAGTCTCTTAGTGCCAGGTCCTGTGCTAAACTCCCAAGCCAAATAAAAGGCAGCTAGACCCAGTTTAATTCTCTTTCAGAGCACAACACAGGAGTAGGAGGACCGGTACCATGAGACTAAATTTATGTGGATAACCCTGTAAACCTTATACAAATGGCAAGGTCTCCTCCTTACTTCCATTTTAAAAGGGTATACAGGGCTGGAGAGATAGCCCAGCAGTTAAGAGTACTTGCTGCTCATCCAACAGGACCTAAGTTGGATTCCCAGCACCTAAGTCAGGCAGCTTCCAATTGCCTGTCACTCCAGTTCCAGTGGATCTGACACCGTCTTCTGGCCTCCTTGGAAATCCACATTCATTTGGCATGTACTCTCATAGACACATACATATAAAGTGATTTGAATAAATAAATAAATAAATAAATAGGAGTTGGAGGGATCAAGAGCATGTGTTGCTCTTGCAGAGGAGGCAGGTTCAGCTCCCAGCACCCCCAGGGCAGCTAATGACTCTCTGGAACTCCCACTGCAGAAGGTCTAATGCCTTGCTCTGGCTTCCAAGGGCGCTACCAACACCTAGTGCATAAATACATAGATATACATGAAGGCAAAACGTCCACACACATAAAATTAAAATATTTAAATATCTTTTAAAATTAAAAATGAATAATAGGGTATACAACCCATTTGCCACAACATCATACAGACATCTGCAAATGGGGACATTGATAAAGAGGTATTTATCACAACATCAGAGGCCTTAGTACGATTCTATAGTGGTACTAAGAATTCTTCTAAGAATTGTACAAGAATTCGACAATTCTTCGCACAGTCCTTGAGTTGAATACATTGCAGACTTGACATATTTGACAGAATGTTAAAGAGGCATTTATACCACTTCATTTTATCCTGAGCCCTGAACCAGGAACTTTATTCCTATAAATTTCTCTATTACTCAAGGTTTAGTTAGACTATGTCTGTGGGCCCAGTAATGGGACTGACCACACCGTGTTTCCTAATTGAAGAAAGAAAAGGAAGAGAGATTTGGTTTTGCCAACTCACAGTATTATCTTCTGTAGTTCTATGAAAGCAGCCTTCAGTTAAACAACCATTTTGTACTGACTCCCGCTTTTCTTGTATAGTATTGGAATCACACCTAGCTAAGACAGGAAACTGTGGTGAGAGCCAGACCCACTATGTGCTGTGATGGGTCATGTTGCCAACATAACAGGATCTAGAATCACCTTAGAGACAAATCCCTGGACCTGACTATGAGAAACTTTCTATATTAGGTTAATTGAGGTTTTAGCACAGACCATGATTATAAGTGTCACTGTTCACTGTGCTAGGAACATCAGCTGAATACAAAGGAGACAGTGAGCTAAGCACCAGAGTCATCTCTCTCTGCTTCCTGACTGTGGATACGATGTGATCAGATGCCTCACACTCTTGCCGCCATGCCTGTCCTACCATCATGGACCATATCCTGTCCAAAGAAGATACTGTCAAATCTGACTCATAAAAAAAGAGGAGACAGTCTTTCCTTTGCTCCAATTGTTGGAAGTTTCACCTAATAGGGTCCTTCCATTCTGTGTTGGTAAGTTTACATCATATTTGCTAGGATTATAGTCTCCAACTTAAAATAAATAGGCTTTGAAGAGCAAAGCAGGGGACTCTCAGTTATGTGGGTAGATAGATGGACAGAAAGGTGGATGGATGCTATATGTCTGGGTGGGTAAATGGATTGATAAAGGGATCTAGTTTTACTTGTTGCTGTAATGAAGTACACAAACAGAAAACAACTTAGGTGGGAAAGGGATTTACTTTCACTTATAATTTCTGGTTATATTCTGTCATTGTTCAGGAACCTAAAATAGCTAATTACACTGTATCCACAGTCCAGAGAAGAAAGAAATGAATGCATGCATACTTGACTGCTTGTTTTGTGCTCACCTTGATTTCTCTACTCTTATAGAGTTTCAAATCCCCTGCCTAGGAGGTAACACTGCCCACGGTGGCCTGGTCATCCCACATCAATAAACTTAATTAAGACACTCCCTCACAGATTAGCCCACAGACTACTACAATGTAGATATTCCCTCATTAAGACTGGCCTACCAGATGTCTCTAGTTGTGTCAACTTATCAGTTAAAGCTAGTTATAACAGATGGATGAATGGGTAGGTGGGTGGGTGGATGGATGGATGGATGGATGGATGGATGGATGGACAAATGGATGGATGAACAGACAGATGGACAAATGGATGGATGGGTATGTAATTAAATGGATTAATAAATGGATGGATGGATGGATGGGCCCATGAACAGACAGATGGACAGACAGACAGATGAAGCAAAATCAAGAAGTTGCCAGAGATAAATATAGAGCCAAACAAGGTTGTACTTTAGCTCTTCTCTTATCTATGAGCCTGGCTTTGACTCATGAAATTCTACAAAAGTGTGAAATGCCTTCCAGGTACAGAATATTCTCCCTGGCATTCTCCTCATACCTAATTCTGGTCACTCATGATTCTGAGTGACCCTTGCCAACTGTCACCCAGGTTCTAGTTTCCTTGTGACATTTGGCTTCATTGTCAGCTACTCTTAGTAAACATTCTAGTTCACTGACCTCAATCTGCTATGACTTGGCATGGGCAGGCTCCTCTCCAGGTTCCTAAGTGTGAGAATCAATCTTCTGGGGTCTGACTAGCCCCAGCTGTTGCCTGATTGCCACTCATTTTCCCCCCAAGCCCCTGCCACCAACAGTTGTCATAACAGCTCACGAGTTCAATGTTCATTATTTGCAGTTGTTAATAGAGATGCAAATACAGATTGTAAAAAAAGCACTCATAAAAATAGAATATGTTTGCTGATAGAATAAAGTAGCATCCAGGGAGGACCATGAGGCAGCTTGCAAAATGCAAGCTTGTGAAACTATGGGTTGGGGAAGATGGCTCAGTGGATAAAGAATTTGTTATAGAAGTGTGAGGGTCAGAGTTCAGATCCCTAGGACCCCTCAAACTGGAGAATAGTAATAGTACTCTTATGGTGAGATAGGAGAACCCCCAAATACTCCTGCGCTAGCTAGCCTGAAGATATACCTGCAAACAAGAAACCCTATATCAAATAAGGCAGAAGCCAGAGACCTCCATGCTGTTATGTTGTTGTACTAATTGCATTGTATTCATTGCGTGCGTGTATACACACACACACACACACACACACTCACACACACACACACACATACTCACACACACACACACACACACAATCTATGAAGTCATACCTTCTAATCTGTGAGTCACATTTTCCAGTGAGAGCAGGACAGGCTTAGCGAATCAGGCTGCTAGGAACCTGAACAACTGCAGCCTTGCCGTGTGAATTAAATGGCCATTTCCACCTGTCACCGATTTCCTTTCTTGGTGAGCAACAGCTCTATTCATCGGGGGAGACCTTGATGGACACAGTGTTTCTCCAACTACAATGAGGTACGCTCAGGAAAGCTTGCAGAGTGTGACAGGGGCACCGTGCCCACTGGCCACCGCCTGAGCGGGTCACTGAATCTGACTATGCTGCTACTCCAGCCAAAACGTCTAGCTCTGATATATTTTTTTCCCTTTTGCCCTCTCCCTAAAGAATGCTGTGATTACTTTACGCCAAACCGCTCAAGGATAATTCGTACTGTCAGGCAACCCTTGTGTTTGCCCATTATCCGACAGTTTGGGGCTCACTTCATATTCCGGAGTGGCGTGATATAATGTAACACGATTTGAAATACTGTAAAGCAATCACCAGAGTAACACAGTTTGACATCTTGAATCTCAGAGGAGCCTTGCCTACACTGGCTACGCCGAATTTCCACTTCCCTAGTACCTGTGCCTTTGATATTATATTTGACTTTTGGAAGCACTGTCTATTTGTAAATGCAATTACAGGAGTGAGGTATTGGCCAGAAAGTTTCTCACACTTGAGACAAACAGGGGTGACATATCCGTCTTCAAACGGCAAGCATCTAGAAGGACCCCGAGGGCCTCAGCATGGGACGTGGTAGAGACTTTGAAAAGTCAGGGCACATTCTCAGTCCCACTGTTAAACACTACTGGCTCAGCCTTTGCACACCCAGTGAGTGATAAAGTCATAACTACTTATTGCACACGTACTATGTATAAGACTCTAAGGAGAAACAGATGATATGTTCAATGGTTCCCCCCCTCTGGCCTCCCCGCTGACTTAAGGAGCATCACTGAAGAGGAGGCACAAAGAGCCAGATGTTGGGAAGGCATGGTGCTGTGAAGTGATGTCTTCTGGACATGACATGGCTACTGTACACATGAACTCACAGCAGCTGTGGTACTATGGCTTGTACCTAAGGTCAGAACCACATGACCAGTCAACATCCCAGCAGATGCCCCAATTGGACTTATAAAATAAGAAGGATAAAGGAGAGATCATGCATGGAAAGGGAGCTGTGTTAGGGGTGCCTGAGAGAGTGGGAAGGTGCAAATGACCAAGATATTCAGTTCACATGTGTGAAACTGACAAAGAATAAATAACAGATACTCTATTTAACAAAAATAGGGATGCCTGGTCGGAGGAGAAGGGAAGGGGGATGGAAGAGAGCTGTGAGGGGGACTGAGAGGAAGGAGTGATATTGGGATGTTAAATGGATGGATGAATAAATTAATTTTAAAAAGTAAAAAAAAAAATAAAAGGAATAGAGGATGGACAGATGTGTCAGTGGTTGGGAGCACTTACTGCTCTTGTAGAGGACCCATGTCAGGCTGCTCATAACTACTGTAAATGCAGCTCCAGGGAATCCACACCCACTTCTGCCCCTACCCGACACATACATGACAAGGGGTGGGGCTGGAAAGAGAGAATTTAAAATACAAAATTAAATAAATCTAAACATTGAAGAAAAACAACTGGGATGTGGATTAGAATCAGGAAGGCCACAATGGAACCCACTGATCGAATATAAATATGATTCAAAGCTTGAAGAATATTCTAGATCAAGTACCAAGTTTGATATCCCTACCTGTTATTTTTTTTTTCTTTACAAGAGCCAAAAGAATATGGTGGGGTCAAATAGAGAGTAGCTGCCTTAAGAGACTATCTGCCTTAGGAGAGTACCTGTCTTAGGAAAATATCTGTCTTAGGAGACTATCTGCCATAGGAGAGTAGCTGCCTTAAGAGAACAGCTGCCTTGGAGAGTAGCTGCCTTAGGAGAGTAGCTGCCTTGGCATCTCAAAGTTTGGAAAAGCCAAGAAAATCTTCAGCCTCAGTCCCAAGGTCCAGATTTAGCACAGAGCCTCTTGCAATGGAAAGATGATACCCCACCCCCCTCAAACAAAATAATCCATGCCCTCCTTCCTCCGACTCCATCCATCTTTTCTTTTGTAGCAACTATTTGAGAGTAATGTTTCTGGTTCCCAGTTAGGTCCTATATTTCCAGCATTATCTCCAAGAGATGCCAAAGATGCTAAAGACTATCTTCCCCTCTTCATGTCACAGGAATCATGTCACTCTCAATTGCATGTGCACACTGATGCCAATCTTTGTCTGCAGATTCAGTGAAAGTGAGTATTTAATTCTCTCTCTCTCTCTCTCTCTCTCTCTCTCTCTCTCTCTCTCTCTCTCTCTCTCTGTGTGTGTGTGTGTGTGTGTGTGTGTGTGTGTGTGTTTATGAGTACATGCCATAAATATGTGTGTAGAGGTCATAGGACAACCTCAGTGTCCTTGACTCTACTTCCCCATTGTTTGACATGTGTTCTCTTATTGTTCTGGCCCATGAGCAGCTAATGACTCTTCTGTCTCTACCTTCTATCTGGCCGTAGGGATTACAGATGACCTGTCACAGCATCCAGGTTTATATGGGTTCTGGGCATCCAAACTCCCTACCCACTGAGCCACCTCCCCAGCCCAAGCTAAGTAGTCTCTATAAGCCTTAAAACAGTGATTGGAACTTCTATGTTTCTAACACATTAGCTGCCTCACTGTCCACACTGAACACTAAATACAGCTCTTTATGGGTTGGGTATTTGTGCAGACCATATAAAACAGGTGACATCATCTCTCAGTATCCATGGGGTATTGATTCCAATCTCCCTGAGGATATCAGAATCAAAGCATGTTTAAGCTTCAGATATAAAATGGTATAATATTTGCAGATAGCCTGTATTCATGCCCTGTACACATTTGGCAACCTCTACACTGCCTGTAGCATGTATTACAATGTAAATATCTGGAGGTTTTTTATCATAATAACAAGTATCCAAATACTCAATAGAGATGCAACTGTAATTTTTATGCATATTTTCATCTTTCTGTGTGTCGAATCTGAGGTACAAAATTCACAAACATAAATGATAAATTGCTTCTATTGTCAACTGAGAAAGAAACGGAACTTAATTATGTGGACTTTCACTTTATCCAATGTCACAGAGTTGGCAAATAGAAGAATTGCTGTTATCACCCAAGTTAAGACTGACAACAAAGTCTGTTTTTATTTAAACACTATTTGCTCTGGACCTGGTGACACAGTATTGTCATCCCGAGTATTTAGGAGGCTGAGGCCAGAGGATCAAATGTTCAAAGTCAGCCCAGGAAATTTAATGAAACTCAGTCTCAAAATAAAAGGTTGGTGTATAGAGCTCAGTGAAAGAATACTTGCCTAGAGAACCCTCCCCCCCCCCCAGGGAGAGAGAGAGAGAGAGAGAGAGAGAGAGAGAGAGAGAGAGAGAGAGAGAGAGAGAGAGAGAGAAATAGGAATGGGAGTGCAACTCAACGGAAAAGCACCTGCCTAGAATCCCCCAGTGAGGGGCTGGGGGCATGGCTCAGTGGTTGAGCCCCTGCCTAGAATCCTCCAGTGAGGGGCTGGGGATGTGGCTCAGTAACTGAACATCTGCCTAGCTAACACAAGGGCTTTGATTCAATCTACAGTACAAGGGGAGAAAAAGTACAAGAAAAAACTGCTATCTGGCATGGCCTCAAAAGACAGAATCCCCATCTGATTTATCTTTAATGCCTAATACCTAGGCTACCGTAGACAGTCAATACATGCTTTGTGATTGAAGGAGAGAGAATAGAAAATCATCAGACTTCCTAGGGCTCAAGGGGGAAACCAGGAGGCTCCCTGGTAATTTGGCTGAAGTAACTATTCAGTCAACATTGAATCAAATGTGAATTGAATTGAGTTACCTCAAGTAATAGAGCGAGATTCGTCTCCCGAACTGAAGACAGAAAACTCCCTTCTATATGACTTTGCAACTTATCACTGTCAGAAAGGCTGAGCGAGGAGAACTAGGGCTGAGCCGACTTACGCAGAAGAGTCTGGAAAATAATCAATTGAATTCAAAGTGCCATACATCATGGATGTTTAGAGACAGAAGAGACCTAGGAGAGATCATCTGCCTCTCCTCCTTCATTTCACAGGAGAAGAAGAAAATAAGCTAAGCGATGAATGTAGATTCCTCTAGCATTCCTCCAGTTAGAGGAATGTTAAGGCTAAAGCAACATGGTCACTGGATCCTCTCTGATATGATAAATCGGGGTACTCAAAAAGCTTAAGAAAAGCCAGACACAATGGCATGCACCTGTACTCCAGCACCCAAGAGGTGAAGGCAGGAGGATGTTGAAGTTCAAAGCCATTCTCAGTTTTATAGTAAATTCAAGGCCATCCTAGGCTACATGAGCCCTAGCAAAAAGAAAATTAAGTAAGGAAATGAAGAAATATCTTAGGAACTCATGTTAGGTGAGTTAAGCTGTGGTTTCTCATGCTGGGTTTCATAGGAATTAATAGCCCTATGACTGAATCGTCAGTTGTAGGTACCAAATTGAATTCTCTTACCTCCTAGGAAGAGAACACTTAGTAGTTAGCTCTTGAAAGAATTGAGAAAAATAGTCTTTCAGGTCAGTTTCTATGTTCTGTGATTCAGATGACAAATCTAACTGAAAATATCCTCCCTGTGCATATCTATGGCTTATTTCTCTGGATTATAACTAAGTTGGGGTTGGGGAGTACCACTGACTAAAACAAGAGCTTTGTGCTTGGTAGACAAATGCTCTACTCCTGGGCCACACCCCTATCCCCTCCCTGAAGGATTCTAGGCAGAGGCTCTACCACCGAGCCACGCCCCCAGCCCCTCCATCAGGGATTCTAGGCAAGTTCTCTGCCACTATGCTTTATTCAAGCCCTGTTTTCAATTTTTATTTTTAGGTAGTGTCTCACTAAGTTGCACATGCTGGCATTAAACCACTGAGTCTCCTACCTTACCTTCTCAAGTACCTGAAATTACAGGCATGTGTCACCAGGTAGAAAATGGCCTTTTCTCCTTATTTCTATTCTTTGACACAACTGAAAATATTCTATTTCTCTATTTTACCTAAAAGAAACCATCAATACAAACATACAGCAATTGAAAATAATGACATCGCATAGCTCTGCATACATTATATTTCTTTGGTTAAATTTAGGATTTGAACTTAGAGGTATGTGTCATTTTCCCAAACTACTTTCATTTTCATGAAATAAAAAGGTTGGAATCTAGAAAAATTTATAATAGTTAAAAAGTTGGTGTCTTAGTCGGGGTTTCTATTCCTGGACAAAACATCATGACCAAGAAGCAAGTTGGGGAGAAAAGAGTTTATTCAGCTTACACTTCCATACTGCTGTTCATCACCAAGGAAGTCAGGCCTGGAACTCAAGCAGGTCAGGAAGCAGGAGCTGATGCAGAGGCCATGGAGGGATGTTACTTACTGGCTTGCTTTCTTATAAAACCCAAGACTACCAGCCCAGAGATGGTACCACCCATAAGGGGCCCTCCTCACTTGATCACTAATTGAGAAAATGCCTTAGAGCTGGATTTCATGGAGGCATTTCCTCAACTGAAGCTCCTTTCTCTGTGATAACTCCAGCTTGTGTCAAGTTGACACAAAACCAGCCAGCACAGTTGGCTTTTCCAAGTGTGGCGGTATATAGTCTTATGATCTTGGATACTCAAGAGACTGAGGCAGGGGTATTACAAATTCAAGGCCAGCTTAGCAGCTTTTGACACCCTTGTGGAGACAACACAGATAGATAGATAGATAGATAGATAGATAGATAGATAGATAGATAGATAGATAGATAGATACACACACACACACACACACACACACACACACACACAAAACAAAAGCAAAAGTCCTTACAGTTTAGCAATCAGGTCCTGACTGCTGGAGCCTGACCCAGGGTCTTAGGTAGACATTTAGAGCCTAAGGCCTAATGACCCATGAAGCCAGACAGCAAATGGCTTGTCTCGAGAGAAAAAACAGATGCTATAAGATTTACTACAGTACAAGCTAGTGAGAAGTCAGCCTGTTGACGCAGATATAGCCGCCTCTACAAATGGCCTCTGATAAGACTTAATAACCTTCCTCAACTGCTGTTAAAACCTCTCCCTCCTTCCCCAGGTCCTCTGTCCTCAGAGAGCTTTGCTGCTGCAGTTTCACCAAAATATATTTAATTTACTCTTTATCCCTTCCTTTAAATTAATTTTCAGCCTATGCATCAGTGGACTGTTGCTGTTGTCCAGGCACATCAACCTTATCTAAGAATAAAAAAGAAAGTACTAGGATGTGACTCATTGGTAAAGCACTGTCTAGAATTGTCCAGTGAGGAATTGAGGGGCAAAGCACAGTGGTAGAGCACTTACCTTGAACTCCTCAGTGAGGTTTAGGAGTATTGCTTAGTGGTAGAAATCCCCCAGTGAGCGACTGCAGGGCATGGCTTAGTGGTAAGGCCCCTGCCTAGAACCCCTCAGTGAGGGCTGGGGTATGGTTCAGTGGTAGAGCACCTGCCTAGAATCCCCAATGAGGGGCTGGGGCGTGGCTCGGCGATAGAGCACCTGCCTAGAATCCCCCAATGAGGGGCTTGGGGGCGTGGCTCAGTGGTAGAGCACCTGCCTAGAATCCCCCAATGAGGGGCTTGAGGCGTGGCTCAGAGGTAGAGCACCTACCTAGAATCCCCCAATGAGAGACCGGGAGTGTATTTAGTTGTAGATCACTTGTCAAGTATGCTAGAGGGTCCTAGGTTCAATTCCCAGTACAGGGGAGAAAGAGAAAGAGAGAAAGATAAGCATGGAAAGGGTCAGGAAGAAACTGTAGCTCACATCATCATACAAGAGATTAGCTGAAGTAATGTTGAGATTGGAGTTTCTTGACCCAATGGAACAAGCTTTCCTCCTTCCACTCTTTTTCTGTCAACAACATGTTTTCCACAAAGAGTTTTACCCCTGCTCACTCTCTGGAGAATACATCGAAAGCATCCTCATCCTGTTACACCATCACTTAGCACAGTGGCTCTTTGAATGGGTATGCTTTGGAAGGCTTCATGGTGCTGCTAATTATTCTCCCTGCATCCCTAGAATGTGTGCACCTGATCATCAAGAGCTATTCACTGGCCATCTCCACTATGTTGGGTGTGGATAATACAGATTTCATTCCTAAAACGCTGCTCTGGTCTCCCTTTTGAATGGAGGCATTGATTTACATACATTTCCAAAGGCCTACACAATAGGCAGAGAATTAAAATAATGGACAAAAGCTAATAGAAAACAGGTGTAACTCTGAAACCTAGAATGTGAGTTCCCTAGCCTTAGATCTCTCTGGGAGAAAGATTATTTACCATACAATAACAGAGACAGTGGAGAAGAAAACAAATAGCATGCAATAAACAATAAACTCTCATTGAGTAAAGGCTGCTCCCATCTGGAGCCTGGCTCAACATCTAGCTATGTAACCAGAAAAAACAAAAACAAAAACAAACAAACAAACAAAAAAACCTGAACACCACAAAGACTGCTATATTACATTGGTTTTTGTTTTTTGTTTTTTAATTTTCCCCTGTAGGAACTGAGAAGCAAAGATGTCAAGAGTGTAATTTAATCTTTGCAAAATCTTTTCCAAACAACTTCATGGGCTGTATCATCAGGGTTGACGAATTGAATACCAGGTCTGATGTTCTCATAAGTGAGTTCATAAGGGAGAGTCATCACTCAACTGCACAGCTGAGAAGGTAAGAACATTTCAGGGTGGTAGACAAACCCCATAGGTTAGATCCTGCACCATGACAAGGGAAAAGCTAATCTATTGACCTTCAGTGTCCAGAAAACCTTGGACTTGGAAAGGGCTTGGTGAGTCGTTATTTCTGGCATCCCAGTGTCTGCAGGTATCCCGAGGCCGAATTAGTTCAACCAACTACCTCGAGTTAAGTGGCCACCCAGTTTCAAGGACCTCTTGCCTTTGTGAGCTGAACTCTCTCAGTCACGCTGCCAAGTTAGGCTAGTTCTGCCCCTGGTGCCTTTCTACAGATGACACTGGACAGATGGGTGGGAATTGCTTATGGGAACTGGAGTGGCATGGAATAAAGGCAGCCACTTTTCCCTTGAGGGTTGCTGCAGTATGAAGCTGGCATGTCTTTCAGTAGCCTGTGTGGCCAGGGCTTTATGCATAGCTTGGTGCTATGAGGAGGTGGTGATACCTTTAAGAAAAGGGACTTAGTGGGAGGGATTAGAGTCGTACGAGGCATATCCTTTCAGGGAATTATTTGGACATCTTCCTCCCTTCTTCCTCCTTCCTCAGTCTTCTCTTCCTTTCTCCTTCTTCTCTCCCTCCCTCTATTTATCCTTGTCTCCACCCTCCCCCTCCCTGTCCCACCCTCTCTCTTCTTCCTTCCCCTCGTGTCCTTTCTCCCCTCCCCTCCTGTCTTTTCTTCCCTTCCTTTCTTTCCTTCCTCCTCTCCTTTCTTCCTCATCCTCTCTTCCTCCCCATCCTTCTCTGCTCCTCCTTCCTTCTCCCTGCTCCCTTCCGTCTTGCTATTCTGAACTACCTGAGGAAGTTGCTTTGCCAGGTGTTCTCTTTGACATGTGACTCCATGGTCCCAAAGCAAAGAGGCATGGGATACACGCTCAGGGTATAACTCAATGGTAAGGTACTGTCTGGAGTGGATAAGGCCATGGGTTCCATCCCTAGCATAAGAAAATGCTAACGAACCAAGCAGTGAGGCCAAACTAACACTGACTAAAACTCCAGTCATAAACCAAAATAATCCTCATCTCCTTGATGGTCCCAGATGTCTTATCTCTTGACATTCGATGACAAGACACCCTGGGTCTCTTGTCTTGAGGCTTTTTTTTCCTCCTTAGAATGTCTTTCCATGGCTCCCTCCCTTATTCATAATAAAGTTTAAATTCACAAATGTGTGGAACCTACCAGAAAAAGCCTTACCCCTGCCTCTCTCATCAGTTTTTATTTGGGGAGACATTGTGTCAGTAATGGAAGTCAAGACCTTGGTAGATGCTAAGCAAGTGGCCTAACTGTAGAGCACTCTTTCCGCTCATCATGGGATTCTAGAAAGTTGCTCTATCACTGAGTCACACCCCCAGCCCCTCCCTGGGGGATTCTAGGCAGGGGCTCTACCACTGAGCCACGCCCCCAGCAACTCACTGGGGGATTCTATAGCTGAACTTTACCTCTACTGTTGAATCACGTCCCAAATTTCTCTCTACCTCCCCAAACTAGAGAAGAAAAAAAAAAAAAAAAGAGCTCAATTCACCATACCACAGAAGAGACGTTGCAGTCAGAGGAGCTCAGGACCAAGCTGCAGCAATACAGTGAAGAGAATTATGTTTCTTAGAGGCTACAAAGGAATGCCCTAAGGCCAAATAATTTTTGCCTCTGGAGTAACATCTGGCTTGGTATCAACTTCCCCTTGGTTTCAGCTGCACAGAACCTGCTAATCATTCAAAGAAGCTACTCATATAGAAAATGTAGGGATGTCTCTGAAGGCAGAAGATCCTTTCTCAGATTGTAGCAAACCTATTTCAGGAGTTAGGGTACCAGACTGGGTTACACAAAACTGACATTGAGCCACTGAGTGGCTTCCAGGGTGGTTGTTTTGTTTTGTTTTGCCCCCCCCCCTCAAGTTCAAAGATCAAAATTCACTGGTCACAGAGACTAAGTTTTAGAACATATGCTATTACAGGGCTCTTAGGAAAAGAACACAAATCTGCACTCCTGTACAAAATGAGGGGGTCCAAGAAAACAAGGTACCACTGAGGGTCATAGCCTTGGAGTTGGCAGAGCTTTACCACACAGAGGCAAGGACAGGGTGATGACCTGGTTAATCCAGTTCCTATTTATAAGTTGCCCTGTCGGTTTCAGAATGTCCCTACATATGGTTTCTAGAAAAGGGAGCCTCATTGAGGAGAAAGAAAAAAAGAAAAAAATGAGACCCCCCTCCTCCACCCCTACCTGGGTTGGTTAGTTTTATGTCAACTTGACACAATGCAAGTCATTTGGAAGGAGGAACTCACAGCTGAGGACGTATCTCCATGAGATGGCCCTATAGGCAAGTCTGTGGAGGGATTGTCTTGATTGATGATGGACACGGGAAGGGGCTCAGACCACTGTGAGTAGTGCCACCAATGGACAGGCAATCCTGAGTTGTATAGGAAAGTAGGCTGAACAAGCCATGAAGAGGAAGCCAGTAAGCATGGTCTTTGCTTCAGTTCCTGATTCCAGGTTTCTGCTTTGAGTTCCTGCCCTGACTTTCCTAAGTTGCTTTTGGTCACAGTGTTTTACTACAGCAATTAAGACCACCCCACACTTTCTTAATGTCCCTGTCCTCTGGACAGAACAGATCGAAGAGCATTTTCTGCTTCTGGCCAAGGACAAGAATTAGAACTGTTCACTCTGGGGTCCTCTGCCTCTAAATCTACCTAATCTGCTTCTGTCTCCTGCTCTTATTATCATTAGCAGGAAGCATGCATGCTTGGTGCATAGACTCCAACTGTCCCTCATTCAACTCAAGTACACAAAGGCCATAGGCTCATTTTCATTCTCAGTCAATATCCTGATCATGAATGAGGGAGAAACTCAGGGCCTGGACATTTCTACACTATGTGGATGTCCTATGAGCCACACTGACCTTGAACTCCTGCCGCCTGCTGGTTGAAGATCACTCTGAGTTTCACCTCCTTCCTTAGTCCAGTTCTGTTTTCTTCCTCTTCTTCCCATAAGGGATCCCTAATAAACATGTTGTAACCCAACTTTGTCTCAGTGTGTGCTTCTCTGGATCTAAGCCATCTGTACCATGGGCTCTTGACTGTAAATCCGTTTTTCACTCTCTAAGAATCATAGGCAGGCTTTTTGAAAGCCCGGAGAACAGGCCCTCGACATATCTTTGCCTGAGGCAAAGCAGGGCAGCAGATCACAAGGTTTCTATTAGACCAAAATCTCTCCAAGGTAAGCGCTGTGTGCAGGCGTCTAAGCCCCTGAGTTGCCGCAATTTATATTTAATGTGCAAACACCCTGAGCAGGCCTGCCTGTAGAAGCCGGATCAAAACATTTATCTTGGAAAGAAAAGAGAAAATATTAGCTCCCAATATACTGATGTTCAAGAGGAGAAGAAGAAAGGAGGGGAGGTAAAATACCCGAACACACACACATGCATTCTCACGCGAGCACACACACACACACACACACACAGAGAGGGGGAGGAACAGGGAGAGAACTGGGAAGACAGCTTGGACAGCTTGGTCAATAAAGTCCTTACTATGCATTCAAGAGGATATGAGAGTCAACAGAATCCACATGAAAAAAGCCTTGGGTGGTGCATGATTATAACCCCACAACACATGCATGCACATGCACAAATTTATGTGCACCTGAGCACACATATAGGTATATACACACCAAGAAAAAATAAATTAAAAGAAAAAAGATCTGTTGCTACCAACTATATACAGAGATTCTCTTTGAGCCAGGAAGGCTGTTGGCCACTGTAATATATTGTTATGCGTGGCTGCCAGAGCACTTGTAGAGCAGCCACAGATCATGTCTGACATTGCCTTCCCTGACCTTTTCAGTACTGCCCAAGCACTGTGGAACTGGTGTTTCTAGAGGAATTCAAATCAAATGTAGTCAGGCAGAAAGGATTTGGCTGTGGGCAAAACGCAGTCAGTTGCTCTGTGGTGCACCCTGTCATTCTCATGCAAATTGTAATTCTCTATAAGCATGGTCAGTCTTCTGCCCAGGTGCAAGATGCTTTCTTCTAAATGGCAGGGAAGGCCAGGAGGTCATAGCCTTCTGCCTGCAAAAAGCTGGGCTCCTCTACTGACAAGACCTGCTCAGATCCTATTGCCAGAGAGGAAGCTGTAAGGCCTCACTCGAAAACATACAAAGGAATTTTGACATTCAAAGAGAATGAGGACACCAAGCCCAAACACAGGAGCACACTTACTTAAACTCAGCACCCCCAAAGACAAGGCAGAGGGATCACAAGCTCCAATCCAGCTTGCAAACATAGCAAGACTCTGTCTCAAAAACAAAGGCTGGGGATAGAGTGAGAAAGCTAGGCTGACTCCATGATAGGCTTCAAATAAAGTCCCAAAACTTGGGAAGCTGAGGCAGGAGGAAATGCCATGAGTTTGAGGCTAATTCCAGCTTGGGCTACTGTGCAGAGCCTTGTCTCCAAAAGAGAAGGAAACGGGGGGAGAGAAGAAGAGGAGAAGGGGAGGAAGGAAGGATGGATGGATGAATGGAAGGAAGGAAAGGAGGGAGGGAGGGAGGGAGGGAGAAAGGAAAGAAGGATAGAAGGAAGGAAGAGAAAGGAAAGAAGGAGGAGAAAGGAAAGAAGGAAGGAAGACTGGTTTTAGTTAACTTGAAGTTTGAGTTTTAGGGGTCACACAGCAGTACTGTGCACTGTCTCCCACTGGTTTTGATGTAGATGTTGCTTAGGTTCCTCTGCAGGGACCTTTAGGGCCTTAATCTTAAGGTTAGAGTCTACCAAGTCTGCATCTAGATGTGGGGATCTTTTGAGAAATATTTTACCCAAAACTAACGCGTAGTTAACTTGGCCTAGCTTTGCTCCAGCTCTCTTTTCCCACTCTAAGTATCAAAGGTGCTGTCACCGGATTTTATTACTGTGAAGAGATACCATGACTAATGCAACCCTTAGAAAGGAAAACATTTAATTGGGGCTGGCTTACAGTTTCAGAGCTTTAGTCCATTATCATCATGGCAGGAAACATGCAGCATGCAGGGCAGCATGTTTCTAGAGACTCTAGAGCTGAGAGTTCTACAACTTCATCCATAGGAGACATCAAAGCCTGTCTACACAGCGATGGACTTCCTCCAACAAAGCCACACCTACCACCTACTCCCTATGGCTAAGCATTGAAACACATGAGTCTACAGGGGCCAAACCACCACAGGTACCTACTTCTCAGGCACTGTGAACATCTATCTGTCTATGAAAGGAGGGGAGCAAGGTGATATCCAATCCTGTGAATGATCTGTCCCTTTTCTTAGAAAAGACACAAATGGTCATCTCTTTTATTCGCCTATCTGTCTCTTACTTTCATTATTTGTCTTACTGTTTGGTTTTCTTGGGTTTAATGTAACCTACTCTAACCTTGAATTCACTGTGTAGCACAGGCTGGCCTAGAACTCCTGATCATCCTACCTCAGTCTCCTGAGTGCTGAGATTCACATGCCTACACTACCATGAAGAGATTTTTTTCCCTCATTGTTTCTGTCCTTTATTGAAAAGGAGCTGATTTTTTATGTCAATATTCCTCCTCCTCCTTCTCCTCCTCTTGAATCATCACCACCATGACCACAACCACCCCTTCTTCACCTTTATTTCTCCCCCAAAAATCTATGCCTCTGACATTGATTTTCCTAGGGGAAGAGCTTCCAGACCTGGGTCTAAAAATAACTTTTTGGGGGATTTCTTTTTTATATAATTTTCCTCCAAGTAGAGCATCCACATCCCTGCTCTCACAAATTCCTTGGCAGAGGCACTCAGAGGGAATCTGCCTTAGAAGGCAGAGCATAGAGCAAACTAGAGCTGGAGGTGGTGACACTGTGGATTATATAACCCTTCCTTCCTGCTGCTAAGAGCCCAGGCAGGAGGAATGGGGATGCCAACTTGGCAGTAACACTGTGGGCCCTGTGCCTGCTGGGGAAGGGCTCCAGAGAACCATCTGGGCAGACTCAGCAACCATGGCCTCCTACCAGAGCCTTCTCTGTTCCCAGTCACTGCTTCCCTTGCTGAAATTTCAAGGGTTTTTCAAAGCAGGGTTCCCTAGGCTCACTGGAATGGTTTGTACAAGGAGTGGGACATGGCTCAGCCAGTAAAGCTTTTGGGGCATAAGCATGAAGAACTGAGTTGGACCGCAGGACTCAAGGCAAAGAGTCAGTCAGGTGTGGTGGCATGCAGTTAAAATCCCAGCACAGGGAGTCAGAGGTAGGAGGATCATTCACCAGCTGGAGCTCACTGGCCAGACTGCGTAGGCAGATCAGCAACTACATCTCCGAATTCCACTTATAAACACACACACACACACACACACACACACACACACACACACACACACACACGGGGTGGGGGTGGGGATCTTGCTGTATTTGACCTTCAGAAACAGAAAGAGAAGGGCAAGGCTTAGCCGTATGAAACTGGCAAGCTTTCCAGAAGATTCTAGAACATGTCAAAGAGTGAGAACCATTGCACAAACGGAAATCCTTGTCTACATATCTAGCCATATGCATAATTAGACTGGGTCTCCATATGGAACATCTTGACTGTGCAGTTAGTCCACATCTAAAGAGAAATTGGCCAATATCTAGAAGTGGTCAGAGGCATCTCCAAGAAGAGACCAGAGAGAAAAGTGTGGATCCCTACCAGGTATACTAGGACAAGGTCTCATCCCAGCAGGAACCAGGAAAGCAGCATCTCTCAATGAGACAGAACATGGGGGAGCCACAACTGCAGCCTCTCATGTCAGTAATAACTCAGACATCATGTCCAGCTGGTTTATGTATCCTCCAATCAGGACTGTCTCAGGGGCTGGTAATGATGCTCTCTTACTGTGTTGGTTAATATTGAGCCTGAACTTGAAAAGGGCTAAAATCACCCAGGAGACAGCCCTCTGGACATGCCTGTGAGGGGCTTTGAGTCCCACTCTGAGTGGGAGATGGATGGACAGGGTCCTAGAATAATGAAAAGGAGAGATGATCCCCCACATCCTCCGCTTCCTGACTGTGGATACAGCTAAAACGGCCTCTGTCTGGGGCTGCCATGCTTCCCCTACCACGAGAAAGTGTAGCCCAAGACAGTCAACCCTTCCTCCTAAGTTGCTCCTATCAGGTGTCTCATCTCAGTGACGAGGAAGTGACTAACACATTCAGGTTGTTGGATAGCACCGTGCTCTTACAAAGGGGAAGGGCTCGGAGGAAAGAGTGGATGGCTCTAATCTAATCTTGCAGGTTCCCAAACCCAAGGACCTTAATCCCCGCAAGTGATGGATCCTGAGAGCTCACCGAGGCAAATACAACTCAGCAACTGAAACAGAAAATCCTGAAAGTGAAAAAGATCCCTAAGACATCACCAAAAAAAAAAAAAAAAAAAAAAAGCTCTGAGAAAACAATGTTAATTAATGAAAAATATGTGGGATGCATTTCTCTGAAAATAGACACAGCTCTAAAAGTCAAGGGAAGGAAGAGGCTGTGAAGAGCTGCTCTGGGGAGGGGGAGTTATTCCTGTTAGAGTCCTGGTTTTTTGGTTTTTGGTTTTTTTTCCACCTAGATTCCTTGGGATTCCATGATTGTTAGAACCAACAGAAGTCACTTCCTGGGGACTGGGGGAGTGAATCAATGGGGAAAGTAATTGCTGAGCAAGTGAGGGCCTGAGTTTGAGTCACAGCAATTTAAATTAAACCCAGGTGTGATGACGTGTATCTGTAATCCCAGAGCTGGAGAGGCAGACACAGGAAGATCCCTGGGCATGCTGTCAGCCCTAACTGCTTGGAAAGGTCCAGGTTAGTGAAAGACCCTATCCCAAGAAAGTAAATGGGTCCTAACAAAGAATACTTAAACTTGTCCTCTGGCCTACACAACACACACACACATACACACACACACATATACACAGGCACACAGGCACATATACATGCAGAGTCATCTCCAAGACTCCCTTTTTTTAACATATAAGAAAGATACAGCACAGGACATAGCATAGTGGAGTCCAGTTCAATAAATGAGCAATTCCAGACCTTGAAGCTCTTGAGGACCAGGAGGGAGGCAAATTCAGTAAATGATGAGCCTTCCCTTTTCCCTGCCCTTTACTAGGGCATAGAGGACCCATGGGTTGGTATGTGGTCCTCCCTTCTTCCCTGGGGCTGTTGGCTACCAGCCCACTAGGACAAGGGGAGTTGAAGGGTTTAGACAGCCCTTGAGCATAACAGAAATGACAGACTTATCTCTGGGTTCAGATCCAGAGAGGCAGCTCAGCTTTAATCAGGATGAATCAAGGGCTATATAGTTTTTGGGAGTCAGGTAGGAATTTCTAGGATACGTATGTATCATTAGCTACAGCTTGGGGTACTGGATAAAGACTTGTTTGCATGGAGAACCATTCTAAGAATTCCAGATGCTTGCTGGACCGGTTCTTATCAGGTGAAAGGAAGTTGAACCTGTAATCTCACCAAAACTATGTGACATTCTGCAAATAGAGGGAGTGGGAATTTGGAGCTTCCCAGACAAGGTCAGAGTAGGAAAAATCTTTCAGGTAAAGGGAATCCCCCATTTTGTGCTCAGAGAGCTGTCCAGACAATGGTAGACTGCAACCTTAATTAGCAGGGTTTCCCCACGTTGGTACACACCTACAATCTCTGCATCTCTGAATCGAAAGTAGGAGGACTGCAAGTTCTTAAGAACCTTAGAGCTGGGGAGATGACAGCGAAGCTAAAGGGCTTGTCACAGAAGTGTAAAGACCAGAGTGTGCATCCCCAGAACTCAAGTCAGTGCCACATGAAGCACGGAAGCTGCCTGTAATTCTGACCAGAGAACAAAGAAGGAGGGGATCCCCAGAGCAAGCTGAGTGGCAAGGCTACCCATGAGCTCTGGACTTCAACAAGAGGCCCTGCCTCAGGGAATGAGGTTAAAGAGTGATGGGGGATGATTCCTGACATCACCTTTGGGTCTACACACACACACACACACACACACACACACATGCACACGAACACAAGCATACATACACACACATGAATGCACACACACAACACACAAACACACAAACATGCATGCACACACAGATACACACACATGCATGCGCACATAAACATACATGCACACACATAAATGCACATACACACACAACACACACATGCACGCACACACAAACACATATGCACACACATGAATGCACACACACCACTTGTGAAAATAGAAAAACCTCCATTTTTCCCCATTTGATTTCAGAGTGAATGTCACCATATATTTTTCTTTGTAAGCCCCCAAATATCTTACTATTTTGGTTTAAACAGTCAATTATCCTTGAAGAAGATTCAAGCAAAAAGATAAATTATCTCCAGGCATAAAAGAACAGACACGGGGTCTGTTCTAAAGGAATCAAGGGAAACAGAATAACACAGAACAAAACATAACTCGATCAAATCTTGGTTCAAAGGAGGAAAAACTGTGAAAGCCACTTGAGAGCCTCTGGATAGCTCTTAGATGCCAGCATGGATGATAGCAGAAAATTAGTGTAGATGCTCCAAGTGTAGCCATAAGGATGTCGTGTAGGGAACTGATCTTAGTACTAGACTATACATTGAAATCATTTGAGGTAGAATATCATAAGTATTTTTACAACTTATAAAAGGTCATGAAAACAAACTCACACATATGCATATATATACATACATAAACATTCTATGATTATAAGTTTTAATAATAAGAGTGAGGGTGATATATAACCATCTTAATTGTAAGAAGGTAGCAACACAGACAAAAAAGATGGCTCAGTGGGTAAGAGCACTTACTATTCTTTCAGAGGACCAGAGGTGGGAGCCCAGAACTTGTATTGGGAAGCTCACAAGTGCCTGTAACACCAGGTCCAAAGAATTGGACACACCTTTTTGACTTCTGTGGGAACCCACACACATCTATGCATGTGCACCTACACACACACACACACACACACACACACACACACACACACACACTTAAATAGGGGGTAGGGTGCTGGAGAAATTGTTCTATGGTTAGGAAACCTTGCTGCTTTTGCTAGGACTGGAGTTTGGTTCCAACCATCTATATTGGGCTATTCACAGGAGAAAGAGAAAGGGTATGGTGTGTGGGTATGTGTGTATGTGTGTGTGTGTGTGTGTGTGTGTGTGTGTGTGTGTGTGACAGAGAGAGAGAGAGAGAGAGAGAGAGAGAGAGAGAGAGAGAGAGAGAGGGAGGGAGGGAGGGAGGGAGGGAGGGAGGGAGGGAGGGAGGGAGAGAGGTGGATTCATTGTAGATGACCTGTTATAGCTCATAATCCTAGCACTTTGGAGGCAAAAGCAAGGGGACCAGAAGTTCAAGGTCATCTCATATCTTCCTATCTTCAGCTCTAGAAATCAGTAAAGGCCAGGTGGGTGTGGCAGCTGCTTATGATTCCAACCCCAGAAGAACGTTCCTGTGAAGTTGCATAAGTTAACATTCTTCTTGCTATGATGAAAAACCTGACAGAAACTACCAAGGGGAGGAGTTTTTATTTTGGCTGTTTCACAGGGTTCATTCAGTCCATCCAGGGCACCTAACACCCTCTTCTGACCTCCGAAGTCACGGTGCTCATGTGCACATGCACATACACACACACACACACACACACACACACACACACACACACACAATCCAACATAAGCCTGGATAAATGAATGAATAGATAAGTAAATAAATGAATGAATAAATGAATGTCTGTATGAGTGAAATAATCTGTTAATGGATGTGGAATGGATGTAATTCTATCCCAGCAGACAGCAAGAATCCCAGGTCTCTGAATGTTTCTACCTTCCATATGGACAATCTCTGCTATAGCTTAATAAGACATGTTCTCCAAAGAATCATGATTTAAATGCTTGCTTGTCTATAGTAGAGCTGTTTTAGAGGCTGAGCCTAGAGAAAACATTTCCTTGGAGAGATGCTTTATCTCTCATAACTTCCCCTCTAGTCCTCTGCTCCTTGTCAGCCATGAAGTAAACATCTCTCCACTTCCCCCTGCATCCACCACTTTGATGTGAACTGCTCCTCTGAGCCTTCCCCTCTATGGTAGACAAAACCCGCCAAAACAGTGAGCCAAAATCAACCTTTCTCTTTCGGGTTGTTTCTGCCTGCTGCTTGTCTTGCTACCACACAGAGAGAGTTAACAACTGCAGATCAGGGAAGCGAGATGAAAGGCAAAAGGCATTCGTTTTAAGAAAGCAATCATATTTGGATTAAAATGCTATGAAGGTGAGAGGAAGGGTTTGCCGAAACGCATTGGAGTGTTTAAGGTCGTGTGTGGCACCAGTAGAAATCCAGATGTGTTTTATTGGAGGGATCCCTTTCCAATAGCCCCAAAACAAAAGAAAGAAGTTAATAGCTGCCTTACCATGTAATTATATCTTAATATATAGACCCAATTCCCACAATCCCCGGTAGTTTCATTTAGTGTTAGAGAGCCCTATTTAGCACATACTGAACCGTTGCTCCTAGGGAAATAACACACAGATACACATCTCATATAGATCACCATCTGAAACTCTAAACACAACTCATGCTGGTAGGTTCTACTTTATTTTACAAGAGAGAAAATGAGTTTCAGAAGTGCTATGTGACTTCCCTGAGGCTCCCATCTCACACCACTGCCAGATCAGGCCTTCAAACCTTGTCAAGCTGGTCCCAGAGCTGAGCCTTCTTCTACCTATTCTGATTCCAGCTTCTAACCCTGACTGCAGAGGAGCTGAAGCAAGCAGAATACAGCTTTGTTTGCTCTTGTGCAAGTCTGAGAACAACTCTAAAAATACAGAAAGTATTGATTTGGGGGATTAAAATAAACTTCAGTGAGTTGTCAAATTTGCAAATATAGAATTTTCCCATAATGGGGGTTGACTGTAATATATGATCCTACGCCTTTCTATTAAATTATCATGGATAGTTATTTATATGAGATTCATTTACATGTGTGGGTACAAGTGTGTGTGAGAAAGCCAGAGGTTGACATTGGGTATTGGCCTCAATCACTCTCACACTTATTTTTCGTGACAGGGTCTTACATTGAATTCTAAGTTTGATGACTTAGCTAGACTCAGTGCTCCTCCTGCCCCCACCTCATCAGTTATAGGATTAGAAGTATGTGTTACTGTGCACAATACTGAGAATCGAAACTCAGGTCCTCATAGCAAGACAGGAAGGTCACCAAAAATGTTCAGCATGAGGATGGAGATATAGCTCAGTGGTTGGGAGTACTTGCTGCTCTTGCAAGGGACCCAAATATGTTTCCCAGAAGCCATACCAAGTAGTTGTCAACTGCCTGAAACTCCAGAACTAAGGGATCCTGGGCCCTTCTGGCCTCTAGGAGCACCTGCATTCCCATTCATAAATCCATAAGCATATACCCAGAATTAGAAATAGAGGTAAGAGTCTTTAATATGCATTGCAAGATTCTCTCTCTCTCTCTCTCTCTCTCTCTCTCTCTCTCTCTCTCTCTCTCTCTCTCTCTCTCTCTCTCTCTCTCGGTGTGTGTGTGTGTGTGTGTGTGTGTGCATGTTGCCAGGAATACAACAGAGGGTCTTCTGTATGGTAGATAAGAAATCTATCACAGAGCAGAACAACACACCTTCAGCCTCCATCCTGGAGGATTCCAGGAAAGTGTTGTGTTCACTGAGCCACACGCACTTCAGCCTTAGGAGCACACTGAACAGTTTGACAAGAAGCTCCTAAATTACAAACTAGGCTACACTCCTTTCAAAAGAGTGAGTCACCACTGACAGGGGCTCTTGATGTATTGCTCGTTCCAATCCACAAAAGTCTACATTGTCCAACTTGATTCTGCTTTCAGGAACTCTGAGCAAATGCATTTAAAATACAAAGTTTAGGGCACAACAACTGTACTGTGACTCCCCTCCCTTTACCCCTGCCCTGTGGCTGACTGTTTAATTGTAATTACATATCTATCAATCTTCACATTCTTTCATTCCCCCGCCTCTCTCATAGCCCGTGGCTGCATGCCCCTTCCTACTGCACTCCAGATGACCAGCTTCTTATATCCCATATGCAACTAAGATTGTGTACTGTTTGTCTTTCTGCCCCTATATTATCTAGCTCAGTCTATATAATGCCTCCCAGGTCAGCCAAGGTAGGTGGAAACTGGAAGGTTTTATCGTTTTTCTGGATGAATAGTATTCTACTATGTATTTTTTTTTACCACATTTTCTTTGTTTGTTTTTGTTGTTGCTGCTATGTTGTTGTCTACTTGTTCAATTTCATTGTTAACTGAATTGTTTGGTGAGTACAGGCATTCAATGGTAAGTGTATTGACATCCAAAAGGAACTTTCAGGAATTAGAACTCTCATTTCAACATAGATTCTTGGGTTAAACCTCTGGTCACCAGGCTTGAATGGCAAGCGCTTATTCCAGATGAGCCATCTCTCTGGCCCTTGCTCATTTTCTCTGCCTCAGGGTCTCATGTAACCCAGGCTATCCTTGACCTTTGTATGCACCTGAGGATGCCCTTGAACTCATGATCTCCTGCTCCTATATCCCACGTTCTAGAACAACAAACTTGTAGTGCTATACCTGGATTTATTCCATGTTTTCTGTATTCTTTCACTGATAGGTGGAAGTTTTGACTGTTATCAGTAGTGCTGTAACGGGCATGTGAGAACAGCTCTCTTCAACATTCTGACTCCATTTACTTTGGAGGTGCAGATATATAGATATATATTCAGTTAGTACATATATCTGACATATGTCTGTATATCATCCAATGTACAGAAGCCACAGATAACCAGCAACATCCCAGGGTCATGCCACCATAGACACACATGCCCTGCAAAAGGGTAGAGTGAATACAAGACTTAGCACAGGGCTGGTGTTCACTGGCTTGCTGTACAAACATAAGGACCTGAGTTCAAATCCCCAGAATCTATGGAAAGCCAGATCCATTTGCATCCCTATGGTGAGAAGAAAGGCAAAGACAGGAGAATCTGAGTCACTTAGCCCATCTTGCTCAACAGCAAACAGAGACACTGTCTCAAACAACATGAGAGGCTAAGGTGTTCTCTCATCTCCATGTGTGTATGCCCCTCCACACATACATGCACACATACACAAAGACCACAAATAACAGTACAGAAATCCCAATTATGACATTCTGTTAATAAAGTACAATGGCCATCCAAGGCTAGAGAAGCTAGGGACATTCGTTCACCTGTACATACCACAGAACACTCCCAGTGTACACATGACTGCTGGTGGTCCCATTTATTTCCCACTTCTCTGAGCCTCCAGACACGTGCTGTGAACCCACATGTACTCCTGACTAGACTCACACTGGCTTTGCTATTTAAATAACACCTGCCATTTGCCAAAGCCAACTGCTTGTTTCCTGTCCAGGTCCCCTGTACAGGCACCAAATGGAATGACTGTGCTCAGTTCTTGGCTCAGGCAAGGACTTGGTGTTCTGTCTCTTCCTCCCCAGCCCACAGAAATCCCACAGAGTCAATCCATCACACTAGTGCAAGGAGGAGGCTTGTCTGAAAACCCCACCCAATTGTTCCTCATTTCTCACTCCCTAAGAAAATATCCAGATCGCCCACATTCAGTCAAGTCTCCTCCATCCGACTTAGGTACACTGATCACTTGCACAGTCAATCCTTCTCCATCAGACTTACCTCACCACCTGAACTTAGTTAAGACTCCTTCATCAGACTTACCTGATCACTTGGACTTAGCCAACTCTCCCCCATCAGACTTGTTTCCAAAAAGAGAAGAAAACTATCAGGAGGAGGAGGAGGAGGAGAAGGAGGAGGAGGAGGAGGAGGAGGAGGAAGAAGAAGAAGAAGAAGAAGAAGAAGAAGAAGAAGAAGAAGAAGAAGAAGAAGAAGAAGAAGAAGAAGAAGAAGAATTTCCTAATAAATTATGACCATCTGAAAATGGATGTTCATTCATTCATTCAACAAAATTTCTGAGTAGCCACTATGCCTAAGTGTAGAGGGCACAATAATGGAGGAGGAGAGGATAAGCGTTGGGCCAAAGAGATTCCTTGGTGAGTAAGAGTTCAAATCCTGGGACTCATAAAGATGCTGAGCATGATCATGTTCTGGTAATCTCAGTCCTGTGAGGGATGGAGACAGAAAGATCTCTAGCCTAGCTCCAGGTTCAGTGAGAGACCCTGTCTTAAGGGAATAAGGTGTGGAGTGACAACGCAGAATAACCTGTATCCTCCTCTATCCTTCTATGAGCACATTTACAGTACACATATTCACAGAAGATGCTTCAATCCTGTGTGGTGGTTCATGAATGCAATGCCAGCTCCTGGGAGACTGAGGCAGAAGGAGCCTCATGAGTTCAAAGCTAGCCTGTGATACATAGAAGTTGGTGCTGGAAAGGGAAGAGGAGCAGGAACGGGAAAGAAGCAATACACAGAAAAAGAGGAGACGGGGAGAAGGAGAGGGCAGAGGAAGATGAGGAGAAGGAAAGAGGAAGGAAAAAGGGGGAGGAGCAGAAAGGGAGAAGAGGAAGAGATGAAAGACAATGGCAAATGAAAGAAGAGAGGAGAAGAGGAGGAAAGAAAAAAGAAGGGGAGGAAGAAGGACGATGAGGAAGAGAGTAGAAGAAGCGGAGAAGGAAGGGGACAACTAGGAGAAGGAGGGTATGGAAGAAGAATGGGAGGAGGGAGGGGAGGAGGAGGAAAGAGGTGAGGAGAGAGGGAGAGAGGGGGAAGGAGGGGAGAGGGTGGATGGAGAATAAAGTTGAGGAGGAGGGAGGGAAGGAGGGAGAGGAACTGGGGTAAAGATGTAGAAAATGCCAGTGACTGCCATGTTCCTGTCTTGAGTGGTGAATGCAGCCCAGACAGGCTCCTGGGCACCATGCCGGCCAGACAGAAGCCTGGCTCTTGTCCACCTGTGGAATTTCCACAATCTTGAATTCCTTCAAGTCATGCATTTTCCAGACTGATGCTGCTAGCTCTGCATGTCCCTCTGGGCACAGCGCTATAAAATCATAACTGAGTTGATTAATAAGGCGTCTCTTCCCCGCCCCCCTTTCCTTCACTGCCATTTACAAGAAAAACAGCTGAAGTGGGTGGCCAAATATAGACCTGTCAGGGTCCTGCTTTCACTGAAATAAAGAAAAATGCGAAGCTGTCAAATCTCAAGTGTTCTATATCCAGGAGAACATGATTGTGTCCTCTCTGACATCCCTCAACATCCCATAATGTTTCTATCAGTGAAAAAACACTGATACACACAAGCTACTTCCGGGTTCATTTTCATGTATTTTGGAGACTGTTTCTGAATCTCAATGGCATAGTTACACACAGTATTCCTGCCTTCCTATCTGGACTGAAAAGTAATTTATTCACCAAACCAGATAGGCTAAGGTTTGCCATTATACTACAGGACAGTTCCCAGACTATTGGAGGAAATTTAATTTAATTTGGTTGATTTTATTTTATATATTATTGTTGTTACTATTGTAAATGTGCTTGCAAAGACCAGAGAACAGCATCAAGTGTTATTTGCCAATGATGATGTCCAACCCAGGGTGTGGTAGTGTTCTGGGAAGGCAGAGATGGATGGATGCCTGAGACTCGATGCCCTGCTTGCCTAGACTGCTTGGTGTATTGCTGGACAAAGAGAGTCCCTGTCACAAAGGAGGTAGACAGCATTCCTGAGGATGACACCTAAGGTTGTCTTCTTCCTTCCACGTACAGGCAGGTATGCACATGTATGTACATGCACGGGCACAATTGATCTCGTGTGTGTGCGCATGTACACACACACACACACACACACACACACTCTCTCATCTTTTGAAACTATAAATGTGCATCTTCCTGTCCCTAAAATATAACATCTTAACATGAAAAATAACTGTTTGTTTCTGCATTATTAAAAATAGTCATTCCAAAAAGTTTGGGCGGAGGGAATGGGTTTTGAGACTCATCAGAACACAGTTGGGATGTTGACTATGTAACAGATGGATAGCCACCCACTGCAGAGATTTGAGTCTTGCAAACAGAAGATGGCATCTTAGGAAACTGGAGAGGCTTTAAACACTAAACCCTAGGTAGTACCATCATTCAGCATGAAGAAACAAATGGGAAGAAAAACCAGCAACAATGGCAGAGAGAGCTTGAAGATGCTTACACTGTGGGACTGGAGGGATGGTACCACTCATGCAAGTGCTTGCTGCACAAAGCCTAAAACTAATAATAATAATAATAATAATAATAAGTCAAGTGGTGATGCCGTCCTAGTGCTAGGGAGGCAGAGACAGGAGGATTGCTGGGGATTGGCTAGCTCTAGGATCTGTGAGAAACTTTATTTTCAAAAGATAACCTGGAAGGTGATAGAAGAAAACTCATGGCATTGATCTCTGGCTTCCTCATGCATACTCATAAGAAAACATGAACACACACACACACACACACAAACACACACAAACACAAACATACACACAAACCAAGCACTTTAAAAAATGATGTCTGAGGAAAACCAAGTTTTAAGAACTGTGCAATCGGTAACAATTGGAAATGTTGCAGAGTCCAGGCTAACTGAGCACTGTGTTCCCCTAACTCTAGTAACAAGGGATGCAACTCAATCAGCAGAGCGCTTGCCTAGTGTGCATGAAGCTCTAGGTTTTGTCCCCAGAACTATATAAATCAGGCATGCAGCCTGACACCTATAATCCCAGCTCCCAGGAGCTGGAGACAGGACGATTACAAGTTCGAGATCAACTTCACCTGCATAGAGAGTTCAAAGTTAGTGTAGGTTGCTTGAGACCCCATCTCAAAAGAAAAAGAAAAGTATATCTGGCAAGCAAAGGCCTCTGATGACTCGAGCTCATTCCCAGCAGGGCTATGGGTCCCAACTAGACTGCATCAAAGAATGCTTTATTGTGGCAGCAGAAGACAAGGAATGAGAAAGGGAATTCCTTAGCCCCTAAATTAAGAGCCAGCCAGGGTGGTGCACGTCTTTACTCTTGGCCATTAGAGAACTGAAGTAGAAGTGCTGTGAGTTCAAGGTCAGCCTGAGTTACATCTTGTGACCACACCTAAGGAAGCAAATGTGGCTAGAGATATGGCCACACCCTTAAGAGCACTTCCTGCTATCACAAAAGAACCATCTCAGGAGACTCACAACCACCTGTAACTCTAGCCCCAAGGAAATTGGCATGAACTTCTGTTCTCTGTGGGCAACTGCACTGATGTGCATACACACACACACACACACACACAGAGAGAGAGAGAGAGAGAGAGAGAGAGAGAGAGAGAGAGAGAGAGAGAGAGATACATACATGCACACACTCATAGAATTAAACTCATAGAAAGATTACATTCTTATCGAATTATGTTTCTTTGTGAAGAAGCCAATTTTCTATGACTTACTGAGTTTTCAAGTGAATTTTCAAGTGAATTTCAAGTGAATTCTCAAGTGAAATGTCCTCAGTTGGGATACCTTCCCTGAATACTACTAAGCCAACCCCCAGATTCCATTTGAAAATGATAACAATTAATTGGCATTTGTGTATGACTTTGTCGCTTACAGTACTTGGGTTCATTCATGCCCTTCGCTCTGATGTTCAGCCCAAACAAATTCACACAAAAACCCAGGAGCAAGAATCTTCTTATGTTGACTCTCAGACAAAGACTCTAAAGCCCCTTTCTTTGATCAGGAGCTGAGAGTTCTCGGGGTGAACACCCTGGTAAATCCTCCCTCTCTGCACCTCAAAAAGAAAGGCAGGAACACTGATCCAGACACCAAGAGCTCTGTCCTTTGAACTAAACATCCCACAATGCTAGGCTAGCAAGAAAAGCAAGCACCCACATGAATGTTTTCCCCAAAGAGGTAAACAAAAACAAAAACAAAAAAAGGCCACTTCTTAACGTGTTCAATGGGGCTTAGAGAGTAAACCTCTTGCTCCATGCCACACTTATACTGCCCGAGTGCCAAAACCTCTGCCCAGATGACACTGCATTTTGCTATGTTTTGATTTTATTTTTGTTTCTGTTTTGCAGTGTTTATATATATATATATATATATATATATATATATACATATACATATATATATATATATAATAACTCTTAGATGTGGCTGAGTTGGTTGAGTGCTTGCTTAGCCTGCATGAAGCCCTGGGTTCCATCCCCAGCACTGCATTAACTGGATGTGCGAATGTCTTTGGTTTGGGAAGGAAAGGCAGGAGGATTAGATGACAAAGTTGTCCTCCAGGCCAGGATACAGGACATCCTCTCTTTAAAACAAGCGAGAAGGAGAGAGATGGCTCCGTGGCTAAAGCATTTGCTACAAAAGCACCAGTGGGTTGAATCCCTAGCACCAACCTAACTGCTAACTGACATGGCAGCCCACCTGTAATCCCAGCACCTGGGTCGCAGAGGCCAAGGGGTCCCCAGAGCCACGTGGGCAGCCGGACTAGTAAAACTGATGCCCTCTGGGTTGAATGAGTGGCTCTGCCTGAAAAGGTGAAGAGTGATTGAGGAAGACCCCTTGCCTCTGAGTACATTAGCACGCACATTGCACATAGTGTGTCCTCCGGCCTCTGAGTACACACACACACACACACACATCACAACAGATATAGAACACGAAGTCTCATCTGTACCAGGCACACTATCTACCACTGACCTATACCTCAACCTTAACTATGTTTCCACACACCACTGAATGTGGGGTGAGAAGAGCATCATGGAACCCAACCTATCTTCCATCCTCAAAGCCTAGAATCCCCCAGGGAGGGGCTGGGGGCGTGGCTCAGTGGTAGAGCCCCTGCCTAGACTCCCCCAGGGAAGGGCTGGAGGCGTGGCTCAGTGGTAGAGCCCCTGCCTAGAATCCCCCAGGGAGGGGCTGGGGGCGTGGCTCAGTGGTAGAGCCCCTGCCTAAAATCCCCCAGGGAGGGGCTGGGGGCGTGGCTCAGTGGTAGAGCCCCTGCCTAGAATCCCCCAGGGAGGAGCTGGGGGCGTGGCTCAGTAGTAGAGCTCCTGCCTAGAATCCCCCAGGGAGGGGCTGGGGGCGTGGCTCAGTAGTAGAGCTCCTGCCTAGAATCCCCCAGGGAGGGGCTGGGGGCGTGGCTCAGTGGTAGAGCACCAACCTAGAATCCCCCAGGGAGGAGCTGGGGGCGTGGCTCAGTAGTAGAGCGCATGCTATTCACAAAACCCTGGGTTCATCCCAAGCACCACTGTAATCATTACTTTCCTATTGCTGTGATAAAGCATCTTGACCAAGACAACCTTTAGAACAAAGAGTTTCTTTCGGACTTACAGCGGGATAAGAGTCTATCACCATTGGTGAGGAATCATAGCAGCAAGCAGTAATGGTGGCTGGAGTTATGTGAACTTAAATAGAAAGTACAAAGCAGAATCATCACTGGGAATGATGAGAGGCCTTGAAACCTCAGAGCCAGACTTTTGTGACGTACTTCCTGCAGCAAGATCATACCTCCTAATTCTGTCCAAACAGTGCCGCCAACTAGGGACCAAATACTCATGGCTATGGGGTGTCATTCTTATTCACACCGCTGAAACCACCAAAGGGATACTCCTGTCAAAGCATACCTGGATGGCTTATAACAATAACAGCTATTACTATATGAAAGGACAACATAGAGACCCACAAACAACAAATGCTGTGTCCAATATCACCATGCATGATGGAACGAGGATTTTAATTTAAATTTCTCTGGTTCAAAGCCCTCGCTCCTCACAAAAACGTGACCTACATATTTTCAAATGTTATGTTAAGATAACATGAGGAGATAAATCAGGATCACACTTTCTTCAGCTCTCACAGCTGACAAAATAGATTTTGAAGTGAATTAAAACCAGTATAAAAATAGCCAATCTTTTTTTTTTTAATTTTTTTTTCAGGGAGGGGTGCCCAAGTACATGGTAATTTCTTTGGAAATCTAGATAAAGGTTTAGAAATAATCACTTCTTATAACCCATCTTCCCTTCATAAAAAGAAAAACAGGATAAAGATGGCAAAAAAAAAAAACAAAACAAAACAAAAAACAAAAAACAACCAACGTCCTACAATATCCCATGGTTGCATCAATTTCTAGAGAAGTCGGCTGAGCGGCTAGAAGGGAAGTCACAGGAAAGACCGCAGACAATGATTCAGACGGATCCCCCACCCCCACCCCCCTGCCATTTCAGTGCCTCACCTCTGCTTTCTCCTGGCTAGGAGGAAAGCTAGAGAGGGAATAGAGATGATTCTAATTGCTCAAAGCTAATTACCTCCAGCAATAACAGGGATTTAGCCCTGCAGTAAAGAAAATAAATAAGACAAGTTCTCCCGTGGGAGGAAGAGACTGGGAAGAGAACTAAACCCAGAGATTCTGTCTTTTCCTCGCCTTCCTGCAGATCAAAACACCAGGGCCCAAATCCCCAGGCTTTCTGTCCTCTCTCTTTTCAAGCTTGGGAAGTAACAGAAAGGCAGCCACTGGGGAGAGGGAAGGGACAGCAAGTACTTAGACTGTCCTGTCAAAGAATAGGTTACAGGGCTGCCTGGAGGCGCAGGAACCACTCCAAGCCCAGGTGCAACCTCATCAACAGGCCTAGGACAACACAGTTTCTCTTTGCTGGAGAAAGTACAGCAAAAATATCCACCTCTGAGCTGGAGAGGTGGCTCCTCGGTTAAAATGCACATACTGCTGTAGCAAAAGGTCTGGGTTCAGTTCCCTTCACCCACGTGGGGCAGCTCACAACCATCTGTATCTCCAGCTCCAGGCAATCTGATGTCTTTTTGCCTCTGTAGACATCACACACACACACACACACACACACTCACACACAAAGAGAGAGAGACAAACAGGGACAGAGACAGACACACACATGTGCACATGCACACATATACATACATACATACATACATACATACATACATACATACATACATATGTGCAAATATAAATTATTTTTAATTCCACATCCCTGGCTCCCTTACTTGTACTCTCCCTCCTGTGCACCCCTGTATCATTACCTCCCCTCGCCCCACCTTACAACCTTCTGCTCACCCTCACATTCTGGAGTTACAAAGAAGATGAATGGACACCAGCATCAAGGATACCTTACTCAGATTCCATTGACACCAATACCACTGCCCATATTAAGCACAAGCAAAAAGGCCTAATAACTTACAGTAACTTCACAATATATAAAAGGGGCCTGGGGAGAAGGCTCAGTTGATAAAGTATTTGCAGCACACAGAGTGAATAAATAAATTTGGTAAAAAAATTTAATTAAAATAACAATCTGAAATTTATTGGTATATAAGAATGTACTACAAAAGTACAGACATGGGAAATACAGAACAAAATACAGCGTGGTCTCCTATCTTAAAACAAAATGCTAAAATATCTGAAAGTTATTAGACAGGGCATAGACAGGGGTCAGTGAGAGACCAGGGCTGACCTGCTAAAGGCACTTGCCTGTGTGGTTCAGTGGTAGAGCTCATGTCTAAGAGTCCCAGGGAGGGGTTGGCTCGGGATGTGGCTTGGTGGTAGAGCACCTACTTAAATGTCCCAGTGAAGGGCTGGCTGGGGGCAAAGTATTTTTCTAGAATTCCCCAGTGAAGGGCTTGGAGCTTGACTCGGTAGAAGGGCACTCCCCTAAAATCTGCAAGTGGGGAGGTGAGAGCAAGAGTTAGTGGTAAAATGTTCACTGAGCAACAGAAAAATAAATGGATGGGGTAAAGGCTCCAGGTCAGTTTCTGTGGAAGAGATTTCAGCTTCCCCATGTTAAAAGTAAGGTTTTTATCTACAGTCAGAAAGTGAACCCCACAGAATCATTTTCTAGTGAAGTTCAGGTTCGGAGAATCAGGAAGCAAGCAGGAAGAAAGGGTGTCATCCTGCCATCTCCAATTAAAGTACTTTAGTATTTAAATATGATAGCTTGTTTTCAGACAGCTGGGTGGCTCCCTTTGATTTTTATTGACAAGAAAAAAATTAATTGCATAAAACCAGAATGCTTGAAAGTAATTTATCTAATCGTACCCAAGAGTGGTATAAAAAAGAGATATAATAGAAAATTAATTTTCTTGGATAGTTCTCTATGTATTATTCTATATTTCGTGTTCTTGAATCACTTGTTTCATAAAGAAACACAAGGATGTTTTATTATTACTATTATTATTATTATGAGCTAAAATGGAACATTTTATGCATAGATTTTTAAAAGTGTGTGTGTGCCATGTATGTATGTGTACCCTGTGTGCTGTGTGTGTATGTGTGTACTGTGTGTATATGTGTGCTATGTGTGTTGTGTTTGAATGTGTGTGTGTGCTATGTGTATCTGTGTGTGTGCTACATGTGTATGTGTGTGCCATTTGTGTGTTTGTGTGTGTATGTGTGTGTGTGCCATGTATATGTGAGCTAAGTGTATATATGTGTGTGTGCTATGTGTATGTGTTTATATGTGTGCACCATGTGTGTACTGTGTGTATGTGTGTGTGTGTGCGCGCGCACGTGCACACACATGTGCACGTATGCGCATGGCCACCCACAGAGGCCAGAAGAGGGTGTCAGACCCCCAAAGCTGGAATCACAGTGGTTGTGAGTTGACATGTGCTGAGAACCAGACTCGGATCCTCTAGAAGAACAGTATAACCACTCGCCATCTCTCCAGCCTTACAAATTACTTTCGAATAATTGGCTATATCCCACAGAAAGATATGAATATTTATTTATTTCATTTTTATTTTAGAAAATGCAAATATTTTATAGTATAGTGATTAACACTGCAAAAATCATTTCGCAAGATAAGTAAGCTTGGTGTCACTGGAATGAAATATTTATTTTCATATTCTTCAAGCAATGGTAATCTGGTTTGTAGTTCACTGAAAATAAAAAGTGATACCTTGGAACTGGTTCTGACTGGATTCAGTCAATTAATGTGATTAGTTCTGGTTTATGGTTAAGTTGAATTCTGGCTCCTAGTGAAACAGTCTTATTTAACATAAAAGAGCAGCGTCCCTGTGCACGTGCAGGTATGCTTTTAAATCTTGCAGAAGCTAGAGAGATAGCTCAATCAGTAAAAAGCCTGACTTGCAAGCATGAGGACCTAACATCAGTACCCCAGAACCCCAAACATACAATACACATACACAGAGAGAGGGGGACGGGGGCAGGGGAGGGGGAGGAGTGGCTTGCACTTGTGACATAGAAGCTTGACAACCATAGACAAAGAGATCCCTAGGCCTTGTTTACCAACCAGTCTAGCCTACTTGACAAGTTTGAGGCTAGTGACAGACTCTAGAATGTGACCAGGTTTGGTAGGCCAGCCTCCTCAACAGCAATGCCCTTAACACATCTCCTCTACTCCAGATCCAGGAATAAACCTCAAAAACTCAGATAAAGTCAACACTCTCCCTTCCAGATCTACCCAAGCTGATTGGCATAGACAGAGTACACTCCTTCAAGTATGTGTTGAGGGGATGCGGAATGTGGTTCACTGGGCTGCGTGGTTGCCTAGCATTGGTGAGTCCTGAGTTCCACCCCCAGAATTACAAAACAAAGCAAAACGACTGCAAACAAAAAACCAAATGGAGTAGTGGAATTCTGTAGTCCTAGCGACACGAGATCCCATCTCAAACCACTTTTTAAAAAAACATAAATATCTGGTTTGTTCTTTGGTCTCCTCCACAACAAAAGTCACCGGGACATATTAAGTAGATGTTTGTTTACCTTCTAGACTGCGGTGCATTGTCATACGCATTTGCCAGGGGTGGGATTTTCATAAAATGCACAACCTTCATTGTAGTCATACCTTAACTGGAACCCTTAGGGTTCTTCTCCAGTATAAAGGTGAGAGCGAGTCCTAATGGGTACTCTGGGGTTCACTCTTAATCTCCTATGATAAAAAGCGTGTTAAAATATATACACAAAACATCATCACATTTGACACTTGCAATTTAGAAGTGCCCACCACAGGCTCGTGGTCCCTACCTAGCAAGTGGCGCTGTTTGTGAATCTTGTGGCACTTTTAAGAGATGGAGCTTCATTGGAGGAAGTGGGTCGCTGGAAGTGGGGCTTTTGAGACTTTATAACCCAGCCCCACTTCCTGTTCCTGCCCTGCTTCCTGAGTATACACTGTAACTAGTTCGCTTCCTACTCCTGTCACCATGCCTTCCTCACTGTGATGGAATGTATGCCCTCGCACTGTGTGCTGGTAACAGACACCCTCCCCTCTTCCCTGGTCACAAAGATGAGGAAAGTAATGGATGAATACTCAAAACTGCCTCTTGGAATAAGTTTTCTTCTTACGTACACAGAAAAGTGAGACTTGGCAGAACAAAGTAGCATGCTCAGCTGTCTTAGTGAGGATTAATAGCTCAACCTGTAGCTCCCAGTTGTACCTTCCTTTGGACCTCACTGGCTGTGAGGATTAAGACAGTTTAATTTGGAGTCTTATATACACTCGTCAGTATTTCCTGTTTGATATTAACTCGTTCATCATTAATTTGTCAGGAGCCCTTACCACAGGTCTTTAGCGGCTGCTCCCACATCACCTTCCCCCTCTTCCTTTCCCATCCCTCCCTTGGTGGCTTTCATTTTATTCCCATCATTGTCACTTTGATTGGGATATGAACTCATGTTCAGTAAGTAACAGAACCTCTTGAATCAAAAACCACCACCACCACTGCCACCCCAATATATGCCATCTCTCTGAAGACCTGGCCTTTCTAGAAGAGGGTTTTCACCATGTGGAGGTTTCAATGACCCTCATCTTTGAGGTCTACCTGAGGTCACCTGATCCGCACAGCTCAAAAACAATCTGCCTAACTTATATCGTAGACTGAGGAAGATTTGGGTTCACCATGGTGTATCACCTAATTCGTTACACCACTGGAGGTCATAAATCACAGGACTCTCTCTAGTTCCTTTCTTCCTTTCCTCCACAAGAGTGCTTACACAAAATGTATTTACACACCATGGCTACTCAATTAATCTTTTCACTACACTTGCCAGAGGCATGGTTAGGATTTCCGAGGCAGCTCTGTGCATTTGCATTAGAGATGATGGTGGCTCACTATGCTTCATTTAGTCATTGTGGTCCATTTGGGGGTCCTGTCTAGCCACATGCAAACTGGAGGCTTTCTGCTCAAGGACATGTAAGATCTTGTGTGTTTAGGAAAATCAAAGAGGCGTGGACAGCTGTATATTAATCTCACTCAACATGCACTGTTGTAAATATTTAATCTCTATCAGGGGTCTCTACCCCACCTTAGCTCATTCAGTTCCCAGATAAAAGACAAAACTTTTGTATTTATAATAGGCCTTAACAGCACTCTAGATGGCCAGGTATCTACCTTCTAAGTTACTAAGATCTACTTCCCTATCAATAACCCTGGGATATGACTGGCTGTGTTCCACCTGGGCCACTCCACTGACCAGCCATCATGACCAGTCCTAAGTTCCTTTACCCTCATGACTTCTCTCTCCACCTTCTGCCTCTTCTCATCATATGGGCCTACCTCCGACCCCAAGCTCAGAGAACCAAAACTCTGCCTACCTCTCTTCTCCCCAGCTATAGACTATAGGCATCTTTATTCAATCAATAGTTTTAAATTAAGTGACAAAGCTACATAGCATCATTTGCTATGCATAAGGATATCATTGTCCCTGGAGGCAACCAGACCTTGAGGGTCAATATTTAACATTACAATATATAGCAACAAACCAAACCTCAACACTATATAATCACATGCACACACACATGCAATCATAAATTACACACACAATATATATGTATATATGTATGTATATATATACATATATACCCACATGTACAAGCACAATTACACACACAAAAGCACACAAACATATATACATGCACAACCACACACAATAAGCAATCATACATGCTGAAGCACAGATATATGTTTATCCACACAAAATTCCCATGAAAGAGTCTAGTTTCATTGACAATATTACAGTTTGCATCAGAGACTCAAGTATTTGGTCTCTGGACCTCCTCAGTTTCATAAAAGAAGAAAACAGAGAGTCTGCCCATCCTTTTTTAAATACCAGAAACACAATTTTCATGCATTCAAACTCGGTATTTGTGCTGGATCCTAGAAACATGATTCTTAGAGGAAAAAGTAAAAAAGATAGGCTTGATTACAATTAAGCTTCACTCTCTGGGTTTCCATTCTGAGTCTGTAACTTAACCTCTCTGATCCCAGACCACAAAGTGGTTGTCAGAACATCCACTCCCTCCTAACACAACACCCACTCCCGCCCAACCCTCTAGTCTATTTCAACAAATGAAACAGAGGTGGTAGCTAATACTGGCTTACTATGAGGGAGTTTATTAATTGAAGGGCTTGTGAATTTCTGGATCGCTCTGGAAAAAATGACAATGATTCTTTAAAAAAAAAATGGTCACAATCCAGGGTCAGTTTATCACATTGCATAGCTCTTAAAAAGGATTGTCTTTTAACCAAGGAAATAGCATGTTTATATCACCAGCTGTTGTGTTTACAATGAGATTCTGCAGCTCCAGCATCAATGAAAATGGAACTGAAATGAGAGGTATAGAAAATCAATTCATCTATTTGCCAACCTAACCATTCAGAAGCTGACACCAAGAGCTGAGAGTTACCCAGTCAAACAGCAGACACTTATGCAAAACCTCAAAACTCAGGCTGTCAAGATCAGCTTTGGTAGATTGCAAACACCAATTTCAGCTCCAAGTCAGACCCCCTTGTCCTCTGCACTTGTGCTGCTACCCTGAATGCTTTCCACCTGTGTTTGCTGTAAAGAGAAATTAACATGAGAGCAATGTGTCTGCATGGTTTTGTGATATAAATGCAAACATAAAACAAAACAAACCAAAAACATTTGCTTAAAGACATGACATCTAATTTGTCTCTTACACTGAGAATTCTGGAAGAGGGCAGTATGACATTGATATGACAATTCAGTGATTGCCATGCAGAAACCAGAAGTAGTATACAGATAAATATTTAACCCTGATTCTGACACAGATTTCAGAGGCCAGAAAAAACCCTAATGCAAAATCATAACAAAGCATGTCCAAGCCACTCATTATGGTTCACAGCTGTAATCCTAGAACTCAAGAGGCTATCACTTTGAGTCTAGGGCCATTTTGGATTATCATGAAATCTAGACTAAGCTGGGCTACACTGTGCAGCCATGTCTTTATGTGTGTGTGTGTGTATACATATATATACATATGTATGTAAGATAGGGCTAGTGAGATCACTCTGTGCATAAAGGTACTTGCTGCTGAGACTGATGGCCTGAGTTTAGTCACCAGAACCCTTACATTGAAAGGAGAAAACTGGATCACTCAGGTTATTCTCTAACGTCCACACAAGTTCCATGGCCATGTTCATGAACACACATACACACAAACACACACACACAAAGTATACACAATAAGCAAATAAATACTTAAATTTCATTTAAAATTTTAAGATTTTTTTTTTTATGTAGAGTGCTCTATCTGTATGTACACCTGCATGCCAGAAGAGGACATCAGATCCCAAGATAGATAGTTGTGAGCCACCATGTAGTTGCGGGGACTTGAACTCAAAACCTCTGGAAGAGTAGACAGTGCTGTTAAGTGCTGAGCCATCTCACTTGCCCCTTAATAAAAAGAAATTTAAAGATTAAAGTAAGTAAATATATAATAAACAAATTACTTCTTCCATAAATCAAAATAAAGTAAATAAAATAGTCTAATCTCTGGAGCATTAGATAACTGTAATGTAGTAACAAATAGCTAAGAAGATAAGAATTTTGAGTGTTGTCTTTGTTTTATTACATGTAAGTACACTGTAGCTGTCTTCAGACACTCCAGAAGAGGGCGCCAGATCTCGTTACAGATGGTTGTGAGCCACCATGTGGTTGCTGGGATTAGAACTCTGGACCTTCGGAAGAGCAGTCGGGTGCTCTTACCCACTGAGCCATCTCTCCAGCCCATCTTTGTTTTGATACTATGTAACTATGAGAATAAATCAAATAATTTTAGTAGTGGCTGTGCATAATAGTAGGCATGCAAGATTCCTGAAAACTTAATAAATTTATTTTTAACTATGTGAACATCAGTGTAAGTCCTCATAGAGGTCAGAAGGCAGCACTGAATCTCCCGTAGCCGGAATCCTAGGTGGTTGTAAGCCACTCAACATAGGTGCTGGGGATAGAAGCTGGGTACTCCAGAAAAGCAGTGTATGTCCATAACCACTGGACCATCTTTCCAATGGTTAACAGCCGATGCTTACACATCAGCACAAGCAGTTTCCAAAGCATCACTGAACAGAGGCCCCATCCTTCTGTTCCACCACCCTTAATGGACACATGTGTGCTTCATGGTCACAGGATGGTCACTGACTTAAGCCCTACAGATATTATTTAGTTTTCTCTTTACCATGATCCAAATACCTAACAAGAAACAATTTAAAGGAAGAAGGGTCTATGTGGGCTCAAGGTTTGAGTCAATATAGTCTATCATATCTGGGAAGGCATGGCAGCAGACAGGAACACGAAGCTAGGATTACTTGCATCCTCATACCTAAGAAGACTATGAATCAAAAACAGGGTAGGAAGTGGGACAGGACTATGATCTTCAAGCACTGCTTCTTTCATCATCAACATACTTCCCAGAAACACCCCACTCCCAAGGGTTTTACAACCTCCTAAAATATCACTAGTTGAGACAAAATTCTCAAATACATGATCCCATGGTGTGGTGGCGTGAATATGCTTGGCCCATGGGAAATGGCACTATTAGGAGGTGTGGCCTTGTTGGAGTAGGTGTGGCCTTAGAAGAATTCCATCACTGTGGGGGAGGGCTTTGAGGTCCTATGCTCAAGGTCCACTCAGTGCAGAAGAGACCCTCCTGCTGTCTGCCTGCAAAAGGAAGTCTTCCTCCTGGTTGCTTTCAGATCAAGATGTAGAACTCTCAGCTCTTCCAGTACTATATCTGCCTGCATGCTGCCATGCTTCCCACCATGATGATAATAGACTGAACCTCTGAGCCTGTAAGCCAGTCCCAATTAAATGTTTTCCTTTATAAGAGTTGCCTTGGTCATGGCATTTTTTCACAGCACTGGAAACCCTAACGAAGACACATGGAATACATGGCACACTGAAACCACAGCAGTTCATATACACATGCCAGGCTGGAAGATGAGAGCAATAACAACAAAGCTAAGCAGGTGTCTTAGTGTGTTTTCTGTTGCTATTCACAGAATTTTAGAGGCTGAGTAGTTTGTAAAGAATGTCTACCACCCTGGCAATCAGCATAGAGATACCTTATTGGTGGTGGTGTTCTTTTTTTTTTTTTTAATGTCTTTCTTTTCTTTTTTTTATTACGTATTTTCCTCAATTACATTTCCAATGCTATCCCAAAAGTCCCCCATACCCTCCCCCCCACTCCCCTACCCACCCATTCCCATTTTTTGGCCCTGGCGTTCCCCTGTACTGGGGCATATAAAGTTTGCGTGTCCAATGGGCCTCTCTTTCCACTGATGGCTGACTAGGCCATCTTTTGATACATATGCAGCTAGAGACAAGAGCTCCGGGGTACTGGCTAGTTCATAATGTTGTTCCACCTATAGGGTTGCAGATCCCTTTAGCTCCTTGGGTACTTTCTCTAGCTCCTCCATTGGGGGCCCTGTGATCCATCCAAGAGCTGACTGTGAACATCCACTTCTGTGTTTGCTAGGCCCCGGCCTAGTCTCACAAGAGACAGCTCTATCTGGGTGTTCTTAGTCAGAGGCAGAACAGGTGGCCATTTTTTGTTAATCCAGGGCTTGATGCCTTGCTTGGTGGCCAAAGATGTTTTATGCCTAGGACACATAAAATTCAAATCAAATTAAATCCAGGCAGTGCAGCACAGGAGGAGGAAGACAGAGACCTGTGATCCACCATGCCATGTGGTGCAGACAGGAAAGATGCCCACAGACCTGCCCTCTGCCTCCCAGCACAAGTGGGCCATAGACACACAGAGCCCTGCCTACTGCTGTGCATTGCAGTGGTGGATGAGGAAGACAGATAGAGACCTGCAAACTACCATGCCAGTCACGGACCTGTCCTCCAGGCCTGCCATCCGTGTGGCTAGCCTGCCATGGGAGTCAACACAAGGTGTGAATATGCAGTGGATAGATGGGAGAGAAAGAGAAGTGGAGCAGCCTGAGCATTATGAAGAGGGATGGAACTGGAGACTCCAGGGTAGTGAGGAGTAGCCTGTTGTGAATGGCTGGTCCCACCACCCGGAGCCATAGTGAGAGCCCAGCCCAGGCTGCTGCTGAAGGCCATAGGCAAGGATCTGTGTCCATGTCCATGGCTCATATCACTGCTAGAGAACATGGGGCTGTCCATCATTGGGGCTACTACAGGGGACCACATGGCTATCCCAGAGAGCTGTGCAGAGCTGTCTCTGCTCTTCCCTGGTTGTGGCACTCTAGAGAGCTGGACCCACCTCTCCCCATCAGCAACACTGGGTAGAATGGGAGAATAAACCATGTTTCTGCTCCTCACCCAGGCAACAGAGGGGAGCTGGTTCTCATGGCAGGGGTGTGGGTGAGCCATCCTTAAGGGTGTGAGTATGGAAGAGCTGAGGCCACCCCTCATCTGCTGCAGGGTGCCACAGGAGCAGAGAGGATGCCTCACTCCACCTTCAGTGGTCAAAAAAGCTGCCCACAGGGTCATGAGCACTGGAGAGCTATCCCTGCCCCTCGCCAGCTGCAGAACTCAGGAGAGTGGGCTCTGCACCTTGCCTGGGCAACAGTGAGCTGGTCCTGATGGCAAAGGCATGAGGAACCAGTCCCAAGAGTTACAGCAGCCCCTCACAGGTTGCAGTGCTTGGGAGAGTAGACCCCCAACCTTGACTGGACAGCACAGTGGAGGAGGCATGAAAGTGGGAGAGCTGACCCTGCCTTCTGACAATGGCAGCGTTGGGTGGCCTAGCTGGAGCAGTGCTGGAGCGCTCCCCCTGCTCTCCAGATAAGTAGTGCAGATAAGGGTGAGCTTGCCCTGCTGATCAGTTCAGCTACTGCCCAAGCCCAGGTCCAGGGCTCTGAGTTGGCCCACCTCAAAATCTATATCATCTGTAAATGGTTGGGATATGTGACAGGGCCAGTCCTGCTGATCCAAAGCTGCAGGATCTCCATGATATGGAGTAGCAACAGGATAACCTGGAGGAGGCCCAGTCACACCGATGGTGTTACAGAAGCTGGAGATCTTGAACCAAAGCAGTGACTCGTTGTAATGAACAATTGCAGGAGAAGCTGTGTGAACAGAAGAGGAATATACTGTGGGACACACTGGGACACACCACAATTTCCATGATGAGATGTTTTTATGCTTTGGTGTGTGTGTGTATGTGTGTGTATGTGTGTGTGTGTGTGTTTATGTTTTACTTTGGGGAAGAGTTTGCAAGGGTGAAGGGCAGATAGGGGATGGGGAGATGAGTGGTACTGGGGTGAATGTTGTGAAACTCATGAAAAATCAATATTTTTGTTTCTAGGAAGTAGGAACTCCAATGACTCAGTGATGGCACCATTTTTCATTCGTTTGAGGCCTTAATAACATGACAGGAGGCAACAAGGTAAAGGTCTAAGTTTCTTTTCCTGTCGCTATGATAAAACACCCTAACCAAAGCAACTTAAGGGAGGAAGGGCTAACCTTAGCTCTCAGTCACAAGTTAACCTTAGCTCACAGTCATAGGCTACGGTCCACCTTGGCGGAGAAGTCAAAGTGCTGGGAGATTGATGCAGCTGGTCACATTACCTACGTAGTCAGAAGACAGCAACGAATAATGCATGTGTGCTGGCGTCCAGAACGGCTTTTCCTGCCCACAGTTAAGATGAGTCCTCCCATATCATTTACCATAATCAAGATAATCCCCCATAAGCATACCCAGAGACCCTTCTTCCAGGTAACTGGGTCAACTTGGAAATAAAACTAACCACCACAGTAAATGACCGTCTTAGAGAGAGGTCCCTTTCATCTCAAAGACAACCTTCCAACAACTCGTGCTAATGAAGGCAGCATCTACCTACTCATTCAGAGGGAGTTTCCACGACCTAAGCATCTCCCAGCAGACCTCATCTCTCTCAACATCCCACATTAGGGAACTGAGCTTCCAACGCTTAGAAATTACAGGGAACATGTCAATCCATATTTTCAAAAAGTCATTTCCTCCTAAGTCATAGAGATTATAACTCACAGGCCAGAGTCATGGCGCCTCTGCTTAAGTTGAAGATGACTAGACAGAAGAGAACCATGGGTCAAGGATGCAGGCTGAGATGGCCTACTAAATAGGACTGCTGTAAGAGACAGAATGTATCTATGGAGTTCAGACATTCACGACCAGGATCAGCACAATAAGGTGTAGATAAAAAGACGGGGTTCAAGACTCAGGGCTTGGCCTTGATAATCCTTTCTAGGTAAAAACAAGTACATGTGGAACTCCTTTTTTGAATTATATTTTGAATTTGTTTTTTGAAAATGTTACATGTGTATACATTGCATTTTGAGCTTATCTACACCCCCACCCCTACTACCTTCCTTTAATCCCTCTTGGGCTCTCACAATTTGCATGAGCTACAGAAATGAACTGACAAATACATTCCTTTAACACCACACAGAGAGCCAGGTATACACTCAGAAGTCAAATGGCAGAGAGATCATCATGGGTTGCGGTGGTCCTTTTTGTTTCTTTTTAAAAATATGTAGTAAGTACACTTTGTCCCATTTGTTTAGTTGGCAGGGATATATACACACACATCCATGCATATAGAAGTCAGAGGATAACTTTTGTGAGTCAGCCTGCTCCTCCATGAGGGTACCTAGAATTGAACTCAGGTTGTAGGGCTTTGCAGCAAGCCTTTGCCAGCCAAGCTGTTTCCCCAGCCCTTCCTTCAATTATGTTTGTGCTGTTTGTGTTTGTGTTCATTTTGTTTTAAGACATGGTCTCTTTATATACCTTAGGCCAGGTCATGAATTCTTGATTCTCTTGTGTCCGTCTCCTAAATACTGAGATTCCGGGTGTGTGCCACCCTATTTTGTCTGGGTGATTCATTTCAGGATTTGTTACCAGAATACAAGTCCACCCCAAGAAGCCACTGCCAATGAGTTTATAAATTCTACTTCATTTCAGTCAGAGGCCAAAGGTCAACCTCAGATCTCATTCCTCAGGCATGATCCTTCCCACATTGGTTTTATGAGGTGAGGTCTCTCACTGACCTTGAGCTTGCCAAGTAGGTGAGGCTGGACAGCAAGCCCCAAGATCTACCTGTCTTTGCCTCCCCGGCACTAGGTTCATAAGGGTGCCCTGCCACACCCAGCTGTTTTAACATGTGTTTCAGGAATTAAACTTGGGTCCTCTTTATTGCATGTTACCAACTGAGTTACCTCACCAGCACTTAGTGTTCCAGTTTTAAAACCCTCTACCTATCACAATGCTTCAAATCAGCACGTCGTTACTAGTAACGTCTGTCATTTGCAAGGTTGAAATCATATTTCTTTACATTGAACTCTCTCCAGCCCTGGGCAGGATGGGAAATCCTCGCTCTTAGCGTGAACTGGAATGAAGGTTGCTTTAAGTTGCCGAGATATACAGTCCGTGGGGGCTGTTGAATCAGGCCATCAATTTTGCCTGTTATAAAAGGTTACTCTCTCCCTGCCTTTCAGTTTTGCCCTTTCAGCTTTGCACAGGTCACCACTGAATTTCTGCCTTTAGAAAAATTTAGCATAATGGCTTGTCTGGCACAATGATAGGTCTAGAAAGTTCAGAGAAACTCTTGCTACAAGGTCCTTTAGGACCCATGATAGACAAAGAACAACTTCTTCCTTTCCCTGCTAACTGGAAACCCATCTTTCCTCCACCACCCTGCCTCTGTCTCCACATGACCCAACTTGTCCAGTATACAATTTATGTACGAATCAGCTACTGCTGCATAACAAATATTCTCAAAGCATATACCTCACAGCAGTGAGCATTTATTTCTATTTTTTCCCCTAGATGCTAGGTTAGTGGCCTTTTAAGACAAAAGGCCCAACTCAAGAAGCCCTACCAGGCTACACTCAGTCACCTGGGCCAATCTGCCAATCGAAGAGATGAAAAATGTCAGGAAAACTAATCAGTCCATTGAGCCCTCGATTTGTACCCTGAGGATCTGAGTTTGACTAAAACCAACGAAATGTTGTGACTCACACATACCTATAATCCCAGGGCTGGGAAGATGGAAACCAGAAGGATGCTAGGGTTCATTGACCAGGCAGTCTAGCTGAATCATCAGGTTCCAGGTTCAGGGAGAGACCTTGTCTCTAAAAAAAAACCAAAAAACCAAAAAACAAAAAAAACCAAAAAAACAAAAAAACAAAACAAAACAAGAAAAGGCAGAGGGGCTGGAGAGATGGCTCAGTGGTTAAGAACACTTCCAGAAGATCTGGGTTCAATTCCCAGCCCCCACATGGCAGCTTAGAGCTGTCTGTAACTCCAGCTCCAGGGCACCTAATACCCACAGACATGCATGCATGCAGGCAAAACACCAATGAATAAATAAATAATAAATAAATAAATACCTCACACAGACATGCATGCAGGCAAAACACCAATGAATAAATAAATAAATAAATAAATAAATAAATAAATACCTCACACAGACATGCATGCAGGCAAAACACCAATGAATAAATAAATAAATAAATAAATAAATAAATAAATACCTCACACAGACATGCATGCAGGCAAAACAGTGCAGAAAGAAAGAGAGAGAGAGAGAGAGAGAGAGAGAGAGAGAGAGAGGAAGGAAGGAAGGAAGGAAGGAAGGAAGGAAGGAAGGAAGGAAGGAAGGAAGGAAGGAAGGAAGGAAGGAAGAGAAAAAAAGGTCTCACACAGACATACATGCAAGCAAAACACCAATCAATCAATCAATCAATCAATAGGGATCCATCCCATAATCAGCTTCCAAACGCTGACATCACTGCATACACTAGCAAGATTTTGCTGAAAGGACCCAGATATAGCTGTCTCTTGTGAGACTATGTCAGGGCCTAGCAAACACAGAAGTGGATGCTCACAGTCAGCTATTGGATGGATCACAGGGCCCCCGCTGGAGGAGCTAGGGAAAGTAAGTACCCAAGGAGCTAAAGGGATCTGCAACCCTGTAGGTGCAACAACATTATGAACTAACCAGTACCCCGGAGTTCTTGACTCTAGCTGCATATGTATCAAAAGATGGCCTAGTCGGCCATCACTGGAAAGAGAGGCCCATTGGTCATGCAAATTTTATATGCCTCAGTACAGGGGAATGCCAGGGCCAAGAAGTGGGAGTGGGTGGGTGGAGGAGTGGGTGGGAGAGCGTGTGGGGGACTTTTGGGATAGCATTGGAAATGTAAATGAAATAAATACCTAACTTAAAAAAGAAAAAAAAGAAAAAATAAGAGCAATTGAGAAAGACACATGACCTCCACCTTCCCTACACAGGTACACACATGCACATGCAAACATGTGCATACCTCTCACACACAAAAGAAAAGATAATTAAAAAGAAAGGAAATATATTAACTTATTTTCAAACTAATTTATCAGTGTCGCGTGAATGTGTCTGTGATGCATGTGTGAGGGAGAAGGTGCTGCTCGCTTGCTGTGGCATGTGTACAGAAGACAGGACAACTGTTCGGAGTTATTTCTCTCCTTCCACTGCAGGTTGGTGATGGAATTCAGGTCTTCAGGCTTTGGCAATGAGTGCTTTTACATGCTGAGCCATCCCACTGGCCCAAGAAAGGAGACTGAATTGCCGTGGTCATATTGGGAAGTACCTCATTTTGTGCTGAGGGGGAAAAAATAGTTTCCTACTGCATTTCCTAACAGAATTCCCCACTAATTTAATGAATTAATCTTAAATAACTGTACTATGGGGTAGAGGCAGGCAAGTGTAGTCATATATCTTTGCAACCAGAGATCCTCCTGGGGATAAGAATTGCATTTCCCAACAGGTAAGTAGAGGCACTTCATGAGGCTGAGACTATGAGGTAAGAGACTAATAGCCAAACACTGAGTCCCAAAGGTCCTGGCAGGGAGGGTCTGTCTCTGGGGGGAGAGAGTCTTTTGGTGGACTTGATGGTTTCACTATGTTACTTCAGTGTTGTGAAGTCTGTGATTTCTCCCAGATCTGTAAAGATATCCTAACCCAGCTTTGAGTGATAAATGGGTAAAAAAAAAAAAAGGCATTTATAGCATATGGGAAAAATGAGGCTGGACTGAATTGTCCCGGAGATAAAAGTAACAGTAGACAGCCTGAAGCTTCTAGAGGTAAATATGCATTGGCCACAGAAGTATTTAAAGCAAGGACAACACAAAAATGTTCTTAAACAGCAGGGGACATCACTGATATAAGCTGTCATGCATAACCTTAGTGATTCTATCCTTCATTCCGTCTCTTGTAAGAAGACTTTCTTCAGGAAGTATGACTTACAAAAAAAAAAAAAAAGAATAGTAAAATAAAAAAGGATTCCATGGAAGTCTAGCTTAGTGATCTTGTAAGTTTATGGTGGTTAAGTACAGGTGTATGAGTGAGGAGCTAGAAAACCATGGTGACCAAAAGGCAGCTCCATCACCCAAAAGCCTGCACTCACAAGGATAAGGACTACTGAAAGCTGGAACCCCGGAGCTCCCTGAAGCTTTGCAGTTAGAGCCATCAAAATGTTTACCCTCTGCCTGCGGTAAAGAGGGACCTTCTCAGTCTGGTACATGCCAAGAGCTTCAGCAAGAAGTTAGCTAGGTTACTGGGTTGTCCTCCAGCAGCTCAGCAGCAGAGTTTTTCCCTTCCAGCCATTCTGCTGGTATAGCCCTGTGATTTCTGTAAGTTTCAGGAGTTCTCTGAGACTTCTAGTAGCCTCCCTCTAGGAAGAAATGTCTCAAGTCAGAAGAATTTTCACATAACATCCTCTTTTAGAAAGAGGTTAATAAAGTACTCAGTCTTTCAGCCTAGCTTAGCCATCTGCTTCTCAATGGTTACACAAAAATCCAGACATAAAGCCTGAGGTTACTGTCTATTAAGCTATTATTACTATTAAAGACAAGTAACTTCGTTAAAGTAACCCCCCCCCCATCCAGGTAATGGATAAATAGCTGATACTTCTTAAGATTATCATAGGCCCTGTGGGGCATCTCATTTTGTTTTATTAGTTTTGGTATATACTTGCTTATGCATACATGTGTGTACACAAATGCATGTGTGCATGTGTGTGTGTGTGCACACTCGTGCACACATGCGTTTTGTTGTTATAGGTTTTCTTAGTTGGTTGGTTTGTAACAGGAACTGGCTATATAGATCAGGTTGGCCTTGAACTCTAAATCCTCTGGCTTCTGACTCCCAAGTGCTGAACTTGCAAAGCTATATACAGCCATGCCTGGCTTACAGCTCCAGTTTGTAACTGTCCTTGGCCAAGACTCAGCCAATATTAACTTTCCCATTCCACATACATTTTTAGTAGATCTTATTAATGTCAATCCTCAAAATTTATTCTTGCCCCCAACAACACTTGAGCAGGAGTCAGAAGATGAGGACGCCACAGAAAGCTGTATAAGAGGACATACATCAGGCCTCTTCAACAAGAATATTCAGCCAGGAAATGGTTCCTAGGTTTAGGCTGCAGTATCATGAAGATAAAGTGTCTAGTTACCAAACCAAGGCAAATAATATTGTTCAGAGTACCCTAAACTGGGATTCATTGCTACAAGGTGCAGGCAGTGGACTATAATAGACTCAAAGAATTATTAATGGAAATGAAGTCCCCTCAGAAAATCTGATGGCTGTAGAGAGACAGAAAGAGCACAGTCATTCCCTGGGGTGAGGTAACAAAGAGAATAGGACCCCATGGAGAGGTCTTAGTATGCTAGGTATGAAGAGGAGCATACACCAACCTTGTTTTTGTTTTTGTTTTTTTCTTTTCACAAAGCAACTAATACATAGAGCTTGCTGGTGTACACCTATAACCCCAAAACTGATCAAGAAGATCCAAATTCTAGGCTAGCCTGGGCTAAATAGCAAGACCCTGTCTCAAGAAACAAATGAGCCAATCCAATTGCGCGGGACCTGAGACTGCATTAGTTAGGGAAGCAGAAACCGGCCTGAGTAGGGCCACAGGCCTCACCCGGCCGGATCAGCGCCAGGGTAGCGGGAGCGCAGGGTTGCCTGACACCCGCCAGCTACCCACGACACCCGCCAGCTACCCACGACCCCCGCCGCAGGATTTTGGGACTGCTGGTGAGTGGAACACAGCTTCTGCTCCAATCCAATTGCGCGGGACCTGAGACTGCATTAGTTAGGGAAGCAGAAAACCGGCCTGAGTAGGACCACAGGCCTCATCCGGCCGGATCAGCGCCAGGGTAGCGGGAGCGCAGGGTTGCCTGACACCCGCCAGCTACCCACGACCTCCGCCGCAGGATTTTGGGACTGCTGGTGAGTGGAACACAGCTTCTGCTCCAGTCCAATCACGCGGGACCTGAGACTGCTCTGGTTGGGGAGAGAGAAATCCGGCCTACATAGGGCCACAACCCTCTTCCGGTCAGAAAAGCACCTGGGCAGCTGGGGCGCAGGGTCTGCTGACACTCGCCAGCTACCCACAACACCCGCCACAGGATCTTAAGACTTCTGGTGAGTGGAGCACAGCTTCTGCTCCAATCCAATTGCAGGCGGGACCAGAGACTGCATTAGTTAGGGAAGCAGAAAAACGGCCTGAGTAGGACCACAGGCCTCTTCTGGCTGGACCAGCACCGGGGTACCGTCAGCTACCCACGACCCCCGCCTCAGGATTTAGAGACTGCTGGTGAGTGGAACACAGCTTCTGCTCCAATCTTTAAATAGTGACAACGATAACAACTAACCCCAGAGATTACCAGATGGCGAAAGGTAAACGTAATAATCTTACTAACAGAAACCAAGACCACTCACCATCATCAGAACCCAGCACCCCCACTTCGCCCAGTCCAGGGCACCCCAACACACCGGAAAAGCTAGACACGGATTTAAAAGCATATCTCCTGATGATGATAGAGGACTTCAAGAAGGACTTTAATAACACACTTAAAGAAATGCAGGAGAACACTGATAAAAAGGCAGAAGACAATAAAGAGGAAGCACAAAAATCCCTTAAAGAATTGCAGGAGAACACTGCTAAAGAGTTACAAATACTTAAAGAAAAACATGATAACATAATCAAACAGGTAGAAGTCCTTACAGAAAAACAGGAAAACACATCCAAACAGATGATGGAAATGAACAAAACCATACTAGACCTAAAAAGGGAAGTAGACACAATAAAGAAAACCCAAAATGAGGCAACACTGGAGATAGAAACTCTAGGAAAGAAATCTGGAACCATGGATACGAGCATCAGCAACAGAATACAAGAGATGGAAGAGAGAATCTCAGGTGTAGAAGATTCCATAGAGAACATCCGCACAACAATCAAGGAAAATGTAAAATGCAAAAAGATCCTGACTCAAAACATCCAAGAAATACAGGACATAATGAGAAGACCAAACCTACGGATAATAGGAGTGGATGAGAATGAAGATTTTCAACTCAAAGGACCAGCAAACATCTTCAACAAAATTATAGAAGAAAACTTCCCAAATCTAAAGAAAGAGATGCCCATGAACATACAAGAAGCCTACAGAACTCCAAATAGGCTGGACCAGAAAAGAAATACCTCCCGACACATAATAATCAGAGCAACAAATGCTCTAAATAAAGATAGAATACTAAAAGCAGTAAGAGAAAAAGGCCAAGTAACATATAAAGGCAAGCCTATCAGAATTACACCAGACTTTTCACCAGAGACTATGAAAGCCAGAAGATCCTGGACAGATGTTATACAGACACTAAAAGAACACAAATTCCAGCCCAGGCTACTATACCCAGCCAAACTCTCAATTAACATAGATGGAGAAACCAAAGTATTCCACGACAAAACCAAATTCACACATTATCTCTCCACGAATCCAGCCCTTCAAAGGATAATAACAGAAAAAAACCAATACAAGGACAGGAACCACGCCCTAGAAACAACAAGAAGGTAATCCCTCAACAAACCTAAAAGAAGACAGCCACAAGAACATAATGCCAACTTTAACATCAAAAATAACAGGAAACAACAATTACTTTTCCTTAATATCTCTTAATATCAATGGACTCAACTCCCCGATAAAAAGACATAGACTAACAAACTGGCTACACAAACAAGACCCAACATTTTGCTGCTTACAGGAAACTCATCTCAGAGAAAAGGATAGACACTACCTCAGAATGAAAGGCTGGAAAACAATTTTCCAAGCAAATGGCATGAAGAAACAAGCTGGAGTAGCCATTCTAATATCTGATAAGATTGACTTCCAACCCAAAGTCATTAAAAAAGACAGGGAGGGACACTTCATACTCATCAAAGGTAAAATCCTCCAAGAGGAACTATCAATCCTGAATATCTATGCTCCAAATACAAAGGCAGCCACATTCATTAAAGAAACTTTAGTAAAGCTCAAAGCACACATTGCACCTCATACAATAATAGTGGGAGACTTCAACACACCACTTTCACCAATGGATAGATCATGGAAACAGAAACTAAACAGGGACACAGTGAAACTAAGAGAAATTATGAATCAAATGGATCTGGCAGATATCTACAGAACATTCTATCCTAAAACAAAAGGATATACCTTCTTCTCAGCACCTCATGGTACCTTCTCCAAAATTGACCACATAATTGGTCACAAAACAGGCCTCAACAGATATAAAAATATGGAAATTGTCCCATGCATCCTATCAGATCACCATGGACTAAGGCTGATCTTCAATAACAAAATAAATAATAGAAAGCCAACCTTCACGTGGAAACTGAACAACACTCTTCTCAATGATACCTTGGTCAAGGAAGGAATAAAGAAAGAAATTAAGGACTTTTTAGAGTTCAATGAAAATGAAGCCACAACATACCCAAACTTATGGGACGCAATGAAAGCATTTTTAAGAGGAAAACTCATAGCTCTGAGTGCCTCCAAAAGGAAACTAGAGAGAGCACACATTAGCAGCTTGACAACACACCTAAAAGCACTAGAACAAAAGGAAGCAAATTCACCCAAGAGGAGTAGATGGCAGGAAATAATCAAACTCAGGGGTGAAATCAACCAAGTGGAAACAAGAAAAACTATTCAAAGAATCAACCAATCAAGGAGCTGGTTCTTTGAGAAAATCAACAAGATAGATAAACCCTTAGCCAGACTCACTAGAGGGCACAGGGAAAGCATCCTAATTAACAAAATCAGAAATGAAAAAGGAGACATAACAACAGATCCTGAAGACATCCAAAACACCATCAGATCCTTCTACCAAAGGCTATACTCAACAAAACTGGAGAACCTGGATGAAATGGAGAAGTTCCTAGACAGATACCAGGTACCAAAGTTGAATCAAGATCAGGTTAATGATCTAAACAGCCCTATATCCCCCAAAGAAATAGAAGCAGTCATTAATAGTCTCCCAACCAAAAAAAGCCCAGGACCAGATGGGTTTAGTGCAGAGTTCTATCAGACCTTCAAAGAAGATCTAATCCCAGTTCTTCACAAACTATTCCACAAAATAGAAACAGAAGGTACTCTACCCAACTCATTCTATGAAGCCACAATTACTCTGATACCTAAAGCACAAAAAGACCCAACAAAGATAGAAAACTTCAGACCAATATCCCTTATGAATATTGATGCAAAAATCCTCAATAAAGTTCTTGCTAACCGAATCCAAGAACACATCAAAACAATCATCCATCCTGACCAAGTAGGTTTCATCCCAGGGATGCAGGGATGGTTCAATATACGGAAATCCATCAACGTAATCCAGTATATAAACAAACTCAAAGACAAAAACCACATGGTCATCTCGTTAGATGCGGAAAAAGCATTTGACAAGATCCAACACCCATTCATGATAAAAGTCTTGGAAAGATCAGGAATTCAAGGCCCATACCTAAACATGATAAAAGCAATCTACAGCAAACCAGTAGCCAACATCAAAGTAAATGGTGAGAAGCTTGAAGCAATCCCTCTAAAATCAGGGACTAGACAAGGCTGTCCACTTTCTCCATACCTATTCAACATTGTACTTGAAGTCCTAGCCAGAGCAATTCGACAACAAAAGGAGATCAAAGGGATACAAATTGGAACAGATGAAGTCAAAATATCACTTTTTGCAGACAAGGGAGCTAAAAACATCCAGTGGACAGCATTTTCAACAAATGGTGCTGGCACAACTGGTTGTTAACATGTAGAAGAATGCGAATCGATCCATTCCTATCTCCTTGTACTAAGGTCAAGTCTAAGTGGATCAAGGAACTTCACATAAAACCAGAGACACTGAAACTTATAGTGGAGAAAGTGGGGAAAAGCCTTGAAGATATGGGCACAGGGGAAAAATTCCTGAATAGAACAGTAATGGCTTGTGCTGTAAGATCGAGAATTGACAAGTGGGACCTCATGAAACTACAAAGCTTCTGCAAGGCTAAAGACACCATCAATAAGACAAAAAAACCACCAACAGATTGGGAAAGGATCTTCACCTATCCTAAATCAGATAAGGGACTAATATCCAATATATATAAAGAACTCAAGAAGGTGGACTCCAGAAAGTCAAATAACCCCATTAAAAAATGGGGCTCAGAACTGAACAAAGAATTCTCACCTGAGGAATACCGAATGGCAGAGAAGCACCTGAAAAAATGTTCAACATCCTTAATCATCAGGGAAATGCAAATCAAAACAACCCTGAGATTCCACCTCACACCAGTCAGAATGGCTAAGATCAAAAATTCAGGTGACAGCAGATGCTGGCGAGGATGTGGAGAAAGAGGAACACTCCTCCATTGTTGGTGGGATTGCAAGCTTGTACAACCACTCTGGAAATCAGTCTGGCGGTTCCTCAGAAAATTGGACATAGTACTACCGGAGGATCCAGCAATACCTCTCCTGGGCATATATCCAGAAGATGTCCCAACCGGTAAAAAGGACACATGCTCCACTATGTTCATAGCAGCCCTATTTATAATAGCCAGAAGCTGGAAAGAACCCAGATGTCCCTCAACAGAGGAATGGATACAGAAATTATGGTACATTTACACAATGGAGTACTACTCAGCTATTAAAAAGAATGAATTTATGAAATTCCTAACCAAATGGATGGACCTGGAGGGCATCATCTTGAGTGAAGTAACACAATCACAAAAGAACTCACACAATATGTATTCATTGATAAGTGGATATTAGCCCAAAACTTAGGATACCCAAGATATAAGATACAATTTGCTAAACGCATGAAACTCAAGAAGAATGAAGACCAAAGTGTGGACACTGTGCACCTTCTTAGAATTGGGAACAAAACACCCAGGGAAGGAGTTACAGAGACAAAGTTCGTAGCTGTGATGAAAGAATGGACCATTTAGAGACTGCTGTATCCAGGGATCCATCCCATAATCAGCTTCTAAACGCTGACACCATTGCATACACTAGCAAGATCTTGCTGAAAGGACCCAAATATAGCTGTCTCTTGTGAGACGATGCCGGGGCCTAGCAAACACAGGAGTGGATGTTCACAGTCAGCTATTGGATGTATCACAGGGCTCCCAATGGAGAAGCTAGAGAAAGTACCCAAGGAGCTAAAGGGATCTGCAACCCTATTGTTGGAACAACATGATGTACTAAACAGAACCCTGGAGCTCTTGTCTCTAGCTGCATATGTATCGAAAGATGGCCTAGTCGGCCATCAATGGAAAGAGAGGCCCATTGGACTTGCAAACTTTATATGCCCCAATATAGGGGAATGCCAGGGCCAAAAGAATGGGAATGGGTGGGTAGGGAAGTGGGGGGCGCTATGGGGGACTTTTGGGATAGTATTGGAAATGTAATTGAGGAAAATATGTAATAAAAATATTAAAAAAAAAAAAAGAAACAAATGAAATTTGGGGATCTAGCTTAAGGGTAGAATACTTGCCTAGCAACTCCCTAGTGTCCTCTCTCTCTGTCTCTGTCTCTGTCTCTGTCTCTCTCTGTCTCTCTCTCTGTCTCTCTCTCTCTGTCTCTCTGTCTCTCTTTCTCTCTCTCTCTCTCTCTCTCTCTCTCTCTCTCTCTCTCTCTCACACACACACACACACACACACACACACACACACACACACAAGCAGAGAGACTTTGTCCTCCTCAAGTTCAACAATTCCTCCAGATGTCATCAGACTGCAAGCTCCAGACAGTGTACCAGAGCTGACAAGGTGGATGGCACAACTCAGATGCCTAGGGACTGTCCCCCCAGGAGCCTTCTTCCCTGATGGGTTCCCCTGCAGGACTCAGCATGCCACCCTAATTGTAGGTCAAATTGTCCAAACACCAGCTGGTCTTAATCAGCTGCTTACACCTAAAAAGGAAAGAGCTGAGGAGTTGTGGACTTAGTGTCAGAGTTGGGTTTTTGTTTTGTTTAGCTTTTTTCTTCATCAACAGAGGGTTCAATATTTAGAGCGATATTGATTCGATTTATCTAGTGTTGTAATGTTCCATTGGTTGCTAGGCAACAGAGTTCTTTCTTCCCCGCTTTCTGAGTGGCTCATGGGAGTTTGACTACCGAAGAGATTACGTTGTGTATATGAAACTAAATGGACCGTAGGTGCCATACATAAGTGGAGGAACACTGTTTTACTGGGCAGTGTTAAGACCAGGCTTCCTATAACATCTCTGTAATTGGGAGTCAAACTCCAGAACACAGGCCATTCGTATTCACATTTCCCCTACAAGGTACCCGCTGAGAACAATTTAATTCAAAGTTGTGCCAATGCATAAAACCCTATGTTGTGTGCTTACTATTCCAGCCTCGTAAAGTTCAAACCTGCACTGGAGCAAAGATAGACTCATTCAATCCTGCTAATGGTTTGAATGTGAAGTGTCCTCCACAGGCTCATGGGTCTGAACTTATTCCCCAGCTGAGGGCATCGTTGAAGGAATCTGTAGACCCGTTAGGAGGTGGATCCTGCCTGAAGGAAGTGAGTGGGAAGTGAAAGGGAAGTCTTGAAGGACACCCCACCTTCACTTCCAGTTCCACATTCAACTTCCTAATTCACCAAGAGGTGGATGAGCCATGGGCAAGCTCCTGCCCGCAAGGACTAAACTACTCTAGCCACCATGCCTTCCCTTACCCACCAGTTTTCTAGTTTCTTTTCTGTTATATCACTCTGACCAAAAACAACTTAGGGGAGTATCATGGTTAGTTTTGGCCAGTTTCATACAAGCTACAATCTTTAAGAATGAGGAAACGTCTATTCTCATAAATGCTTCTATGAGAGTGACCTGTAGACCAACCATCCTGTGGGACACTTTTTTTTGTTTGTTTGTTAATGAATGATGTGATAGGGACTAGCCCAATGTAAGTGAGGCCATTCCTGACTAGATAGTTCCGAATTGTATAAAAAGGTAGGCTGGGTGAGTCATGGACAGCAAGTCAGTAAGCAATGCTCTTCCATGGCCTCTGCTGCAGTTCCTGCCTTCAAGTTCCTGCCTTGACCTCCCACCATGACATATTTGTGATCAGGATGTTTAAGTCAAATAAATTCTTTCCTTCTCGAGTTGCTTTAGCATACAGTGCTTTTATCACAGCAATAGAAAGCACTCTAAGACAGGAGGGAGATGGTTTATCTCACCTTATAAGTTAGAGTCCATCACTAAGAGAATTATACAACACTTTTTCTGGGGAGACATGAAAAGCATCTACTCATCTCAGGTAGTGAACCAACGACAGGCCAAAGTAATGATACCAATAAAGTCCACATTGGTGAGCCAGTGAGTCTATTGAGGTTACTCACAGGAATATGGATAAGGGGTAAGTCATAAAAGCATAAAAGGTCAAAGACAGCTGTAGCACCAAGGTGCACTGCAACATGGGAGACAGCTCACAAAAAAAGAAGGAAGGAAAGAAAGAAAGAAAGAAAGAAAGAAAGAAAGAAAGAAAGAAAGAAAGAAAGAAAGAAAGAGAAAGAAAGAGTTCACTGCACAGCACGTAGGAAGCTTAGCTGATTGGACAGTGTTTCTTTCAGGTGTCTCAGGTGGTCTGAGCCTCTTCTAGACAACCTGGCTGGTCTGAGCCTCTTTTGTCTTGTCTGAGAGCATCTCTCAAATAGTCCTTATTGCTTAAATATACTTGGAGAAGAAGGAGTCTGGTCAGTTTCAGGAACTTCCTGAAACTATTTAGTTGGGTTCCCATCCCCCTCCGAGCTTTCCTGGAAGACAGGCTGTTTCACTTCACTTTAGAACTTCTTGTGTCTTAATGAGTTTAATGAGCTCCAATACAGAATATTTTATCTTTCAGGAAGTTGCTACAAAAGAGGATGTCAGGGTAGGAACTCAAAAAGATACTGTGGAAGAATGCTTCTTGCTGGCTTGATCTACAGTTCACGCTCAGCTAATTTTTCTATACAACCCAGAACCACCTAACCAGGGAATGGTATCACCCACAGTGGGCTGAGCCCTCCTAAATCAATTAACAAGTCGGACAATTCCACATGCACACACATGCCCGTAGGCCGAGCTGATCTGGACAGTCCTCAATTGAGACTCCCTGGTCAGGTGATTCCATTCTATTCCAACGTAACAGTGAAAGCTAACTATGCTAAAGAAAACATACTAAAACTGAGGAAAAGAAGTCCTTCATGTCAGATGTTTTGGCACAGTAAAGAAACAAGAAACCATTACACTCTCTGTGCAAGTTACCTCCAAAATTCACAGTAATCACCAAAATTAGAAACATGAATAATTACAGAGGGCCAAATGCTGGTTGACACTTAACTCTGGTAGTAAGAGTTTTCTTCATTTGTAGATCAAATATTCTCCCCAGTAGAACCTGTCTTATAGAGTGGAAATCTAAGGCAGACGAATGAGCATAGTCGCTGTGTAGGTACATTTTTAATTGCTATAATGCACACAATTGCCTTACCTTTTTTTTTTCCTTTGTAAGAATCTTACACCAGTGTACACTGTCTCTTTAAAATTCTTAAGGCAGAAGCAGCAGGCAAATGTGGTACTGTCAGTTTGGTCTGTACAGTTCAGTGACTTGGCATTGATGGTGTTTAGTTTGGAACCTGTGTGGTAGCCTGACCTATTCTAGGATCTTAGCTTTCACTACATTTCAATCTCCCCCCCTTTCTTTCCCCAATTAGCTGGGAAGGCAAGAGGGAACGTGGAGAGGCTGTGGGAAGGGGAAGAGTGAAGGACCTGGAACTCGGTCCTCTAGGAGCTACACACAGAACTCCCTGAGCATTTTAACCAATCACAAGCCTTGCTAGAAAGTCAGGGACTTGGGGCTACAGCCACAGTCTGGCTAGAGATTTCACAGCCATTCTTAGCCTGGTTTCCTTGGGTGTGGCCATGGGATACATAAAGCAAAGGCCACATGCAGCTTTTGGAATTTCTGTCTATGAGAAGACCTATTCAGGAGAGAAATGATCCCATTCTTCCAAAGCGAGAAGCTATCTTGAAGAGGGAAAAATTGTGAAGGGAGGAGGGAGAAGTGAGCTCAGGCAAGTAGCCAACAGCATGCATTTATAGAGGGTAGGAATGTAAAACAGATGTTGTTCAGGAATGTAAAACATTGCCCTGGGAGCCCCATCATTGGCCTCTGGAGAGAAGGGCTTCTCAGATCCAGGCAAATAACACAGTAAGTCACAGAAAGTTGCATACTCATCAAAACCAGCCCTAAGCTATGGCTCTCTTGGGTTGCCCAGTGCCCTGTTTCCCCATATTTTTTGTGGCCATGCATTATCTTGCATTGCTCTGAATAGATGCTATTCTCTAACTAGAAATGAAGTAGTCTCCGTTGTTCTTTTTAAGATTTATTGTTTTTATTTTTAATTATATGCACACTGGGGATGTGCATTCATGCACATGCAATTGCCCATGGAGGCCAGAAGAAGGCGTTAGATCTCCTGGAGCTGGAGTTATAGGTGGTTATGAAGCACATAATGTAGATGCTAAAGACCAAAGTTGGGTTCTCTACAAAAGCAGCAAATGTTTTTAACTACGTAGCCATCTCTTCAGTTCCATGTCAGTCTTATTTTGCAGAAGCAGAAAGAACCCAAGCTCTGAGAGCAACAGAGTGTTCTAAAACCCCTTGCTAACAAACCCAGTGGATTTTTTTTGTAAGAATGGAGATCTAAAATAGCAAAAGGACAAAGGCAATTGTATATAAGTCCATTTTCAGTTGCTGTAACAACAGAAGATGGGGAGTCTTTAAAGAAAACAAAAAGGTCTTATGTAGCTTATATTTTCAGTGACTAAAACTCTAAGGTCAGATTGTCCCCATCTTTCTAGCCCATGGTGATAGCCATGGCATAGCAGAGCAAAGGGGGTTTGGCAGAGGGTGAAAGAAACCAAGCATGTAGGTAAGCTTACTTCCAAACAACCCACTCTAGCAAGAACTTACCTTTGCCATGAGACCATGATTAAACTTTCTAGGTATGATGTGTCCAATAATCTCATCATCACCAAATAAACTGTAGTTCTTCAACGTTCCATCACCTCCCCAATACAGCCCACTGGCAACTCAGCTGCCACATGAATCTGTGGGGTCTGTGATGGTTCCTCATGCCATCTTGACCAGATTTAGAATCACCTAGGAGATAAGTCTGAGTGTGTATAAGAGACTTTCCAGGAGGGTATGAATGAGAGAGGAAGACACACCCTAAATGAGGAAAGAACTTCCCCATATCCTGGGGACATGGACTGAATAGAAGGTAAAAGGCCAGCTGAGCACAAGCCTATCTATCTGTCTGTCCTAGCTATCTATCTGTCTGTCCTAGCTATCTGTTTCCTGACTACAATGCCATGTGACCAGTGGCTTTGTGCTCCTGCCCGCATGCCTTTCTCACTACAGTGAACTGTGCTTTGAACAATGAGCCTTTCCTTTCTTCCGATGTTACTTTTGTCTGTCGTCTTGTCACAACAATGAACAAAGGTTCTACTATAGGAGAATAACACTCTAACAACACCCGACCCTTTACAATCACTCCTAACAAAGCGGTTTAAGCACCCACAGAGAAAATGGTGAGGTCAAGGCCAATGGCCGTGGCTACTGCTGTGGACACCTCAAGAAATGTCAACTGAGGGCAACTGAGATGCCTCCACAGGTAAAGGTAAAGGAGCTTGCTGCTGAGGCTGACAACCTGAGTTTGAGCCCTAGAACTTACATGGTAGAAGGAGAGAATTGACTCCCACAAGTTGTCCTCTGACCTCCACACATGCGCACCCTGCCCTCCCAACCTCTACCAAAAAATAAATAAATAAATAAATATTAGAAAATAATCTCAATAGTCACACCCACTGGGGTAAACCAAGACAATGAAGAAAGTCAACAGGTTTGGGATCCAACACTGTATAGAGAGAGGCTAGAGATACTACTATTGCTCCCAGCAGAGTGGTTTGGAGGATGTCATAGGTAAGGTTTTACTGCTGCAAACAGACGCCATGACCAAGGTAACTGTTAGAAGGACATTTAATTGGGGCTGGCTTACAAGTTCAGAGGTTCAGTCTGTCATCATCAAGCAGGAGCATGGCAGCATCCAGACAGGCATGGTGCCGGAGGAGCTGAGAGTTCTACATCTTCATCTGAAGGCTGTTAAGAAAATGTTGGCTTCCAGGCAGCTAGGATGAGGGTTTTAAAGCCCATGCCCACAGTGACGCACTTCCTCCAACAAGGCCACACCTCCAAAGAGTGCCACTCCCTGGGCCAAGCATATTCAAACCACCACAAAGGAGGTATAATAGTTACTGAAGCACCTGGAGGGTGCTTCACAAAGCTCCGGAGTAGATTGTAAGCTGAGAAACACACATAAGAATAAAATGTCCAGAGTCAGGCATGGTGGCTTCTAATGCTACTTAGGAGGACAAGGAAGGGGGAAATGATGTGTTCTAGGCCAGCTTGAACTGCATACCAAGACACCTGATGTTGACTTCGATGTCCTGCATATGGGTGAACACACCTACATAAATGCATGCACAACACAAACACACTCAAAGAAAAATAAAAGTGCCTGGCATGGCATTAGTCATTGTGACAAATTCAATCTGTAAATGCCCCCCCTTGATATCTGAGACTCCTAAAGAAAGTCTTGAAATGGATTAGTTAAATCAATCATTTCTATAAAGGGAAAACAAGCATAATAAACAAAAGTCACTGATGGTCCTTTCTCTAAGCACTTTTCTTCATCCATCCATCCTGCGCCTCTAGAATTTTATAAGGCAGGTAGAGAATGTAGATATCTGGGGACGGTCTTAGCCACTTTTCTATCATTGTGAAGAGATACCATGACCAAAGTAACTCATAAAAATAGTCTGCTGTGACTCCTAGTTTCAGAAAGTTAGAGTCCCCAATCATAAGAGTGGAGGACACAAGCAGCAGGCAGGTAGGCAGGCAAGCATGGTACCAGAGCAATCGCTGAGAATTTACATCTTCATCCACACGCCCAAGGCAGAGAGAGAGAGACAGAAAGAGAGAGAGAGAGAGAGAGAGAGAGAGAGAGAGCACCCATCCCTAGTTGCACACCTCTTCCAGTGAAGCCACACTTTCTAGTCCTTCCCAAGCAGTCCTATCAACTGGAGACCAAACATTCGAATATTTCAGGAAAGTAAGCGCTATGATGGAACTATACAAATACTAGCAGTGTGTGTGTGTGTGTGTGTGTGTGTGTGTGTGTGTGTGTGTGTGTGTGAGACTGTTATAGTTCCTATACATGTGGAGACCAGAAGTGGATGTCAGATGTCTTCCTCAGTTACTCTCTGCCTTCCTTTTTTGAAACAGGGTCTCTTGCTGAACCTTGAACTCACTGATTCAGCTGGACTGGTTGGCTAGTGAGCTCCAACAATCTATCTCATCATTCCCACCTTCCAGAGCTGGGTCTGGAGATGCACAGCGACATGTCTGGCTTTAAACGTGGGTGGTAAGGATCCACACTCAATTCCTCTCATTTGGACAGTAAGTCCTTTGCTGGCTAAGTCATGGGTTTGAAAAGTAGAGATATGCTTTTCAGTGAATGTTAGTCCTTCCTGTTTTGTTCTCCTTCCATAGTCCTTGACAACTCTCAGTATCTAAGACTGGGGATGCGGATTTCAGAAGCTAAACATTGCAAGGGATGGAGACAGCATGAATCACTTCCCAATCACTTGATCATAAACATATGAATCTCAGCCATGGGAAAATATACTGGGGGAAGAAAGGAAATACCACAACAAGGGAATAAAGAAAAAAAAGAGTTTGGCCAAATTTCCAGCTAGCATTTACAAGGCATTCTAGGGCCAAGCTAATAACTCAACACAATGTCTGACTGCATGAGCTCACTTTCCTGAAAATATTTTGAGGCTCTATGGTGGTTTGAAGAGGAATGGTTCTCATAGGCTCATATGTTCAAATGTTTGGTCCCCAGTTGGTAGGACTGTTTGGGAAGGACTAGGAAGTGCGACTTCATTGGAAGAGGTGTGCCACTGAAGATGGGCTGTCTGTATATGTATCTTTCTCCTCCTCCCCCTTCCCCTCCCCGTTGTCCCTGTGGATGAGGATGTAAGTTCTCACATATTGCTCTGGTGTCATACCTGCCTGCCTGCCTAATGCCATGCTTTGTACTGTGATGAGTGGGACCTCTAACTCTCTATATGGTGGTATGTGCATTTACCTGTGGAGGTCTGGGATTGACATCAGGTGTCCCCCTCTAACACTCTCTACCTTATATAATGAGACCGTGTGCCTTGCTGAACCTGGAACTCTCGATTTCCACTTCTTCAGCTGGCTAGCCTCTTCCACAGACCCCCATCTCTGCCTCCCATGCCCCCAGGCTGCAGGCAAGCTGCCTGCCACTCACATCCAGCTTGTACATTGGTTCTGGGGTTCTGAACTTTGGTCCTCATGCTTATGCTGCAAGTGTTTTACCGGCTAAGCCATTTCCTCTGCCTAACATGCATTGCTTTTGTAAGTGGGATCAAATTTAACAAAGGAGCACTGTGCTTTAAAATGAATTAGGATAAATTAATTCCCTAATGAAAGATGCTATCAAGCATGGGGGAAAAAAACTAACAGAGAAAAGTATTAATGTGCTGATACGGAGGAGTAAGCCTAAGGATGTCGGTTTATAGACACTAACGCTGTGTCTATATACACAGATGGCTTTGAATGGCATCAACCCTTCCAACGGTTGGATTACAACCAACCAGTTGGTAACTGCTTGCTTGCTTGACTGAATTCAGTGGGTTTGTTTTGAAAATAGCCTATTCTCTGTCTAACATCACCACTCTTTTTTTCAACCAATTTGCTGAGTGCTAGCTTCAGATGTCTGCATGAGATGCGTGACAACTGCGTGTTTAAGCTGGGCTTGGGAAATTGGCCGAGGAGGAGAGTGAACAGAGAGGCCTACACTTAAGAAGTGGTCAGATAAAGGATGCCGGATGACAATGAACTCCAATTTAGATCAATCACTGAACTTAGGGAGAGCAGCAGAGGGAAGATCAGGCAATTCTGGAAAGTTCCATCATAAAACCTCACAAGGGAATACAGTATTTCCTAGATACTAGACACAGCTGTAAGGCTGTGGAGCAGGAAGGAGAAACCAGTTACCCAACCTGCTGTCTTGGTGTAGATGTTTGGCAAGGTGGGGGTAATATTTAATGCCATAACAGACCTCTCTTTAGCACTTCTATTGTTTAAAGTTTTGTTTTCATTTTTTAGTTAGATCTGTGTCTCGGATATTAACTATACACAAAGGAGCGGAAAGAATGGCATCAGATCACCTGGAGCGGGAGTTACAAGTGTTTGTGAGCCACGTATTGTGAGTGCTGGAAAGCAAATTCTGGTTCAAGAACAGCAAGGTTCCTGACCACTGAACCATCATTCCCGCCCCAGTTGCTTGTTCTAACCAACTGGGATGGAATTGTGACGAGTTGGACAGACATCATTTTCTAGCGCCTCTCGAGAGTCACTCAGCTCCAGGAATCTCCTGAGGGCTGCTTGGTTCCTTACTAATTCATCTGAGAAGCATTGGATAGGAACCCCAGGGTTTCTTAACCCAAAACATTACTTGCTGCTGCAAGAGCCCTGCAGTGGACCCTGGATGAGATGGATGGGTGGTGCCAAGTCTGTAATCTCCTGGAGGGTGTCCCTGACAGGCTTCTCTGATGATTTAGGTGCCGTCGGTGGCCTGGGCTTGATTCATCACCAGAGATACATCTTTTTCAACAAGCCATGGCTCCTGTTTTGTGACACCCTTCCATTCTTCTCTGCTGGAGAGAAACCGTGATGAACAACAGGTTTGGGGAGACAATTCTAGTTTTTTGGGTTTTTTTGGCTTGATTTTTTCCCCCTTCTAGAATTAGCCTCAGTGAGACAGAAGCAAACCAGCCATCGGATCCATTTCAGGAAAGGCTGCACACAAGGACAGAGTAATGCTCACTGCATCAATTATTTCACCCAGTGAGGTAAGAACCATGAGCGAGGGCTGGGGGGATGGGACATTGATTGGAAATGCAACCACGAGGACCTGAGTTTAGGTCCCTAGCATGAGACATGTGCACGTGTCACCCCAGCATTGTGTGGGGCTTGCTGGTTCATTCTAGCTTTTAAAAAAAATTACAGATCCAGGAAGACACTGTCTCAAAAGAATAAAACTGCATAGTTCACAGAGACACATACCACATGCATGCTTATCACACACACACACACACACACATACACACAAACCATGAATATCTACATGAACAAAAAATGAATTTTTCACCTAAATAATATTTAATATTAAAGATAAACAAATTTATCTCCTTTAAAAGAAAATTATACATAAATTCATAAATACACTGATTTATTAAGATTGAATCTTACATTTCAGCTCCATAAGTTACTAATCTTTTGAATTTTGTTATCTACTGTCTGTCTGGACTATTAAAAGTCCTTGTGTTGTTTTGGTTTTGCTTTTTACAAGACGTTAAAGTAACATTTCTGCCAGGCAGTGGTGGAGCATGCCTTTAATCCCAGCACTTGGAAGGCAGAGGCAAGCAGATTTCTGAGTTCAAGACCAGCCTGGTCTACAGAGTGAGTTCCAGGACAGCCAGGGCTACACAGAGAAACCCTGTCTCGAAAAACCATAAATAAATAAATAAATAAATAAATAAATAAATAAATAAATAAATAAAGTAAAATAGCATTTCCTATGTTTTATTACAGAGCCCATCCACCCATTTTAGAAATGGGAAATGTGAGGCTGGGGGTGGGGTAATCTATTTTCAGAGATTTTCACCTGTGGTCGTTTGGGACCAGCACCCAAGACCCTTGCTTCTGGACTCAACAGTCTTTCCACTAATGACACTCATTTAGATCCTGTTTGTTCAGACCTGGGAAACACACAAAGAAATCACAGGACGCTAACATTGAATTGGGTTTTGGTCATTTGAAATCCAAATCTTAAGGAGCAAGGCACGTTGTACAGATTTGTCCTCTAAGCTCAGTCCAAAATGCAAATTATAGAATGCTTTGAAAAATTCATGTCGATATTAGAATCTGGGAATGGGAATGTATCCAGCATAAGCTCTGTTCTCTCCCCTTCATGTTTTCCTCTAAAAATGTCTATGGTGTCATAGAAATATGAGTGGGATTTCTACTCACCGTAAGACCCATAGACCTGCAGAAAGTGAGATCATGTGTGGTATTTGTGTATAGTACATTTCACAAAGAGCAAAGCCCAGGCTCACGAAAGAAGAAAGTATGTGGACCTTTTCTCATTATCTGTGCCTAGGAACTACAAGGCAACAGAAACAGATGGCTCCCGTTCTCTCACTGTGAGAAACTTGAATGGCACATCATTCAACATCCCTCCAGAAACTACAGCTTCCAAAATCCCAGAAGCTGGGCTGGCCAAAGAATCTCATTGTGTGTATGTGTGTGTGTGTGCATGTGTGTATGTATGTGCATGTGTGTGCATCTGTGCCTGCATTTGTGTGTGTGTGTGTGTGTGTGTGTGTGTGTGTGGTGTGTGGTCCTCAGGAATCTTCCAACTTTTTTCTAAGCCAGGATCTCTCACTGGCCTGAAACTTACCAAATAGCCTGCCCTGGCTGGCCAGAGAACTCTAGGTATCTGTCTGTCTCTACCTTCACAGTGCTGAGATTACAAACAAGCACCATCCCTAGCTTTTTTATGTGGGTTCTGGAAACAGAAATTAGGTCTTTGTGTTTACAAGGCAAGTAATTTACCAACTGAACTGTCCTTCCCAGCCCCGGAGACTCTTATTTCTGAATGCAGCATGCTGGAATCAATGCACCTCAACTGACCTACATTTTGTAGATGGACAGCAAATGGGACAAAAATGAACTGTTTCAGGTCACTAGTGAGTAGGTTAGGTGAGCTTGACTTAGTTTTAGTCTGATGATTCTGTCTACCTCTAAAATGGCTTGAACAGAGTTGAAGCAGCATGGTGGCCCAGTATACATGCATTTGGCTTTCCCAGTGAGGATCATTCCTTCTGGTTTACTCTTTAGGGTAAAAACTAAAATGGACTTTTTTTCTGCCTTGACTGTATAACTGGCTTACGTGGGTCTTTAACTTGGGAATCATTCTTCAATGGAAAGCCATGGATTGATAGTTGGACATGTAGGTAGATAGACAGTAAGTAAGTAAAAAGATAGACAGATGATGATAGATAGGTGATATATGAATAGATGATAGATAGATGGAAAGATGATAAATAGATGTAGATATATAGATATAGACAGATAGTAGATAAGTAGATGGATGATAGATCCATAATAGGTTTCATATATCATACAATTTGCCTATTTAAACTGTACAGGTCATAGTTTTTTAGTATATTCCCACATTTAGTATATTTAATATAATGTCACCATTTTTCACACTTTTAGAGCTATATCGACACCTCAAAAAGAAATTCTGGAGGTTGGGGGGTAATTATAGCTCAGTTGGCAGAGTGCCTTCCTAACACCTAGAATCTAGCACCTAGCACCTAGACTCTTGGTTTGGTTCCCAGCATAAGCCACAAGTGGTGGTGTCCAATGTCATCTCAACATTCAGAAGATGCAACTAGGAGGCCCAGAACTTTGCAATTATTCTAAACTATTGTCTGAGCTTGAGACCCCTGGTATACATGAGACCCTGTGAAAAAAGTAAGAGAGGGAAAAGGATGAGGTAGAGATGGAGAAGCAGCAGGAGGAGGTAGAGAGAAAGAGAAAGAAGCATAAGCCAGGAGCCTTCACTTCTAATCCTCTATTCCCATTCCTACACCGTCCTATCCCCCAATATACTTCACTCTCTCAACAGATCTCCCAGTTATGGAAACTTCATATGAACAGAATCATACATTATATGGGCTTTTGTAATTACCTTTGTCCACTTAGTACCACTGTGATGACATTAGTCTCCAGATGACAAATGATCCCCCAGCCAGTGACTCTTTCATCTGAGGCCCAGACCATATGGGTCAAAGACAAGCTATCTCTATCCAATTCCTGACCCATAGAATTCATGAGAGTAATAAAATGTTTGGCTTCCAACACTAAGTTTTGGAGTGGTCCATTACACAGCCATGGTAACCAGAACAGATACATAGGCCTGTCAGCACAGCTCCAGCTTCATTCCTTCGAGGTCTATCCATTTCTCTGAATTCTCACCAGTTGTATTGGAGCCTTGGGGTTATTTGGATAGGAGTTATTGGATCTCATTTCTTTTTCCATAAAGCTAGGACCAGCTGCAAGCTCCCTGAAGGCAGCAACGAATGTGTCATTTTGACAATTATAGCTCAACACTGGCCACAGTGCCTGGAGCACATGAGTGGGCTGTCCCAGTTATCTATTGTGTCATTGAGGCTACCCCAGAGAACTTGGAGGCTTAACATGGTGGTTAGAAAATTATAGTCTATGGACAGATATTGTCTATTTAGACAGCTCTTTGTGTAAATGAAATGTTAGGAGAATTCAACCCATTCATTTACACATGAGCTCTGGCTGCCTTTTGGTGGACATGAATATTTGCAATAAATACCTTAAGTCCTTTGTGCAAAGCCTGAGATATTTACTACCTCATCTTCACACAGAAAGTTGCCAATCCCTGACTAAACACAATACATTCATGAGACTGTTTTCATGTGAGAATTTGACTGGTACAAGAATAACTAAGATAGTCTCTGTGGTAGCTAGTTTTAATTGTAACATCAACACAACCTATAATTACCTAGGAAGATAATCTCAATGGAGGATTATCTACATTGAATGGGCCCGTGTGCATTTCTTTGGAAAATTATCTTAAGTTAATTGATATGAGAAGACCAGTCCACTGTGGGCAGCACCATTCCCTAGGCAGGAAGTCCTGAACTGTATGAGTTACTAAATCAAGTTGAGCATGAGCAAGCAAGCAAGTAGACAACCATGCATCCTTTTCTTTCTACAATAGACTATGGATGGGACGTGACTTAACTGTTTTAAGTTCCGGCCTCCTTGAATTCCCAGCCATGAAGGACTGCAATTTGGAATTGTAAGAGAAAAGAAACCCTCTGTCTCCTATGTTGCTTTGCTCATGATATTTTATCACAGCAACAGAATACTAGTGCAATGTCACTCACATGATTCTGTCAAGTCAGTTTCACATGCTGCAGCTGATAGCTGAGAGAAACAATGTAATAGGAAGAAGGGTTTATATTGGCTCCTGCTGTCAGGAGTTAGTCTATGTTTGTCTATCTATGCTTGTGTCTGGGATCGTGATGAGGACGAAGACCATGGTGGGGGGGTGCTGCAGAGCAGAGCTCCTTACCTGATGATGGACAGGAGCCAGAGAGAAGGTAGAGAGAGCTAGAGACAAGATATACTTTGTGGTGGTTGGAATGATAATGGCTTCCATAGGCTCAAAGATTTGAGTGTGTACTTCATTAGGGAAGTAACACTATTTGAAAGGATTAGGACATATGACCTTACAGGTAATGTGTCACTGGGGGTCTTGAAGTTTCAAAAGTCCATGCCAAGTCCAGAGTTTTCTCTCTCTCTCTCTCTCTCTCTCTCTCTCTCTCTCTCTCTCTCTCTCTCTCTCTCTCTCTCTCTCTCTCCACATGTGGAGTGTGTGTGTGTGTGTGTGTGTGTGTGTGTGTGTGGTGAGAGAGAGAGCTCTCAGCTACTTCTCCATCAGTGCATTTGCCTGTGTGCTGCCATATTGATAATGGACTAAGCCTCTGAAACTATAAGGAAGCCCTCAATTAAATGCTTTCTTTTATGTAAGAGTTTCCTTGATCATGGTGTCTAAGACACTCTCCAGCTATTCCTTCCAGCTGCCTACCAATTCTACACTTCCCAATGGTTCATCCTACTGTTGAATCTGCTAAGACAGTCAAGTACTGACTGGAAGAACCATCATGATCTGATTGTCTGTCAAATTGTCCTCACAGACAGATGCAGAAGTATGCTTAAAAGTCTTCTAGTCTGGGGCTGGTGAAAGGGCTCAGCAGGTAAAGGGGGTTGCTGCTAACTCTGACAACCTGAATTCCATTCCCACAGCCCAAATTATGGAAGAACAAAGCCAACTTTAGCAAGTTGCTTTCTTAACTCCATATGCTAAATAAATAAATGCAAGAGAGAGAGAGAGAGAGAGAGAGAGAGAGAGAGAGAGAGAGGCAAAAGAATCAAGAAAGATTTGGACTGGGAGTTAAATAACATTTTATTTTGTGTCTTCACAGGAAAAGAAGCTATCTAGACAGGAAGCTGAGCAGAAAGCCTTCCTCTGTGGCCCCTGCCCCTTGCCCTCTTGTCAGAGTTACACAGGCTAGGTGCACACAGTCTTTCTTGTCATTCAGCAATGCCAACTGCAGCTGCTTAATTACCAGTCACCCAATCTTTCATTCACACCACTCTGGAAGCAAGGATCCCACACATCTAACTTTACCACAAGTCCTGTGTTCCTTCCTGTCCTGCAAGGGGTGGGGTGGGGGGTGGCAGGTTTCAGACTTCACAAAAGCGCCAGTTTAAAGCCCAACAAAGAAATGCTTCACACTCAATGAAAATGGGGGGACTGAAAGAAACAAGAAGCTTAGTCTCGATTTTCGATTCCTTTCCCTCGCCATCCCCTGCCAAAGAAGGCAAGGCAAAGCCTCCTGACACCTGCTCTGGAGGGGTACCCAGGAGGGACTATGCTGCAGCAAGTGCCCATGCTCTCTCACCTCTGCCACTGTGACTTGGACCTGACAGCCCTTTCGACTCTGTACAGCTTTTGTAATAAGCTAATTAATCTCTCCTCCTGCCCCTCTGTTTACTTTATTACTTCTTCACGACTTACACCAAAGAACACTCCTGGGGCAAGGGAGAGATAAGGATGAGAAAATCAAAGTAGCAACAAAACCATTTTAGTCCCAGGCAGGCACTCTACTGCTGAGCCACACCCCCAGCCACACCCCCAGAACTCTCACTGGAGAGTTCTAGTCAGAGGCTCTACCACTGAGCTGTAGGCACATAGTATACACATAAGTATACACCTGCACACACACACACAACACGCACACATAAAAATAAATCCTTTTTCATCAAAGAACTTTGAGACACTGGAGTGAGATGGATTACTTACTGAGAACACATGCTGCTCTTCCAAAAACTTCAAGTGTGCTTCCCAGCACCTACATTAGGCAGTTCAATCATCTGTAACTCCAGCTACAGAGGGGATCCGATGTCTTTGGCCTCTATGGATACCTGATCTCATGTGCACACACCCCCACCTTACATAAGCATAATTTAAAATAATCTTCTTTTAAAAACCTTGAAAATAATATTGTGTTATACTACATGTAGAAAACATTAGGATGTATACCAGTAAACTTGTTAAAGATCCTGAAGGTGCACCGGGGAGGCTGGCTAGCATGCTACCTGTTCAAAGAATGTGTATCAATAAATAAATTCGTGACCAACTAGTACAAAATATCTAATTACTTACACTTGATTTCTGTCTCTGACAATTGCTAGCTGCGTGTTTGGGTACGCAATTTAATTTCTCTAAGCCTGTTTCCTGACCTTTAAGGTTGTATTAATTTACATATTCAGTTTAGAAGCATTTACCACCATGTGGAAGGTAAGGTATTAATAAACACGGTGTGCTACATTGTTTATGTATGTTGTACGTGGGTATGTGCATGTGAGTGCAGGTGCTATCAGAGGCCAGAAGAGGGCAGCAGTACCCCTAGAGTTGAAATCACAGGTGTCTAACATGGGTATGAGGAACTGAACTGTGTTTCTTTGTGAGAGCTATACACACACTTAATCACCGAGCCAGTTTCCTAGCCTTCAAGGTTGTCATATTATATTACATAGTCAATATAGAAGCACTTAACATTATATGGAGGATAAGTGATAAATAATCACGCCCTATTTTATTATAACTTTTAATAATTCTTCGGCAAAGGTTCTTTGTAAATTATCCTCATAAGATTTTTATCTTTGAAGGAGAAGGAAAGTTAACTATAAAAAAATAGAATTTCTAAAGCATTTACCTGAAAGCAACATAATTGGCAAAAGATTGTGTTAAATTTTATTAAAAAGGGATGATCAAGGACATTGAGGGAAACTGGTGTTGAGGAAAAACAACGATATTACCAGTTGAGAAGGGGCACCATCAGAAGACCAAGGGATTCATAAAATAAAGGGATTTAGTGGGCAGAGGCAGATATTGTTGTTGCAGTATCATATGGTGAAAGCCATTTAGGAGACACTGGATTTGTGGGTGAAACTTATGTGGGGCTAACAAAAGGGCTCTGCTGGTAAAACATGTTTACTGTCAGGCCTGATGGCCTGAGTCCCATCTCTGGATCCCATACCGTGAAGGAAAAGAACCAACTCCTGAACGTGACCTCTGACCTCCACCTGTGTCATGAATGGTTGTTCACTCACATATACACATATTAAATATATAAATGAACAAATAAGTAAGCTGTTCTCATACTAGGAACCTATCTTCAGTATTATGTTTTGAAAGAGAACCCTCCTCCCCACCCCCACCCCCTGCTTACTCTTATAGTTTTTAAATGCTTGCTCCCACCCAGCAAGTGGCACTATTTGGGAAGAATATGGAACCTTCAAGAACTCACTTCCCCCTCCTTGCTGGGGGAAATGAATCACTGGGGATGGGGTTTGAGGCTTTATAGATGAACCCCACTCCTGCCTTTTCTCTCTGCTTCCTGACTGTAGATACAGTGGCTTAGCTAGCTTCTTCTTCCTCTTACCATGTCTCCCCTGCCTTAATGGACTCTGCTTCTCTAGGATCATAACCCAAAATAAAACCTTTACTTTCACACGTTGCTTTTGATCCTGGTATTTTATCACAGCAACAGGGAAATGTGAATATAAAGATGTCCATTTAAATATGCACAAAACACGGCATGTAGAGATTTGTGCATGAATATATCCATTGAAACATTTTTTCTACAATTGCAATAAATTATAAGTTAACCCTCAAGCCTATGAAAATTATATTAATAATTGTAAAATATCCCCATAGGTACTCATGTGAAAAACATCATTGTGAAAAGATTGTTTTTAATCATTCCTGTTTGGTTGGTCTTCATATCTAAAATTGAATTTTAAAAAATTGCAGAAAAATGCTCATGGTGACACATTTATAACAATAAAGTCAGATATTCATGTTTTTTTAAAATTTTATTATATTTATTTGTGTGTGTGTGTGTGTGTGTGTGTGCATGCCACTGCATATGTGCGTGGGCCAGAAGACAGCATATAGTAGTCACTTCTCTCCCTCTACTGTATTTGGTTGGACTCTGGTTAATATGCTCTGCAGCTAGTGCCTTTTCACACCAAGCTACATGTCATCCTAGATACTCATGACTAAACATACAATAAATGTGTCAGTATATGAGTACATATGCACACAATGAAAAAAAACACCATCAAATACCTTTAAAATGCCTTGTTAAGACTATTAAAGCCCCATTAGGAATGAGTAATCACATAAAAAGTTAAGTTGTCAACTAAGAATCAAATTGTTCACTTAAAAAGTTATCACAGGGAAACACCTAGGATGGAGGAAACAGAAGCAGCAAGGATTATTAAAACAGAAGAAAAATTTAGGGATGTTACCTCAGCCTCTGGAGCTCTGATGTTGATGTTGCTGAAGAGGCATGATAATTCTCAGTACAGAGCCTTGGCAGAACCAAACACTGCATTTAGACACTACCAAGACTGGACTATCACAATGAGGGGAAACTGTGTGGGTAGTGGGACAAGAAAGTAGAGGAAAGCAGTTGCACAGAGGCCCACAGAAGGCTCAAGGAAGAACACAAGGAATCCATAGGAAGTCACAGGAGGCATATAGGAGATCTACAGGCAATACACATGAGATCCACAGGAAGCACAAAGGAGGGCTGCAGGAAGTCATAGGATGTTCCTGGGAAGCACACAGAAAGTCTACAGGAAGTACCAAGGAGGACCACAGAAAGCACACAGAAAAAACCCACAGGAAACATAGGTGAGGCCCACAGGAAGTCATAGAAGGTCTACAGATGTCAGAGGAGGACCACAGGAAATATATATTATAGCGAGCATACAATAAGTGAGCACACAAGAGGCCTACAGGAAGTACACAGAAGGGTCACAAGAAGTACACAGGAAGAAGAAAGTCCTCACTTCCTCTTCTCAAATACCCTCTCTATCAAACCCATGGCCAACTTTTATAAGGTCAGATATGGTTTGCATGGTCCCTTTTCTGGGACTACAAAGTACCTGTAGTAGAGTCCCTGGAAATGCAAAGTCAGTATCCCAGGGGCAAGGGACTTCCCTGAGATAATGCTGACTTCAGGGTCTTGAGACTCCAGATACACACACACACACACACACACACACACACACACACACATTTATGACCTCAGGGATACACAGTGAAAAATGGCTGCCAATGCAACCTTCAAGCCATTATTCAGAAGCAAGGTAGAGCTGGAAGTTAGTGATTCAATTACTAGAGGTAACACCTTGCAACGCAAAACAGCATATATTTCCATTCCTGCAGAGCAAGAAGAGTCTTTTATGCTTAATTTTCATCAAGCTGTGAAGTGAGGTTTTAGCCATAGGTGTCTTATTGATACCAGCAGTGCTCAGAAGGCTCTGACTCTCAAGTCTCTTCAAGATTATCCTCCTGCAGTGTCCCCACAGGCTCCAGCACACAGCCCAATTGAGAAAGCAACTTTTTTCTTTAGATGTTTCCTAGAAGTTTTTTTCTTTCCTGTTAATTTTTTTTTCAACCGCATTCCTTACATTGTGTCAGAAAGCCTCATTCAGTACCAGGGTCAGTACTTGTCAAAAGCATATGGGAATTAATAAAGCTTTCAGCCACCCAGCCTGTCTTTTGTCAGTGTGGAATGGGGGGGGGGGAGTGAAATAGACACAGGGCAAATATATAGAGGCATAAAGATACCTTTAACAATTTCAAGTCAACATTATTTTTTATTATTTTATTTACGTCTGTGTGTCTGTGTGCATGTATGATGTATTTGTGTGTGTTTGTGTGTGTGTGTGTTGTGTACATCCTCAGAGGCCAGAAGAATGTATCAGACCCACTGAAGCCGGAGTTACAGGTGATTGTGGAGCACTCAATGTAGGTGCTGGGAACCAAACTTGGGATCTCTGCAATAAGAACAAGCCTGCTTAACCACTAAGCCATCTCTCCAGTACCCCTACATGGATTTAAAGCAAGAAAACTCCTGCTAGAGCTAAAGATTATCCAATCAATAAACTGTTTGTCTTGCAAGTATGAGGGAGGATATGAGTTCAACTCCCCGGAACCTACTTTAAAAGCTGTGCATAATTGCAGACACTTATGATCCCAGAGCTGGGGAGATGGAGACAGGAAGATTGATGAACTCCAGGTTCAATAAGAGAATTTGTCTCAAAAATAAGATAGAAAGGGGTACAGGATGATACTCTGAAACCCACAGATATGTGCACATACATACATACATACATACATACATACATGCCTACACACACACACACAGTGAGGTGCTTTTCAGGTTACAACCACACCACCAGATAGATACTGTACTCTGAGATGGAGTTCCACTGCATGCCTCATTACACATTCAAATCCTCCCACTGCAGCCAAAGGGTTTTGCAGGAGTGAACTTTCTACATCCTGCATTTTTGCACCTGTGGAGTCAGGGTAGCGATCCCTGTCTTCTAGGGTTGTTACTAGAAGTAAATACAATAACAAGGAGAAAAGATCTGGCAAAATGCCCAGAACATACATGGGTTGCAAGTATCACAGTTTATTTATCCTCTCTAAAAGTTTATGAGCTGGTTATAAAGACCAGACATATCCTTTTGTGAACTGAAGAGGAATTTTTAAATCATCCTATTGAAACAGCAAAAAGAACCAAACCCTATAAACCCTGGAGCTTTCTCCCATACATACAGAGCTACAGGAAACTTTATCCTTGTTTCTCTTGGTATATTACATTAACATTAACCTTGCACTTTAGTTTAATAAAAAAAAAGGAAGTCACTTGACTGAGGTATCACCACAATCAATATGATTAGCAAATAGCTATTAAGTGAATGATGAAAGGGTAGTGTATACAGCACAGATGCCCTGGATAAATGATAATTCCCATCTTTGGAAATGAAGAGAAACAACACAGGAATTCATCATGCTGCTCAGAACCATGCACAACTTAAAACTTCAAGTTATTATGGAATATTTAATATTTCCAAGTCACAGTTGATTGCTAAAACCACAGAAGATAAACTTGTTGGTATATGTATGTGTGTGTGTGTGTGTGCATGTGTGTGTGTGTGTGCATATATACTGTTATAAATAAATACAGAGCTTATTTGTGTGTATATATATGGAAATATTATATACATATGTAAGTGAGTAATTAAATGTCAATTTATGTGAGCATTACTGTAATGGTTTTCATGGAAAAACAACAGATTTCTACAAAGAGCTCCTTATTTTTAAAAATACTCTCTCTCTCTCTCTCTCTCTCTCTCTCTCTCTCTCTCTCTCTCTCTGTGTGTGTGTGTGTGTGTGTGTGTGTGTGTGTGTGTGCCATATATGTGCAATACCTTACCTACGGAGGCCAGACTGGAGGATTGGGTGCCCTGGAGCTAGAGTTAGAGACAGATATGGCTTGTTCAACATGGATGCCAAGCCTGTTGAGCCATCTCTCCAGCTCAACACTCTCCATTTTTCAAAAATAAAAGCATGGTATCTGTAAAAGCAGAACAAGCTTATCAAACTGAGTGATAGAGAATGTGAGGGTTTGGAAAGGTAAATGACCTTGAAAGGACAATTAAATAACTGAGAAAGAAAGTCAACAGATGAAAGAAACGTGCAGGATTCTGCTCAGAAAACGCCCTATAGGAAAACCTCTAAAGCATATAACTATAATACAAACAGGGCAAACAGAAAACCATGCTGAAAGAAAACAGGATACCAAAGTAAAAGGTAATTGATGGGAAGACAGGGGAGCAAGGAGTAGATGAGATGTGGAGTTACTGACTGCCACTTGGTAGTCTCGTCATGCTGCCCTCTTGGCCAGCTTCCTCCATCTCCTTCATCTTATCTGTGACACGGAGCTAATCTGCTTCCTAGAGGAGTCTTTGGGATTGAAGGAGGTAGCCCTCTTTTCTGTTTTCAAACATGTGAGTACTCCTGAGGGAATGGGATGGTCTGAAGGGAACTACGGATTGAGTGATGCTCTGGACTTGTGCTGGCAGACAGGTGCTCTCCCACTGAGCCACACACCCAGCCCCTTACTGGGGGACTCTAGGCAGGTGATCCATCACTGGTCCAAGCCCCCAGTTCTCCACTGCAGGATTCTAGGTAGGAGCTCTACCTGAGGGAATGGGATGGGCTGAAGAGAACTATGCGGACTGAGTGATGCTCTGCACTTGTACTGACCTCTCATCTATCAGCTCACTCCTGTTATATGTGCTGTCTATAACTAGTCTCTTCATAGGACTTTTGCAAAGACAGTCCATGACTGACAATTGGTTTGAAAACTACTGAGGCCAGCGAGAAGCCTTAGTGAGTAAAGGCACTTGTAGCCATGCCTAACACCCTGAGGTTGAACACTGGGACCCACATCGTAGAAGGAGAGACCCAACTACCTCAATTTGACCTCTAACCTCCACATGTATGCTGGGCAGACACGCACACAATATGCACGCACGTACAATTTAAATTTTTTATTTAAAAATGAAGATATTAGCAAGAAGTGAGTCCTGTCATGGTTCAAAGCAGAGCTACAGGTTCAAAAGCATCAGGAAAACACAAATAATTTGATTTAGTTAAATAGGTTTAATTATAAAACAATATTAGGGTGATAGGGAAAGTTTGATTCCAATTATATTTGAATGGAATAGAAAAGCTCAAAGCATTTAGCAGAAATAATATTTGTGATAGAAGAAAGCAAAGCACTTCATTAAGTGGAAAAGAAGACATGTTGGAGGAAAGGGATAAATACACCGATTATAACATTAAGCATAATAGGCTGTGCTCAGCTTCTAGTTTTAAATATCATCTACTTAGTGGTCCTGAAGCAGCCTTTCTCAACTCTTAATTAAAATACTTCTTTTAAAACACAGAATGAAATAAAATCTACAACTCCACAAGAAAGCTGGATAAATAGCCTATGGTAAAGCTAGAGACAGTTTCCTATCTGCAGCTAATGGAACTAGGATGGTTCACCAGAAAGGGCTACAAGTGTAGCTCATGGATAGAGAGCTTTGGAATCAGTAAAGACCTAGAGTATGGCTCATAGGTAGAGCTCCTGCCTAGAATCCCCCAGTGAGGGGCTGGGGATGTGGCTCAGTGGTAGAGCCACTGCCTAGAATCCCCCAGGGAGGGACTGGGGGCATGGCTCAGTGGTAGAGCACCTGCCTAGAATCCCCCAGGAAAGGGCTAGAGGTGTGGCTCAGTGGTAGAAGACTTGCTTATAATCTTTCAGTGAGGGACAAGAGTGTGGTTCAACCCTTGCCTAGCATGTTCTTTACTAGTGTATTTGAACTATCTGCCCTGGGAAATGTACTCTTGAAAAGCAATTTCTGTCCTCTCTTACCCAAAGATTAAAACAAACAAACATACAAACAAAAAAAACATAAAAGGAGAAAGAACTGAGATGGAGAGAGATGAGAGAAAATGAGGAAGGAGGGGGGAACTATTAAATAAAATCGGAGAATTTAATGGAGAGTTAAAAATGTCACTGAGAAAAGGACATGACTTCTTCCCTGTGCCAAGACAGAATACAATATCTGCTTGGCACCAACTGCTATCTATTTTGGTTTAAATCTGGATTCTGCTTATAGTTTCCTATTATGTGTGTCTGGTCCATAGCGTGTGGAGCTATCATGAAGGCTATGAAGGTTCTGAAAGGTGGTCCTGACTGTCGACTAGAAGAGGACCTTTAAAGGATGCATGCATCTCTGGTCTTTCCTTCTTGGTTTGTTGCCATGTGAATAAAGCCCTACTACACAATGCCACCACTGGCAGATCCATTCCCGTTGTCTTCCCTGCCATGATGGACTGGAATCTCTCCAAACCCATGAGTCAAAATAGATCCTTCCTCTCTTGGGTTGTTTCTGTCTGGTATTTTGTCACAGCAATGCAGAGGGCTGCAATATTTGCAAAGAGAACACACAGGAGGGTCAATATTTTCCTTACTAAGTATTACAACATGTGGTCCTTCTGCGAAAATCAGTCCTTTGTTAGCAAACAGTGCATCTTAATTATTATCCTGACAACCTATAATCAAATCATTATTATGATGATTCGCCTTATGAATAACAAACACTTCACATTTCTGATAAGTTGGATGGAGATGGAGAAATAGGAACAGCTATTTAACAAAATAAAGCCAATGAGAGCATACAGAGAAGAGTTCCTGATCTGGGCTTGGTTAGAGTTACACCCTAAAGAGCAAAGTCAGGGCTGCAAAGATGGTCAGTAGGCACAAGAGCTTGCTATGCAAGGATGGGGGCCTGAGATGGAATTTCTAGAATCCAAGAAGTTCAGGCTGAAGCAGACAATCTCAGGAAGATGGGGGACAGAGGCAAGAGAATCCTGCAATACACAGTAGAATAGCAATCAAGGGATCAAACCTCAAACAAGATGGAAGGTGAGGACCAAGAAATACCTAAGGTTGGGCTCTACCCTCTACACTAACACCATGGCATGCTACACTCATATTCACATGCATGAATGGGTGGGCAGGCATGATACACATAGACTTTTATACACACATAAAGATGAATTAATTTTAAAATGAGTTGAGTTAATAATGTTCCTTCTAATTCAGAGGAACATTTTGGACTCCATAAAGATATCTAGGATTAACACCCCCTGCTAGTATCTGTGTGTGTTCATAATATTCTAAGTCATCAGTGTCTCTCTACCATATTGGTCAAAGGATTTACTGTATGATTAACAATACTTCATCCTGCTCAAAGCATTTCAATACCCATTATATCATTAGACCCACATAGTCACTAGGGAGGAAACTGGGGGTCTGTCTGTGTCCAGGCTGAGGGGACAGAGGTCAGTGGAGCTTCCCAGGACATGTAGTGGGAAGGATTCCCATTTTTTTCACATCATGCTGGGCTTGTTACAGTTGCTATTAAGCTCTAAGACAAATCGGCCCGTTCTTGCACCTGAGCCATGAAAGTCTCAGTCAAGAGGCATGCAATGGTCTCCCACCGTCCTTTGCCAAGATCTGTAAATGCATGAGAAGAAACCCCTTAATATGTGTCAGTTACTTTGAGAGAGGAAGGCCCAGAAGGGCCATAAGAAACTGGTTACCTGTTGTCAGTCTTTTTCCTGACCTCAGCAGCTAGTGAGTGAGTTCAAACACATCACTAAGTTTTGTTTTTTTTTTTTTTTTTTTTTTTTTTTTTGTGAGCTGGAAGCTTGTAGATCTGTGAACATTCCTGTATCAAATTTACATTTCAATAGAAGTGGAATTAGGGGCTGGAGAGATCAGTCAGTAGTTGAGTGTGTGTGTGTGTGTGTGTGTGTGTACTGCTCTTTCAAAAGACAACTTTGACCCACCACCCATGTTAGGCAGCTCACACCCACCTGTAACTCCAACTCTGGGAGTGATGCCCTCTTCTGGCATCCATGAGTAACTGCACTCACATATATGTACACACAGTCAGACGCAATTAACAAAATTTTAAGGGGAAGCTTTTATGTTTGTTTTGTTATCATTGTTTGCTCACTAGATTTTTTGGGTTTTGTTGCTTTGGTTTGGTTTGGTGTTTTTGGGCTTCTTTCTTTCTTTCTTTCTTTCTCTCTTTCTTTCTTTTTTAGATGCTAAAAATTAAACCATGAACCTCCCACATGTTAGGCACGTGCTCTGCATGTAATCTGTGTCCTCATCTCCTCCCAGGGACTTCTAGGCAGGGGCTCTACCACTAAGCCTCTCCCTCAGCCTCTGACTGAAGGATTCTAGGCAGGTGCTCTACAATTGAGCCATGCCCACAGCCAAGGCTATCCCAGACAATCACTATAGCACTGAGCTACATTGCCAGCTCTCTGTTCAAGTTTGTTTTTCAACAGAGTTTAAGTTACCAAGAATGGCCTGATAGTCACTTTGTAACCAGCCTTGAAATTGTAGCCCTCCTGCCTCAGCTTCCCAAGTGGCTGAAATGGCAGGTCTGTGTCAGTCAGTCGGCTGGGCACAAGTGGCTTTTTAAGGGGTAGGTAACTTTATAATCTCATACTTGCTTTTGAGTCTCATATTGTCCCTCAACTCCTTGAATTCTTTGTCTCTCCCTCACCAGGGCAAATTGCCCTACTTGTTAGAATTGTACCACAGCAAATGTTAGTAAATGATGTGCCTAGTGGTGATTAAGTCAAATCAAACACATTTGTCACTGAAGCAATGGCCTCCAGCTGTTTATCTAGGAAATATAATTGAATACTAATGGGGTAAACACTACAACTTGCTGGCTTCTTTTTCACTAAAGGTATGGGCTTTGAAATATAAACTGAGTGGTTAGAGAGATGATTCGGTAGTTAAAAGCATGCACTACTTTGTCTAGAGGACCTGAGTTCAATTCCTAGCACCCCCACTGAACAGCACACAACTGTCTGTAACTCCACCTCTAGGGCATCTGACACCATCTTCTGAAATCTTTGGAGGCACTTGCATTCACACACACACAAACACACACACACACACACACTCATGCATACATACCTCCTGCACACTATAAAATAAATCGTGTAAAATAAGATAAAAATGGAAAAATTTAAACCCATGATAATCCTCTCAAGGAATTTAACAAAGGTATCAAAGATCAATTCATTGCCCCAGTATACCAAAGTACAATAAACACAGACACAATATTGGCATGGTGTCCTTTATAATTTATTTTCTCCCCAAATTTACTGTATTCACCATTTATAAAAGAACGTATCCTCCCACATCTTGTGTTACATTTTTCCCAATTTGCACTTTCCAGAAATATAAGTCATAACTCTTACTGTTGAACCAATACACACAAGAAATAGCAGTCATCAACATATGGACAGAAGAAAACACTGAGATCTGAAAAACTGTTAGTTTGTTTACTCAGAAATGGGGATCTCTTGTGGTCCAGTCTGGTCCTGAAATCACTGTGTAGCCAAGGATGACCTTGAACTTCAGACCTTCCTACCTTCCACCTCCCAGGGCTCAGATTGTAGGCATGCACCATTACCAATTCTTGGTATGCTGGAGGTAGACCCAGGGCTTTGTGCAGGATAAGGCAACACTCTGTTTATCGAGCCACATCTTCAGACCTGAAAAGGCTTATTAAATGATACAAATAGCATACCTATGAAATAGCAGACAATGATACTGCCAATGGATGTAAAGTAATCTAATAAAATTATATTTTTAAGAAGCAATGCCTGATGATAATTGTCTTAGTTAGGGGTTCCATTGCCATGAAGAGACAATATGACCGAGGACACTCTTATAAAGAACAATATTTAATGGGGATTGGCTTACAGTTTCAGAGATTTAGTCCATTATTGTCATGGCTGAAGCATGGTAGCATCCAGGTAGACATGGTGCTGGAGGAGCAGAGAGTTCTGCATCTTCATCAGAAGGCAGCAGAAAGAGACTGTCTACCACAGGGAGCCAGGAAGAAGCTCTTTTCCACACTAGTCAGAGCTTGAGCACTAGGAGACCTCAGAGTCCATCCCCATAGTGACACACTTTTTCTCAAAAGACTACACCTCCACCAAAAATGCCACATCTCCTAACAGTGCCATTTCCAATGGGCCAAGCATATTCAAACCACCACAATACCCTGCAGTAGTTGTTAAATATCCTAGGTTGCCTCCAGTTTGAACCAGAAGCTCAAGTCTCACACCATCTAGACATTAAGAAACCAGATGAGGTGTGACCCATACCTGTGATCTCAGAACTCAGGAAGTAGAGATGGGAAAATTGAGAGTTCAAGGTCAGCCTGGGTAACAAGACAAGAGCCTGCCTCAGGAAACCAAGTGCTGGGGATATCGTTCAAAAGTAGATCATGTACCTTCTTTGCTGAGCAGTAGTCCCCGCCTACCTCCAACTGGTAAGAAAGGTGTCTGTAAAGAAGCCAGCACCAGGAACAGAAAAAGAAAGGTTATTTTTACCACCAGAGACTTTGTTTCTTGAGCAAGAATTTGAGGTGAGGAATGAGGCTCAGTGGGTAGAGGGCTTGCTTGCCAAACATATATGAAGCCATCCCCAGCATATGTAAAGCAAGTGTGTGATACCTCTAATCCCAGCACTTGGGTCACAGTGAGTTCAAGGCCAGCATGGGCTACATGAGATCCTTTAAACACACACACACACACACACGCACACGCACACACCTGCGCACGGGTGCGTGTGTGTGTGTGCGTGTGTGTGTGTAATTTTCATTGAAATTAGAAACACAGAAATGTCATTGATAGGATCCTCCCTCTATCAAGTTATTTTCTTACCTTTCCCCTCCATATTTTCTGTTCAAATGTGGGGTTTTTTTATTATTATTTGAGAATCACAAATATGTACAATGTGTTTTGATCAAGCCCACCCCTATTCTGGCTCCTCTAATTCCTCCTCTACCCTGTCACTTTCCCTCCTATCTTCTTCCTTCCCCCCACCACATCAAGTTCACTTAATGTTACCGAAAGACCCAATGTTGTCAGGCTCCATCTTAGAGAACCTAAACTAAGGTTAACAAACAGGCCAGTATGTAGCACCAGTTTCCAGGCTACCCTGCCCCCAAACAAAACCTGTTCCTAGCACCAGTTTCCAGGTTATTCCTCAACAAATCTGCACAAGCCTGCCCCTGACACTTCACTTCCTAACAACCACCAATCAGGAGGAAAGCAGAAGTTTATGGTTTGACTCCCAGAACCAGCCATTTATGTTAAAGACCATAATGGCAGCCCAGTCAGATGTGTACCAGGCTAGATACCGCTTTATTGCCTCTGTAAATGCTTGCCCAAAACCAGGCTCCGGGCTCCACCTTCCTGCTGTGTCAGCGTTGGCGGGGAGCCCAAGCTCAATCTTGAATAAAGAGATCCTAATGTGATTGCATCAGTTGGCTCCTTGGTGGTCTTTTGGAGTTCGAAAATGTTTCCTGGCACATTACCAATATGTGAATGTGTATGGTGCCATGTACAAGAGATGGGAGATGTGATAGTTATTCGTGGTTGTCAATTTGACCACATCTGGAATTCACTAAAATCTAAGTGGTTGGGTACACCTGTGAAGGATTTGGGGTTGTTTGTTTGTTTTGCTTTGTGTTTTAAGACAGATTTCTCTATGTAGCCCAAGCTGTCTTAGAACTCACCAAGTAGATGAGACTGGCCTCAAACTCACAGAGATCTGCCCACCTCTGCTTTCTGAGTGCTTGGATGAAAGGTCTACATATGCCACTGTGATGAGGGCTGGGTTTTTCTTAATTAAATCATTTGAAGCAGGAAGACTCATATTAAATCTAGATCTTTTGAGGTGGGAAGAGCCACCTTTCATCTGGGCCACACCTTCTAGTGGCAGCCTATATAAAAGACATGGAAGTTTGTTCTCTTTCCTGCCTGCCCTCTCTTGGTGGCAAGACCATTCCTTCACTGGCATTAGAGTCTCCTTTTGGGGAGTTCTGGTGTATTACTGTTCTAGCATCCTAGACCGAGCAACTCCTGGATCACAGGACCGTCCTTTGGTACACCGCCATTGTTGGACTAGCTGGATCACAGCCTGGAAGCCACTTTAATAAATTCCATAGACATATGTATTCATTCTATCAGTTGTTCCTCTGATCCCTGACCCGTGATTAACAGGGATCGCCTCTCAGGGGCCATGGCTCTAAATAAAACTGGTTCTCCCTCCCTGGCAGCCATCAGTTGCCAATAGCTCCTCATCTAGAGGTGGGATATCACAACCCCCTCACCCATCTGTGCTGGGGTTTTGTGTGGCTTGATTTGTACCAGTTTTGTTGAAAATTCTTTCTCCGTATACACAAAGGGTGGGGAAAGGGTACCAGGCTGCATGCTAGTGAGCAGTGTTCATTTGTCCTGGAGCACAGCCTAACAGAGTCGCCCTGTTACGCTCTTTGTTTTATGCTCTGTTCTGTTCCATAACACACACTTGTTTCGCTCATGCTTGGCAAGCACAGCAGAACCAAAGGGATTATATAGTCAGCATCTGGAAATATTCCACAATCATCACAGAGCATGCTCTAAGCCTCGGTCCTTCTCCTTCCTCTAACAAGCAGGTAACACAAGAACGAGAGCAGACTTGGAGTGCGCACCTGGAGCAGCCCCCTCAAAGGGAGCCAGCTGGTTAATGGGAATCCAGTGTTCTCAGGGACGGTGACATGTGGAATGTAGCCCACATGTGACATGTAAGCAGGGAGACACTTGGAAAGACTTAGGTGAAAGGCTTTTAACACCACCAAGGGAAACATTCAGATTCTCAAACTCACAGACTCTGTGCCAGCAATATAAAAACTGTAACTCCTAACCTTTAACTAGGCAGGGCCCAGCGGAGACCAAGCAATCAAGCAATGTGCTGGGCTCAGTGACATCATTGTCCCCATGGAAGATAGGGTGGACAGATTTCCTGCCTCTGCAGATTCCCGAGAGCATGGGCATGGGGACGCCCAAGGACGATGAAACCCGCCAAAAGGTCATTGCCACAGACAAGATCTTAGCACTGTGAGCCTTATTTTGTGTATATGTATGTATGATATATGTACACATGAATAAGAGACTACACCTGCCTATGTGCTCTGTACCATATAAGATGGCATTTGGAGGTCATTCTACCTTATCTTCTTGAGGCAAGGTCTCATAAAACCTGGAACTACACTGACAGCCAACAACCTTCTAGGACCTTCATATATTCAATCACACACACACACACACACACACTGCGCTGATGTAACAGGCACAAACCAACACACCACCTTTTTATACGGGTGCTCAGGATTCAAACCCATGTCTCATGTTTGTGTAACAAGAGCTCTTACTCCTAAGATATCTCCCCAGCCCTGTGAGCCTCAATTTCTGACCTGTATTGTAATGGCTCTTGGGTGTCTAGGGGACTCGTATAAACTGACCTCATTGGTATCGCTAAAGATAGGGCTTACAGTGTTTAGTTATTGTTGTTGTTGTTATTTGCTGTGTGTGTTTCTGTTTCTGTGTGTGTGTGTGTGTGTGTGTGTGTGTGTGTCTGTATGTGGCTGCATGGGGAGGCCAGGGATCAATATCAGATGTCTGTCAATCACTTCCCACCATCTCTTTTTGAGACAGGGTCTGTCACTGAGCCTGAGGCTCCTAGCAAAGAAGCCCCCTATCCTTCCCACTCCCCCCAGCACTGCAATTCCAAGCATGTGCCACATACCTGACCTTTATGGAGTGCTGGGGACCAGACCCAGGTCCTCATGCTTGTTCTGAAAGTGCTGTCTATACAAGCTGAGCCATGCCAGCCTCTGTGTGTAGCTAACTGGGGGCAGTGCACGTGAGTTGTTGCAAACTCATTCAGAGCAATGGCTCCTCCACAAATATTGGTTTACAGATTCATCACTTCTACATCTCGCTCTGCCATCTGCGATAATACACGGGGCATGATTTCTTCTTTACAGAGGATTTCATCATGCTAATATTCCATGGGAGGGCATTTTGCTGTAAATTAAAAGAGAGAGAGAAAAAAAAAAAACGTAGGCCCATCTCCATGCTGAATCTATTAGCTCCACAGCCAGCTCTTTCCCAACTCAACTCCAGCTGACCCCTAGCCAGCACAGACCAGGCAAAGCCCTACCAAATCTGGGTGTCCAGTTCTCAGTGTTCAAATAAATAGAATTTTCCCTACCAAAGGAGAAGCCAAGACTGTACGATGCTTCTAAAATATGCACATGTGAGTCCAGGCCAAGTGCCGGCCATGTTCTGGCCCCAGTTAGGAGCTGGCGGCTGTGCAGGGGAAAAAAAGCTCAAGCCAGGCAGATCAGGAACTGGAGCCCTTTCTGCCTCTGCCATTTAGAAGCATCTGGAACACCGGGAGGTATGAGGCCTTGCATCTTCACCTAGAAGCAGGTTGTGATGTTAGTTGGCTCTTTCTCATATTTTAAAAAGGATTTATCGGTATTTTTTGTATTTATGTATATGTCTTGGGGGTGGGGTGCACATCTGTATGGGTGCCCACAGAGGCCAGAAGAGCGCATTGAATTCCCTGGAGCTGGAATTGCAGGTTGTTGTGAGCCACCTCTGGTGCTGGAAACCAAACTCAGGCCCTTGGCAATGCTCTTAACCACTGAGCCATCTCTTCAGTCCTATTAATTGCTCTTTTTAAAAGCAATATTCACACGCACCTTCCCTCCCCCCAGCTTTGAGCTACTAATCTACTCCACCCTCAGACTAGGAGATTTCACCCAGGAAAACACAAGTGTGAGATTTCATTTCTCTCTCCCTATCCACGTCTCCCTCTAGCTCTTCCCCAACCTCCGCCTTCACTCTTCCCCTCTCCCCTTCCATCTTTCTCTCTCTCTCTTTCTTTCTGTCCCTCTTCCTCTTGCCCCCCCCCCCCGTGTGTGCACACGCACACACACACACAGACACAGACGTGCAGGCATGCATGCACACCTGGAAGGGTCTTGCTTTTTGAGGTAGGATCTCTCACTGGGACCTGGATTAGAGATAGGCTGGGTAAACAGCAAGCCTCAGTGTTTCTTCTGTCTCTGTCTCCTAGCACCGAGATTACAAGCATGTACTGGCTGCCACATAGGGCTCTCTGTTAAAGTATGACCCTGGTTCTTCCTCCCAGCCCCATCCTCCACACTCAGACTCAAAATATATTCACAAACACCTTGGCCATATAGTTAGGCTCTCCCCAGACTGGATATAACTTAAAATATCCAGTTTATTCTAGCCTACATTCTGCCATATGACTGGTTACCTGTGCTTAGGTACCATGTGTCTGTCTGGTCACATCTTTCCAGAGAATCTCCCTGCCTCCTTCTCTCCCAGAATTCTTTCTCTTCCCATGTCTCACCTTCTATTTCCTGCCTAAGCCATCAGCCATAGACCTTCTAATTGACAGGTGATGCATCCATACAATACACAAGACATTCTCTCTATAGCTCTCTCACACATGCTCTGGGTAAGTCTTCCTGCATGATCAGCAAACACGTTAACTACTGAAGCATCTCCCTGCCCCACCTTCTCTCATGCCTAAACATGTGAGTGTTGGTGTGTGTGTGGCACAGCACTCTGGTGGAGGTCAGAGGACAACCTCAAATGTCAGCCCTCACCTTCCAATCTGTTTGAGACAGGGTCTGGTGCACATGGTTACACACGCCAGGCTAGCTAACCCATGAGCTTCCTGTCTCCACCTCCCATATTCTTGTAGGAGCACTGAGATTTCCGTACATCCAGAATTACGTAGATTCTGCAGAGCCTAACTCAAGTTCTCACACTCAGATGGCAAACGCTTTGCAGATCGAGCCATCTCTCAAACCTGGGGTTTCATTTCTAAATTCTGTGACCCTCAACTTCTGCTGCACTCACCTTGATTCTCTCTTGCCCATGTGATGCACAAAGAACATCAGTAGCTTAAAATTCAGCCTTGGATTCCCATCGCTGAAGCTCCCCTGCCTCTCCTCCTTGACCCAAATCTGGTATCTTCTTTGTGCCTGGCTCTCTCAAACCAGTGTCTACCTGAAGCCTCCCCTGTCCACAGGAGTTGTTTTAGTACAACTCTTCACCGCCTATTAAGTATTCTAGTCCCATCTTAAAGTGAAGGAGGCTACTTACTGTAAGCCCTCACCATGCCCCCTTCACCTATGGTCCTATAAGTAACCCCTCACCCATTATCTTAGGGTTTCTATTAATGTAATAAAACACCATGACCAAGAGCAACTTGGAGAGGAAAAGGGTTTATTTCAAGCTGTACATCCAAATAACAATCCATCCTTGGGGGGAGTCAGGGCAGGAACTCAAACAGGCCAGGAATCTGAAGGCAGGAACTGAAGAAGAGGCCATGGAGGAATGCTGCTTACTGGCTTGCCCTGCCTATACTATACAGGGCCATCAGGCCAGGGGTGGTACCTTCCACAGTGAGCTGGGACCTCCCACATCAAACATCTATCAAGACAATATGGCCACAGACTTGTAAACAGGCTAATCTTAGGCATTTTCTCAATTAAGATCCCCTTTTCCCAGGTACGTCTGAGTTTATGTCACATTAACAGGAACCATGCAGCACACCCATGCTCCTGCACAGAAACCGTTTAGCCGTGCTCCCGTGAGTGCTCCTGTGAGTAATCCCTCACCCATGCTGCTGCAAATAACTGCTTGCCCACGCTTCTGTGAGTAATTGCTCGCCCATGTGCCCATGAATAACCCGTCGCCCATGCTTCGATAGTTCCATGGGCAACCCCTGGTTGATCCTCTCTGAGAGCAAACTTCTCAGTAAGGAAGTGAGAAAAAAAAGAAGGAAGAGAAAAAGAGAGGAATAAAGGAAAGAAGGAAAAAAGGGAGCAGGAAGGGAGGGAGGGAGGGAGGGAGGGAGGGAGGGAGGGAGGGAGGGAGGGAGGGAGGGAGGGAGGGAGGGGCTTGAATAAACTCAGCTTAGCAAGCCTTACCTGGGTAGAATCAGTTATTTTTTTGTCGGTCACCAGTGCCCAGTCTGGAGTGAAATGAAAAAGTTAACCGAAAACCTCCCAAAGGCCCTGGATCTTAAGAACATCACAGTTTGGGAAGGACTTCAATACATGAATAAGGGGTGCAAATACTTAGCCACTGTAACTCTATCCCCCCACCAAAAGCCCTTTCTAAGAAAAGATGGACAGAAATGGAGAGAAAAGGAGAGTGAAGGGGGATCACAGGAGGGGCAAATTGGAGGAGGGCAGTGTCCTGTCCCCTGCTTTGAAATAACAACATTTTTTATTTGTAATTTTATTAATTTAAAATTAATTTAGCATATTTAGTCATCAAGTGTGCATTTTCTCTCACGGGATTCTCAGATTAAATTTCCATATGATTAATCCTGTTTACAAACTCTGTTAAATTCCCTCAAGCATCTTATAATATGTTTATAAATATTTCTCCAAAATAGTTGAAGCCTCTCAGAGGAAGATTTACAGATTTAACAAGAAAGGTCGCCAGGTCCTTTAACAACTTAAGGATCCAAGCAGTCAAAGCAAGGAATGTAATGGCTCGGATTCCAGAACACTCCATATTAGGGTGGCTGTGCTTCAAGGGGAATCTTTTCTTCCCTCCTCCCCTCTCCTCCTACACCCCTGCTCTTCTTTTCTTTATTCCTCTGTCTGTTCCATTTTGCTTTCCTCTGTCCTTCTTTTCCTTATTTTCTTTCCCTTCATTCTTCTGTTCATCCTTTCTCTTCTTTCCTTCCTCCATCTCTTCCTCATCATCTTCCCCCTCTCATTTCCTCCATCTCTTCCCCTCTCACTTCCTCCATCTCTTCCCCCTCATTTCCTCTATCTCTTCCCCCTCTCATTTCCTCCATCTCTTCCCCCCTCATTTCCTTCTTTTTTCCCCTCTCTCATTTCCTCCTTACTTCTTCCTTTCCTTGAATCTGATTTCCTTTCTCCCTCTTTTTTCTTCATCCTTCTCTCTCCTTCCTCTCCCCTTCTTTCCTCCTCCTTCTCTCCTTGTTTCCGCCTTCCTTCCTCTTTCCTTATGCCTTTCCTCTTTCCTTTCTCCCTTATTTACTTATACAAGGCAACATTTTTATGATTCCTATGCATTGTAGATTTCATTACAATTGCAATCCTGGCTGTTAAGCTAATACGTTAAGTACTCCCTCAGATCAAGCAAGGTAAACAAAAACTATAAAACATAACCAAACATAAAAAGGCATGAACTAGCCATACTGCAAATGTATTCATTAACACTAGAACTAGCAGAGTACCCATCTGTTGGGTATCAGGTAAAAGACAGAAGGCTGGGCATATGCCAGGCTTCATCGGTCAATTAGTTGCTTGCCTTGCAAACTTGAGGCCCTGACTTTGATCCCTAGAGCCCATGTAAAAATGTCAGATATCATCACACAAAGTTGCAAACCCAGCACTAGGGAGCTGGAGGTGAAAGAGGGCTACTGGCCAGATAGCCAGACAGACGAACATAAACAGTCATTCCTATGCCAATGAAAGACCCTATCCTAAAGGAAGTAGACAATATTCCTAAAGATAACACCAAAGGTCATCCTCTGGCCTACACACACATACACACACACACACACACACACACACACACACACACACACACACACCATCCACTGACACCAGGATGCAAGTATGCACTGCTACATACCTAAACATTCACCTATGTATACATTCATGATTTTTTTCATATATGGAAACCAATTCTCTCAGCTGGATGATGATAGAGGACTTCAAGAAGGACGTTAATAACACACTTAAAGAAATGCAGGAGAACACTGCTAAAAAGGAAGAAGACAATAAAGAGGAAGCACAAAAATCCCTTAAAGAATTGCAGGAGAACACTGCTAAAGAGTTACAAATCCTTAAAGAAAAACATGATAACATAATCAAACAGGTAGAAGTCCTTACAGAAAAACAGGAAAACACATCCAAACAGATGATGGAAATGAACAAAACCATACTAGACCTAAAAAGGGAAGTAGACACAATAAAGAAAACCCAAAATGAGGCAACACTGGAGATAGAAACCCTAGGAAAGAAATCTGGAACCATAGATGCAAGCATCAGCAACAGAATACAAGAGATGGAAGAGAGAATCTCAGGTGCAGAAGATTCCATAGAGAACATCGGCACAACAATCAAGGAAAATGGAAAATGCAAAAAGATCCTAACTCAAAACATCCAAGAAATACAGGACATAATGAGAAGACCAAACCTACGGATAATAGGAGTGGATGAGAATGAAGATTTTCAACTCAAAGGACCAGCAAACATCTTCAACAAAATTATAGAAGAAAACTTCCCAAATTTAAAGAAAGAGATGCCCATGAACATACAAGAAGCCTACAGAACTCCAAATAGACTGGATCAGAAAAGAAATACCTCCCGACACATAATAATCAGAGCAACAAATGCTCTAAATAAAGATAGAATACTAAAAGCAGTAAGAGAAAAAGGCCAAGTAACATATAAAGGCAAGCCTATCAGAATTACACCAGATTTTTCACCAGAGACTATGAAAGCCAGAAGATCCTGGACAGATGTTATACAGACACTAAAAGAACACAAATTCCAGCCCAGGCTACTATACCCAGCCAAACTCTCAATTAACATAGATGGAGAAACCAAAGTATTCCACGACAAAACCAAATTCACACATTATCTCTCCACGAATCCAGCCCTTCAAAGGATAATAACAGAAAAAAACCAATACAAGGACAGGAACCACGCCCTAGAAACAACAAGAAGGTAATCCCTCAACAAACCTAAAAGAAGACAGCCACAAGAACAAAATGCCAACTTTAAGAACAAAAATAACAGGAAACACCAATTTCTTTTCCTTAATATCTCTTAATATCAATGGACTCAACTCCCCGATAAAAAGACATAGACTAACAAACTGGCTACACAAACAAGACCCAACATTTTGCTGCTTACAAGAAACTCATCTCAGAGAAAAGGATAGACACTACCTCAGAATGAAAGGCTGGAAAACAATTCTCCAAGCAAATGGCATGAAGAAACAAGCTGGAGTAGCCATTCTAATATCTGATAAGATTGACTTCCAACCCAAAGTCATTAAAAAAGACAGGGAGGGACACTTCATACTCATCAAAGGTAAAATCCTCCAAGAGGAACTATCAATCCTGAATATATATGCTCCAAATACAAAGGCAGCCACATTCATTAAAGAAACTTTAGTAAATCTCAAAGCACACATTACACCTCATACAATAATAGTGGGAGACTTCAACACACCACTTTCACCAATGGACAGATCATGGAAACAGAAACTAAACAGGGACACAGTGAAACTAAGAGAAATTATGAATCAAATGGATCTGGCAGATATCTACAGAACATTCTATCCTAAAACAAAAGGATATACCTTCTTCTCAGCACCTCATGGTACCTTCTCCAAAATTGACCACATAATTGGTCACAAAACAGGCCTCAACAGATATAAAAATATTGAAATTGTCCCATGCATCCTATCAGATCACCATGGACTAAGGCTGATCTTCAATAACAAAATAAATAATAGAAAGCCAACCTTCACGTGGAAACTGAACAACACTCTTCTCAATGATACCTTGGTCAAGGAAGGAATAAAGAAAGAAATTAAGGACTTTTTAGAGTTCAATGAAAATGAAGCCACAACATACCCAAACTTATGGGACGCAATGAAAGCATTTTTAAGAGGAAAACTCATAGCTCTGAGTGCCTCCAAAAGGAAACTAGAGAGAGCACACATTAGCAGCTTGACAACACACCTAAAAGCATTAGAACAAAAGGAAGCAAATTCACCCAAGAGGAGTAGACGGCAGGAAATAATCAAACTCAGGGGTGAAATCAACCAAGTGGAAACAAGAAAAACTATTCAAAGAATCAACCAATCAAGGAGCTGGTTCTTTGAGAAAATCAACAAGATAGATAAACCCTTAGCCAGACTCACTAGAGGGCACAGGGAAAGCATCCTAATTAACAAAATCAGAAATGAAAAAGGAGACATAACAACAGATCCTGAAGACATCCAAAACACCATCAGATCCTTCTACCAAAGGCTATACTCAACAAAACTGGAGAACCTGGATGAAATGGACAAGTTCCTAGACAGATACCAGGTACCAAAGTTGAATCAAGATCAGGTTAATGATCTAAACAGCCCTATATCCCCCAAAGAAATAGAAGCAGTCATTAATAGTCTCCCAACTAAAAAAAGCCCAGGACCAGATGGGTTTAGTGCAGAGTTCTATCAGACCTTCAAAGAAGATCTAATCCCAGTTCTTCACAAACTATTCCACAAAATAGAAACAGAAGGTACTCTACCCAACTCATTCTATGAAGCCACAATTACTCTGATACCTAAACCACAAAAAGACCCAACAAAGATAGAAAACTTCAGACCAATATCCCTTATGAATATTGATGCAAAAATCCTCAATAAAGTTCTTGCTAACCGAATCCAAGAACACATCAAAACAATCATCCATCCTGACCAAGTAGGTTTCATCCCAGGGATGCAGGGATGGTTCAATATTCGGAAATCCATCAACGTAATCCAGTATATAAACAAACTCAAAGACAAAAACCACATGGTTATCTCGTTAGATGCGGAAAAAGCATTTGACAAGATCCAACACCCATTCATGATAAAAGTCTTGGAAAGATCAGGAATTCAAGGCCCATACCTAAACATGATAAAAGCAATCTACAGCAAACCAGTAGCCAACATCAAAATAAATGGTGAGAAGCTTGAAGCAATCCCTCTAAAATCAGGGACTAGACAAGGCTGTCCACTTTCTCCATACCTATTCAACATTGTACTTGAAGTCCTAGCCAGAGCAATTCGACAACAAAAGGAGATCAAAGGGATACAAATTGGAAAAGATGAAGTCAAAATATCACTCTTTGCAGATGATATGATAGTATATATAAGTGACCCTAAAAATTCCACCAGAGAACTCCTAAGCCTGATAAACAGCTTCGGTGAAGTAGCTGGATATAAAATTAACTCAAACAAATCAATGGCCTTTCTCTACACAAAGAATAAACAGGCTGAGAAAGAAATTAGGGAAACAACACCCTTCTCAATAGTCACAAATAATATTAAATATCTTGGCGTGACTCTAACTAAGGAAGTGAAAGATCTGTATAATAAAAACTTCAAGTCTCTGAAGAAAGAAATTCTAGAAGATCTCAGAAGATGGAAAGATCTCCCATGCTCATGGATTGGCAGGATCAACATTGTAAAAATGGCTATCTTGCCAAAAGCAATCTACAGATTCAATGCAATCCCCATCAAAATTCCAAATCAATTCTTCAACGAATTAGAAAGTGCAATCTGCAAATTCATCTGGAATAACAAAAAACCTAGGATAGCAAAAACTCTTCTCAAGGATAAAAGAACCTCTGGTGGAATCACCATGCCGGACCTAAAGCTCTACTACAGAGCAATTGTGATAAAAACTGCATGGTACTGGTATAGTGACAGACAAATAGACCAATGGAATAGAATTGAAGACCCAGAAATGAACCCACACACCTACGGTCACTTGATCTTCGACAAGGGAGCTAAAAACATCCAGTGGAAGAAAGACAGCATTTTCAACAAATGGTGCTGGCACAACTGGTTGTTAACATGTAGAAGAATGCGAATCGATCCATTCCTATCTCCTTGTACTAAGGTCAAGTCTAAGTGGATCAAGGAACTTCACATAAAACCAGAGACACTGAAACTTATAGAGGAGAAAGTGGGGAAAAGCCTTGAAGATATGGGCACAGGGGAAAAATTCCTGAATAGAACAGTAATGGCTTGTGCCGTAAGATAGAGAATTGACAAGTGGGACCTCATGAAACTACAAAGCTTCTGCAAGGCTAAAGACACCATCAATAAGACAAAAAAAAACCACCAACAGATTGGGAAAGGATCTTCACCTATCCTAAATCAGATAAGGGTCTAATATCCAATATATATAAAGAACTCAAGAAGGTGGACTCCAGAAAGTCAAATAACCCCATTAAAAAATGGGGCTCAGAACTGAACAAAGAATTCTCACCTGAGGAATACCGAATGGCAGAGAAGCACCTGAAAAAATGTTCAACATCCTTAATCATCAGGGAAATGCAAATCAAAACAACCCTGAGATTCCACCTCACACCAGTCAGAATGGCTAAGATCAAAAATTCAGGTGACAGCAGATGCTGGCGAGTATGTGGAGAAAGAGGAACACTCCTCCATTGTTGGTGGGATTGCAAACTTGTACAACCACTCTGGAAATCAGTCTGGCGGTTCCTCAGAAAATTGGACATAGTACTACCGGAGGATCCAGCAATACCTCTCCTGGGCATATATCCAGAAGATGTCCCAACCGGTAAAAAGGACACATGCTCCACTATGTTCATAGCAGCCCTATTTATAATAGCCAGAAGCTGGAAAGAACCCAGATGTCCCTCAACAGAGGAATGGATACAGAAATTATGGTACATTTACACAATGGAGTACTACTCAGCTATTAAAAAGAATGAATTTATGAAATTTCTAGCCAAATGGATGGACCTGGAGGGCATCATCTTGAGTGAAGTAACACAATCACAAAAGAACTCACACAATATGTATTCACTGATAAGTGGATATTAGCCCAAAACTTAGGATACCCAAGATATAAGATACAATTTGCTAAACGCATGAAACTCAAGAAGAATGAAGACCAAAGTGTGGACACTGTGCACCTTCTTAGAATTGGGAACAAAACACCCAGGGAAGGAGTTACAGAGACAAAGTTCGTAGCTGTGATGAAAGGATGGACCATTTAGAGACTGCCGTATCCAGGGATCCATCCCATAAGCAGCTTCTAAACGCTGACACCATTGCATACACTAGCAAGATTTTGCTGAAAGGACCCAAATATAGCTGTCTCTTGTGAGATGATGCCGGGGCCTAGCAAACACAGGAGTGGATGTTCACAGTCAGCTATTGGATGTATCACAGGGCTCCCAATGGAGAAGCTAGAGAAAGTACCCAAGGAGCTAAAGGGATCTGCAACCCTATTGTTGGAACAACATGATGTACTAACCAGAACCCCGGAGCTCTTGTCTCTAGCTGCATATGTATCGAAAGATGGCCTAGTCGGCCATCAATGGAAAGAGAGGCCCATTGGACTTGCAAACTTTATATGCCCCAATATAGGGGAATGCCAGGGCCAAAAGAATGGGAATGGGTGGGTAGGGAAGTGGGGGGCGCTATGGGGGACTTTTGGGATAGCATTGGAAATGTAATTGAGGAAAATATGTAATAAAAATATTAAAAATTAAAAAAAAATACTATTTTTAAGAAAAAAAAACAAAAACAAAACAAACAAACAAACAAAAAAAACAAAACTGCTCTCTCAGTAGCTCAACCCTGTCTGGAACTCAGAGATCCTCCTGCCTCTGGCTTCCAAATGCTGGGATTAAAGGATGCACCACTCCACAGCAACTCTGGCATTCTTAAGGAAATGAGTGGTAACTATAACACTATTGGCCTAAAACGGCCTTTGTCTGAGAAATAAGCCTTCTAACAAAAGCAAGCCTGGCATCGTTTGCTCTAAACTTTTTTTTCTGTTGCTGTGATAAAACACTCTGACCAAAAGTAATTTATTTACCAAGGATTTTTAAAAAATGGTTTATTTAGTTTACACTTCCAGGAAAAGAGATGGTCACTGAAGGAAGTTAGGACCGGAACTCAAGAAAGAACCTGAAGTAGAATTACCAGCTTGCTCAGTGTGGTGCTTAGCTGGCTTTCTCAAATAGCCCAGGACAGCCTGTCTAGGATTAGCGCTGCCCACAGTGGGCGGTGCCCTCCACCCTTTCTCCTCAATTAACAGTCAAGGCAATCCACCCTAGGCCTGGCTGACCTGAGACATCACTCAGTTGAGACTCCATTTTCAGGAGGCTCTAGGTTAAGTGGACATTTAAAATTAAGGACTATAGCTTTATTCTGAAATGGATGATCTCTGTCCAGGAACAACAGGGCTCTTCTCCTGGGTGGCCTCTGCACCTGCAGGATATAGAAAACAGGAAATGTTCAGAAAATCTGCTTATGCTGTTTAGGAAGTCAGCCCCTCCCAGCCCTACCCACACCCCACGCCACCTCTACCCAAGACCGGCACACCCAGACACATCCCCACCCCACCCCCAACTCCCCACTCTAGCTCCAGCCCCGCCTTGAAGACAAACGTTCCAGGTGTTAGTTCTTCTGTGAAGGGAAGGTGACTAGGTGAGTCTGAGAAGGTATAATTACAGCGGGAGCATCTCCAGTTCTGATACGCCCAAGGCTTTCTGTGCCAAGCGCACCCCTGAAAGAAACTTTGCCACCGCTGCCATCAAAACTACCAGCAGGGGAGCGCCCCTGTTATTAAATACCGCTCAGCTTCTGTGCCCTGGAAGCATAATCGGATGTGGTGAGCCTGGAGAGGAGGCCTTTCAACAGAGGGATGAGGGAGAAAACAGAGGGAGGGGATGGAGGGAAACATACAAATGAGGTGTAAAATTTTGATTAGAAACCTGGGAATGGGAGAGAAACTTGGTAGGTGAGGTAGAGAGACCTTGGAGCACTAGCTCTCTCCCTGTGCTCTCTCTCCCTTGTTCTCCCCTTCACTCTTGCTCTCCCTCCTTCTCTCCCTCCTTCCCCTCCGTGTGTGTGTGTGTGTGTGTGTGTGTGTGTGTGTGTGTGCGCGCGCGCGCGCGTGTACGTGTTCGAGTGTGTAGGCCAGAGGACAATCTCCAGCAACCTTGTTCTTCAGGTGCCAGCGACCTTGTTTTTTGAGGCAGGCCTGCTTTCCCCCTTGGAAGGGTTTTTCTAATAAATAGTGGCTCTCCGGGTTCTTGCTGAAGGATACAAGAACTTGGATTCCCCTCCAGAGCCTGGTATTCATCATTTTCCTTCTCTTTCTCTCTCGCTCTCTCTCTCTCTCCTGTCTCTTATCTTTATAAAATACCCCAACAACAAGCAATATAGAGGAAAGGAGTTTTTCAGCTTACAACTCCAGATTCCAATACTTTATGTTGGAGAAGTCAAGGCAGGAACAGGTCATCACCGTCAAGATGAGAGAAACACATGCACCTGCGACCTGCCAACCTACTCAGCTAGCTTTCTTCACTATTAGAAAGTTTAGGGCCCAGCCTAAGGAATGGAGTCTCCCATAGTGGACTGAGTCAATTAACAATCAGAAAAATCCCCCCACAGGTATGTCCATGGGCCAACCTGATCCAGATAACTCCTAAATTAAGGCTCTTCCCACGTGCTTCTAGGTTGCAGGAGGTTAACATTTAAAACTAATATCACACATGCCACTATCACTAAGGCTAAGAGAACATTACAGCAAATGCCTGATGGTTCTTTCCAGAAATTTGAACTGAATGTGGAAGGCTGGGGGCCTTTAAAAAACTCTTCCTTTCAGGGAGAAAAAGGTGAATACAAAAAGAAAGGTTGAGATATGGGTAATGGTATCCCTACAGCCCCCTGAATCTTAGAGCAACTGGGTAACATTTCTCTCCAAGTTCTTGCCCCATTTTCTTAAGCATGATTCTTGGCTGAAGTTAAATTTATCTCCTGTCCTCAGTGGGCAGCACCATTCCCTCATCTAGGACCCTAGACTGTATAAAAAGGAATAAGTGAGTCACTTACAGACATTCATCTTTCTGATTTCTGTGGACACAACATAACCAGCTCTCTCTCAAGCTCCTGCAGTCACTACTTCCCCAGCCTGGTAAAGTACACTCAAGACCCATGAGCCAAAACTGAACCTTTTCTCCCTTGAGTTGCTTTTGTCAGAGTCATTGTCACAGCAAATAAAAAGTAGGATACATTGTTTGGAAAAATAAATCTAATATTATAAACACCAGATTCAGTACAAAGTGAATATTCCTTCAGAACCAAGGTCCTCAGAACAAATTATAGATTTTGAAAACAAAACTAGAAAAGGACACAGACTTTTATTAATGAATGGACTCGTGTCCCTTTTTAATGCTTTGTGTGGTTTTGTTGTGGTTGTTTTTCTGTGTATTTTGTTGTTACTCTTGTTACCATTGTTGTAGTTGTTGTGATTGTTTGGTTCTGTTGTTACTATTCTCTTCTGGAGTTTGTTGTTGTTGTTATTTTATGTCATTGTTGTTACTCTGGTTATTTGTAGGGTAGTGTTATTTTTTACTGTTGGGCAATGGGTGATGGTAGTGGTTATTGCTGTTGTTTGTGGGGTTGTTATTATTTCTGTCTTGTTGTTTGTGCCAGGCTGATGGCTGAAGCCAGGACCTTACCCATGCCAGGCAAGCATCCTACAGCTGAGCTACAAGCCTAGCTCTTTTTCTAAGGCTTTTTAGCCTCCAATTTCTCAGCCATGTAATCTTTGATTGCCTTTTGATGCGCTGAGAATTTTGTAATACCATTTTTGATAGCAAACATGGTTGACCAAATTTGTTTTGAATTACTGGGAGTTTAGAGATGTTGATTTGAGCATCAAAACTTGTTCATAGTAATGTTGTTTATCGAGTTCTTTCCTTTGATAGCTGTAAGATTTGGATGCATTTTCTTGTACAAGGACTAATCTCAAATACTATAACTTGATTACTCTGTGTAATTGGGAAATAAACAGAACATTTTCCTGGTTGCATGCACCACTCAACATGCTGTGACACCAGATGTGGGAGGACAGGATTTCCCCACATACCAACCAAATGACACGCCAAGAAACCCACCAGCCAGCTGTCCTGTGATGCCATTCGTCTTGGACATGATCTCCTTGTCACAGTGTCTGATCCCAGAAATCCGGGGTCTGAGCTCACAAGTGGTTTTCATGTTAGACGTCAGTCCCAAGCACAGGTTGTGGCCTGTCCCTCTGACCTACCAGCTCTAGATCAGGGATTCCCAGAGTCTATTTCTTGGGTCCATTAATTTGTAGGGTGGCTCACATCTCAAGGCAACATTACTTGCATCCATCTATTTATTATCAAGGATATTCCCTTAGATACACATGAACACCTAGAAAGTATGAATGCATAGGGTCTTTATGGGGAAATGGGTGGGGATTCTACATCCTCTCCAAACCGTCCAATCTGAACCATTTCCTACAGTAAGGCTCTTGTTCCTAAAGGCTACACACAAAATACCTCCAACATCTAGAAAGCAAGTGTTCAAGCATGTGAGCCAGTGGAGGAGCCTTTCACACTTATGCCATGGCATTCTTTTGCTCCTTGGGTATCATCTCAGGTTGACCTTAAACTATTCCTCGTACCTCAGCTTCCTAAGTGTTCCTTTTAAGTTTTTAAAATGATGTACATGGGGGTGTTAGGTGCATTCTGGTAAATTCTGGTGCTGGTAGAAAGCAGAGACATCAAATCACCTGTATAGGAGATTGTCAACCACCTGACTTGAGTACTGAGACCCAACCTCAAGTGCTCTGAAGGAGCAATATGCACTCTTAACTTCTAAGTTGTCCTTCCAAAGTTTATTTATGTGTATGTGTGTCAGTACTCATGCCTGTGTGAATTTATGTGCACCATGTGTGTATAGAGACCAGAGGACATTGGATTCACCTGATGTGGGTGCTGATAACTGAACCCTTGTCCTCTGAAAGAACGCTGCTATTCTTAGCTGCTGAGTTATATCTCCTCCAGTCCTACCTTTTGAGTTTTCATGGAGGCTTCATTACAAAGGCATGATGGAAAACCTCACCAGCCCTGAGTTTGCGATGCATGCATGGAGCCCCACGTTCAATCCTTAGCACTCAGCACTCAGCACTGCATACATAGGGTGTGATTATAATCCCAGCACGTTCATGGTAGAGGCAGGAGGATAGAAGTTCAGGATAATCTGGAAAGAAAGATGACTCCGTGGTTATGAGTATGATCTGCTCTTGCAGAGGACTCACGTTTGGTTCCCAGCACCCAAATCTGGCAGCTCACAACCGCTTGTAACTCCAGCTCCAGGGATTCTTTTTTTGTTGTTGTTTGTTTTTTTGAGACAGGGTTTCTCTGTATAGCCCTGGCTGTCCTGGAACTCACTCTGTAGACCAGGCTGGCCTCAAACTCAGAAATCCACCTTCCTCTGCCTCCCAAATGCTGGCATTAAAGGCGTGCACCACCACCGCCTGGCTGTTCCAGGGATTCTAATACCTTCTCGGGCCTTTTAGGACCCCTGCACTCAGCCACACATAGATTCACACATATACGCAAAATTTTGTAAAGTAATAAAAATAATTATTTTTTACAAAAAAGTTTAAGGTTATCCCTTGGCTCCATTGTAACTTTGAGGGCCAGTGTGAGCTATATGTGGCCCTGTTTCAAAGCAAACAAACCATGTGTGTGTGTGTGTGTGTGTGTGTGTGTTTGGATGAATATGTTTTCTTCAGGTTTCAGAAGCCAACGTGAGCTCTGAGAACACAAGACATTCCTCATAAACATCGGGGTCCTGCAAGGCTGCCTTCCTCACTTATAACCCAGGCTATCAGGTCCAGCTCAGAGCAGTATGCTGAGAACTGGGCACAGAACATGCACAATGAACCTTCCACCTTGTTCATTCCAGATTCTCTGTCTCGATTAATCCAGGCCATGGTTGCCTGATTGTGCCGGTGCCTTTCTTTCTCTTGTTGGCAAACGTCTTGTGATGTTGATGCATACTGAGCTTATTATAGCCAACTAAAATCATTTAATTTTCACACATTACTAAACTGATTCTTTTCCAGGCTGGAACTGAGCAGTTGAAGGTACAACTATTCAGCTCTATATAGATTCCAGTTAAATTCCATGTTTCTCTCTCTCTCTCTCTCTCTCTCTCTCTCTCTCTCTCCTGTGTGTGTGTGTGTGTGTGTGTGTGTGTGTGTGTGTGTGTATATGTATGTAGGGCTGTAGGGCAAAGGTCAATGCCAAGTTTTTTACTCAATGACTCTGTCTTACTTTTTAAAGATTTTACTATTTGCCCGGTAGTGGCACTTACTCCCAGCCACCTAGGGAGTCAGAGGCAAGTAGATCTCTGTGCATTCGAGGCCAGCCTGGTCTAAAGAGTGAGTTCCGGGACAGCCAGGTTTACACACAGAGAAATCCTATTGCAAAAAACCATATGTGTGTTGTGGGTCTGAGTTCCACCTGGGCAGACAACATTCAGGGGCACTGGGCCACTTTCCATCCTCTCCACCATGGTGGTACCAGGCTTGCTGAACGCTGACACCTGCTGAAGGGAGGCAGAAGGCAGCCTAAGATGGGGGCCCCAGCCTGGGTGAGAAATGGCATAGGCCGAGGCCAAAGCAATGAACCCCAGGTGGGGGCGGGGAAAGACATTCCAGCTTAGTTCAGGGGTGAGTGTCCCAAACATGGCGGGGCCTTCTTAGGTGGAGTGGCTTGATAACAAAGGCTTCCCCCATGGCAGTTCTAGATGAGACAGCCCTTGCTTGTCCAAACTGTTTATTCATCATGAAAATGGTACATCAAATTTACTCAGGGTGGACCAGAGATTAAATACCTTTTGCAGGTAAGGTATTTAAAATACCTTTCTGGGAAAGGAAGCTTATTGGCTGAACCCTCAGGGCAGCCCATCTAGATACCTCATTAGCATGGAGAACTCTGGGCTCTATGCTACCTGACTAGTTGTCACAGCCCTCATGTGGGGTATCGTGGTCACGTGCTCCAGTCACGTGCTCCAGGACAGGACCCTGGTCCGGAGCAGATACAAAAGCCTACTGTTCTCAATTATGAGAATTGCTGGGGTTTCTTAATCTGCTCGACCTTCCCAGATTTTGTCTGGTGTGTGTGTGTGTGTGTGTGTGTGTGTGTGTGTGTGTGTGTGTGTGTGTATGCCATAGCATAGTTGTAATTGCCAGAGGAAAGCTTGCAGGAGTCAGTTCTCTCCTTTCACCTCCTGGGTTCTAAAGATCAAACTCAGGTTGTCAAAGTTGAGAGAGGCACTCTTACCCACTAAACCACCTTACCAGCCCCAGTCTCTTTTGTTGGAATTCATTATTTTCTTCTTTTATCCTGCTGGCCCTTACTTCTTTTTCTATAATCTTAAGGACACTAGCTTCAGCACATCTCACCTGTTCATATGACCCACAGCTCTCTCCAGAGAACAGGATGCCTTTGGACACAGAAGACTACATCCCCCAGAGTCTCCTAAGAGCATTTATCCTGGAATATATTTAAACACAACTCCTAATGTTACCATGATAATTTACATTCAATGTGGAGCCAGAAGGTTTGCAAGTCTCTTTCTTGTGAAATTTAATTTCACAAACAAACTGTCAAGGGAAAAACATTAAAATTCTCCTTTACGAAAAAGAATCATGAATTTTAATTCTCAGAGCCCCCATCCACACCCAAGACATTTGGCCCAGAAAATGACATAAGAACACTCTTCATTGGAACCCTCTGAAACATGGATAATATGATCCTAGGATGCTAAAAGCCTTCCTTTTTATTAGGTGCAAGGAGGGAGCTACACCCTTGGTCCTGAGGTAGCATGGGTGACCTCTGTGATCGCTCAATATGATGCTTAGTTTGGTCAACTGGACTGTCTTAGCTAGTTTTTTATTGCTGTGATAAAACACCATGACCATGGCCACTTACAGATGGAACAGTTTGGGGATTGCAGTTCTGGGGACTGGAGCACATGTGTGCAGAGGTAGCAGACAGCAGGTAGCTGGAGCAGCAGCTCAGATCTCTCATCTCTCACAAATCACAAAGAAGCAGAGAGAGTACCCCAGCAATGACACACCTCCTCCGGCAAGGTCACACCTACTAAGCCTACTCAAAGGACAACCAACTGGGGCCAAGTATTGAAATGTCAGAGACTTACAGGGGACATCTCAGGCAAACCACCATGTGGACACCCTCCAGAATCACCGGAGAAGACAGTCTCAACGAAAGTTTGTCCAGATCTGTTTGAGCTGTTGGTGTGCTTATAGGGGAATGTTTTGATTATACTAATTGATGTGATGGAAAGACCCAGGCTATTGTGGGTATCACTATCCTCTGTTTGGGGGCCCTGAACTGTGCTAGAGTAGACAAGGCAACCTGAGTACTACATAGCAATGCAGTAATTTCTCTCTGTTCTTCACTGTGGATGTGACGCCTTGATTTCCCTGCTACGAAGGACCAACCTGGAATTTTGAGGTATGATAAACTCTCTCCCTCTACATTGCTTTTTGTTGGGGTATTTTCCTATAGTAACAAACCGGAATGAACTATATATATATATATATATATATATATATATATATATATATATATATACATAGTCTTTTCTCAAAGTCCAGCACTTTGTCTGCCTCCAGACAGCCATATCAGAGTTGAGACAGAAGGAAGTATCAAACTTAGGAATGGAAATTAAATTCAACAGGTGTGCTCATGACCATCCTGAAAGAAAAAAAAAAAGTTCTAAAGAGAGACATTTGGAAAGAGAGAGAGACACAGAGAGACAGAGAGACACAGAGAGAGACACAGAGAGCGACTTGAGCCCCTCCCTCCCTTTAGCTATCAGAGTATTAAAACAATAGCAACCCACCCCCCCCCCAAGAGAATGGAATTTCTTTGGAGCATCTCCTGCTGGGAGAAAGAAAAGCCTGGAGCCCAGAAAGGGTTCTTGACTCCTTGAAAAGAATTTTACAGAGTTCTGATAATGGAAGGCATTTTTATTTGTATGCTTGAGTGTTGTTTTGTGTTTGGTCTTTTTGAAACAGGATCTCATGTAGCCCAGGCTAGATTGGAACTTGATATGTAGTTAAGGATGGCCTTGAACTCCCCTCCCACGTGCTGTGACTGCACACTCCTGAAGGCAGCTCTTGACCTGCACATGTATACAATGCCCTTGCTCTCATCTCACTAGAGCATCAATAGCACTATTTGCGTCCCTTGCATAATTATTTTCTCCCAGGAAAACAATTAGAATTTAATGAATTTTTTAGCAATTACAAATTCACTAGTTGATAATAAACACTTAATTTTTTTTTTATAACAAACACTAAAACATTCAGAAACACCTCCTCTGGGAATTGTTGTGATCTTTAGAAATATGATTGTGAATCAAATTACCAATTCCAACAAAAGTGGAAGGAGGGGTGTGTGTATTTGAAGAAAACCAACTCTGGATATTTGGTGACCACTCTGTCAGTATTCTCAAGTAAACATTGTACTCTCGTCAATGATTCCTCTCTCGTCATCGAAGCAGGCCTTGTTGGCTAAGTGCTTTTCATAATTTCAAGGTTTTCACTGACTAGGGCTGGCCCCCAGCCAGGATATTTCCACTAAGAGTGTGTTATTCAGAGCCCGAAAGATGGCTCAGCCGTTAGGAGCACACTCGAAGTTCTTGCTGAGGATCTGAGTTTGGCTCCCAGTACCCATGGAAGATGGCTCACAACCATTTGTATCTCCAGCTAGAGGGATCTGACCCCTTCTTCCACTGGTAACTGCACTCGTGTGCACACAGACAAGCACACATACACATTGTTAGGGGAAAAAGAGAGAGAGAGAAGGAAATATATTTTCATGTCTACTGTTCTGTCACACTTTAAAGTCCTATGAAGACTGATAGTTAAATTCTATCTACAGAAAGTTTTACAAAACTTTAACTGCTTAAGCTAGAGAGATGGCTCAGTGGTTAAGGGTACTGACTGCTCTTTCTAGAGGACCTAGGTTCAAATCCTAGCACTCACATGGGAGCCTCCAACTGTCAGTAAATCCAAGATCTAACACCTTCATACAGGCATGCATGTAGGCAAAATACCAATGTTCATAAAATGCAAATAAATAAGTTAAAAAATAAATTTAAAGAAAACAAACTTCAACTGCTCTCTCCACCTATAGAAAATTTTTTTGTCATTTTTCTTTATTTTAAAGGTTTATTTTTATTTCTGTATATGTGCATGTGTATCTCTGTGTGTGTGCACCACACACATGTAGGATCCCTTGGAGGACAGAAGAATGCATTAGATACCCTGGGACTGGAGTTAGAGGGAGCTGGGAGCTGTCCAACATGGGTGCTGAGAATAGAACATAGCGGCAGGTAGTCTTAACCTCTGTGCCATCTCTGTAGCCCCTTGGCCTTATTTTTCTAATGAAAATAATCTACTGATCCTGTTCACCAGAGGGACATGTACTGCAAAGCATTACCCCAGTGGCATCTAATTTGGATTCTGTTTGCTTCGTAACACTCCTCAATGGCAGTTGAGTAAGATCTAAAATGCAGAGTCCTCTTGTCCTATCTGCAGGGTCCTATCTTGGGTCAAGAGGAACAAGAAAACAGTAAATATTTATTATACATCCAAATAGGTGTGGAAGGCTGGAAAGATATCTCAGCCAGCAAAGTTCTTGCCATAGAAGCATGAGGGCCTGAGTTTGATCCCCAGAATGCATGTAATCAAAGCCAAGTGTTACAGGGTACCTTTGTAATTCTGGAGCTGGGGAGGGAGAGAGGATCCCTGGGGCTCTCTGACCAGATAGTCTATTTAAATCAGTGAGTTCCCCTTTCTGAAAAATAAGATGGAATATACCTGAGGAAGGCCACTCAAGATTGACAGCTTGCTATACACACACACACACACACACACACACATGGACCCATGCATACACATATTCACAACACATACAAACACTACATGTTAAACACCTTTCTGAGTAGCTTTTAAGTCTTTGCCCTTAAACACTTAACAAGAAAAATAAGACCAAGGATAAAACCAGGGTGTGAAATTGATCCCCTGCAATATGACCTACCTTCTCAAAGAACAGCTTACATGTGACCTAAATTAGCCAGCATGACACATGGCTTGTGTGGCCTTGCTCAGACAGATAAAGCTGATAAATCCAATTCCTACCAGAACTAAAGTGAAAAGGCATAGAAATTTTAGACAACAGGGGTAGGCAAGCACTAGACATAAAAGGTCATATACACATATGAATGGAGGCAGATTGTTCTTAAAGTATACTGGAGGGGACTGCATGGTCAGCCAGGAAAGGACTAAATAGGATCAATGAATTCACCATAACCTGCAACTTATTAAAGCATGTGTGGGAGAGGGTCTCCATTTGGGAGAAATACTTCCTACAGTTAAGGTAAATTTCTTTATGAACAGTCCAATGCATGTCATTCATTCCATTCAAAGGAGGGCAGTCTTGAGTGGGCTGGTGTACAGTTCAGCAGTTGGACACTTACCTAGAATTCTCTTGGATAGGGTCATGACCCAGCAGTAAAGTACCTGCCTAGAACCCCGCAGCAGTGGAATTGGAGTGTGATAGAGCACCTGCCTGAAATCCCCCAGAAGGGATCTGAAGAAAGTAGAGTGCTTGCTTAGAATGTCTGAGTGAGGAGTTCGGCTCAGTGGAATAGCATTTGCCTGGCATGCAAAGGAATGCTTAGTTCCATCCCAACAGCACCAAAACTGAAAAGCAAAATCAGTTGTAATTCCTGTATTGTATCACTGTTAGGGTAAAGAATAAGAAAGGCACTGTGTGTGTGTGTGTGTGTGTGTGTGTGTGTGTGTGTGTGTGTGTGTGTGTGTGTGTGTAAAGAGAGTAAGACAGAGAGGGAAAAGAACCAGTTACCACACAGTCTAGAAAGCCTAAGATAAACATTCGTTCATTCTTGTTTTAAACCATTCTGTTGTAAGATGACACATTCACAGTATTTATGTATAACAGGTAGCCCATGCCTCCCTAGGACAGAAGCTCTGGCCTAGTTCATCGTTCTCCTAATGAAAGACAAAAAGTACCCAAGATGTATTGATTGACCCACTAAAGCTATCCACTGAACCCTTTTTAGACCATGCACATATATGAAATCCAAAGACCCATGCTTCCCATTCATCCAGCTACATAAATCACCGACTGTGTTGTAGTGATCTTTTCAAAGCTAGCATAGTCCATTTCCAGTTACCCATGCCTGTGGGGAATAGGAGTACACTGGATCATAAAACCCCACAAGTAGTCTGTACATTTAACTTCAGTAGTTGTTTCCAGCCTGTGTGAAAATGTCTCACCATGTCTGTTGCTGTTCTCCCTGCCCTCCCCCCTCCTCCCTCCCCCCCTGTGAATTTAGTCCAAAGGTTTCTTCATCAGGGAGGAGAGAAAGGTAGGATTTAGAGCAGTAGTTTTCAACCTGTGGTCACAACCCCTTTGGGGGTCACCTGTCAGATATCCTGTATATCAGATAGTTACATTACAATTCATAACAGAAGCAAAATTATATTTGTAAAATAGCATTGGAAATAAGTGTATGGTTGGAGGTCACCTCAACAGGAAGAGCTGTATTAAAGGGTCATAGCATTAGGGAGGTTGAGAACCGGAAGAGCTGTATTAAAGGGTCACAGCATTAGGGAGGCTGAGAACCAGTGCTGTGGAGGAACGGGAGATTAAATTCGCTGTTAGCTTATCCGTCTTTGAAAGAGGAAGTCTCAATTTGCCAGGTGTGGTGAGAGAGGACAGAGTAGAAGCAGAGGACAATGTTCTAATTTGTACCAACACAGCATCTGCATGTAAACCTTGTCTGAATCAGCCAATCAGATCATAGACTCCTCATTCTGAGGCCCTTCCACAAAGAGCCATGGAACAAATGATACAAGAATCACTCCAGACGGTATCAAATCCTCTTCATTCAGTAACCAAATATTGTTGAACAGAAATGTGTATATAGTTATGCATATAGAATGTGTATGTGAATATATATGTGTGTGTATGTATGAATATTATGTGTGTGAATATATATGTATATATGTGTGTATACACACACACACACATATACATATGGAATTTCCGTGCTTTAGATGCCCTGAAAAAGAAATAGACCTAGTTTGAGCAGAGTTACAAATATAATTATAACTAACCAGTGTCTTACAAATAAATTAGAACTTGGTTTCTAATTTAGTTATCTCAGGCGAATTTCTTGTTTTGTTTGTTTATTTAGTTTGGTTGTTTTGCTGAGAAAGGGCCTTTTTCTGTATCCCAGGCTGGCATGGCAATCTTCCTGCCTCATTCTCCCAAATGCTAGCATCACAGGCGTGAGCGCCCATGCTCACCTTTCTGTCATCCCAACACTTCAGAGGTAGAAATCAGAATCACCCCAAGTAGCCCAGAGCACACAAGCCCTTCCAACCACTAGCTTCATCTCTATCCATGGGTGGGTTATGTGATTAAGTCTGCTTCCTTTCCTTCAAGGAGTTTTGGGTACTGATGTGTGTACTGAAGGAGTTGGGGAAGGTGTCTGTCTAACTGGGGTTTAAAGTTTGGACTGGTATTTACTTGGAAGGAGGCAAAATGGAAGAAGAAAGGAAGTGGGTGATGGAGAGAAGGAGAAAAGGGGAAGAAGAGAGGAGAGAGGGACAGGAGATCTTCCATCCTTGGGTTCCCCAGGGTCTCGAAGCTAATGACCCCAGGGCTCTCAGACAAAAGGTTAATAATGTGGCTTAGGATATCTCAGTCAATGCAGTGCTTGGCTTGCAAACATGAGGACCTGAGTTTGATCCCAGAACCCTTAAGAAAAGGCTAGGTATGATTGTCTGCCTTTATAATCCCAGTGCTGGGGAGGTAGAGTTTGCTGGCCAGCCAGCCTAAGGAAGAGATGGCAAGATCCAGGCTAGTAAGAAACCCTATCTTAAAAGCCAAGGTGGAAACAATACCAGAGATTGTCCTATGGTCTCCTCATGTATATGTACACACATGCACACAGGTGTCTGTGTGTACTCAAGCTCATGTTTTTGAAAGGGGTTGTGTCAGTTCTTGACACACCCCAATGCTTGTGGTCTGGGGATATTAGCACAAAGGAAAGGAAAAGAGAAGAAAAGGAGATCTCCTATCCTCAGGTTCCCCAGGGCTAATGACCCCAGGGCTCCCAGATAATAGGCTGATAATGAAGGCTAAAATTTCTCTTCTTGTTTGGACTCAGCATCTCAGACCCCATTTTGGGTTGCCCTGTGTTGGTTATCCATGGACACTAACCTAATCTTTATTCAGTTTTATGGATGAGCTCCAAGGAACAGCCTTTTCTCCCTTCCCTTCTCAGCAAGCATGTCTACAGAAGCAACTAACAAGCCGACTTCTTGGTGCCAGTCTCAAGCCTCACTAAGTCCTCCAAGGCATGAGTCTGGCAAGAGCCTGGCCTATGTGCTGTTTAGCATGAGCTGGCTTGGCTGTGTCATGATTTGAATGTGAAATGTGCCTCACAGGCTTACCCATTCACTGCTTGGCCCTTGGTTTCTGAAGCTACCTTAGAAGGGTATAAAATTTTGAAGTGATTGGGGAGATGGCTGAATGTTGTGCTTGTCACACAAGCATGGGGACCTAAGTTCAACTCTCAGAACCCACACAAAAAAGATCAGCCATAGTGGTAGACACTTGTAATCTGAGAGCTAGGAAAGTAGAAACTTGAGGACCCCATGGACAACCAGCCTAGCTGGATCAGTGAGTTCTGGGATTCGATGAAAGACTTTGCCTCAAAAACTAAGACAACCCTAAAATTGTCCTCTGGCCTCCACATACATATACGCACCTCGTATACATGCCCAGGTGAGGTCTGCATTCATGTAGGTCTTCCAACATCAGCTATTATGACCAGGGGCAGTTCTTCAGCTTAGAACTTGCTCCCTATTCAGGTGATTCTAATTTGTAACAAGTCGTCATTAAAAAACAGCCATCATAAGGCTATATCTTTCCCTGGCCACTTCCTGTATTTTCCTCTGTCTATTTACTGTTCACAATGAGATATAAGACACATCTTCCAGCCACCGTGACAGTCTGCCCAAGCATACTAAGCCAAGTCACCATGAACTGAGCCCTCTGAAACCAGGAGCCAAAATGAATCCTTCCCCCTTTAAGTTGTTTCTGTCAGCCATTCAGATACAGTTGTGACTAGAAAGTAATTTATATAGCCTTTCTCTCTCTCTCTCTCTCTCTCTCTCTCTCTCTCTCTCTCTCTCTCTCTCTCACCACTGCCTAACTGCATACACAATCACACACCCAGTGTCCTGCTACTATGTGACATGGTCTGCTGGTCTCATGGGAGATTATGATTCATTTCAGAAGTAACAGTGGAACTGGTGGATACCTTTGGACATAATGAGTGAAGCCAGCAGTTTCATGAGGCTAACTCTCAAATGCCTCAGAGTTCACAAGTCCATCAGGTGTCTAGATAGTTATGAGAGACCTTCAGAAGGGAGAAAGTAATGATAAAGTCAAAGAAGACAACATTGTCTCCAGCCCGGGATGAGATATCATAATCCTGGCAGAAGTGGATGATTCAGAGGGCATGGAGTGATGTTTCACTTCCTTCTGAATGGGTAAAATCTATAGTACTTGCCCCTCATGATCAGACAGCTGGGCCCATCAAGCCATCTGCATTGCAGAATGCCAAGGGACTCAAACAGGGCAGGCATCCGCATGGGGGTGGAGGCACAAGGCATCAGGATGATGCACAGCTGCACCATGCCGCTCATACTAACATGCTTTCCTAGTGGGACTGATTTGCCACTGCAGAGCCCTCAGGCTGCTCATCTGTGGCCATGTGTGTATTGTTCATGCTCACTAACAAGGGCCAGTTTTCATCAAAGGCATCCCTGGTCTCCACAGCCAACCAAATACCACGTCTGCATGGAATTCTCAGTGGATCTCCCCAAGGACTAAAGACCCAGACAACAATCAACTGCTGTCTCATATGCCCAGTGGCTCTATGAAGGCCTTCTGTCTCCATGCTGTTCAGTCTGTGTCCCTACAGCTCACACTCCTCAAGACCTCAATATCTTTTTCTTGTTCATTGTTGTGATTTAAGTGTGAACTCTCACCCACATGCACATATGATTGGACACTTGGTCCCCAGCTGGTGTCACACTTTAGAGATCTTGTGGACTGTTTAAAAGATGGAGTCTTGCTAGAGAAAGCAGGTCGCTGGACAGTGGTGGACCTCAAGATGTGATAGTTCATCCCTCCTTCCTGTTTGCCGTACTCCCTGCTTCCTGTCTGTTCTCTGTTATCTGTCTGTCCTCTGATTCCTGTCCCTCTGTCTCCTGTCTATTCTCTGCTTTCTGGTCTGTCAAGATATAAGACAATTGCATCCATATCTCCCCACTGCCATGAACTCTGTCATGATAGACCATCCCTTCTTGAACCATGAGCCAAAATGACCCTCTTCCTCTAAGCTATCCCCACCTTTTTTCCTACCTCTATGGAGGACTATGGCCTATACGATGCAATAAGCCCTTTGCCCCTTTGGTTCTGGTCATGACATTCTATCACAGCAGCAGAAGAGTGAGCTAGAACTGCCCTATCTCTGAAACTCCATAGCACACCCTAGAGCCCCTACTCTCCTGCTCTTTAGGGCTTGCTTTGGCAGGGAAGTACAGTGTCTGCTTTACCCTTGACTGGAGAAATGTCCTCCCCTGCTGGGGAAGATCATCTGCTGGTCTCCGGAGGGACATTATATAGCAGCAAGAGAAGAAGAAGATACCTGCCAAGCCAGACAAGTCAACCAAAGCAACCCTGGCCATCAGTGGAATAACAGAAGCTGCTGTCAGTTCCTCCACACATCTGTGCTCTCTAATCATAATGTAGGATTCAAGGCGGATGTCACTCACAGAAGGGAGCCTTCCTTTATCCTCCATTCTATCATGAAGCTCTAGTCGATTAGGGTACTCTTCTACTTCATCTCATAAAACATAGTTGTTTATTGCATATAGCACACTGGGTAACATTATAGCTCTTGTCTTTGGTTTGTTCATTTGCTTGTTTCTTTTTTTTCACATTTGTAAAGATTTATTTTATTTTTTTTATCAGGTATTTTCCTCATTTACATTTCCAATGCTATCCCAAAAGCTCCCCCTACCCTCCCCACCACTCCTCTACCCACCCACTCCCACTTTTTGGTCCTGGCGTTCCCCTGTACTGGGGCATATAAAGTTTGCATGTCCAATGGGCCTCTCTTTCCAGTGATGGCCGACTAGGCCATCTTCTGATACATATGCAGCTAGAGACACGAGCTTTGGTGGGGTACTGGTTAGTTCATATTGTTGTTCTACCTATAGGGTTGCAGATTCCTTTAGCTCTTGAGTATTTTCTCTAGCTCCTCCATTGGGGGCCCTGTGATCCATCCACTAGCTGACTGTGAGCATCCACTTCTGTGTTTGCTAGCCCCCGGCATAGTCTCACAAGAGACTGCTATATCAGGGTCCTTTCAGCAAAATCTTGCTAGTGTATGCAATGGTATTTGCTTGTTTCTTTGTTAAGATGGGGGTCAGCTATAGCAGAGTCTGAACTTGAATTTCTGATCCCCATGTCTTCATCTCCCACATGCTGAATAACAGACATAGACCATCACACTTGGCTTAAATGTAAGGTGTGTTTTGTTTTATATGCTAAGGTCAGATCTTAAACTGGAGCCAAGCTAGCCTAGATCAGTAAGTAGCTCAGGCTTACTTAGAGCCTCCTGCCTCAGCCTCTGGATGATTTATTTCTATGAGCCACTACACCAATTTGTTACTGTTGTTTGCTTTGTGTGTATGTGTGTTTTGGGTATTTATTGCATTTTATGTATTTATTTCGTGTAGGGGGCAGTGTGTGTGTGCATGCACATGTGTGTCTTTCTCTTTGTCTCTGTTTCTGTCTCTCTGTCTCAGTCTGTCTCTCTGTCTCTCTGTCTCTGTCTCTGTCTCTGTCTCTCTGTCTCTCTCTCTCTCTGCGTGTGTGTGTGTGTGTGTGTGTGTGTGTGTGTATGCCACACTCATGCTGAAGTCAGGGGAAACTTTAGGGAATCAGTCTTCTTCCACATTGTGGGTTTCAGAGATGGAACTCAGGGCATCGGTCCTGGGGACAAACATCTTTTCCTAAGATCCCATGTCACCAACCCCTGTTTGTTGTGCTATGAGACAGGGTCTCGAGCCAGCCTCAAACTCACTATGCAAGTGAAGCCTGGCCTTGAATGATGGATACTCCTTCCTCTACCTTGCAAGTGCTAGACTTACAGGCATGTGATATCACATGCCTGTTGTGTGCCTGTGAACTCAATGAAGGCAACAGCAAGAGTCTTGTGTGTCTTTAAACCCTGCATGCAGAGAACAAGGCTGCCAGAAAAAAAATGCATCCAAGTGTATGTAGGAAGCTGGGTGGAAACTTGTGGGAGTATAGCATATATTTTGGAAAACCTAATAAGGGCTTCAGGCATTTTTGACAGGATAGAGTGATGAACTGAGTTTAACAAGATAAAATTTAATTGGAACAAATGTAAGGTTCTGCCCTTGGGTCCAAAAGGCACAGGTGTGGGAAGATGGAGCTGTGTGGAGTTGCAGTTTATATGAAAAGCCTGGGGAGCTAGGTTGTCAGGATGCTCAGCGCAGGTCAGCAGTGTGATCTGACTGCCAAAAACACTCGTGATCTTAGCCTGAGCTAGAAATGCAGTTTTTACAATGAAAGGTATGGGACCTGAATGATAGACCATTCAGTAGTACTGGGTTCCTTTATAGCTTCACATACTCAGCTGGGGAGGGATTAGATGGTAAAGAACTTTGCAGAAATAACAGGTGGTGAGGGTTAAGATTAAATAGAAATGGGGAAGAGCAGGGTCTATTTAGCTTTCAAAAAATAATCTGAGTCCTGACTACTTAAACATTGATTTATTTTTATTATCATTTTACTTGAATTACATTTTATTTATTGTGTGTGTGTATCTGTGTGTATACATGCATGCATGTGCACACACATGGTGCACATATAGAAGTCAGAAGACAAACTTTTAGGAATCAGGTCTTTCCTTCAGTTATGAGGGTCCTGAGGGTGGAACTCAGGTTGTCAAGCTTGGTAGCAAATGCCTTACTTGCTTTGCCATCTTTATAGATTATCATCATCATGTGTAAACATGTAAGTGTGTATGCATGTTGATGTGTGTACCAGTTCACATAGGTATGTTCAAGTGCTGTTTTGCATCAGGAGCTGTCCATCTTGTTCATTGAGACCGGGTCTCTCATTGGCCAGCAATTTGGTAAGTCAGTGACTCTCAACCTTCCTAATGCTATGACCCTTTAATATAGTCCATTCCTCATGTTGTGTTGACCACCACCATAAAATTATTTTTGTTGCTACTTCATAACTGTAATGTTGCTACCATTATGAATTGTAATATAAATATCTGTGTTTTCTGATGGTCTAGGTGACTCCTGTGAAAGAGTCAATTAACCCCCAAACATGTTGAAAACCCGCTGTGTTAAATAAACTAGGCTAGCTTACCAGTTAACCCCAAGGATCTGCCTGTCTCCACCTTCCCAGCACTGCGATTAGAGGGACTTGACAGGGTACAAGGCTTGTTGTAGGGAATAAAATTACACTCTCATGCTTGCAAAGCATGCACGTTGCTGACTGCATGCCCTTCCTTCATTTCTGTTGCTGTGATAAAATAGCCTTACAAAACTGCAACTTAAGGGAGAAAGGGTTTACTTTAGCTTTGAATTCCAGGTTACATTCCATTATTTTGGAGAGGTCACAGCAGCAGGAGCTTGAAGCATCCAGGCATGCTTTGTCAGCAGTCAAGAGCAGAGAGAAATAAATACACTTGTGCTTACTGCTCAGCCAACTCTCTCTACAGCTAATACAGTCTAGGGTTGAAATCTAGGGAATGGTGCCGCCCATTCCGGGCTGGGTCTTCACACATCACCCACAGACATGGCCACAGGCCAAACTGATCCCAACACTCCTTCTTTGAGACTCTTTTTCTGTGTGATTCTAGGTTGAGTCAGAGGTGACAATAGAAGTAACCACACTGGGTCATCTCTCCAGCTCATGATTTATGCTCAAATGCATAAAGCTGTACATAGTTAATGGTAAGAAAGTCATTTCTAACCAATAATAACACCCCACAGCGGACAGGTTGGGAGTTTCCTGGGGGAAGGGGTCATTTCTTTTTAAATTTTTTATTTATTACTCTTGCATGGTCATTTATTACAGTTAAAGAATAAAAGGCCAGAAAACATTTTCCCTAGTCCTCATTAGTTCTTCAGTTACACACTGCAACAGGATTATCCTCCTAGAATGCCTAGTTGTTCTATAGTAGCCATGGGAGACTAGTCCCAGAACCATCCACAATCTGCATATGTTCAAGTCCCTCACATAAACTGCCATCTGTTTGCATGTAACCTGTTCACAGCTGCACAAGTACCTTAAGTCACTCTAGCACGATGCAAAAGCCCTTATGTTCTATTTTAATTTTGTAAGACTTTGTATTGTTTTGGTTGCTTGTTTATGGGTCTGGGGTTGAATCCAGGGCCTTGAGCATAATAACCCAGCAAGTGTTCTACCACAGGTCCACACTCACAGCCTCTCACTGACAGATTCTAGATTCTACTGCTGAACCGCAGCCCTTAGCCCCTCACTTCAGTGTGAAGAAGAGTTCTAGACAAGTGCTCTACCACTGAGCTACATCCACAGTTGACTGAATCTTAAATTCTCGTTCACTGGGTTACCAATTACAGCCAATTTTCACTCATCTAAGAATTATAAGCAGTAAATTAAGTTGAATGTTCCTGACTTAATACTTCCCAGTGGGCCTCCTATTTCTCCTCCCTCAAATTCAAAGCTCTACTGAACAGGTGCACAGGAATCTTCTAACCACTTGCCCAATGGGCTTCCGAATTTCACCTTTGGTGTTATAAAATTCACCTAATTCCTGTCACACCCTATTCCCTCTCAGTTTTCCAAGTAGCTGTAAACTTGATCTTGACAGTCTATGCTTAACTCATTGAACTGGATTCTTCTTTTCTGTCCCCTTCCCCAGTTCCTTACTGTATTTAAGGGCTGGCCCTTCACTCATTAAATTTATGAATCAGTCTTTGAATATGGAATGTCCTAATAAATACTCAGAGGTCATCACCTATATTCAGTGACATCTGATGGGGTAGTCCTGGCCCTTCTTGTGGTCTGAGATAGAACCTAGAATGTCCATAACTATTCTCCTGTCTTCTGGTTAGCTCAGCTAATGTTTCTCTAAGCCTGGTGCCCAGGTGAGCAGTACTGCCACAGTGGGTTGTTCTACTTTCACTTCTGTTCCTATAGTAAAATCTTCCAATCAAAAGCAACATAGCTTGAAGTTCAGTGGGAGACCATGTCTTAATGGAATTAATAGAAAATGATAGAACATGATTCTCTCATGTGTCTTCCTTTGACCTCCATACATAAACAGACGTGCACCCCCATTCCCACCCTATACATACATAAGTGCATACTACACATACATACACCACACCACACACACACATATTCACACACATACACACATGCACACATGCATGCACAAACACTCACACTTAGGCACATAGCACACTTCTTTTAGCATTAATGAAGTACACTTGTGGGTGAGTCTGTTGGGATATTTCCAGGTGGGGGCACTCTGAATGTGGGCAGCACTGTGCCATTGAGCTACGTTCCTGGACTGAATAAAAGGGATGAAAGGAGCTAAGTGCCAGTGTTCATTGCTCTCTGCTCCCTGACTGTGGGTGTATTGTGACCCTCTACCTCACAGCCTTGCCACCATGCTTTCCCAGTCATGATGGACTGAACCCTCAAATACTAAGCCAATTCTTCTTCCTTTAAGTTGCTTCTTCTCAGGTATTTGGTCACAGCAGTGAGAGAAGGAGGTGAGTCAGGACCACCAAAGATTTAGTTTCCTTTCCCCAGCCTAGACCCTTTGCAGCATTGTTTCTGAGTAGAATAGTGTACCATAGCTAGTGTCCACAAAGTACTCACCCCTGTCTCTCTCTGCTCAGGTCCGTGGGGAGTTCTGTCATGCATTGCCCTTAGACAATGTATTATAAAGAGTGTCCTAGTTAGCTGTCAAATTGGCACAGCCTAGAGTCATCTAGGAGAGTGTCAAGTTAGGGATCACCTAAATCATTTGGTCTATGGACATGACTGTGGGGGTTTTGCCTTAAAAATCTACGATTGTGGTAGGGGGACTGTCTTAGTTAGAGTTTTATAGCTGTGAAGAGATACCATTACCGTGGCAACTCTAAATCCTTTAATTGAGGGCTGGCTTAAAGTTTCAGAGGTTTAGTTCATTATCATCATGGAGGGAAGCATGGCAGTGTCCAAGCAGACATGGTGCTGGAGAAGGAGCTGAGAGTCCTACATCTTGAGTCTATGGCAGCAGAAGGAGACTGTGTACCACTCTAGGCATAGTTTGAGCACCAGAGACCTCAAAGCCCAGCTCCACAGAGATACACTTTCTCCATAAAGGCCACACTTCCTAATAGTGCTACTCCCTATGTTCCAAACATTCAAATTGATGAGTCTATAGGGCCATATCTATTCAAACCTCCATAGGGAGCAATCCCACTGTGGGTGGCACCATACCTAGGAAGATGGACATGGGCTGTGTAAGAAAGCTAGCTGCACATGAAACCATTAAGAAAGCCAGAGAGCAAGCTAGTAAACAGCATCCCTCCATGGTTTCTGCTTGACTGCATGCCCTGACTTCCTTCAGTGATGAGTTGTGATGTAGAAGTGTAAGCCAAATAAATCCGTTCACCACTTAAGCTGCTTTTGGTCACAACATGTTATCACAACGACGAAAAAAAATCAAACTAGAATAAAGTGGATTGAAGAAAGGCAGGAAGAATCAATGCTACTTGTGGCCTATCAAACCATTTTCTCCCCCTCTAGGAAAAAAAGAAGTCTCTGGAATTGGGGATTTAAAAAAAAATACTAACACAGTGTTTATTCCCCCAAATTCTCCCTGATTTACACAAGAATGTACCTTAGAGCCAAATACTGGAGCCATTCTCCCCCAACTCTGTTCTCCAAGCAATGGAAACTTCACATAAAGTGGTTTGTAGGAGATGGGGGTGGAGGGAGGGTCTCATAGCAGAAGAGCTCTCAAGGGAGGGCGGGGAAGCATTGAATACAGGATATATGCTGTCAAATGCACCATGACTTCATAAACACTAGCTGCTGTTCTCAAAAACATTTCTGGAAGGGAATATTGTACAGATGTGGAATGTGTTGGTGGGGGGTGTCTCCTCTAATGCTATGCCTACAAAGTCCAAAATAGCAATATGCAAAGAAATCTCTCTCCAACCCAGTGATTTTAAGAGAAAACCCAATGGAGTGGATGGAATGATCCAGTGATCCAAAGAATCTAATCTCTCTCTTACTCCCCCAGTCTCTCTCCCACCTCTCCCTCCCTTTTGTCCCTCCCCTTCCCTTCCTCCTTCCCTTGTTCTCTCTATAGGGTCTCATTTTACATAGATGGATAGATAGATAGATAGATAGATAGATGCATAGATGCATAGATACATAGATACAGAAAGATATACAGATATATGTGTATTGTATATGTATGCTTATATATACACATTATATATAAATGTGTGTATACATACACATAAATACATATGTGTGCATATATACACAAAATACATATATGCATGTATAAATACATAACATACATATACAGCCCAGGCTGGCCTCCAAATCTTCCTGTCTTGGTCTTCCAATTGCTGTGGTCACAGGCAAGGCAAGGCAACACACCCAGCATATTTGGTTACCTATTGGGATCTGTCACTTCCTAGGTTGATAATTGAAACCAAGACCCTTTATCTCTTTGAAGCTTATAAGAAGAAACTCAAAACACTCCAGAGCAGGAGAGATGGATAGGTCAGTAATAATAGGTCAATGTATACTCTACAAGCATGGGCCCTGAATTTGACTTCCCAGAACCCATATTAAAAAGCCAAGCTCGGAAATACAAGCCTGTGATATGTCTCTGGGGAGGCAGAGACAGGAGGATTCCTCGGGCTTGCACACGCACCCATACACACTACACCCGCTCTTCTCATCTAGCACAGACTTTCATACCCATTTTAGAGATACCGACTATAAAGGCCAAACAAACTATATAAAAGTCCTATAAAAAGAAGCTGTGATTGTATAAGATGTAAAACAAAGGGAAGTGTCTGTCTTTGCTTTAAATAAACCAGAGTTCTTCATGTAAATACCAAAAAAGTGTTTCCAGACTCAATTTTTTTTAATACGTCTGATTCTTCAGAAAGATTATCAGTCTACAAAAGGAGGCTGAAAGACTGTAAAAGTCAGAGGGCTGGGAGGAGTGAGGCGAAATGCAGTTCCCTGGGTGTGACACAGCTGTTACTCACAGGCTCCCACAGCAGCTGTGGTACAGGTATAAGATCAAGTGGGTTACATTTTTTTTCTGCATGGTGGAGAAAGAGAATCAAGGCCATACTCCTAGCTGAGGATCTATTGGCCAGTGAAGACTCCTCTGAGAGGAAGAGTCACCTTAGGGGAGGGGTGATATATGGCTCATGGTAGGTTTCCATGCCCAGTGGATGACCCCACAGCCATGCTCATGGAGACAATGCTATTTGGGCTCAATGAGTTAGGGGTCCTGGAGAGAGTTAGAGTGAGGGAGGGAAAGATCATGATGCATCACATGCATGTAGGAAATTTTCAGAGCCGAGTAAAATGATAGTTTTAAATAGAAGTGAAGGAAATTAAAAATAATAGGAGCAACTATGTTTCCAAAGTTTCCAGTAGGTTACAGCAGGCCACATCTGACCCGGATGCTTTTCCTGTAGGCTTTATTTACCAGTCACTGAAAGAGAAATAGTTACATCTTCAGCTGCTGGCCTAATGGATTTTAGTCTTGTGTATTTTGGTTTTACATTCGTTTATTTAGGTTTGTGGGTGGTGTAGGGGTGCATGTGCCATGGGGTACATAGAGAGGTCAAGGGACAACTTTCGAGAGAGTCCGTTCCCTCCTTCCACCACATGGCTCCCAGGGATTGAACTCAGGTCGCCAAGCTCTGCTGTGAGTGCTCCTACCCACTGAGCCATTTCCTCATCCCTGGTTTCCTGTTATTTTTACACACTTAGAGGCTTAGGATGGTACCTGAGGCACAACCTCTACTGTGGTGTTACTTGCACTAAGTAGAGCAGTTAATAACAGTTAAGACCCAACCCTGTGCTGGCTACCAACTCCGTGGCTGGTGCTGCTCTTCTAGAACATGGCCACCATTTGCCATTGCTGAAGTTCCAACTACTCATATGCAACGACTGGATTGTACAAGTTCATCTCCCTGATAGGCACTATGAATTACACCCCTCTCTACGCAACTGCTCGCCAAAATGAACCACTTTGTAAAAAAAAAATTAATAATGGTGGATTTGATTATAATATGCACTTTAAAGACACTTAGGCAAATTGTTGGCTTTAGAAAGAGGGTTCTGCTCTCTAGACCAGTAGCCACTTGAACTCCAGGCTGGCCTCTGCCAGAGTAAAGTGATATGCTATAGACGACTCAGCAGCATCCTGGAGTGCTTCTGAATGATCCAAGAGAGATTCAATTATGCTCAATGGCGCCTCCACGGAAGGTGCGTTTTATACCGTATTTCACATCTGCAGAGACAGATCACTCACGGGAGGCACAAGGTGACTCTTCCATGGTCTGAGATCTAATGCATCTTAGTTCGATCTGAATTTCCAAAGTTAACTAAACACCTACTGTTCATGCAGACTATTATTACACCTGGAAAGGCATGCTCCATTCCTTCAAGAAACTCACAAGTTCATGGATTAAAAAACAAACAAACAAAAAAACAACAACAAAAATTGGAACCAATGAGATGGCTCACTGGGTGCTTGACACTGAGCCTGATGACCTGAGTTCAATCTTGGGATCTCACTTGGAGGAAAGAGAGAACTTATTGCCATGGGTTGTCCCCTCTGACCTCCCCATGCATCATGGCTTGCACAAAATAATCATGATGATGATGATGATGACGATAGTAATAGTAATAATAATGCATAACAAATAAGATAAAATAATCAAACAGACAAATAATTAATACCATATAGTCCCAACACCTTGCTCACGTAAAATTAGATGGATCTTTTGCTCAACAATGACTCTCAGGAGAGGAATTCAAGCCCGAGATGAAAGGAGACAAGTCAGCCTCAAAGAGAAGACAGCTCAGCTCCAGTGATGAGTTCTCAAGACACTAGCTCACACGTGTGAGAAAAGCAGGCTTGGTACGGGGATACATGCCTGTAACCCCAGAACTCAGATGACAGAGCCAAGAGCTTCATCAAAAATTTAAGGCTAGCCAGGTCTACACAGGGAATTCCAAACCAGCCAGAGCTATTGAGTGAGAGACCCTATCTCAAAAGCAAAGCACAGCTGCATACCAGAATAAACAGCCTTCTTCTATTCTCTCATCACGTTGGTCCCTTCATCTATGGTGGAGTAACTCCCCTGTCTTGGAACACAGTTGCTATGGGTCTGAGTTCTTTGGAGCCCCACTCTGAGCCCTCGGAGGCTTTAAGATGAAAAGAATTAAGCTAAACACAAACATTTTTTTTTCTTGTTAGAGTGTCCATTTCCCCCTCTCTCGGCATTTCAATCATTCCTTTTCCCATCCAAATCCCAGGAGCCAGAATGAGCCCATGTGGTCTTCCCATTGATGTAAATAACCATTGGCTTTATTGAAGCCATCTGCTTGGTCGGGTGGTTGAAATCATAGCTCTAGAGTGTCTTCCACCGAGTGCCCCTTGGGCATTGGGGAAGCTGAGCTCCTGCCTTCCTTGAGAACATTTGTTCAATTTCTTCAAAAGAGCTCTCAGTACAGAAGCTGTGTTCATTTCTCTAGTATCCTCCGGGGTGGGATGTCTAGCCATTTTCTCTGCATTAACAATCACTTTCTCTCATTTATTTTCTTTGTTGCCCCTAAAGCTTTTTGTTTTTTTTCTCTGACTCCCAGGCCCACAGACTGCCTGACTCTGTCACTCTGTCTGGGACCTCTGAGTTAAAGACAGCTAGTCAATGTGAAGCCTCGAGGGCACCCAACAGCACTGAGCAAGCATCTGGGTAGTCATGGTACCATGCTTCTACACCTGTCCTGGGGTTCCAGTCTCATGTAGTCCCTAGGTACAAATGTTGCTGTGATAAACTACTCTTGTCCACAGGGTTTGTTTTAGCTTATCATACTAGGTTACAGACAATCGCTACAGGGAAGTCATGGCAACAGGACCTTGAGACAGCTGGTCATATCACATCTGCAATTGAGAGCAGAGAAATAAATATATACACATGCCTGCTTGCTTGCTTGCTGGTTTGCTTGATTGATTGGTTGATTGATTGAGATCAGTTCAACTTCTCCACTCTTACACGATTCATTATCTCCTGCATACAGAACATGACAGTGGGCTGGGTCCTCCCACATCAATTAATTTAATCTTAAACATTCTTTCCACAGACACACTCACAGGTGAGCCCAATATGGACCTCATTTAGAATCTCTTCCCAGGTGATTCTTGTTTGTGTCATGTTAACAATTAAAACTAAAGATCTAGGACTGGAAGGGTGGCTTAGCAGTTAAGAATGCATACTATTTTTGCAAAGGACCTAAGTTTGCTTCCCAGCAGCCATGTCAGGTAGCTTACAACCACCTGTACCTACAGCTACAGGAGAATCCAGCATCCTCTTCTGTTCCCTAGTCACCTAAATGCATATACCTATGTGAGTGAGTGTGTGTGTGTGTGTATCACCATGAGGTGAGGAGGACTTAGCTTCAGGAGCTCACTGAGACTTGTAAGTTTCCCTTGTTTCCTGAACTTTACAAGTTGTATGTACACACACACACACACACACACACACACACTTTCTTTCAAATATTAAAAGAAAGCAACTAAGCATTACATGCAATAGTACCACAAGCTAAATACTCAGGGTACTTTTTTTTGTTTAAGTCATCAAAATAATTTATAATAGTTATATGCCTCTTAAATATACATGATATCTTCTGAAGCTAAAAGTAATATGCACTCAACCTGTGCATTTTAAAATCTAGTTGGAACATTAAACACAATAGAAGTAGAAAAAAAGTCTCTTATGAAGTCCTCTATGAAAGGAAATTGTGATTGTGACAAGTTCCCGATTAGACAGAAACATTTCCATTTCCAAGAGAGAATACTCAGTGTAACTGTGGCTTCATAGAATGAATTGAGTAGTATTCCTTCTGTTTCTATTTTATGGAATAGTTTGAAGAGTATTGGTATTAGGTCTTCTTTTAAGGTCTGATAGAATTCTGCACTAAACCCATCTGGCCCTAGGCCTTTTTTTTTTTTTGGTTGGGAGACTTTTTTTTTATTGAAATGTCTTGATTATATCCAAATACTTGTTTCAAAGTTTTGCTGGGCACAGAGGTTTAAGTCAAGAAAGATTACTCTGCTCTTTTTTTCTTCTCAAAACAATTGCCTTGCTCTGTTGTCTCTAAGGCTTGGATATAGTTGAGAACCATGACACTTGCTGATTCCTGTTCTTTTAAAATAGACACCTTCCCTTTCCCTCTTTTCTTTGGAAAAAGTTTAATGTTTTTTCTTTTACTCTGGTGTCCTGACATCTTATGGTGTATCTAAAAGATGGTCTATTTCTTCTTCTGCTGGGCATACTGAAGACTCTTTTGTATGGGATTCAAGCCTGGTTCTAGGACATGTGACTGTATTGGGTTCCTCTGACAACTTGTTTCTTGCACACTAGCATAGGAGCACTTCTCAGTCAGACACTGGATCTGGTTGGGAGATTTTAATGACTGCTTCTATTTCTTTAGGGGTTATGGGACTGTTTAGATGGTTTATCTGATCCTGGTTTAACTTAGGTATTTGGTATTTGTCTAGAAAACTGTCTGTTTCATCCAGATTTTCCAGTTTTGTTGAGTATAGGTTTTTGTAGTAGGATCTGATGATTTTTTTGAATTTCCTCAGTTTCTGTTGCTATATCTCCCTTTTCATTTCTGATTTTGTTCATTTGGATACTGTCTCTGTGCCTCCTGGCTAAGGGAGACTTCTATGTTGTTGGTTTTTCTCAAAAAACAGCTCCTGGTTTTGTTGATTCTTTGTATAGTTCTTTTGGTTTTTACTTGGTTGATTTCAGCCCTGAGTTTGATTATTTCCTGTCGTCTACTCCTCTTGGGTTTACTTGTTTCTTTTTTGTTCTAGAGCTTTCAGGTGTGCTGTTAAGCTGCTAGTGTATGCTCTCCCCAGTTTCTTTTTGGAGACACTTAGAGCTATGAGTTTTCCTCTTAGCACTGCTTTCATTCTGTCCCATAAGTTTGAGTATGTGGTGGCTTCATTTTTATTAAATTCTAAAGTTTTTAATTCTTTTTTTACTTCTTCCTTGACCAAGTTATCATTGAGTAGGGCATTGTTCAGCTCCCATGGGTATGTAGGCTTTCTGTTGTTTTTGTTGCTATTGAAGGGCAGCCTTAGTCCATGGTGATCTGATAGGATGCATGGGATTATTTCAATATTTTGTATCTGTTGAGGCCTGTGTCTTAGTCAGGGTTTCTATTCCTGCACAAACATCATGACCAAGAAGCAAGTTGGGGAGGAAAGGGTTTATTCGGCTTACACTTCCATACTGCTGTTCATCACCAAAGGAAGTCAGGACTGGAACTCAAGCAGGTCAGGAAGCAGGAGCTGATGCAGAGGCCATGGAGGGATGTTCCTTACTGGCTTGTCTCCCCTGCCTTGCTCAGCCTGCTCTCTTATAGAACCCAAGACTACCAGCCCAGAGATGGCACCACCCACAAGGGGCCTTTCCCCATTGATCACTAATTGAGAAAATGCCTTACAGCTGGATCTCATGGAGGCATTTCCCCAACTGAAGCTCCTTTTTCTGTGATAACGCCAGCTGTGTCAAGTTGACACAAAACTAGCCAGTACAGCCTGTTTGGGTCAATTCTAGAGAAGGTACCAAGAGGTGCTGAGAAGGCATATTCTTTTGTTTTAGGATGAAATGTTCTATAGATATCTGTTAAATCCATTTGGTCCATAACTTCTGATAGTTTCACTGGGTCTCTGTTTTGTTTGTGTTTCCATGATCTGTCCAGTGATGAGAGTGAGGTGTTGAAGTCTCCCACTATTTTTGTGTGAGGTGCACTGTGTGCTTTGCGCTTTAGTAAAGTTTCCTTTCTGAATGTGGCCTTACATTTGGTGTTAGATGTTCCTTTGATGAGTATGAAGTGGGCTTCCTTATCCTTTTTGATAACTTTTGTTTGAAAGTAGATTTTATTTGATATTAGAATGGCTACTCCGGCTTGTTTCTTGGGACCATTTGCTTGGAAAATTGTTTTCCAGCCCTCTACTCTAAGGTCTTTGATACTGAGAGGTGTTTGCTGTATTCATCAAAATGCTGGGTCCTGTTTACATATCCAGTCTGTCAGTCTATGTCTTTTTATTGGGGAATTGAGTCGGTTGATATTAAGAGATATTACGGATCAGTGATTGATGCTTCCTTTTATTTTTGATGTTATTTTTATGTTTGTGTGGTTATCTTGGGTTTGTTAAAAGATTACTTTCTTGCTTTTTCTAGAATATTCTAGCTTTAGAGCTATTTTTGTAGGGTTTTTGTTTGTTTGGTTGGTTGGTTGGTTCTTTATTTGTTTGATACTGAGACAGGGTATGCTATATCCTAATCTGACATCAGACTCACTATGTCGCCAAGGCTAGTCTTGATCTCCTGATTCTCCTGCCTCCATCACTCAAGTGTTAGAATTATAGTCATGGAGGACCACATATAGACTTCAAATTTTTTTAAAGATTTATTTATTTTACATATATGAGTACACTGTAGCCCTCTTGAGACACACCAGAAAAGGGCATCAGATCCCATTACAGATGGTTGTGAGCCACTATGTAGTTGCTGGGAATTGAACTCAGGACCTCTGGAAAAGCAGTCAGTGCTCTTAACCGCTGAGCCACCTCTCCAGCCCTAGGCTTGGAATTTTTAACTGATTTTTTTAATGGCTTGGAGAAAGCTCCAGGTATGTAACTTTTATGAATTACTATCCATGCTAGAATGAGCCTTTCAGTGATGCAGCTGCTCTTAATTCACCCATGTTCCTGTAAGCAACCATCCATCCACAGTCCTGTAAACAGCCCCCAATAAACTGACTTGCTAAACTCACTAAGCCAAAATTAGGTAGAAATTTTTCCTTGGTCCATCATTACTGGCCTGTTAGGAATAAACAGTCACCTGAGCTCTACTATGCGAGCCTTTGTATTTATTTGTTTTATTTTTATATTTCTAGTTTATTTTTAATTACGTGTGTGGGGTTGTCAAGTATATGTGTGTATGGAGTATGTATGTGTTCTCTCTCTCTCTCTCTCTCTCTCTCTCACACACACACACACTGTGTTTGTGTGTGTGTGTGTGTGTGTGTGTATCCACAAAAGCTAGAATAGGATAGTAGATTCCTTGGAGCCGGAGTTAAAGGTAATTGTGAGCCATTTGACACAGGTACACGAAACCAAGCTGAGGGCTTCTGTGAGAGCTTCTGGTAATCTTAATGTCCCTTCAGCCTCTACTTGATCCTTTACTCCAGTCAGCAGCCTCATTCTTGTTCTCCTTTCTCCACTGTTCTACACTCAATCAGTAGTCACGAGGCTGGCAGGCATAGGAGACAGTTTAGTACCCTAAGGCCCCATTTGGTTTTGGGATATGCACATAGCCCTCTTGTAATAATGCACTTGGCAGCCTAGTTTCTTCACCACCACATACTAAATGCAAACACCCCTACAACCAGACAGTGAATGTACCAACCTCACAAACCCCTCAACTCCCGACCTGCCTTAGGCTACATGCATGTACTCATTTCTGAACAACGGATGAATGGAAAGAAGGTGTGGAACAAATACACAATGGGATAACATTCTGCCTAGAAAGAAAAGTCAGATCATGAAATTTGCAGGAAAAATGGATGTATCTGGAAAGTATAATATTATGCAAAGAGACTCAAATCATAAAGACAGAAGCTTCATGATCGCCCTCATATGCAAGTCCCAGTCTATAACATACATGTACATTTGGAAACATGTATATTTAAAAACATCTAGAAAAGAGCCTGAGAAAGGGCAATATTAGGTGATATGGTAGGATGGTGAATGGTCCAAAGTGTACAGGGGACACCACAAAGGGGAAGCAGAGGAAGCAGGACATGGGGAAGATGAAGAAAGGGGAACGACAAAAACATATTTTGAAAGTGTCATAATGGCATCTAACACATCATATGCTCAATTTAAAATTTTATACAAAAGAATTTTAATCCTCATGCTCCTCCAAGCTACCAAATGGGTCCGTTCTCCCTTGTAAATCTTTGTGCTAGCTCTCCCTATAGACAAGCCTTACTGATTTAGCCTTCAAACTCGTCTTGCTTCATGTCTGGCTCTGAAGCTTCCAACCACCACATCTCTTATTAACCGCTTCCTCTCCGAGGACCAGCACTCAGTCTCTCAGTGTTGACTCTGACTCGTTTCTCCATTTTCAGTTTCTATTGTGATGTTCCTACTGCCGAGATATGAGCCTCTTTCCCCATCTTCCAGAGCCAGACCCTGATCTTCTTAACTCTTTGACAGGACTTGGTCACTGGTTCCATTGACATCACATATCAGACCAAGGACCCTATAGCTTCCCAAAAGAGAACCACTGAGTAATGACACTCAGGTCTCTAGAAAAGCGTAAGGTTGTCTCTGATGTCTCAGATCATATCAAAGGCATTTATCCTGAACTCTGTTGAACATAGCTAAGAGTACTGTGGTAGTTTGAATGAGAAGTGTTCCTAATAGGTTTGTGAATTTGCCCACTTAGTCCCTACCTTACCTGTGGCACTACTTGAAGAGGTGGAGTCTTACTGGAGGAAGTATGTAGCTTGAGGAAAACTCTAGGCCTTACTGCACTTCCTAGTTTCTCCCTCTCTGCTCCCTGTGTACAAGTAAAGTGTGATTCACCTGCTACCCACACCTCCTGCCATGCTTTCCCCGCCATTTGGACTTTCTCCCTCTGAAAGCATAAGTGGAAATAAACCATTCCTTCCTTAAATTGCTTTTAGTTCTGATATTTTAGCACAGCAATAGAAAAGTAAGAAATACAAGCACCCAGTCTGGGTTTTCTCCTCCTGCCCATAAGCAATTTAACCTGAGACGGATTTCACTACCCACCTTTCTCAAAGTTTTACTCATGTTCCTGTATCTAGAACCCTAGAATTGGCCAGAGTCTTAAGTTGGTCTCTGCCTAGTTCTCTTCTATGTCAGTCAACACCTAACATCACACTGTTCCAGTGATCAGGGAGCTGGGAAACTGGTGGGGGCTGAGTACATAGAGAGTGGAGATGTGAGCCTGCTCCCACCCTTCAAAACTCCAAGACAGAAGTTAGAGGCTAAGTGCACATGGAGCTTAAGAATCTAATAGGAAACATATGTTTTCAGTTCTATCGTAGCAAGAGAGAGGGAATAGGGGCAAAGCAGAAGCTGCAGCTGGTAGTGGAGGCTGGACTTCAAACCTAGGCCTGCTTAAGTCCCTGCCCTTCCTGATGGGGACTTTATATAAATGTTATTCTGACTTTTGCAGGAGGATGGGTTGTGGGACAGAGAATAAGGGACCTGGAAATTAAACAAGAAGTTCACAGAGAGTCCAAGTACTAGATGATAGAGATGAGGCTGGGATGAGAGCAATAAAATTGGGGGGGAAAAAGCAAATTAACTGAGGGAAGAATTCAGATCTGGGAGGAATCAAGGCTCCATCCTACGTCTCCAGCTGCAGTGACTAAGATAATATGAAGATGCCTTTTCTTAAGAGAAGACTCTGAGAAAAGCAGGACCCCAGAACTCCACACCCTTGCTCTTCAGTAACCTCTGAGACCCTGTCAACTCTGCAGCCACAAATTAAGGAAAGCCTAGCACACAAATGCCAAGGTTAGCCTGTGCTAGCAGGTCCATGCCAAGAACCACAAAGTTCCATTTTATTTAAAACACAAGCCTTGGCAGAATTCCCTACCTGGACAGAGATAAGCCCATTACTTCATCTCACAAGCTGCAGTGTAAGCCGCTGTTTTTGTGTTCCTATTAGCAAGAACTCATGGCTGACAATGCAGCCAGCCTACTGGTTCTACTCCTCCCAGAGGACCACAGATCAGCCAACAGAGATCCGAGTCCAAGTAGGCATAGATAGGCATTTTCGTGTGGGATCAAGACCCCAAGACAATCCTGTTTATGCAAAGGGCTCTTATTGTTTTACATTTTTTAATTAAAGGCAGCCTTTTTATTCTATCCAGCCCTTCAAAAAAAATCTATTGGGGGAACTGTAATTTTACTTCCAATCTCCCCATTTAATACTCCCCTAGTGCCCATAAAAAGCTCTGGAGTTTCAGTTCATGATTTGAATCTTTACAGATAATTAGCTGGCAGAATGACTCCGAGAGGGAAGCAGGTATATATATTTTCACAACTTGGTGGGGAGTGGGTGGGAAAACCGTGGGAGAAGCATCCCCAGGCTGTCTTGGCTCATCTCCGTTCCAGAAACGTAAACATGCAATTCATTGAAAGACACATTCATTTTGGTTCTTTAATTGATACCATAAAAAGTACATTTTCCTCCTCTCTGATGTATCTTATTAAAAAGCCACTTGGCTCTTTCCACCTTCAGCTGCCACCTCCGCAATCCTTAGTCATTTTACTTAGCCTGTTCCCTGCCACCTTGGCCAGATTTAAAAGATAGCCTCAGTTTCCCTTCTAAGCATAAGAGAATGGGCTTTCGTTCTCCCCTCTCCTGCCTTCATCTCCTCCTCCCTCAACTCCTCAGAGTTCACTCCCTCACATCTTCTCCTCCCCTCCTCCCTCTGCAATCTCTTTTCCTTTCAACATCAGTTATAATCACTGTAAACTGGCTGCCTCCTATCTGGGTCACAAGCTGTGTGATAAGACATGCACTCAACAAATGCCTTATAACAACCTTGGGGAAAATTAACTTACACACTCATGCAGACATCTGTGCACTCACCCATCCTGCCCCTGCCCAACACAAACCCTTTTGACATCAAAAGCACTGAAGCTCCTACAAGTTAAAAGATTGATGCAAATCCTATTATCACAACTTCCAATTCCCCTCTGTGCATATGCACAGGCACAAAAGTGTGTGTGTGTGTGTGTGTGTTAAATAATTTAGTGAATGGATAGGGTTTTTTTGTAAAAGAAGATGTTCATAAAATGGGTAGGAAAATGGACTCAGGGCTTGCTATACACATAATCTGTCACTCCAAAATGTCTATGTTAAAATCTAATTCCCAACATGGTGGCATTTGAATGTGGGACATTTGAAAGGTGATTTGGTCACAAGAACAGAGCTGTAGGGAAAAGAACCCTTTAAGAGTAACCCCAAAAGGAGATATAACAACAGAAACAGGAAATTCAAAAAAAAATCATCAGATCTTTCTACAAAAGCCTATATTCAACAAAACTTGAAAATCTAGATGAAATGGACAATTTTCTAGAGAGATACCAAATACCAAAGTTAAATAAGGATCAGATAAACCATCTAAACAGTCCTATAACCCCTAAAGAAGTAGAAGCAGTCATTAAAAGTCTCACAACCAAAAAAGCCCAGGACCAGATGGGTTTAGTGCAGAATTCGATCACACCTTCAAAGAAGACCTAATACCAATACTCTTCAAACTATTCCACAAAATAGAAACAGAAGGAGCACTACCCAATTCATTCTATGAAGACACAGTTACACTGTATATTCTCCCTTGAAGATGGAACTGTTTCTGTCTAATCAGGAACTTGTCACAATGTCCTTTCATAGAGGACTTCATAAGAGGTTTTTTTTTTTTTTTTTTTTCTATTTTTATCATGTTTAATGTTCCAACTAGATTTTTTTTTTTTTTGGGTTTTTCGAGACAGGGTTTCTCTGTGTAGCCCTGGCTGTCCTGGAACTCACTCTGTAGACCAGGCTGGCCTCGAACTCAGAAATCCGCCTGCCTCTGCCTCCCGAGTGCTGGGATTAAAGGCGTGCGCCACCACGCCCGGCTCCAACTAGATTTTTAAATGCACTGGTTGAGTGCATATTACTTTTAGCTTCAGAAGATATCATGTATATTTAAGAGGCATTTAACTATTATAAATTATTTTGATGACTTAAAAAATGTCAATACTGAGTTGTATATTTTAAAATAAATTTTATTAGTTTAATAATAATGATAATAATAATAATAAAAGAGTAACCCCAGAGGACTCCTTCATCCCTTCTAGCAATTGAGGATGTAGTGAAAAGACTCAATTCCCAATCTGGTAGCTCTTTGATCTTGGAAATACAGCTTTCAAGACTATGGGAAGAAATTTCTGTTCATTAGTTTATTAGTTACCCAGTCAATAGCATTGTGAGCTGGCCCAGGTGAATTTAAAGCTGGGTTACTCTGTGTGGACTAGCTTGGTTTCTCTGGGCTCAAACCCTGAGCAGAAAGTCCCTGAATGCTCCAGTCCTACTGCTAAGCACTCTACTTCCACAATTGAGTCCCAGGAAGTTCAGGGGGCTCTTTAAACCAATTTATTTCTAAAATGAAAGATACTTGCTCTCTCCCAACCCAATCTGTGTTGCTGACTCAGAATAGAAATTAGGTTGGAAAAGTCCTTCCACCAGCATTAAACACCTTGTATTAACCAGAATTTGTGGCACATACCTTTAATCCCAGCATTTGAGAAGCAGAGATAAACAGATCTCTGGGGGAGGGAGGGCTGAAGCCAGCCTGATCTACATCATGAGTTCCTGGACAGCCAGGACTGCAAAATGAGACCTTCGCTTAAAAACAAAATCTTGTATTGGTCTTCCATTAAGGTTGTAAAAAGATGACTTAGTGATGAAGAGTTCTTGCTCCTGTTGTATAGGACCTCGAGGTCAATGCCCAGCATCCATGTCAAGTGACTCACAGTTGCCTGTAACACCAGCTCCATGGGATCAGATACCCTTTTCTAGCCTCCCCAGTATCCACATGCATGTGCACATACTCATATAGAGCACACACGGGCACATAAAAAGTAAAATAAATCTTTAATTTCCTTTTGATTAAGACTTTCCACCAACCTCTCTGTAACTGATTTTTCTTTTCATTTCACACATCCTTCCTTTAGACGTCAACATTGTTATAGGATTCTCTGGTTTAGAATTGCTTTGGCTCTCCCACAATGTCCCATTCATAATCACTCCTGAAAGACAACATTTTCAGAGCACACTGAAAACACAAGGCTTCTTGTTCAAACATTATCAAGAACAGTGAGTCATTTAAAAATCAGGTGCAAAACCCTGTATTACTATTTAGGTTGTACTCAACCAGTGTCTACTGTGTAGACAGAACCTATATTCTCTAACCTTGAAGTAAAGTTCTATCTTCAGAAGACATTTTATCCATGGGATTAAGGAATGGTTCTGGGGTTCACTTTCTCTCAGGGAGTTCATCAGCTTCCAGGTCACAGGATTTCCATTCCTGTGAAATATATATCAGTCATTTTTCTCCTTGCAATGACAAAATGCTTCACAAAATCAACTTAAGGAAGAAAAGGTTTATTTCAGCTTGCAAACCATCCTGATGAAGAAGGTATAAAAAAAGCAAGAGCTTCAAGTGGATGGTCACATTGCATTCAGTCAGAAAGCAGGGAGAGATGAATAGCAATACTTAGCTATCTTTCTTATTATTTAAAGTAGGATCCACACTCCATAGAATGATGCCACCCACGTTTAAGTCAGGTCTTTCTTCCTCAGTTAACCTAATGTATGTTCATCTCTCACAGATATTCCCAGAGATTTGTCGCCAAGGATTTTAGATCTTCTCAAGTTAGTAATCAATAGAAAAAAATTAAATTAAAAAAACAAAAAGAACCTCACATGGCTGATTTGAAACAGTATCCCACATGGCCTCTGTTGTCTGACGAAAAGCTCCAAGCAAATTGGTAGCAAGGTCTCTCAGGGAATGACTACATTATCCGCTCTTTCCCACAATGGTCGCCAACTTTCTGTGTAGAGATTTATATGCATTCCTGTCTCAGAGCATGGAGCTCTGAGCATCAGAAGCAGACTTGATGTCAGCTCTTGGGAATAAGACCATTTCTTCCTCTTGGAGAAGAGATAACAGTGAAATCTTCAGAATAACACCCTTTCCTAAAATTAGGTCAGCTCCTTATTGGCAGGCATTGTCTTAGGCCTCAAGGGCAAAAATAAGTCAAATATAAAACAACTATTAACTTCCTGGAGTTTCAAACCAAGTGGTAGAATTAGAAAAACTAATAGGAAAAAAAATGGCATCTTATAACCCTCTAGCCAAAGTAATTTCAAGATGACATCAATCACAGGAAAAACACCATTGTTACCCTAGGACAGTGTTCATCTCTCCAGCAGGCTGGAATTCCAATTTCCACTGAGGAAAAGTTGTTAGGGAAAATTACAGAAGGTTCTGGAATCAGAGCTGCATGTTATAATCACCTAGGGGATTGTAAAAATTGAAACAAAACCAAAATTCAGCCCCAGGCAATTCAACAAAGTTTTTTTGGTTTTTGGGGTTTTTTTGTTGTTGTTGTTGTTGTTGTTGTTCCATACCTTTAAAAGTTTTTATGTGGGATATTTCTGAGATGTGAGACATGTATAAAGAAAAGCATCATAAATACCCCAAGGTCCCAATGTACTTCATCTGATTTCAGTAATTAACAACTCAAGACCAACTTCATTTCACTCTCTGCTTCTACTGATCTTACTTTCTCCCCTCAAAAGAATAACTGTTTGAAGCAAACACAAGATATCAGATTTGCTTAATTCTTATATATATATGAATTAGGAATTAGGCAATTCATATATATATTCATATATTCATATATTCATTCATTTACTTATACTACCTATCATGGCAATGATGTGATATACTAGACCCCTGTCTAAATTGATCCAGATTTTTGCCGTTATAAACAAGCGTGATGAATGGCCTTCTATTTATTACTTTTCTTATTTCCAGGTGTGATGATTAATATTGATTTTCAACATGACAGGATCTAGACCAGTGGTTCCCACCCTGCCTAATGCTGTAACCCTTTAATACAGTTCCTTATGTCGTGGTAACACCCAACCATAAAATTTTATTTGTTGCTACTTCATAACTGTAATTTTGCTGCTGTCACCAATCCCAATGTAAATATCTGAGTTTTCCTGTGGTCTTAGGTGACACCTGTGAGAAGATTGTTGTTCAACCCCCAAAGGGATCATGACGCACAGGTTAAGAACCACTGATATAGACTTATCTAAGAGAAAATTCTCTGCGTGTATCTGTGAGGGGGTTCTAGATTAGGTTAATGGAGGTGGAAAACCGTATCCTAAACATAGGCACTACATCTGGGGACTAAATAAAAAGGAGAAAACAATCCAAGCACCAACATTCCTCTCTCTACTTCCTAATTATAAAGGCAAAGCAACTAGCTGCTTTAAGTTCCTGCTGCCATGACTTCTCCACCAAGGCAGAAAACAGCCTCAAACCATGAGCCACAATAGCCTTCCTCCCTTAAGTTGCCTTTGTCAGATGTCTTGTCTGAGCAACAGGAGCAGTAACTAACACATCAGGCAATGGTAGTGATCTCAGCTTTTTTTGTTTTTTTTTTGTTTTTGTTTTTGTTTTTCAAGACAGGGTTTCTCTGTATAGCCCTGGCTGTCCTGGATCTCACTTTGTAGACCAGGCTGGCCTCGAAAATCCCCCTGCCTCTGCCTCCGGAGTGCTGGGATTAAAGGCCTGCACCACCACGCCTGGCTGATCTCAGCTCTTAACTTCATTAGATTAAGAGACACTTAGGAAATCAGTGAAGCACGCCTATGAGCATCTATAATGGTGTTCCCAGAAACAGTCAAACTTTCAGGTTCCTGGTCTAATCAACGAGTTAATCTCTTTATGCATTTGTAATATGACAGTATCATGGAAAGATGACACAAAATAGGAGGCAGGGACTAGTTGGAGGAAGAAGAATATTAAGAGCATGACTTTGGTGGCTGCATCTGTCCCTTGTCTCTTTCTGTTTTATTTTCTCTGTTCCACATCCAAGAAGTGACAGAGAGCCTTTCTACCACATACTGTTGCTGGCAGAAGGAGCAGCTCAGGTACCTGGTGCCAGGCAACCATGAATCTAATTCACTGAAACCATGACCCAGAGTAAAAGAATCCACACCCACCCCCCTTATACTGTACCTTCCAAGTGTTTATTCACAGCATGGAGAAAGAGTAAGACTGACAGAAATTCTGTAATGTATCTTCATAATAGTGGTGATAGGGGTGTGTGTGTGTGTGTGTGTGTGTGTGTGTGTGCGTGCGTGCGCGCACGCGCGCGTGTGTGTATGTCTGTATATGAACATGGTCGTGGTGGTGATGGTGGGGCGTGCATGCATGTGTTTGTGCATCTCTCTCTCTCTGCGCGCGTGTGTGTGTGTGTGTGTGTGTCTGTGTGTCTGTGTGTGTGTGTCTATATATGAGCATGTTGGTAAGCCAGAGAATAATCTCAGCTATGGTTTCTCAGTTGTTGTCTGCCTTGTTTTATGAGACAAGGCCTCTCACTGGCCTGGAACCTACCAAGGCTTGACTAGCAAAATGGCAACCCTCATAGGTCGGTACGTCTCAGTCTCCCCCTCACTGGGATTAAAAGGTATTCAACTACATCTAGTTGGTTTTTATATGGATTCTAGGGGTAGAACACAGGTCCTCACACTTGTGTGGCCAGCAGTTCCTTGACTGAATCATGTCCCCAGCATGAGACGGAGAACTGTTGATTAAGAAATCCAGTTGGTAAAAGACTACATTTGAACTGCAGCTCTATCCTTAGTCTTTATTCTCATAAAATCTAAATATTAATAGTTTCTACTTTGGGGGCTAAAGAGATGGCTCAGCAGTTAAGAGTGACTGCTCTTAATGAGGACCTGAGTTCGGTTCCTAATACTCATGTCAGGAGGTTCACAAGTGCCTCTAACTTCAACTCCAGAGGAACCAATGCCCTTGTCTGAACTCCGAGGGCATCTGAACTCATCCACATGCACATACATGCATACTTCTTTTAAATAAGCAAAGATTTAATAAATTAGCTCCTACCTCATAGACTTCTTGGGAGGGTTAAATGAATTAATACATGTCAATGTTTAAATCAGGTATGAGCACATGTTAGGAGGTATGACTAGTAGTGTTTCGATGTCTCTCAAAAATTCTTATTTAGTTTCCTGTTTCATTTTCTCAGCTGTCCTAACTGCCTCAGGATGTTGGCCCAACAAAAACACATCATTATAGTAAAATTGCTTAAAATAGCTATAAGCTCTGAAAACTCAGGAGAAAAAAGTTTTATTTTGTTTTGCTTTGTTTTTAGGAAGCAGAGCTGAAATTTATTAAAGTATACTTTGCCTTTCTAGTTTCATGTATATTTGTGTAGTGTGCATGTGTGTGTACATGTTTGTATGTGTGGGGGAACATGGGTGGACGTGCATGCACACATGTGTGCATATGCATGTGGAGGCTTGTGGTTTGTGTTGGGAAACATCTTTCATGGCTTATTCCACCTTATTCTTTGAGTCTCTCAATCAAACCCAGAGGTCACTAGTTTGACTAATCTCCCTAGCTAGCTTGCTCGAGGGATCCAGTATCCATCTTGTGTGGCTGGAATCTTGGTGGATCATTATGCCCACCCAGTGTTTACGTGGACTCTTTGGATCCAAACTCAGATCCTCTCACAGGCTCTTAGCAAGTGCTTTAACCACTGTGAAATTGCCTCAGCTCTTAAATACGTATTATGACATATTTTCAGCATGAATGTTAAGAGAAAGAGGGGGACTCCAGGAGAAAGTGAGATGTGTTCTTCCATGTGAGCTCCAGGTTTGATTGAGAGACCCTGGCTCAATGACTAAGGTGGAAGAGCAAAATGGAAGCATGAATACGGGCTTCTCTAAGGTAGAATTGGCAAGGATTTTTATTACATTTATTTGCATAGTAGTGTGCACATGCCCCCTCGCTTACAGCATGCTTATGCATGTGAAAGTCCTAGGACAACTTCTAAGAGTCGATTCTCTGCTTCCATCATTTATGTCTTAAAGACCAAAGTCAAGTTGCCAGGCTTGTCAGCAAGGGCCTCACTCTCTGAACCATCTCAGCCCAAGAGGTTTATTTCTATCACTATAAAAAAAAAAGAATGTCCCTTCAGAGTAACCAGCTATCTTTAAGACTGCGAGATACATCTCTGCACCATCTGTATAGTCTTCTCAGAGGTGACCAAATTGGTTAGACAACCTGTCAATTTGCTTGACCCACTAATTTAATTGATTTTTTTTATTTTCTACTAAATTGACAGGCTGAGTACATTGATGAAATTGACTGGCTGTTTTGATATCATTTAGACCCAGCTGAGTGGAGCTAACCATGAAGGGAAAATAATTGTTATTGACATGGTAGTGATGACCAAAGACACTCATAGCTTGGACTGCCGGAGGAACACTGAAGTCTTTATAATTGAACTGGAATCACACCTCACCAAGCTGAGAGTCACATAACTGATCCTTCCCCATCTACTACCCTGTAGTTATCAGGAGAGTTGACAGAGGGAAGATATGGAAAGCAACTTCGAAAAGATTCAATCATACCTATGTAAATTATTTTTCCATTTTACATTGTTTTTCATGTGTAGAGGGCACACATACACAGGCCACAGTATGTGGAGGTTAGAGGACAACTTATGGGAGATGCTTCCTTTCTTCCAGTGTGGGTGCTGGGGATTAAAGCTCAGGTCGTGGGGCTCTTCAGCAAGCACCTTTACCCTTTGAGCCATTTTGCTGGCTCTAAATATAAAGTGTTGGTATCACTCTATGAGTTTAATTCTGAGTGTATGGAGGCTCCCAAAAAGCTGAGGAGATGCTACATACTCCCGGTAGCAGCTTTAATATTATGTGACATTAATATTAGTAGCTTTAATTTTATGTGACAAAAGGGGCTCTACCATGTGATTAATAGGGATAGAGAGATGGCTCAGCAGTTAGAAGTACATATGTGCTCTTGCAGAGGATCTGAGTTTGGTTCCTAGGATTCACATCAAGTAGTTCATAGCAGCCAGCACCTTCAGGTCCAGGGAATTTGATGCTCTCTTTGGGCTTCCATGGGTAATACATGAATGTGGTGTATATACACACAGTATATACACACATGCACACATCTTTAAAAACTAAAGAAAAACGGAATTCATAATTTTAACACAGAAGATTTGCATTGGAATATCTGGGTGGGCCTGATTTAATCCCAAATTTCCTGAATAGAAAGAGATGAGAGGATTTATTTAAGCTACTAAAGAGGAGAAGGAAACATGGGTTGGGAGCAAGATGTTGAAGGTGATATGGAGAAGGGGTCACAAGTCAACCTGCAGAAGCAAACTCCAAACACTAGGAAAAAGAAGAAAATGGATCATCATGCCTTTAATATCACCTTTATGGTGCTATTTAGAGCAAATATTAGGAGAAGAACACACTTCCTACCAGTGGCTCTCAGGTATCATCCATGGTAGGAACACATCAACAAGGAGAGGACAAATGGCTGGAATGGGAAGAGCTTGGAACTTTTGCTTTTAGCAGAAAAGTTCTGTTTTAAATCTGGGTTCCATTTAAGATTTCATGGGGGAGGGTTTCTTCTAAAGTAGGGAAAAGAGAAACAAAAAACAGAAATAGTTGATATTTGTATATCTAATCCATTGAAGACACTGAGAGCATTGCACAGACTAGTACCTGGGACAGAGGAGACATAACAAAATGTAATAGTGGTAGTTGTGATAATGGCGATTGCCATCTACACAGAATCCTTTACACCATCATTGAGGAGCTATATGCATCTGTGCCTGTTGTAAATGAGTATCCTGTCCAGTGTCTGTTCAGCATCTGCAAGAACAGGATTGGACCAAGACCTTTGTAATCCTAGTCTCTATTACAATCCAAATGGTAGATGATATCATTGACAATCTTAATGAATAAATGTGTTGCAAGCTATTCCTGGAGCTGGGAAGATGACTCCGTGAGTTAAGCATTTACAGCTCAGGAATGAAGACCAGACTTCAAAAACCCTGGCACCAACATAAATTCTGAGCATGAAGGAATCCTGCAGTCCTGGTGGCCAAGAGGCAGAGACAAAAGATTCTTCAGGCAAGCTAGATGATTGGACTAGCCAAATTAGTGAGTTCCAGGTTCAGTGAGAGACCTTGACTCAGTAAATTTAATTGAGTGATCAAGGAAGACAACTGATGTTAGTCTTGGATATATATGTGTGTGTGTGTGTGTGTGTGTGTGTGTGTGTGTGTGTGTGTGTGTGTATGTTTATATATGCAAACACAGATATATGCACATACACACACAATTTAAATTAAGACTATTCTTTTTAACATTTTATTAATTGTGTGTGTCCATGCACACAATTTAGAAAGCAATTTGTGAGAGTTGGGTCTTTCTTCCACAATGTGGGTCCTGGGGATTGAACTCTGATCCTTGGTCTTGGCAACAGACACCTTAATCCACTGAACTATCTCTCAGTTCCCTCAAAAGCTATTCTTATCGTGTGCCTTTTACTGAAATGACATTTCTAGGTTTTAATGAGTCCATTCTTGACCATTCCAGGAACTCTGTATGACTTTATTATCTTGCTGGGCCCCAATGTCAACAGATGACCTTACACCAGACATGATATATGCTTCTGGTTCTTTCTGCACACAATAGAGAGGGGATTGATGCTGTTCTGACTGCAGAGCAAATTGTTGTAGAATAGAAGGGTAGAGCAGGCAATGGAGCAGGGACACTGAGTCAATGACAGGAGCAGCTGTCAACTCATTAAGGGTGCCCCATTAAAATCTGGGCCACATCAGGTCCAGCCATCTGTCATCTGAGAACCACAGCTGCATGCTGAGTCTTCAGCTCAAACAGTAGCAGCAGCAAAGTTGGCATATTCTCCTAGCACTGAGAATCACTTGTCTTGCAGTTCAGTTGCTCTCTTTGATGTCCCAGTGATGAAGTAGCCTATTGGCCAAACACCAAATAGCATCAAAGAGAGAAAAATAGGACTTAATTTTTTAAATTCAGTGTGTGTGTGTGTGTATCCATGTGTTTATTTGCATATGTGTGCAGGCACAGGTCACATATATATATATATATATGTGCATAGATCTGCATATGCATATGTATGTAGATCCTGAAATCATTCTCAGGGTTATTCTTCAGGAGCCATTCATCTTAATTTTTGAGACAGGCCTTCCCACTGGTCTAAAGTTCAACAATTAGCCTGGGCTGGCTCTCCAGTGATCTAGGGATCTGCCTGTTTCCACTTCCCAGTATTGGGATTACAAGCATATGCCACCACACCTGGCATTTCATGTGGTGCCAGAGATTGCAGTTAGATCCTTGTGTTTGTGGGGCAAACACTTTCCTGACTAAGTCATCTCCACAGCCCCAGGAGTAGGAGTTTCAGTCTGGATAATCTCATTTGTACTATGCTGTAAGAGAATAAGAGAGAGAAAAAAATCATGGGTCTCTGGTGAAGAACTTTCGTGTGTCTTCCATTCCCTAAAGTTCTTACTGTCTTTACCTGATCACAGGCATGCCCTCTTCCCTCAATTAAGCTCCCCACCAAGGCATTCAGGATTGTTGACTATTCCATCCTTTCTAACCACACCAAAGATACATTCTGTCCTACCACCCAAGCCCCTCAGATCCCATTCTTGAAGGGAAAGAGTAGACATTCACATTTCCCTGAAAGAAGGAATCTTATCAATACCCAAGATCAACAAAGCATCAATTAACACTGATAAAATTGCAAAATAGTTACAAAGACATAAAACGCTAAGGGACAGCTTCATAAACGTATGGACAAAGCTCCTAGTGAACAGAGACGTGAAATTCCAAGTGAAACCATCATCTATTGAAGCAAAAATTTCAGGTTTCTTTGGAGGCTCAATTGTGTCAAATGATCTTTTTATTCTGGAAACTGTCTTATGAGAAGATATTTTGCTGAGACAGATACAAGCAAGGAAGGATGTTTTGCTGAGAACAGACATGTGATGTTTTTCTGAAAGCTGCCTGGAAAGGGGGCTTGAAAGGTTTTGCTGGAGAAGACATGTGACGTTTGGAAAGGGCAAGAGTATAACCTAACAGACAGTGGATGACGCTGTAGCATTGGTTTACCTTGCCACTCTTCCCTGGTCTTTGTTGGTCTTTGCTGACAATGCTGTGGAATTGGTTCACATTGCCTTCTCCTCTGATTAGTTTGTGTGACTTCATAGAAAGAAACACACCAGAGAACTTCTTGTGATATTCCAGCAGCTTCCTGCCTCTTCAGAAGACTCAAGCAGAGGACTTATTTGCAGAGCCTTGCAGTTTCTTCTGGATGAACTGCTATTGTTGATTCATGAATGGTGTTTGCAAGTGGATTGAGCTACTGCTGCTGATTCGTGTGAACTCAACTGCTGATATCCTGACAGCATAGATTGGAATTGCTCCAAAGTACTATTTCTAAACAGGTCCACCATCCCCCTTTGCCCAATTAACCTTTCCTTTCCACAATTTCTTGGGGGTGATGGGCTAGAAGGGAGGTTAAAGAGTTTAAGAACCCTTATTAAAGTGGGTTTAAAAAATCTAAGCCTACAATCTACATGAAAAATTTACCTAGAACCAAGATCTTTCCCTTCATACTCTTCAATTACATAGTGATATATCTATCTCCTGTCCTCAGTTTTTCCCTCTCCACTCTAAGACCTACAGTTTACTTTCAACATAGAAAGGAAGGAAGAGTTTGTTCTGGCTCATGGTTTGATGGTGTGTCCTGGCTCATCATAGTAAAGAAGTCATAGTGAGGCTGCTGATCATATAGTACCTATGGTCAGGAAGTAGAGAAAAAGACAAGTGCTGGTGTTCAGCTTACCTCAGCCCAGTACCCCAGACCCTTAAATGGTGCTGCTGACACTTAGGATAGTGTATCCTCAATTAACCCAGTATATAAACTCCTTCACAGACAGGCCCAGAGGTCTATTTCCTATGTGATTCTAGATTTGCCAAGTTGGACAATCAATAGTAACCATAACAACTTCACATCAAGTCAACTTAATACCCAAACACCTTACCTAAAACCAAACCATTCAACCCCTGGCACCCAGAGTCTCTTATATATCACAACACAAAATACACTCAGTGTAGCTCTCAAAGTCCCCCATAGTCTTTAGCTGTCCCAACACTGTCCAAAAGCCCCAAAATCTCTTGAGACTTAAGACAATCTCTGAACCATAAGCCCCTTTAAAAAAAGAAAACCAAACTACATGCTTCTAATATACAATGGTACAAAGTACCCCTTCACATATCAAACATAAGGAACAGAAGAAAAGAAAAAAAAATGGACAAAACCAAGCCAGAAACCCTGTAGGAAACCCCACATCCTGCAGCAAGATGTCCAGTATCTCAGATTTCTGATGGAATCATGTTGGCTCCAACAGACTTGAGTCACTCCTTCAGCTCTGCCTCCTACAGCACAGAGCACACATAGATCCCACTACAATGTGTGTGTGTGTGTGTGTGTGTGTGTGTGTGTGTCACTTTGAATCCCTCTTGTTCACAATTCTCTCATGGTTCCCCTCTTCTCTCCATATGAAATCCTCAGTTACTAGTGTTTACCATGGTGGTTACTTTTTTTGTGTGGGAACAGAACAAGAGACATTTGTTCAAATATTATTCAGGTGATTTGTCGCTAAAGGTGTTTCTGGGTCCAGTTGACTTTTGAATCAATATTCTAAATAAATAGAATGCTCTTTGTGGCACCCCTCAAATACACATGTGTTAGAGACATGGTCTCCAATACAGTGTTCAGAGACAGGCTGAGGTTGGCAAAAATAGGAGATAGTTTATCCTGGAATCCTATTTTATTTTTGTTTTATACACACACACACACACACACACACAAACAATGCACAAATGCCCCTCTAAACAATGGGCCTAGCTATCTCAGAACTACTGTAACATTCTACCTGCATTGAACAACACTACCCTCATTTTAAAAGAATAATGTAAGTTTCCCTGTCTCCAATAACAACCAAATTTAGATACTTTCTATTCAAGTGTGTTCCTGAAATACCTAGGTAATATGCATGAGGGATGATCTGGACTGAACTAGTTTGAAATTCACACAAACACAAACTGAGTCCTTCAAGGAAACTTTTAAGGAGAATCCCCTATCTACCATCTTATGCCTGTGCATAATTGGGTGTGCATGTGATTAAAAACAGATGCATTGTGGGAAGTGATATACGTGCAGTGGAAAGAATGAACATATGACTTCATCAATTAAAATAGAGACTCATTCAAACTGTGCCCCTTAGTCACCAGTTCCTCCTTCTCTTGAGACATAAAGCACCCAAACAGAGACACCACGTGGCCACCAGCAAACATGAGAGTATATAGCCCTCTAAAATCTGTACTGTTGAGTGCTCTGAGTAAAGTAAGGTTTCTTCTCTTGCAAATCTGTGAGAGCCCTCATTTTTAGTTCTTTGGATAAGAGGACATGTATTTTGTCAGAGTTCTCAAGCATCCCAGAACTTATGGAACATCTCACTATATTAAGGGAATTTATTGTAATGACTTACAGTCTGCAATCCAACTAACCCAACAACTTGCAGCTGTGAATGGAAAGTCCAGGAATCTAGTAGTTGTTCAGTCCCACAAGGCTGGCTGTTTCAGCTGGTCTTCTATATAAGCTGGAATCCCAAAGAATTAGGTTCCAACGGATGTGCTGGCAAGTAAAGTGATGCAAGCAGGCGAAGAAGAGTGGGCCCTTCCTTCTTCCAAAGTCTTTATGTGGGTCTCCAGTAGAAAGCATGGCCCACATAGATTACAGATGTGTACCACCATATTTGGATTTGGAACTTTTTCCTCTCTCAGGCTGGCCTTGAACTTGGAGATCTGCTTGCTTCAGTCTCTTGGGATTAATGGTGTGTACTACCTTGCCTGGGCCTAAGCTTTTCATGGCCACTGTGCCTCAAGATCTGGATCAAAAGCATATGTCCTCCCAGGTCAAGATCCAGGTCAGAAGCCTGTGTCTTCCAGTCTCAATATCTGAATCACAAATAGGCCCTCCATTTCTGGATTCTAGTCCATTCCAGATGTAGTGAAGGTGACAACCAGGAATAGCCATCACAGACCGAGAACCTGGAAACGCTCACTTCCAACCCCAACCATAGTCAGGGCTTTGGGAAGTGATTGGCTTGTGAAGGTTCTCCAGTGAACTTCACTTCTCCAAGTGGACTTCACTTCGCCAGTGGACTCCACAAATGGGCCCAGAATTAAATGAACTCCTGGGATCAGGGTTAAGGAACATAGTTTCTGGTTGGAGGAAACAGATTATTGGGGGCATGCCATTGTCCTCAGGCCTTTCTTCTACATCTGCCTCTCTTTACTTCTTGATTGCCATGAGATGAAGAACTTTAGTCCCACACACATGTCCAGCCATGATGATTTGTCTTACCTCAGCCAAAACCTTCTAATGAGTCCCATAAAACCATGAACCAAAAATAAATCTTTTTTCCTTCAAAATGTTTTGTCAGGTATTTGTCACAGGGACCAAGAGCTGGCTAACTGGTATGGTGTATCTCATCCAACTAAATGGGACTGAAAGGTCTTGGTAATAAAGGATTTCTCCTGCAGGTTGTATAAGCTGGGATGTTAATCTTTCCTTTTCTTTAACCCTGAACTGAAAACATTGGTTCTCTGGGAGCTATTGAGCCTGTCACTTTAAAAATGATACCACACATATCAGATCTCTTGAATCTCCTGCTTACCAGTGCAGATCTGAGGACTTCTCAGCTTTCATAATTACGAGAGCTAGTTCTATGCTTTAAGGTGTGTATGTGTGTGCACACACATACATGCACACATGCACATATGAGCATAATTATGAATGGGTATACGTCTACGTATACATTCTTCTGTGAATATATGCATACTTGCATGTGCTGAGTGTATGTGTGTGCATAGTTATGTATGTGTATGCTTCTATGTGTGCATGCTTCTGTATGTATATGCATAATTGCATATGTGAGCATGTATGTGTGTTTATATGTGTGTATGTGTGTGCATTTTGCTATTAGTCAACTGAAATAATGAATACAAAGGATTTAATCCCTAATTACAAATAAGGGAGGCACTGTAGCTGAGCTGGATTATCAGATATACAAGTAGTTACAGTTTTAAAAAAATGAAGTTTTGCTATATTGGTTAAATATTAAGCAACAATTGGCTTACAAGGTGGTTTAGTGGGTAATGACACTGCTATCAAGTCTGACAATGTGAGTTCAAGCAATAGAATCTGTCAGTTTGCTCTTTGAACATAGGACTTGGAGTAATAGATTTCAAATTAACCTGGAAGCCTCCTCCATGAGGACCAAAGATCATAGTATTGGAAAGTGTTATGCAACCTGCCAAGGGAGAAAAGCCGTCAAGACTATAAAGTCTACAAACCACAACAATGGCTAGACTGAGAAGATATCCCCAATGGGTCATTAATGGTACTATTACCATGGGGGTGACCAATAGGTGTCTATTGATACCTATTGAAATTAAAGACCATTTAATAGGAGAGAATTCATGCATGGTACTATAACTCCAGCCAACTAGCCATGTCTAGAGAGGTAATGTATCCTTGAGGAGAACTTACCACTGCCATTTTTTTTTTTTTTTTTTTGGTTTTTCGAGACAGGGTTTCTCTGTATAGCCCGGGCTGTCCTGGAACTCACTTTGTAGACCAGGCTGGCCTCAAACTCAGAAATCCGCCTGCCTCTGCCTCCCGAGTGCTGGGATTAAAGGCGTGCGCCACCACGCCCGGCTTGCCATTTTCTTAAACCAATACAATTCCTTGCTCAATGCATTCTAAATACTCATTCTTATACCACAGGCAAGTATAGTTCTCAATGCAAAATGAAACTTCTTTCTGTAGCAGCTACCACAGAAATCCACAGCTTGTCAAAATGCAGAGAATAAGTAAGTGGTCATGGTTACCCATCCCCAGATGTATACATCTACAACACAAGCTTTATACCTAAGTCTCAGGGAATATCATGGAAGAGGGAGCAGAACAATTGTAATAGCCAGAAGGTTAGGATGCTGGCTGTTAGATAGTGTTTTCTAGACAAGACAGGGATGCTAAGTCCATGACATCTCAACAGTATAGATGGCTAAACAACATCTGAATAATGGCAACACCAGTCAACACTCCACCTCAAGTAGGAGAAATTTCACAAGGTCCCACCCCTAGATAAAGAGATAGAAGCGATCAGTGGCTACTTAAAGGGGAAATAATCAGTTTACTCCAGGAATGAGCCCTCTGATAGGTTACCCAATCCCAGGTGGCCAGCCATAAACACGTGTATGTATGAGGCATGCTAGATGGTTGTGTGGTGGTGGGAGAGTAAAACATTAATAACTTTAGAATAAGAGGTCATGAACTTGAGAGGAAGTTCCAGGGGGCACAGAGGTTGGAGGACAGAGAGATAAGGGTTGAAATGATGTAAATGCCATACTCATGCATGAAATTCTCAAAAAAATTTGGAAAAACAGCAAATCAGCCCATCAATCAATAAATAAATAAATAAATAAATTCACAGGAAACAAAAAAATAGTAAATTTGTAAACAAATTGTGATTTTAAAAATTTAAGGAATTAAGCAGCAAGCTGGGCCTGATGGTTCATTACCTATAAACTTGATGCTTAGGAAGGCAGGAGCATCATGAGCCAGCCTGAGCTATGTAGTGAGTGTACTAGGCCAGCCTGGGCTACAGTAAGGCCCTGTATCACAATCATCCTATATTGATTCATTAGCAGCAAAGAATTAAAGCCTGTTGTCCTCCAATAGGAACCTAGTAGACAGCCCCTGCGTACTGCTGATTAAGGGCTGATGTCTATGCTTTAACAGTCAGCAGCGCACACAGCATGTTTGACATCCTCATCTATAAATTAAGGAGTCCAGCCTGGATCTGAGCTTGAGGTGAGTTGAATGAACAGCCTCACACAGAGCCAAGATTTCCCTCAGAAAACAGCTCTGGATCTGCTCCAACATGGAGATAAATTAGAGACAGAGGCCCTGAAGTTCAATGCCAATGAGAATAGCTGCAATATTTTTTAGCTGGAAATAGCCCACCAGGGCCATAAAAATCTCAATGAAGAAATCAAACCTAGAAGGTCTAGGCTTAAGCTATGTGACATCTCAGCAAAGTCTCCAAAAGAAGCCAGGGATAAAATACTGCCCCAAGTAAGTAAATGAGTTGTCTGGATATAAACGGTTGTCAGAAGAAAGAAGTTGAGAAGGCTAAAGTTGTGATGCACATCATGGTCCGTAGGAAAAAAAGAAACTGTACCTGATGGTAGAGGCCTGAAATCCCTGCTTTTTCAGTAGCTGAGTCATGAGAATGATGAGCACAAGGCTTTCCTGCACTACAAAATGAGTTCAAGGACAGCCTGAGTAACATAGTCAGATATTTGGCATAAAACAAAAAGAGAAAGAATGTTGGCTGTGTAGTCCAGTGTGTAGCGCAAATGCTTAGAATTCAATAGGGAGTAGTAGAGCACCTGCCTAGAATCCTACAGAGAGGCTAGAGACGTGGCTCAGTGGTAGAGCCCTGCCTAGAATCCCCAGTGAGGGCCTGGGGCCATGGCTCAGTGGTAGAGCCCCTGCCTAGAATCCCCCAGGGAGGGGCTGGGGGCGTGGCTCAGTGGTAGAACTCCTGCCTAGAATCTCCCAGTGAGGGGTTGGGGGCGTGGCTCAGTGGTAGAACTCCTGCCTAGAATCCCCCAGTGAGGGGTTGGGGGCGTGGCTCAGTGGTAGAGCCCCTGCCTAGAATCTCCCAGTGAGGGGTTGGGGGCGTGGCTCAGTGGTAGAGCCCCTGCCTAGAATCCCCCAGGGAGGGGCTGGGGGCGTGGCTCAGTGGCAGAGCACCTGCCTAGAATCCTCCAGTGAGGAGCTGGGGGAGTGGCTCAGTGGTAGAGCCCCTGCCTAGAATCCCTCAGTGAGGGCCTGGGGCCATGGCTCAGTGGTGGAGCCCCTGCCTAGAATCCCCCAGTGAGGGGCTGGGGGCGTGACTCAGTGGTGGAGCCCCTGCCTAGAATCCCCCAGTGAGGGGGCTGAGGGCGTGGCTCAGTGGTAGAGCCCCTGCCTAGAATCCCCCAGTGAGGGGGCTGGGGGCGTGGCTCAGTGGTAGAGCATCTGCCTAGAATCCCCCAGTGAGGGGGCTGGGGGCGTGGCTCAGTGGTAAAGCTCCTGCCTAGGATTCCCCAGTGAGAGGGCTGGGCTATGGCTCAGTGGTAGAGCTCTTCTTTAGCAGGTGAAAGACCCTAGGGTCAATCTTTAGTACTGGGGAGGGGCAAGGGAGCCTGGAACTAGAGCTAGGATTGGACTCTTCTGGGATGACAGCCAGATGGAGAGCTGAGTATCTGCTAATTACCCTGAAATGGGGCCATTAAATGCCCTCCCCTATTCCACAGCATAACCACAACAGTCAAATGAGGTCAAGTTTACAGAAATGTCTTAGAGGACCATTGAACTGCCTCTCTGTGAAATAACAGCCATGCATAGATGGATGCAAGGAATGTCGAATGTGATGTTTCAGGGATGTACATCAGACAAGGTTCCTGAAGCAGTTTAACTGCTATTTGAGAAATAAGACTAGCTGATGTCATTCCTAGGTCTTGTTTTGCACACCTCCTGCATAAAGGCAAATCTTTCTGTCCCATCTGTCTTGTCCATTCTAGCCTTGTAAAAACCAAGTGCACATCTGTCGAACTGAGCGCTAATGCCAACAACTTACCTAGTTGGCAAACCACTTCTTAAATTCCTGTTGACAGCTGTAATCGCTTGTCACTGGTTACAAACGTCATACATGTTTGAAATGACATATATTGAATGCTATTCATCACGGCTTACTGAAAAAAAAAAACGTTTAAAGATAAATTAAGAGTTCATTTAAATGAGTCACAAAAGCCCGTCAAATGGACCATTTCTTTAACTTTAGGTGCCTCATTATGCATCAATGTGACTTCGATACTGAAATAGATTGCTACATTAAGAGAGTAAAATAATAAGAGAGAAACGTGAGGCTGGGGAGATGGCTCAGTGGGTAAGAATACTTGGTAATCTTAAGAAAAGCCTGAGATTGGTTCTTAGCGGCCATGTCATGTACACAACTGCATAGGTGCCTCTATTTCTTTCTCACTGCTTGGATAAAATAGCCTGGCAGAAACAGCAGAAGGGTTGCAGGGCTTATTTGGCCAGCAGTTCCAGAGGGACACAGGTAATTGTGACAACTTGAGTCAGCAAAGTCATGGCGTCTGGAGCAGAAGGTAGGCTGGTCTCACACTACATCTCTACTCATGAGCAGAGAGTGAACAGGAAGTAAAGTTGACCTACAAAGCTTCAAGTCCCTTACGCGGCAACCCACTTCCTCCAGCAATGTTCTGTCTCTTAAAGGTTCCTCAAACTTCCCCCCCACCCCAAAACACTAACAGCTGGGGATCCAGTGTTAAAACTCATGAGTCTGTGGAGAACATCTCACATTCAAACTACCACAAATGGGATTTTTAGCCTGCTTGTATGTAGAGCATTTTAGTATATCCATGAAGCTAATGATAGGAACTATTTCTAGGAAAAAGAAATAAGCAATAAGCCAGGCAGTGATGGCGCACACCTTTAATCCCAGCACTTGGGAGGCAGAGGCAGGCAGATTTCTGAGTTCGAGGCCAGCCTGATCTACAGAGTGAGTTCCAGGTCAGCCAGGACTACACAGAGAAACCCTTTAACCCTTTCTAAAACACACACACACACAGAGCAATGAATGAATGGATGAATGAATAAATGAGAAATAAAATGGGTTTTGATTTTTGTATTACAAGAATGCATTACCTTAAAAAAACTTAAAATTGAGGACAGGAAAGATGAGTTAGTGGTTAGGAACACTAGATGTTTTTCTAGAAACCTGGGTCAATTCCCAGCACCCACGTGGTGGCTCACAACCATCTGTAACTCCAGTTACAGGGGGTTCTGTCACTCTCTTCAGGCCTCTGTAGGCACTGCATGCATGTGGTACACAGACATAAATGCAGGCAAAACACCCATGAACATAAAATAAAAATAAACTTCAAAAAGACCTTAAAATCAAAATAAAGACAATACAAAATACATTAGAAATGTTGTTATAGGAAGACCAAAATGAAAATAAATACCATAGAACAAATAAGTAAAATCCTATAGATTCAGGCTGGAACTACCCAAATTTCTCTCTTTCCTTTCTTTCTTTCTCTTTCTTTCTTTCTTTCTTTCTTTCTTTCTTTCTTTCTTTCTTTCTTTCTTCCTTTCTTCCTTTCTTTCATTTTATTTTTTGAAGGATGGGTTAAGATTGGGTCTTGCTATGTAGCTCAGGCTAGCCTCAAACTCATAATTCTCCTGCCCCAACTTCCCAAGAACAGATTGGATTACAGGTGTGAACCACTGCACCAACTTCAAAATTAGCCTGATTTTTTTTTTTTGAGACATGTAGTCAGGGCTGGCCTCAAACTTACTATATAGCCAAAGGTGCCCTTAAATTCCTGATCCCCTTGCCCTTATTTACCTCTGGACTGCTGGGATTACAGGTATGTGGCACCATACTAGGTCTCTACAGTGCTGGAAACCGAATCCAGGGCTGTGTGTAAGTGCTCTACCACCTGAGCCATGCCCCTAGCCCAGTGTTAACCATCAGCACTGCTTCATTATACATTTCTTTCCGGTTGTTTTGTTTCCATCTCTGCCATAACCAAGATCACAAAGTGTACAGACTTTTACACTTTCCCATGGCTGACATGTTAATGAAATGATTGTGCAGTTAATAACTTGAACACGTTTTTTAGACATCAATCGTTGTCTCTGCTTCTGAATGTATCCTTAAGTCAAACTCACCAAAAATAGATCTCGTGAGTCAAAACGTACTATTTGATTCTTTTTTGGTTTTTGATACAGATTTCCATATTTACTCCCCAGATCCCATATTCATTTATGCTTCTACCAACTGCATAGTAAATCAGTAGAGAGATATCTATATACTCATGATACTTCATGTGGCACTAGCTACAGCAGTCAAGACACAGTCAACCTGGAAGCTTGTAATAGGTGAATGGATATGGAAAGTGTGAAGTGGGTATGTAGGCTGGTGCACACACTCACACTGGGGGGGTGGGAGGAGGAAGAAAGAGAGTCTATCCGCCATTTGATGTCTCACCCATTGACAACTGTCACTCAAATCCCCATAGCAAGTAGACAGCACACTCCACCTTAAAGAGACCTATTTTCATTTTCAGCAGCCAATATTTAGAAGAATTTATCTCGAGCCAAATATGGCTTTGTGATTTGCCCAGGTTACATTCCATCAATCTTTCTCCAAAAAGCCTTCAAACATGCCTTCCCCCAGGGCCTCTATACTCCAAGCTGAGTAAATACATTGAACTCCCCTTTTATGAAATGGTGCCATGTCTCCTCATTGCCCTGATTCTCTGGGTAACTAGCTTTGGTGTGTTCACGATTCTGTATTATCTCTTTCGAGATAGGAACCTGTCAGCAATTCTATTACCATGGGCCTGCTCAAGCTTGGCTACACGACTTCCACACAGGATTTCAAAAGGTGCCTGTACAGTCCCACTCACACAACTTGCTCTTCTTCTGAGAGAACCTTTTCCAACAAGGAGGCTACTCCATCATCAGGGTTTCCAGGATAATAAGGCGCATGGAACAGAAATCTTGTATTTGTTAGCTTTAAATAACCATGACCAAATTTCTGACAGAAACAGCTTAAGGGAGGGAGAATTTATTGGAGTTCATGGTTACAGTGGTGTCCATTCAACATGACAGAGAGGGAAGGGCAGAGCAGGATGGTCCACAGAATGGCAGGTGGGAAGCAGAGAAAAAAGGGAACAGCAAGAGACCAGGGCAAGATCCAGCTCTAAGAGCTCCCCAGTGACCCACCCCTCCAACCAGTTCCCTCTCCCACTCCTCAGTGTTTCTTAATAATGCCCTTGTATTATGACTCCACCAAGGGATTGATCCAAAGATTAATCAGAGCCTTTAGGATCCAATTGCCCCTAGAAACATCATCACAGGCATGTCCAGCCTAATCCCCGAGGTGTCCCTTAATCCAATCAAGTTAACAAGATTAACCAGCACAGCTACAGACCCTCAACAGTAGTCCACCGAAAGCAGGACCAATAAACCACTGTCCTAAGACTAGGTGAGGTTGTCTCAGTCAGGAAAGTGCTTACTGCCCAAGCAGAAGAATCCAAGTTCACTCTCCAGAACCCACACAAGAAGTTAGGTGTGGGAATGACATGGACTGGTCATCTCAGCCCTGGAGGGTCCCTGGAGCTTGCTGGCCAGCCAGGCTAACCAACTTGGTGACTTCCAGGCCAGTAAGAGTCTGCCTTTAAGAAAAAGTGAACAACTCCTGAGCAAAGACATCTAGCGTGCACATTCACTGACACTCACACACATCCATTCTCTCTTCTCTCTCTCTCTGTCTCTGTTTCTCTCTCACACACAATACACGTTAATATACACATATACCCATAAATTCATATCCATATACATATGCATGCTATACACATCTACAAATATATACAAATATATAATATACTTATACAACATACACACAAATATATGTGCACACATATACATCAAAATACACATATACTCATCCATATACACAAACCATACACACACACCAATATACACATTTACCCATACATACACACACATATGCTTGTACACACACATATACATGTTCACACATACACCAATAAACACGTTTACCCATATATAACACACACATACATACACCCATACACACACAGAGAGAGAGAGAGAGAGAGAGAGAGAGAGAGAGAGAGAAAGTTACTTTTTCTGTAAGCTAGTGACATACAGAAAACAATCAAAATGTGGTCATTTTGGCAAAGAAGGGATCATTACTCTCTCTCTCTCTCTCTCTCTCTCTCTCTCTCTCTCTCTCTCTCTCTCTCTCTCTCTCTCTCCATGTCTGGAGACACATGTGTGATGGTTTGTATATCCTTGGACCAGGGAGTGGCACCATCTGAAGGTGTGGCCTTGTTGGAATAGGTGTGACCTGGTTGGAATGGGTGTGTCACTGTGGGTGTGGGCTTAAGATCCTCACCCTAGTTGCCTGGAAGTCAGTCTTCCACTAGCAGCCTTTGGATGAAGACATAGAACTCTCAGCTCCTGCTGCGCCATGCCTGCCTGGATGCTGCCATGCTCCCACCTTGATGATAATGGACTGAACCTCTGAACCTGTAAGCCAGTCCCAATTAAATGTTGTTTTTTATAAGACTTGCCTTGGTCATGGTGTCTGTTCACAGCAGTAAAACCCTAAGACAACTTGTCTAAGGCACATTTGTGGAGTAGTATACTTGCATCTGCTCACTTAGGTCACAAACATTTATATAGTAGGTGCTTGATGCCAAGCGCTAGTCTAAGAACTCTACAGGAACTTATTCAACACAAAAACCCCATCATGGAGGATTCTATTCTCCGCATTTCACAGATGGGGTTGCTGAGGCAGGAAGGCTGCATAGCGGGACCAGAGAATGATCCACAATAGCCATGCTTTTGGTCTCAAAGGGGTGCCCTCATTAGTATGCAACAAGAAAGCATTAAAGGATAAGACAGCAAGCAACAGAAAGAACCGAGCAGAGCAGACATTTGCACAGTTCAGTAAAACATGAGGAAGGCCTTGTCTTAACAAGCTGGAGACCCCTGGTGAGAGTTTGAGACAGAGCAGCATTCCCTCAGGTGAGGCTTTCAAGTAAAGAAAACCAAATAGCAACAGATGAAAATAAAATCATGAAACGGGAAGCTCATGGCATCCAGCAGAAACCAGGTGGGTGGTTGAGGCAGTCAGCTGGGGTGGTTGAGGCAGTCATCTGGAGTTCTCCTGGCATTTTCTCTCCATGGCTGATGTTGTGTGTTCTCTCCCCAACTACTGCACTTTTATAGGTTAAACACAAGTGACCTCAGTTGGAAATGGGTCACCTTCCAGCTGCCCTCAAGGCCCTGGTGTTTTCTCTCTTAGGCCATTTTGCTATTCTCTTCCCTCCCTGTCACAGTCAGGGGCACCCAGCCTATGTCTAGACACAGGGGTCTTAGATGGCACTTTGAGACAGACATGCTTGAGTCTGAAGTTGCAAATCCATCCCCAGAGCTGGCCCCTCAGATGGCTCAAGCAGCACATGGCAGTGTACTGACATGACGAACACTCGGGAGCCTGGCTTCTGTGTCACACTGACAACCAGTGTCTGGGCAATTGCCATGGCCATCAATGCTTACGGAGTGCATGTGTGCTAAGGGTATTCAGTCTCCCTGCATTCTCAGAATAACCTTGGGAAGTGAGGGAATCTAGACTCAGAGATATAAAGTTACTGGCTCGGGGTTGACAGGGACCTTAGTTAGTTAGTTAGTTTAGTTAGTTTTTAAGACAGGGTTCTCTCTGCTAGACTCAGAGATATAAAGTTACTAGTTAAAGATTATACAGGGACTTTTTATTTATTCATTCATTTTTTTTTAAAGACAAGGTCTCTCTACTAGACTCAGAGATATAAAGTTACTGATTCAAGATCCCACAGGGGGCTGGAGAGATGGCTCAGCAAATGAGATCTCTGGCTGTTTTTCCAGAGGACCCAGGTTTAATTTCCAGCACCCACATGGCAGCTCACAACTGTATGTAACTCCTGCTCCGGAGAATCTGACAACAAAAGATTACATTGGGATCTTATTTATTCATTTATCTACTTTTTTTTTTAAGATAGGGTTTCTTTACATATCCCTGGCTGTTGTGGGATTCATGATATAAACCAGGCTGGCCTTGAACTCACAGCCAAGGCCATGTTCTGTAGAAGAGTAATGACTAACGATAAAAGGTTCTGAGGCTTCAGCCCATTTGGCAGAGTGCTTGCCTGGCAGGCGCAGCCCTGGGTTCCACCCCCAGTAGCACATAAGACGGGGGTGACTCTGCACGTCTATAGCTCCAGCACTTATCTGCAGCTGAGGCAAGAATACAAGCCGTTGAGGCTTATGAGGTGATGTGAAGGCTTGCCGTACATGCATGCAAGGCTGAATTCAGTCTCCAAAGCGCATGGAGGTAAAGCCACCATAGTGACACAAGTCTTGCAATTCCAGGATTGGAAAGGCAGTAGCCAGAAAGTCTATCCTACTTGGTGAGTTCTAGGCCAGTAAAAGACTCTGTCTCAAAAAGAAGGTGGACCGTGCTTGAGGAATGACAACTAAGGTTGTCTTTGGCTTCTCTGTACCTACACAAACACCTCTACCAGTATAGAGATGTATAGACTACACATGCACACACATAAAAGTTCAAGGTTATCCACAGCTACACAGCAAGTTCAAAGCCAAGCTGGTATGTTTGAAACCATATGCAAAAGAAAGGGGGAGGGAGGGAGGGAAGAGGGACAGAAATGAGAGAGGGAGGAAAAACAGAGAGCACACTCCAACACTTTTTAGCTCTCTCTTTACACAGAGAGGCAGATATTCATGAACTCAGCACCATGACATCTTCGGGAATTCTCTTTGCTCGTATCACCACCATCGCTGCCATTAATAGATGTTTACCTGGCATCCAGCTTAGGAGAAACGCTATGCCAGGCTCGCTTGCCCCAGTTAACACCGCAGCAATAGGCTTGCTCTAATTAGCCCTCGGCATGGTGTAAGATGAAATAAACCGAAAGGCATCCAGCTCCCTGGTCAGGTGGCTCTTACTTGATGCCTACAGTTTTCACAGGTCTGCACAGCAGCCAGCTGCCCCAGAATGTAGCAGGAACTGAGAACATGATATCCCCGTCCCTCTGTTTCATTATCACCAGCGAGGGTGTCCACATTAAAGGAGCGGTGTGAAATGGACAATTCACACTTCTTCCCCCGTTTCGCAACAGTGTCCGTCCCTGCTGTTGCCACGGCTGCTGGGTCTGTTGCAGCTTCACAGCGCTTCCCATCACAGGAGGAAAGAACTCTATCAGCAGAAAGCACGTGCGGGCAAGGAGGCAGCTGTGCAGATGCACGCACTTTCCCTAAGCCCGGTTCCTCACGTGGTTGTGGTTTACCGCTGTCTTCAGAAGATCCAACAGCTGTTCTCAACCTGTGGGTAGCAATGAATGACCCTTTCACTGGGGTCATGTATCCGATGTCCTGCATATCAAATATTTACATTAAGATTCATTTTTAATTTAATTTTTATTTTTATATGTTTGTTTTGTTTTATTTGTTTCCTTTTTGGAGACAGGGTTTCTCTCTGTAGCCTTGACTTTCCTGGAACTATGTAGATCAAGCTTCTCTCGAACTCACAGAGAACCTCCTGCTTCCGCCTCCCAAAGGTGCTGGGATTAAAGGCACTGACCAGCTATATTATGATTCGTAACAGTAGCAAAATTACAACTATGAGGGAGCTACAGAAATAATTTTATGGTTGGGGGAGTCACCACAACATGAAGATCTGTGTTAAAGGGTCACAGTATTAGAAAAAGTTGAGAAACGTGGTCTCTGATAGAGCGGTATTTGAGAAAAGGAAGAACCATAAAGACTTGGGGACAGTCTGGAACATGGCTTGACTATAGAACTCCTTCCTACCTAGAATCCTCCAGTGAGGGGCTGGGGGCGTGGCTCAGTGGTTGAGCACCTGCCTAGAATCCCCCAGTGAAGGGCTGGGGACATGGCTCAGTGGTAGAGCCCCTGCCTAGAATCCACCAGTGAGGGGCTGGGGGGCGTGGCTCAGTGGTCACATGCCTAGAATTCCCCAGTGAGGGTTAGAGGTGTGGCTCAGCAGTAACATGCTTGTCTAGCAACAACCCTAGATTTCACCCAGCACCCTACCCTAAAAGGGTAACATGGGAGATCTCTAGGTCATTCAGGACATTGACTTCAGAAAAAGTTAACATTGGTCTCAAAAACAGTTCTCCTGAGAGAAAGTCCATGCAAACGAAAAAGTCTGGCCAAGCTCAGACTTGCAGCCATCAGACTTCTGACTTTCTATAATACCTAACCTCAAGTATGTTATCATCAAAATGAAAGTGAACTGAAAAGCAGGGAACATGACAAGACAGAGAAAAGAGACGTTTGAGGAAGGTATCTTTTGCCGTCAGTGAGGCAGCTAAATTGCTTGAATGGTGCAAGACCAATTGTCTAGTAGCATCTTTCTCCTCCAATTTTCTCATTGTCATGCACACTCTTTCCAGAATGGAGTGGCATGGGGACCTTCCAGGACTTACTTACGACACTTACCACCTTTGGACACAGTGCACTTAAGGACAGAGAAGGCCTTCCACTACCCTAGCCCAGCCAGCCAGTTGGCAGTCCCTTATGAAGACTTAACTCCTCTGGCTAGTCTTGTCTTAAATTGGAGAGAATCCCAGGTACCCTGTATTCTTATTCTTCATCTTCCGTTGATCCAAATCCAGTGGACTGGTTTGCAATGCTGAATTCTTTCCTATTGTCTACACCTTAGCTTCTAGTCATCAAACCCTGTTCTCCCAGTGGTAACCATTTCCTCTAAGATAGAGACCTATCCTCTCTCTCTCTCTCTCTCTCTCTCTCTCTCTCTCTCTCTCTCTCTCTCTCTCTCTCTCTCTCTCCCCTGTCTCCTGTGGCAAAAATCCCTGCTCCACCCCAGTATCTGCAGCAACCATCACTCCTTGTCTGGGAGACTGAGCAGGGTCCTGATGACTTCTCAGACAGTTCCTGCCTCCTGTCAATCGTCACTTTATTTGATCTTGTTGTGGAGGACAGTGTTTCAATATGGAGGCACTAGCCATAAAACAACCCATCCCCCATCCCTATGCCCATCTGACACTTTAGCCCAGTGGTTCTCAACCTTCCTAATGCTACAACCCTTTAATTCAGTCCCTCATGTTATGGTGACCTCCAGTTATAAAATTGTTCTCATTGCTACTCATAACTGTAATCTTGCTACTGTTCTGAGTCATAATGTAAATATCTGATATGCAGGATATTAGATATGCAACTCCTGTGAAAGGGTCATTCAATCTCCAAAGAGATCACAGCCCACATGTGGAGAACCACTGTTCTACTCCTTTGTATCAAGGACCATATAGATAACAATTTAGTTTCTGTACCCATAAGAACTGGTCTTCACTGAGAGACCACCAAAGAAGAGCTGTTGAATGAAGCCACTGCTCCAGCTACGGTGATTTAGTGTTCATAGCTGGGTGGGTAGATGGAGAAACTTGGGAAGACTCAAATATCCCAAGAGACTCACTCTTGATTCTCAAGAAGCAAAAATGCATACTTGCTTCACCAAGCCTCTAGCTGTCTGTGATGCCGTAGGATGTCACAATGGCATGGGAATAGGACTCCAATCTGAGCAGACTACCTTCTTCGAGCAGTGTCTCCAGGCCTCTGCTTTCAGAGACTGAGATTTCTCCTACTTAGCAGCAGCAGAGAACATAACTACACAGCCAGACTCCAGAAAGAGAAGAAACCACCTCTTGCTGCACTCCTGAGGTTATCTCCTGTCCTCTTCCTCCTTCTGATCTCTCTTTCCTTCCTTCCCAACCCCCCAAACCTGGGGACGACATGAACTAAGAGATCTGCCTCCTGACAAGCTCTCCAGCTAAGACTCTCAAGTTTGAAAGGCTGGCTTTCTCACCTTCTGAACATGCCACCTGCTCTCTCCCCAGCCCTTTATTTCCCATAGGACTCAACTTGAGAAGGGTGGCATTTCAGTGGCAGGTAAGATTTAAATGCTGTGACAACCAGCGTTTTTCTTCATTTCTGTCCTGTCTATGTTCTGATTGCAATTTTATGGCATGTCAGAGGTCTCCCAGAGAGCACCAAAAGTTTACTATTTACCATTTATACTTAAAGTTATAAAATTGCAGCAGGAGTAGATGTTTATAAAATATTACCTGGTACATTGATACCACTGCTGGTTAGGAAGGTTGACCTAAAATATATAACCATCTCTCTACCTCAGTATCTCAAGTCCTGGATTACCTGTGTATTATCAACCCCATTTGAATTTATCTCCCCTCCTCCTCCTGTGTGTGTATGTGTGTGTGTGTGTGTGTGTGTGTGTGTGTGTGTACATGTCACATGCCACGGCACATATGTAAAGGTCAGAAGACAACCTCAAATATTACCCCTCACCCTCTGCCTTGTGACATCTCTTGTTTACCACTGTATATGTCACAATAGCTGGCTCATGAGTTTCTGGGAACTCTCCCATCTCACCATAGGAACGGTGGAATTACAAATGTATGTAGCTTTACACGAGTTCCGGAGATTCGAACTCAGATCATCCCACTTACACAGCAAACATTTTTACCCACAGACTGATTTCCTCAGCCATTTGAATCTCACTTTTAGTGAACAAATGACACTGGATTTATAAGATGAAAGGTGACATTTCAGTATATTGTATATGTCATATTCAAATGTTATATAATCAGTATACATCGATTTATTATTGCATCAATACATACTGTAGAATGAACAAACCAGGCTAATTTGCATGACTGGTGCTTTAAATGTTTATTATGTCTTCATGATGAAAGCATGTAAATCTTTTAGCTATTTTTGAGAGGTTGTGGAGATAACTCAGCCGTTAAATACTTAACCTCAGAAGCATAGTGAGTTGGGCTTTCACACCTAGAACCCATTTCAAAAGCCAGGCTGAAGTAATAGCCCAATGATAAAGAGCACTGGCTGCTCCTTTACTGTGGGAACTAAAAGGGGGGGCAGGGAAAGGAGTGGGAGGGAAGATAGCCCATGTCCAGCCAGACTTCCTCCTATGTTCTGGGCTGCCAGACACTTTCCACTCTGCCCCGGGTGGTCATCTAAGCCTCTGACCCCACTCGACGGAGGTGGGGAGGTGGGGGAGGGGAGGGTGGACAAGGGTCAGCCCCCGACCTAGGGAGCCCTGGGGAAACACCCTGTCGCCCCAGGGTTATGGGAGAGAGGGCTGAGGGAGAGAGGTTCCTACACAGGCAAGAGTCTGCACAGCAGGCCTTGATGACAGAGACTGTCTGTGGTTTTAGAGCTTTATTATAGAAAGGCAGGGAGAAAGAGAGAAGGTAGAAAGAGAGAGAGAGAGAGAGAGAAGAAAGGCTAGAGAGAGAGTAAGAGAGCGAGAGGAGAGGAGAGGAGAGGAGAGGAGAGGAGAGGAGAGGAGAGGAGAGGAGAGGAGAGGAGAGGAGAGGAGAGGAGAGGAGAGGAGAGGAGAGGAGAGGAGAGGAGAGGAGAAGACAAAGAGAGCAAGAGGAGTGAGAGGAATGAGAGGAGCAAGAGAGTGAGGTCGGGCCAAGCAGCCCCTCTTATGATGTGGGTTATCTTTACTGTTGCTAGGTAACTGGGGAGGAGTTTAGCCTGAAGGTCTTAAGTTTGGGACATTGCCTACATGACTACTAACCATGCTTCTCTTGTGGGGGCTGTGGAGAGTGGTAACTTAGGCAGGAGCCAGAGTTCCAGGAGCATGAGGGAACGCCTACCTTGTAGATGAATTATCACCACTCCCAGGTTCAGATCTCAGCTCAACTGGAGACCAGACTGTCTTTGCATAGCCCAATGCCCCACACTTCACAGGACCCGAGTTCAACTCCCAGCACCCAGATAGAAGCTCACAACTTCCTGTAACTCCAGTTCCAGGGATCCATGGCATCAGGTATGCATATGATGCAAATATACATGCAGGCAGGCCAATGCTCATACACATACTATAAAATATTTTTTTAAAAAAGCCAGGCAATAAGATTGCAAATAGGAGGCAAAGACTGTTGGCTCTCTGAAGGCTGCTCAGCTAGCCTAGCCCACCTAGTAAAGTACCCTGCAAATGCAAGATGGGGCCTCCTGTAAAAAACAAGCAAGCAAACAAACAGAAAACATGGAAGACTCCAGAGGGCTGACAATTGTCCTCTCACTTCTACATGCACGTTGAATGCACTCATGCATCTCACACGTGCAAACTAGATAAACAAAAATAAGCATGCAAATCCTACAGCTGTTTTGATATATGTCAAGATGTTACTAATATCTATAGACACCACACTACATAGTTAAACTGTATCTCCTATGTATCTAAAGTTTTGTACCTGTGGTGGCGAGTTTTAATTGTCATCTTGACATAATCCAGAGTCACCTAGGAGTAGAATATCAATGAGGGACTTTCTAGATAATGTTGGCCTGTGGCCATGTCTGTGTGAGACTACCTTGATTACATTAATTGTGGTGAGAAAAGCTTGCATCTAAGTGGCTAGTTCAGTTTTATGGGAAAAGGGGAGAGTGGTTGAGTGTTAGCACGGTCTCATCTCCTGCTGTCCTCAGAGTGCAGATACAGTGTAACCAGTTTCCCTTGCAGCTGGAGTCTAGCTCGTGCCCATGTGACTTCCCTGCTTTGATGGATTCTAACTGGTGGCTTTGGGATCCTGAGCTAAAGATCAATACTTTCTCCCTAAATTGTTTTTGTTGTAGTATTTTATTAAAGCAACAGGAAACTATGACTACCCATTTGTTTGCATGTCCCTGTCTCCTCTCAACATCCCTTTTAACTTGAATGAATGCCTAATTCACATACAACAGGGCTGGTTTGCATACAATGATACCTAATATGCACACAATAACACATAATCTGCCTACAGTGATGGAGATATACTAGGGTGCAACAAATACAAGAACAGCAGAAACCGCAGATCAACAGCTGCAAGGTGTTGTGGGAATCTGAGCATTGCTTCAACCTGTGCATTATTCAAAGTTTGATTTTTCTTTTTTCTTTAAGATTTATTTTTTCTGTAAGTGTATGTACATGTGTGTGTACGTGTGTGCATGTGTGTGTGTGTGTGCACATGCTTATAGGTACCCACAGAGGCCAGAAACGGTGACAAATCTCGGTGAGCTAGAGATATTTGTGAGGCTTAACATCTGGGTGCTGAGAACCGAACTCTGGTCCTCTGCAGGAGTAGGAAGTGCTCTTGACTGCTAATCCACCCATCCATCCCCTAAAATTCAATTTTTCTTCCATTCTTTTCTCTACACCCCCTCCTCCAGGGGGAAAAAAATTATGAGAAGAAGACATGAGTGTATTGTCTGCAAATAAAGGTGAAGTGACAGCATTTTCAATGAAAGGCTCCGCATGATTGGAATTAAATGTCAAATACGATTTTCTGTTGGCAATTCAAAGTGTCTGTGTCAAAACCCAGACTGACGGTGTGGTTGCAGATTAGTGCCTGTGTGAATGGTGGCATCGCACTGTGGGGAAGGTTTACGATTCAGTAGATTAACACAGCTCTCTTCATGCTACCACTTAAGAGCTAATTTGTTCAGGATAGAGACGATTAAATTGTGGCTGCCCACAAGCAGGGGTTCCCCTACCCCTGGAGTCACCCATCCCCCATGGGACTGCTCTGATGATGTACCCTGCCCTGCTGCTGCAGGGCTGAGGGGGTAGGGTGGGTGTCTGCCATCATGGGTGACAGGCAGGAGGGCTGAGCTGGACACAGCTCTCAGCAGCGCAGCTGTCAGTAGCTACCAGATGCCTACTTGCCATGTCTCTGGGGGGAAAAAAAATGGAGTTCCTATTGATCTGCCCGATATGAAATGGCCTTCCAGGCTGGAGCTTTTATTCATTTCAACTTTCCACATGGGATGGAAGGAGGAGGAGTGGCGACAGCCTGGCAGGTCACTGAATCATGTACTCCACCTCCAGGGTTTCTTTCAGATCTAGAGACAATCATGGCAACCAGGATCTGGAGAGTCTTAGAAACAATAGGTAGGAAGAGAATACTTCATGCCGTATAATTGTCAAAACATGGCCATGTTGGTAATATTGCAAAACTCCAGTGTCCTGTGCAAAACAAAAAGTGACTTTGATATGCCAATGGGACAATGTTAATACCATTAAGTAACTTTGGTCTGAGGATGTAACTCAGAAGTAAAGAATTCACCTGAGCTCAGAAGGAAGAGCTGAGCGTGTGGTTCAGTGGTTGAGCCCCTGCCTAGTGTAACCCCAGTGAGGGGCTGGGGCCGTGGCTCAGTGGTGGAGCCCCTGCCTAGAATCCCCCAGTGAGGGGCTGGGGGCGTGGCTCAGTGGTAGAGCCCCTGCCTAGAATCCCCCAGTGAGGGGCTGGGGGCGTGGCTCAGTGGTAGAGCCCCTGCCTAGAATCCCCCAAGGAGGGGCTGGGGGTGTGGCTCAGTGGTAGAGCCCCTGCCTAGAATCCCCCAGGGAGGGGCTGGGGGTGTGGCTCAGTGGTAGAGCCCCTGCCTAGAATCTCCCAGAGAGGGGCTGGGGCGTGGCTCAGTGGTAGAGCTCCTGCCTAGTGTAACCCCAGGGAGGGGCTGGGGGCGTGGCTCAGTGGTAGAGCCCCTGCCTAGAACCCCCCAGTGAGGGGCTGGGGCGTGGCTCAGTGGTAGAGCTCCTGCCTAGAATCCCCCAGGGAGGGGCTGGGGGCGTGGCTCAGTGGTAGAGCCCCTGCCTAGAACCCCCCAGTGAGGGGCTGGGGGCGTGGCTCAGTGGTAGAGCCCCTGCCTAGAATCCCCCAGTGAGGAGCTGGGGGCGTGGCTCAGTGGTAGAGCCCCTGCCTAGAATCCCTCAGTGAGGGGCTGGGGGCGTGGCTCAGTGGTACAGCCCCTGCCTAGAATCCCCCAGTGAGAGGCTGGGGGCGTGGCTCAGTGGTAGAGCCCCTGCCTAGAATCCCCCAGTAGGGGGCTGGTGTGTAGGTCAGAGATAGAGCACCTGCTTAGTTAGTATGTACAAGGCCCTTGATTCCATCCCCAATGCTGAAAAAGTGTGAGGGCAGGGAGTGTTGATTAATTTGCAGCTTCTACAATGAGTTCACAGCAGAGCTATGTAGAGCTAAGTCTCCTAATTCCTGGTTCAAGGTTCTCTACCTCAAACTGTGGCACTTAATCTGGCAGACACTGTTCTTTCTTCCCTCAGCAGCAACTTCTCCTCCACATCTGGGGACAGAGGTAAAACAAAGAAAGTAGCCTGTTCAGTGTGGTATTTCTCTATTTCAACTGAGGATGCAGGAAGTTCACAAGACAACGTTCCAGCTGCGATTTGGAATGTTGACTCTGTTCCGTGTGAACCCTGACATCCAAATGCATTCATGAGGTGCCATTTTCAACTCTCCTGCCAGTCTCCATCCTCGTCTGTATCAGAATCTTAATGCCTGCTTCCCTGTTTGAGTTATGGTAATTTATTGAAATGGTGTATTCTGACCTTTTCAGTATTTTGTATTTTTATTGGATAGCTGTTTCACCTCTTCCCTGGGGGGTTAAGCTGGGTTGAAAACAAGAGAGAGTGGCAAGACCAACCAATCAAAATACAGAATATTAAAAAGGTCAACACACAAGAGCAAACTGCTAATTTGGAAAACACAAATATAAGAGGGATGAGAATTCTAAAGAGCCTGGTGGTCGCAGAGAGACGGGGGAGGGTTGAGAGGTTGAGGTAAATGCTGGGGACCTTTCCACCCACTACACAAAGGCCAGGCACGATGGCAAGTACACATGCCATTCTAGCCCTCAGGATGCAGAGGCAGGAAGGAGGATCAAAAGTTCAAGGTTATACTAGACTAGGTAGAAATTTGGATGCCAGTCTGGACTACATGAGATCCTATCTCAAAAAAAAAAAGAAAAAAAAGAAAGAAAGAAAGAAAGAAAGAAAGAAAGAAAGAAAGAAAGAAAGAAAGAAAAGAAAAGAAGAGAGAGAAGAGAAGAGAAGAGAAGAGAAGAGAAGAGAAGAGAAGAGAAGAGAAGAGAAGAGAAGAGAAGAGAAGAGAAAATCAATTCACAGCATACAGCTTATGTCAGCCACTAAATGGGCTAAGAAGGGTAGTTAATGCAAGTGCCAGAATATGAAGTCTAAACTATACCATTCCCGTTTCCACCTGATGGTCGCTTATGGCAGAGAAAGGCTGTGAGCCTATGAAGTCCCAGCCTAGAGATGCAAGGCACTTTGAGTGTCATGTGACATCATCAGAAGATGCAAGAGGGGCTTCTATTCACGGGTAGATGAGCATCTTGAGAGTGTAGAATCAACCTGCCTTTCTCTTTCTGTCTCTCTGTCTCGCTAACTCTGTCTCTGTCTGACTGTCTGTCTCTCTCTGTCTCTCTCCTCTGTCTCTCTCTCTCTCTCCCTCTAGGAAGGGAACTCTCTATTCATCCTTTTCAATTGAACTCTATGAGTTAAAATATGAAAACTAAGCATATTTTGGGTCACACATATCGCAGCACTGAAGAAATTGAGATAGGAGAACAGTGAAATTAAGTCTAACCTGGGCAACACAGGGATACCTAACCTCAATAAAAAGGAAAAAAAAATAGCATATCTTGACAATAATGAGTGGGAAAGCATTTTAAGAATATGGAAGCAATTGATGTGGGCCTTGCCTGGTTTTTGGCTTTTTGGTTTGGTTTGTTTTGTTTTGTTTTGTTTTGTTTTGTTTTGTTTTGTTTTTTTTACTGCAGGTTAGAGCAATCAACATATTGAATGTTCTATGAGGGTATCAGTGTTTACCCATGGAAACTTACCTAGATTGTTTGCTACCCATGTTTTCAATATGAGGGAGTCTACTCAGGCCTTCTACCTCTGAACCATGACCCCAGCCCTTTTTTCACAAATCACATTCATGAACTTTACATGTCTCAGATAATGAAACAGAACTTTTGACTATAAAATGCTCCATAGTAGACATATAAATGATGTTAAAGTACACTCACCTATTAGTGTCAGAATCTAGTCAGTAGTACTCCAAGTAAGTATATCAGTGGCAGGAATTTGATTTTAGAAAAATGACGCAGATTCTAAATTATGGTTCTTTAAAAATAGTTAATATGTAATATACTCATTATACTATTAAGTAAGGAAAAAGACCATTTAGCACATGACCTCTGATTTTTTTTTAAAAATTATTGCTTACCAAGAGCTACATATACATTTTTTACTTTTACTGCATGTAGTCCACACCCCATCCCCTCACTGGGGGATTCTAGGTAGGGGCTCTACCACTGAGACACACCCCCAGCCCCTCCCTGGGGGATTCTAGGCAGGTGCTCTACCATTGAGCCACATACCCATCCCCAAGAACTGTATTTTGCACTTCATGTGCATTCACTGAATTCTTATCACTCAGAGAGACTCATCCACACCTTCATACCATGAAAGTTTGTATTTGAGATAAGTAGAGCATAACAAGATGCAGAGATGTTAGATGACTTGCCTGGAGACAATCATCTAATTATTGTTAGCTTCAAATAACCATGGTCAAATATCTCTGGCTCTGGGTTCATGTTTATAGCCACTCTACTACAATATACATGACAGGCATTGAGAAGGCTGTTCATTTGAAGCTGGAAGAAGAATCAGGAACTGGCAATGATCCTTCAGATAAAGGCTTTGGCACAACTCCTAAGAGCCACCACATTAAACATGCATATTGTGGCATATATGTGTAACCCGAAAACTGGAGTGATGAAAACAAACAGATCCTCCTAACTTTCTTGTCGGCCATTCGGTGATCTCTATTCTCAATAAAATACCCAATCCCAAGAAATAATATGAGCACTGGCGGTAGAAGAAGACACCTACCATGGATCTGTGGCCTCTCTATACAAGTGCACACACATGTACCTGCAGGCACATCTGCACTGTCATACCCTCTTCTAATTGCTTTCCATTCACATGGCTTTGCTGTAAATTACAGATCTTCAGTCATCCTTAAAGGTGGGAACATTATCAGATGAATAGTCATATCTACTGTCATCTGAACTCTTCCCTATGCCATGCTTTGAGTGTTCATTCCCTGATACGTGGCTCTATTTTGAAAGGCTTTGGAGCCCGTAAGGAGTGGGGGGTGGGGGATCAAGCTAGAAGACATAGGTCCCTGGGGAGACAATATTTCAGATCTTCCAGCTACCCAGTTCCTAGTTCTAGGGTATTTGATATCCATTTCTGGTTGCCAAGGGCTCCTGTACACAGATACATAAAACCACACACAGTCACAGAAATAAAAATAAAATATTTTAAACACAGGAATGAAATATATGTCTAGTCAGCTTTAGTCCCAGAAACATGACTAGTCCCTTGTACACACTCCAAGCAAGAGCTACTATGTGGAGTTGATTCAGGGAAGATGGTTTCTGAGTGAGAAATGAGATTTAGTCAGTCACCACAGCACATATTATAGCTTGAGCTCTGGGTTCCCCTATGAGAAAAGCCATTCTTCTTTTTCAATATATGCCTGACTTTTTGTACTCTCCCAGGCGATCATCTGATCATTTCCACTTATTTCAAAAGACGTTTTATCCACCTCGAGGTTTTACCTGCTAGAACCTGGGGCTGCTGTGTTACAACATCCATGAAATTACGCATAGGGATGGCAAGCCTCTTGTCCTCACACAGAAGTAGCTTAAAATACCATATTCCCCTTTGTAGACGTTGGTTAAACTATCATCAAAACCAAGATGAAAATCAAGAATCTTCCCTCTCTGGTGGCTCATGGCGGTTTCCCTCTTTTGTTCCAGGCTAAATCGCATGTGATTATTATTTCTTTGACTTGACTCCTCTGTGTAACAGTTCATCAAATCAGCTTTTGTTCTAGAAATTTATTTTGTCGGCTAATTGGTCCTCCTAGGCTCAGAGGTACTAAGCTGCCCACCAAAGGGCCTTTTTCTTTATATTAATACAGCACCTTTCTCTAGAGAGGGCTTAGCATTTGCAAATAGCAGTGGATTATTCATTGAAGGTATTTTTTGCAGAATTTGAAAGTTGAAAATCATAAAAGAAATAAAAGAAAATAGAATAGAACTTACAATGATTTCTTAAATATCTATTGTCCAGAAAGAACTTATACCTAGTTGATATTCTAATTCTGAACTGACCAGTCAAGAGCTGGTGTTTCAGGTGTGTTCATCCAAGGTGTGTTGAGGAAGATAAATAGAATTGATTGGGAATCAGGGTTTGGAAGGTAGTTTAGTCAGTAACTGCTAGCTATGCAAGCTTGGGGTTCCATTTCCAAAAAGATATGAGAGAGGGAGGGTATGCTTGCTATTATAGATAGAGCTGGGGAGTCAAGATCACTTGCTGTGGTCAGTAAGCCCTGGGGAAAAGTGAGATAGACTGCCTCAAAAATCAAGGTGGGGACATGTTGAAGAAAGATGCTACAGGTGACTCTGTCCTCCATTTGCCTCCATGTATGTGCATGCATGCAGAGAGAGATGCAGAGAGACAGAGAATAGACTGAGAATCTAATCTGTATGGGCAAACTGTTCCACACTTAGGACCCATTAAGAAAACACACAGGCATTTGTTCTATGTAGAGAACAAGTCCCTGGCTTTCTCTTGGACCCTTCAATGTTGAATCAGTTCTTCCAAAACTATCTACCTATTTATCTGTCCATCTACCTACCTATCTATCATCTGTCTGTCTGTCTGTCTGTCTCTATCTCTATATATTATATATCTATCATATATACCTATATATACCTATATCTTTATTACTATTTCTATATCTATATTTCTTTCCTCTTAGTTGACTCTGTTGCCTCACAGTGAACTTGTACTAAATGAATCCTGGTGCTACTATTCACTACTGTATGCTGCTCTTACTGTTTGTATCTTCTCTGGGAAACTAAATTTTGTACCTGGCACATGCAACCTGGAGCCCACAGGCCACATGATTCCTGGAATAGCCATGAACATGGTCTAACACATTTGTAGGACACAACATAATATTTCAATGTCAAATGGTTGGGTCTCTCATTGAGCACTTGATAGAAGGGCTATTTCTTGTGCTCACAAGCCTTGATTCCCAGAGCCCCAAATCAGAGCCTAAATATGGTAGAAAATCAATCCTTTCTTATTTTATCTGTTTACTGTGTGTCCTATTTAGCTTTGACTTTCAACTTGACACAGCTTGGAGGCATCTGAAAGAGTAATTTCCCAAATCCAATTGTCCTGCCAGCATATTTGTGTCTTGATTGTTAATTGATATAAATGGCCCACCCCACTGTGAGCAAAACTGTCTTTGGGTGGGGGTCCTTAGCTTTGCAAGAAAGCCAAGTAAATGGGAGCCCACAAGTGAGACAGATAGTGGAATCCCTGCATGGTTTCTGCTTCAAGTTTCTGCTCAGGTTTCTGCCTGCGTTTCTACCCTGACTTCCTTCTGTAACAGACTCATAACCTATAAGTTGAAATAAACCCCTTCCTTCCCTACATTGCTTTTGGTCAAAGTGCTATTTCACAGCAACAAGAAGGAAACTAGAGCAGTGTGCTATTAATAAATTATTAAGGGCATACTTCCTGAAGATCTTAGGGCCCAGAACATCTATTTGTTGCAATAGCATCTCATCTACACTGTACGATGTCTGCCTGAACCATAATCTGCCTTGTCTCTTCCCACTTTCCTTTATCTTCAACAGTGTCTTTCCTTCCCTTCCTTCCAAGCAGCATTAATAATCTTCTTGTCATTGAAATTAGTCCTTACAAAATAATCCCTGGTAGATATAAATGGAACTGTTGATATGAAACTTGATAACAACTGTGCCAGATCAATGGGACAGACAAGGAAAAAAAAATCACAATACCAGAAATAGGGATTAGAGAGAAGACATCATTAATGCTCTTGCTTATCCCAGAGAGGAATAGCTTAGCCTGGTCCTTTCTTACCTAGTGATGCGAGATCACTAGTCATTTGTGGGAAAAGAGGATTATTGAAGAAGTGTTTTGATTTTAGTTTTTTAAAATAGCATCTCATTAAGTTGCCCAGGCAAGCCTTAAACTTGTGATCCTCCTGCCTCAGCCTCCAGAATAGCCGAGATGATGAGCCAATGCCACAAGGCTTAGGTGATCACTGGATGTCCATAACTATTGTTCACTTAAGAACTGCATTGAAGCCGGGAGGTGGTGACACACACATTTAATCCCAGCACTTGGGAGGCAGAGGCAGGCGGATTTCTGAGTTCGAGGCCAGCCTGGTCTACAGAGAGTTCCAGGACAGCCAGGGCTACACAGAGAAATGCTGCCTCAAAAAACCAAAAGAAGAAGAAGAAGAAGAAGAAGAAGAAGAAGAAGAAGAAGAAGAAGAAGAAGAAGAAGAAGAAGAAGAAGAAGAAGAAGAAGAAGTACATTGAAAGGGGAGACAGAATGTTGTGATTGCTGGTTTTTCTTTAACTGTCAGTTAGACTGTAATAGTTACTTTTCTTTTGCTGTTGATAAAACACCGTGACCAAGTCAACTTATAAAGGGTGACTTGGGGCTTACAGCTCCTGAGGTAAAAGACTGAGGGGATGTAGCAGCAAGCAGGAAGCCCCAAGCATGATAGGTAAGAGCTCACATCTCAACCATGAGCGTGAAGCAGAGCAGGCACAACATGGAAACTGTGCAAGGTTTTAACTCTCAGAACCCAGCTGTAGTGATGCACTTCCTCCAGCAAGACCATATCTCCTAAAACCTTCCCAAACAGCAGCACTGAAGTAGGGAGCAAGTATTCAAGTGTCTGAACCTCTAGGGAAATTCATATCCAAAGCAGTCCATTGACACACAAAGTCACTTGAGAAGGGAGCCTGGATGAAGGATTGTTTAGGTCAGGTTGGCCTGTGGGTAAGTCTGTGGTAGATTGACTTGATTGTTAATTGATGTGGGAAGACACAGCCCTCTTTGAACACCTCCATTCCCTAGGTAAGTGGCCCTAAAACTGTATGAATAGTAGAGAAAGCAAGTTGAGCACTAAGTGTGCATTTGTTCATTAGCTCATATCTCTGCACTTAATTGTGTATATGAGATAACTGGCTGGAGTTCTTGCCTCTGTCATGTCTTCAAAATGATGAACTGTAACATAGAATTGTAAACTAACTCTTTTACTCCTAAGTTGCTTTTTGTGTTTGTTTGTTTTGTTTATTACAGCAACAGAATTTAAACCAGAGTGTCTGAGTTCCACCTGTTTTCTCAGTAAATAATATCTGAAGAATTTGGGGGGGAGGGCATTATAATTCAGAGAAGCAGCATTCAGTACCAAACAATCAGATTATGTAAGAATAATACTAAAAATGCTATAAGTGCAGTATTGAGCTTGAGCTTCAAAAAAAAAAAAAAAAAAAAGAAAGAAAGAAAAGAAAAGAAAAAGAAATGAGAAAGAAAGAAATCCTCAAGAGCAAAAATTTTTTTTTAAAAAAAATGATTTTTCACATTAGGCTTCTAAGGAAACACTGAAGCTGAGTTGCCTTGGGAAAAATGCTGATTCAAAGAATATAGAAGTTTGGAGATTAATATTCAACCCTAAGGGAATTGACTAGGCTTGGAATACATACAAAGTAAGAGTGAACCTAAAAATTCTGTGCATAAAGTCTATCCCAAGGATCACATTGTAAGTAAAAGAGAAAGCCAAGAAGTAAAAGGAAGTCGAGATATTAACAATGTAACTCCAGGGTTATATTTATTACAGCTCTCCAGAGCACATGGGATATTTGCCAAAATAGGTATGTATTTGAACACACACACACACACAAAAAAAATCTTAAGATATTTTCAAGATTCTGGCATCATGCAAAGTCTCCTATCTCAGGACAATTAAGAAGCATTCCATTTAAAATCCTACTTTAGGGATGACGATGTAGCTCAGCAGTATAGGGCATGCCAGTGAGGGTCTAGAAGCATGGCTCAGTGGTAGAATGTCTATCTAGAACCCAGCAGTGAGGGAAAGGGGGCTAGACTAAAGAATAGGTTGCTTGCCAAAGATCTCCCAGTGAAGGGCTGGAGTATGGCTCAGTGGTAGAGCCCCTGCCTAGAATCCCCCAGGGAGGGGCTGGGGGGCTCAGTGGTAGAGCCCCTGCCTAGAATCCCCCAGTGAGAAGCAGGCTGTGTGGTTCAATGGTAGAGCATTTGCCTGGAATCCTCCAGTGAGCATCTGTGGCTTGGTCAGCAGTAGAGTAACTGCTAGAGTCACCCAGTGAGGAGCTAGGGATAAGTCTCCATGGTAAAATGCCTACCTAGAATCTTCTAGTAAAAGGCTAAGAATGTTGGGTAGCATGGAGCATATGCCTAGCATATATGGTCTCTTCAGCTATGATTATTCACACACACACACACACACACACACACACACACACACACACACACATACACACGCACATACACACTCAGCATTTGTGGATGCCTTGTATTTGATCCCAGGAGCTTGCATGTTTCTCCCTCAGTGTGGCACCTTTGCATCCATCCCTCCCTTTTCCAATGCCTCAGCTTCCTCCTGGAATATCTACCTCCATCAAAACTGTTCCTTCAGTTTGCACATGTCCTGCCGCCGTCTTCCCTGAGCTAGGGTTACAGGCGTGTGCCACCACACCCAGTTGTGTATGGGAATCCCAACTCAAGTCTTCATGTTTGTGAGCCAATTTCCCCAGCCCTGCTTTGTTCTCCCCGCTCTGAGTTGGCCTGCCCTTAGATAAGCAGAGTTCTTCCTACTGCCCATTTGTAGTCTCTCCACATTTTCCTCACCTTCTTCTTCCCACAGGCCTTCCCGGGCTTAGAAGATTGGAAACTATTTTTAAACTGATTCCATTTTTCCCGGAATTGACGAATCCCAGAACCAATGCATTTTCTGTGCACATAAAAGCTCCTAAAATTCCTTCTCACTGCCTGTCTGTTTTTTTTTTCCTCCATCTCAAATGAGTAGGCCTACCAAAAGGATCTAGGCTGTTTGTTATGGCTGTTGACTTCCCTTCTTAAACTCCCTATTCGGGATAATCCCATGCTGTTGTTGTTCACTAACTCATTCTAAGAAAATCATACACTGCTTGCATGAAGTGCTCACATCTACAGACCAACTCCCACTGCCTTGCCCATTATCTGTTTTTCTAAGGTACACGTCCTGTGAATATGCAAAATAAAACAGGACAATGCATAAAATTTGAATCCAATCTGTCCATCATCCAGATGCTTAAAGGGACTTTAAACAAGAAATACCCCTCTTGAAGTTAGCGCTCTCTCTCTCTCTCTCTCTCTCTCTCTCTCTCTCTCTCTATCTCTCTCGCGCTCTCGCTCTCGCTCTGTATGTGTGTGTCTGTCTGTCTGGGTCTCTGTGTGTCTGTGTGTATAAGTGTGTTTGGGTGTATATGTATCTGTATGTGGGTGTGGATGTCTGTGCATGTCTGTGTGTGCATCTGTGCATGTCTGTTTGTGCATGTATCTGTGTGCCTGTTATTGTTAGCTTGACACTCATTCTTCGGGCATCTTTTCTCAGGCACATTTCTTTTTGAGAGATATTGTCTCCCTGGGCCCAGGCTCATCACTTACACTAGGCTGGCTGGCCAGTGAGTCCCAGAGGTCTAAGCATCTCTGTGTTCCCTGTGCTGGGATTACAACTAGTACCACCTCACAGAACCCAGCTTTTTAAAAAACATGTATTCTGAGGATCCAATTCAGGTCTTCATTCTTGAAACAATACCAACGGAGCCCTTTTCCCATCCCTGAAGTTAGCTTTTTCAAAACCCCAAAGCATCTACCCCTGCTTTCAGGTTTCCATGGATCAAAATAGAAAATAACTCATCTCACACAGAGCTTTTTGTCTTAGCCATGCAAAATCCCTCAGGACCATAGGAAAACCTCCACATCTTCTGTGCACAACTGACCTCCACCTGACGTTACTTATTACAGAGATGATTTCTGAAGCCTTTATGAAGGACAATAGGCCCGATCCCAAACCTCTAACTAGTACTGATTATGGATGCCATCGCCCCAACCTTTCTGTAAGGCTAATGTAGTTCAGATCTAAGGGTTCAGTTTCTGCTTCCTCCTAGCCAACTAAGATGCTGATGTAGGCTGAGCCCCAAACAGGTTTCAGAGCAACTTTCAGGCTATGCTTTTTTTTTGTTGTTGTTGTTGTTGTTGTTCTGTTTTGAATTCTTCTTTCATATATTACATCCCGACTGCACTTTTCCCTCTCTCCTGCCCTCCCAGTCCCCACCACATGCACACATCCTCTATCCTACCCCAACACAAACTCCTTCTCCATTTCCCTTCAGAAATGGCAGGCCTCCCAGGAATATCAACCAAACATGGCATATCAGGTTGGAAGACTAGGTACCTCCCTTCATATTAAGGCTGGATAAAGCAGCCAAGTACAAGGAAAAGAGTCCCAAAGGCAAGCAAAAATGTCAGAGACACCCCGCCTCCCCTGCTCCCACTGTTAGGAGTCCCACAAGAGATCAAGTTACACAACCATAACATATATTCAGAGGGCCTAGGTCAGACCCATGCAGGTTCCCTAGTTGGTTCAGTCTCTGTGAGCCCCTGTGAGCCCAGAGTAGTTGATTCTGTGGGTTTTCTTGTGGTGTCCCCCCTCTGGCTCCTACAGTCCTCCTTCCCCCTCTTCCATAGGATTCCCCAAGCTCCATCTCATGCTTAGCTGTGGGTCTCTGCATCTGTTTCCATCAGGTCCTGGCTGAAGCCTCTCGGGTGATGGTTATGCTAGGCACTTGTCTGCGAGTGTCCAACTAGACTCTTCCTTCCTTGAAAACCACTTGGTTTTAATAGGGGAATGACCCTCAAGACCCGTGAGTAGAAGGCTTCCTGTCTAGTGTGACATTCAGAAATGCTTGTGGATGGTTTTAAGTGGGGACTTACCACAACCAAGAATCAATGGAAATGGGTATCTCACTTGAAGAATTATCTAGACCAGGTTGACCTGTGAGCAGGCCTGTAGGGGATTGTCTTGGCTGTTCATTGAGGTGAAAGAACTCTTCCCAAATGTGGGCAGCACCATTTCACGAGCTGACCCCAAACTGTGTAATCATCAAGCCGCAAGGGTCCACACACTTGTTGTCTCTGTTCTTGACTGTGGATGTGATGTCTTAAGCTCCTGCCTTATCTTTCCAAATAACGATGAACCAGGACCTGGAATCATGAGTCAAAGGCCTCCCTCTTGCCTCAGTTGGTTTTGGTCAAGACATTTTATCACAGCCACAGAGTGAAACCAAGACAAAGGCTCTGACCTAATCAATGCTTTGATCCACAATCAAATGGACGACTGGGAAGTGAAGAAAGCTAGTTGGAGAAGGTGGGGCATGTGGTGTGTAACCTATGCCCCAGCAGACCTCTGCTGCCCGGCTGCTGTGAGGTGACCAGCTTCCTCTACTGTACATAGCCTCATGGCCATGGTGTTCTTCCTCACCACAGCTCCAAAGAAATGGATCCAGTCAACCATCAACTCAGATGTCTGAAACTGTGAATAAGGGAAAAAAAATAGCTCTTCCACCTTGAAGCTGTGCTTCTTGGCATTTTGTCATACACACACACAAAGTAAAAGATACACAATCCTTATGTGTGGTTATGACACCGGGCAAGGTCACATTTCCTCTGTGTGTCAGCAATGTCACATAGCCAACCTGCACTAACACCCGGTGCTGTGAAGCCATGTCCCAATGGGCTGATTAAATCTGACCTGCTTACTCTCTGTTTAGATGCTTCATGATATGGGGCTACTCGCTTACCTGGCTCGCAGCTCCGTTCGGTACATTTATGTTACAAACCACTTTGTAAATGTCCATGAAAATCATAGATGAAAAAGAAAAAGAAATCTCAAAACACAAAAGCAAAGCTCAGAGCACCTGTCTGGACGCTTCTCCCTGGACCAGCTTTATTTTGCAACCAGGCCTTTCAAAAGAGAGCTGTTTAATGGAGAATTATTCCATCATTCTGTTGTTGTCCTTCCCCCATCCCCCACCCCCTTCTAAACGCTGTGGTGAAGTTCAGAGTTCTGGATGAAACTAATCCTGAAAAACTGGTTCATCGTGAAGCGAGGCTGGCCGGCAGCATCTGTGGCTACTTTCCTGGATGCCTGTATACTTGCCAGCCCTTCAGACTTCCAGGAGGGCATTTGTCAATGCTTCTGATGTATATATACACTGGGTGGGGATTTACTTGAGTTGATAATGGGGATGTGTGCACATGTGCATGTGGGTATGTGGAGGACCATGTCCATATCTCCCCTTGAATACTCACTCCCTTCATTTTGTAATTTCTTTGTGTTTACTTTTTAATCATTGCATACTGTGTTGGAAGCACTACGACCTTTTTGAATGAGATGTGTTTCTGTGGTTCTCCTTCCCGCCCCTGCCTATCCCTGTCCTCCCTAAAGACTCTGTTCCTCTTTCATGCCCCATTTGTCTTTTTTCCCCACTTGCTATTCTTCCTCGTCACCCTCTCTTCATCTCACCAGCCTAAATGCCTGTCAACAGATGGATAATGAAAACGTGATATGTATGAACACCGGAATGTTACAGCACTATGAAGAAAAAAGCAAATCAAGAAATTTGCAAGACAATACCAGGATCTGTATTGTGGTGCTTTGAATATACTTGGCGCAGGGAGTGTGTATTCAGAGGTGTGGCCTTGTTAGAGTAGGTGTGGCTTTGTTGGAGGTAGTGTGTCTTTATGGGCGTGGGCTTTAAGACTCTGTCCTAGTTGCCTGGAAGCCAGTCTTCTCCTAGCTGCCTTCAGAACAATAGGTAGAACTCTCAGCTCCTCTGGCCTCACATCTGCCTGGAAACTGCCATGCTTTAATGGTAATGGACTGAACCTTGGAATCTGTAAGCCAGACCCAATTAAATGTTTCCTTTATAAGAGTTGCCTTGGTCATGGTGTCTGTTCACAGCAGTAAAACCCTAGACAAGTATTAAATGAGGTGGTCCTAACTCAGGAAAAAAAGTGTTATATGGTTTTCCTTATATACAGATCCTAGCCTATGGCTTTATGTCGCGTCCGCTCTCGACCATCAAGAACACACGACCACATCTAACAGCAGTTTATTCAGTCTTCATCTTTCTTCTTGTTTATATCTCCCCCGAACCCTGGGCCTCTCACTCTTATATACTCTCAGTTCCCATCCACTCACAGCAGGCCACATCACCTCACCAGGTACACAGCTTCAGCTAATCAGGGCAGCAGGGGCATATCTCCACCAAAATGGATTCGCCAGTATCCTGGTACACCTGCGCAGCTCTCACGATAGTTGTGGCTTATATTCAGGTGAGGAAGTCAGGTGCAAGTCATAAGACTTAGCTGCAGTCCCTGGCGCCTTCTTGGGACTGCTGCCACACCCGCTCCTCACAGCTTTACATGTAACTATGGAAATGGGTGTAAGTGTTGCACCTTGCTAAGAAGGTTGTAGTCTACCATGTCTGGCTAGCTTTCCTGAGCTCTGTGCAAAATAGAGGAGTCACTTTTCTTACAGGGCTTCCTCTTTCTCACCTGATCTAGGGAACTTGACCCTCAGTCTTCAACCTGAGGAATGTCACGAAATCCCTGACAGAAATTACAGGTTCAACTTTCTGGAATGCCCCTCCATGCAAATGAGGTATCCCCAGAACCTTAAGCCAATGAAACTTTATCCTAAGAAGAACACTTTCCCACTCTCCAAGGCTCATATAAATATGGCCCTTGATTCACCCTGAATAAAGTGTATGTGCATAAGCTGTTTCACTGAACCATGGTCTAAGAGAACTGTTTCATTGAATAGCGTATGAGAGCACTGTAACTATATCCTCAGAGAAGGCCTTTCTCTCTCTCTCCCTCCCTCGCCCCCTCCCCCTCCCCCTCCCCCTCCCCCTCCCCCTCCCCCTCTCCCTGGCATTCACTGCCAGACTGGGATCCTGCTAACCCACCTGTTGTGGACTTAGCCTGGTGTACAGCAGTGCCTGGGACACCCCAGGGAAGAAGCAGAAAATGAACCCACAGGAGACAGAATCTCTTTCTGATCCTGAACCTCACCCATCCAGCTAAGCTGGGTGACCACTAAGCTTCATGACCCCTTCGTCTCCATACTCCTGGAACTACAGGACCCTGTCACCTAGCTCCAGCTCTGCATTGACTCTGGGGATCTGAACTCAGCTCATCATGTTTGCGTGGCAAGTACCTTGCTGACTAAGCCATCTCCCCAGCCCTTGTTCTTCTTTTCGACACAAGGCATGCGGCCCAGGTTAGCCTTGAACACTCAACCTCCTAGTTCTGGGTTTAGATGTACGAACTACCCACCACACAAAGGCTGCAGATGCTTCTAAGCTGAGTTGGTGCCTTCTTCCTGGGTAAGAAATACAAACTCTAGTTGCTTTTTCCCACGTTTCCAAATTGTGTTTCGTCTCTAAAATTCCCCAAGACCACCCATTACAATGGGCATTTCTAATTTGACCTAAAGTATAATCTATGGCATCCCAGAATAGCACAACGGACTGTTTCATCATCTACAAAATAGCAATTATCATCTTAGTACTCAGTATGGTAGTGCCATAATTGAATGACACCGTAGACTAAAAGAACCCAATATTCAACATGTAGTAACGATTTTAAACAGACTGTTTTATTTTTGAGGCTGTTTCTCATTATGTACCCCAGGCTAGCCTCCAAATGAAGCCCCTCCTGCCCCAGCCTCAAGATTTTAGGCAGGCACCACCACCTGCTAAGGTTTGGGTTTTTTGGTTTGGGTTTTTTTGGGGGGCGGGGGTGTCTTCATTGTTTTAACGCTCAGGAGTCCTTGGAGACAAACCCACATCTCAAGCTTCTAGTGATTCAATGAGTCTCTAAGTGGCCATGAATGTGAAAGCAGCTCTATTGCTGATACCATGACCATCTGAAGAGCCAAGAGCGATTCACTGGCTCTTATCTGCTGCTTCAGAAACATAAGCAGAAAAATACAAAGACACACTGAACCCAGAAGTAGGAAGCTCTGCTGACTATTCTTTTCCCCTGAGGTTTGCCTGAGTGGCTCCTGTCCTTATTCACTGCAAAGAGTGGCCCCAGAACAAAGAAACCCGTTCAGCCAGTCTTCAGAGCTGTGACTACTATCACCCATGCGTCCTGAATAAAGAAGCGGTGGAGAGCTGTTACCCTCTTCTTTTGTTTTAATAATAGCAAGGCTTTCCACCTCTCATCGATTCGATTACCAGGGCGGCAACGTTCCCTGTTTTACATGCAGTACTGAGCTGAGTGCTTGTTTTATCTTACCTTTCACGCAACAAAAGCAGACACTTATCAGTTACAACTCCAACAGAAAAGGCCCAGGGAACCCTAGAGAGCCCCCGCTAATGGCACCTTTGCTGACCAGCGCATCTGGTGTCACTTGCAGAGATTAACCTCGGAAATCTAAGTGAAATTGTGACCTGCCCGGCAGAGCACTGTGATGTCAACAATTTGCTCCTCATATTTGTGAGGTGACAGGCTCGATGAGGAGAACTGTGGCTACTGTGAAATCATGACACATAGTTCTCTGGGTTATTTTACATTTGTTTGCTTGTTTGAAAATTTCATTACATGGGCAATAATGTGATCCTCGCCACTCTTTACTCTCAATTTGATTTTCTTGAAAAGAAAAAAAACCTGAGTCCAGCTGGTGCTGCGTGTGCGTGCATAAGTGGAGGACCACCCACTAGTGCATCCCTAAAGAAAGCTGTCACTCTTTCCCCATAGGAGCCATCAGTTGCCAATAACGCCTCAATTATGGATAGAGTTGCATGAGTCCCTCCCACAGCCACACTGAAGTTTTGGCCAGCTTGGCCTTGTGAAAGTCTTGTACACAAAGTCACAGCCACTGTGAGTTTGTGTCTGTGTGTAATGGTCCCCTCATGCCTAACAAATACTGTCCTGGTGCCTCTGGCTGTAACAATCCTCCTGCCGCCTCTTCTTCAAAGAAGTCTCAGTTTGAGGAGAGCAGTAAGTTGGCCGTGGCTCCTTTAGAGCCAACCATGCTGCAGACTTTCCTTCTTTTCCTGTTGACCAGCTATGGGTCTCTCTGTGTGTGTGTGTGTGTGTGTGTGTGTGTGTGTGTGTGTGTTAATTGCCATCTACAGCAAAGCTTATCAGATGAGGGCTGAGAAATTCACTAGGCTATGGACGTAAAGATAAACACTGAGGAGACAGTGTATTGCTACGTCCATTTAGCAGAATAATAGTGCTAGGTTCTCCCCTAGGGCGAATGGTCTAGCTGGTCACACACCTTTGGTCCAGTTAATGGTACTAAGAGTGCATGAGTTCTGTCTTATAGAGCAGGATTTAACTCTAATCAGAGAGACTGGGTTGGTTTGTTTGTTTGTTTGTTTGATTGTTTATTTGCTTGCTTGGTTTTTAAGGCTGTTAATGCTGTGGGTGTGAAATATCTCCGTCAGACCCATGTGTGTGAAATGGCACCAGTTAATGGTGCCCTTTGGGTACCTTTAGGGACCATTAGAAGTGAGGCCTGCCTGGGGGAAGTAGGTTGCTAAGGGTTAGGCCTGGAGGTTATGCTCCAGCCCATTTCTAGCTCAATTATCTGTTGCCTGAGTCACTCAGACAGTGGTTCTCAACCCATGGGTCACGACCCCTTTTGGAGGTTGAGCAACCCTTTCACAGGGGTCACATATCATATGTTAAAGAATCTCAGCATTAGGGAGATTGAGAATCATTGCTCTAAGAGAAAAAACCCTTATTGCATGTTCCCATCACTGTGAGGTCACCATGAGAAATTGAGATCCTCTCAAATCATGGCCCTACCCCAGTTCCCCTTTTCTTAAGTGGTATATACCATTCTAGTGAATATATATATATATATATATATATATATATATATATATATAGCCATGTTATATATATGTGGCCATGTTGTATAGTGTGGTTGATATATATGATATATATCATATATATCACATGTATGAGATAGATAGATAGATAGATAGATAGATAGATAGATAGATAGATAATTGTGATTATTTTTATTGAGACAAGGAAATGTAAAAGGAAGCCAGGCCTAATGGTAGAGATCTGTAACCTCAGCACTTGGAAAGCTGAGTTCAAAGCCTACATAGGCTATAGAGAAAGAGGTTCAAGGCCAATCTAAGCAACTTAGTGAAACCATGTCTCACAGGAAAGAAGGAAAGAAAGAAAGAAAGAAAGAAAGAGAGAGAGAGAGAGAGAGAGAGAGAGAGAGAGAGAGAGAGAGAGAGAGAAAGAGAGAGAGAGAGAGAGAGAGAGAAAGAAAGAAAGAAAGAAAGAAAGAAAGAAAGAAAGAAAGAAAGAAAGAAAGAAAGAAAGAAGAAAGAGAAAGAAGAAAGCGAGCTGGGGATTTAGCTCTGGGGTAGAGTAGGGCTAGAATGTGTCACTAAGGAGCTGAAGGCATGGCTTAGCACTAGACCACTTGCCCAGTATCAAGGACAATGTGTTATAAAGAATGCATACACATTTGATTCCAGTTTGGGGCCATGATGGAAATGTGCCAAACACAAAGTGACTTTGGATGTTCTTCCAGGCTGTCCTACTCAAATCCTAAGGCAGGGAGAGAGATGGGGATCTCAGGAACACATGCTCAGTACAAACGTCAAATAGGAGCACTGAGATGGACCACTGTGGAAGCTAACATTCCAGGAGTGTGGAGTTCCAGTGTCGTAGAAAGGAAAGGTCAACTACTAAAAGACTCCAGCCAACTCAGCATTGACAATTCCTGCTAGATCTCCTCTGTATCACTTAAGGAAAGGTAAGAAGATGGATGTGGCTGTGAACAGCCAAGCAAGATAATCACAAGTTTGAGGCTAGCCTGGTATGATGGTTAGTTTGAAAGGTCAACTGGTCCCAACCTAGGACCACCCAGGAGGAGAGTCTCAGTTGAGGAGTTATCTACACCAGGCTAGCCTGTAGACATGTTTGTCAGGGTTTATCTTGATTTTCATTTGCCCCAGACCACTATGAGTGGAACCATTCTGTAGGCTGGTCCTTGAAGTGTGTAAGAGAGTAAAGAAAGCTAACAGGCAGCTGGCGTGCACTCATTTCTTTTTGCCCTTGACTGTGGATGTGATGTGACTTCTGTAACTTCCCTATAATAATAGCATATAACCTGGAATTATACAAATATACCCTCCTTTTTTTCCTCAGTCCCATTTTGCCAGGGTATTTGTCATAGCAACAGAAAGGATGTTAGAATTCCTAGGCTATAAAGCAAATGCAAAAAAAAGGGGGGGCTTCTAAATTGGGCTTAGATCTGTTTATGTACTAAGTTGAACTGAAAGTACAGAGAAAGCCCTAGGCTAATAACCTCCTGCTTATTTGGTTGACACACACCCACCCCTCTTTCAAATATTACTGAATAAATGTGAGCACTCTAAGCACAGATCATGGGACAGAATAGAAGTTCAAAACACATTTAATTTCTTTCTTACTAAGAATCAACCCTTGTCCTCTACTTTGTGGTAATCCCTAAATTCAAGTAATTAGCCATTTTTTAAAAAAAGAAAATAGATAACAAGTAGACAATGGAAGTTTTAATAGTTTAATATGTATATTCAAAGAATACCCAAGCTCAAAGGTGACTGTAACTTGCCTAGAATCCCCCAATACAGGTCTGAGAGCATGGTTTGGCAATAGAGCACCTATGTACCCAGTGGGTAGCTGGAGGTGTGGCTCAGTACTAAAGCACTGGCCTAGAATCCCCCAGTGAGGGGCTGGGGGTATGGCTCAGCAGTATAATGCCTTCCTAGACTCCTCCAATGGGGCCCTAAGGACATAGTTTAGTGGTAGAGCTCTTGCTTAGAATCTTCTAGTAAAGGGCTGGGGGTGTAGCTGAGTTGGAAGAGTGCTTACTTGCCTAGGATGCGCAAAGTCCTGAGTTTCATCCTGAACAACAACAACAACAACAACAAAAAGACAAGAGAAGTGAAAGGAACAGAGAGGAAGTGAGGAACTGGGACATGTAGCTAAGTGGTAGTGTGCTTTCCTAGTCTATAAAGCCCTGGGTTCCGTGTCTAGTACTATAGAAAGAAAAGGAAGGGAGGAACAGGGAGACGTGGGGGCAGGGGAAGAGATGGGAGGGAGGGGAGGAAAAGGAAGGGAAGAGAAAAAAAATAAAACTCAGGGATAATGTGAGATTGACAATCTAAAGTGGGAGAAATAATTTTAGTAAAGCCATAGACATTAAGAGATGATCCAGCCCTCCTGACCATTGGCCATCATGGAAACCCTCCTGTACTCTGAGAATGATCCCTCGGTAACAGTAAACCAAGAAAATGGAGAGCTCCATTCACTCCTTAATGCCTATCCATCCCCTGTCTCTTCTGCCCAATGGGATCCTTCAGGTTGACTGAAGCCAGATATCTAAGTGGATTAATTGTTATTTATGATACCATTCTGAACCGTGGAGCATGGGTGGCCTCCCACCACTGTTCACTAGAGAAATTGTGCAACAGTAATCAACAAATGAATGGAATTTGCCTCCCTGCCAAGGAGATCCTGCTGTCATCATTCTATCCTAGTCATCAATTAAAGGATTAAATAGTGAATCAACTGCCAGAGTTCAACTGTAATCTTAGACTCAGACTCCATGAGTGAGGCATAGGCTGAGATATAGCATGTGCAGAGTACCTAGGTTGTGTGTGTCAGGTCCAATCTATTTCTGTCTCTATTTGTTTCTGTCTGTCTCTTTGTCTGTCTGTCTGCATCTCTCTGTCTCCCTCTGTCTCTTTCTCTGTCTCTCTATGTCTCTGTATCACTGTGTCTCACTGTTTCTCTGTCTCTGCTCCTTTTTTTCTGTTTCACTATGTCCTTGTCTCTATTTCTGTTTCTGTGTCTGTCTGTGTCTCCTTGACTCCCTCTGTCTCTTTCTCTGTTTCTCTGTCTCAGCCTCTCTCTCTCTCTCTCTCTCTCTCTCTCTCTCTCTCTCTCTCTCTCTCTCTCTCTCACACACACACACACACACACACACACACACACACCCCTCTTCTGCTCAATAATGTCTCTTGACATTTGCGGTTTCTCAGTTAGGTGATGTATCCTTTACTCTCCTTGTAGCTGTGACAAAGTATCAGATTAAAGCAACCTGAGGAAGGAGAGGTTGGTTCTGGCTTACAGTTCTGTGCTCAACAGTTAGGGTGGGAAAGGTCCGGCTGTAGGGGTGTGAGAGCACTGGTTACACTGTATCCACAATCAGGAAGCAGAGAGACACTGGTGCTCTGCTCACTGTCTCCTTTTAATTCAGTCCAGGATCCTGGGTAGCAGACGGTGCTGCCCACATTAAGGAGGAATCTTCCCATCTCAACCCTCCTTAGAATTAGGCCAAGGAAAAAAGCAAGTATTAACCAGCTGGTCATGGTAGTTCACACCTGGAATCCCAACATTTATTGTGCAGGAGAACGATAGCACATCAAAGTCCAGCCTGGGCTACACAATCAATAACAGGCAAACCTGGACTAAATAACAGGGCTCTGTCAAAACAAACAAAACAAGACTAGCAGACAGTCTTACGTTGTTTCCTACCTGACAGGGCAATGATGTTTTCTCCAAAGGAAACCTGAGTGGGCACAAGGTCATCCAGGACATGAGGTCAGCAGAAGGGACATGGGTATAGAATGAAATGCTACAAGGTCATTAGAGAAACAGATTCATCACAGAAACAACACTGAGTTACAAACCCTTCTCAATGGCACAAGCACTTTCCATACATTAGCTCACTGGAGCCTCGAAGTCACCCTGTGTTGGAAATACAGTGACTAATCTGACCTTTAAAATGACAAACCTGCCAAGCCTGGAAGGCACACGCCTGTCATCCCAGCATCTGCAAGACAGAGAGCAGAAGAGGGATCGTGAATTCCAGGCTAGCCTGAACTGCATAGCAAGGCCTGTCTCAAATAACCCACTTCTAAAATTAAACATAAAGACAGCAAGAAATCTGGCTCTTAAGAGGCTAAATAACTTACAACAAAAACAATCACTCAGCTAATAAGTGGAAGAAGGCTAAGATTCAAATCAGGCAGACAGATTCTAGAACCCAGTTCATAGCATAGCCATCTGCCTGGCTTCCCCCCACCACCACCTTTTTTTTTAACGTGTGTGTGTGTGTGTGTGTGTATTCATGTGGGCGTATGCATTTGTGTGTATGTACTTGTGGGCACATGTGCATTTGAAAGCCAGAGGTCAAATCAGGTGTCTTCGTCAGTTACCTAGACATTATTTATTTCAGTAGGGTCTCTCACTGGACCTGGCGCTCCCTGATTAGATGGGCTGGATGGCCCCTGTGCCCATGGAGTGTGCCCATCTTGGGCTTCCCGAGTGTATAGTTATAGACATGTGCCTCTATGCCAAACTTGTTACATGGATGTTGGGGGCTTAAACTAGAATCCTTATTCTTGTACAATAAGCACACTTCAAGAATTCAAGATTCATGTGAGGCACGTGGACCATGCCACCAGAGGAATGGACATGGGAATGGTGAGGTGGACCATGCTTAAATCCCCGAAATCTCAGAACTTGAGACTGGTGGGAGTAGAGCTAACTCCATCCCCGTTTCCATGCCTACACTTAACCAGAACCCCTAACCAGGTGATCACAAGCAGTCAGTCACCTAGCACAGCACCTGGACTTCTTCCCCATGCAAACAGAGCATCCCCAGAGCCTTAGCCTCAGCCAATAGAACGTACTCTAGCCACATGGAATAAAGAGCAGACGTTATTTCAACCAAGGATCATCTGAGACTGTTTTTACTGAGCTGTAACACTTGGGGAAAGCACCCTCCACCCCCACCCAAGCACTCATCATTGAACCTTGGACCCGCCCACCTGGCAAAGCTCCTGTAGCTCACATGGGAGCTCAGACTCCAGACATCTCTGCCACCACTGAAGCTGCACCCAGACTTGAAGCCCCAGCCACCTGCCCCACATCAGCGCTTGAACCTGTTTATTCATTTCATATGAGCTGGAACATTTTTGCATTCCTGACTGGCCAGAGAGTCCTGTGGACCCAATTTGTCCCAGACGCTGCTTCACCCTCCTCGGTCTGGCATACAGTGATGTCTGATGCCCCAGAGGGAAGAAGTGGACTGTGGACACCACGGGTTCCAGGCTTTACCCTGCCTTCTCAGAATGGATGTAGCAGTGGCACCGGGGAACCGCACCAGGTGAGGCTGAACACAGATCGGCAGATACATTTTGGAGAAGAAAATACCCATTATTGTATAGTCCATGAGTTTCCCCTCAATACCATAGTAAGAAAAATGCTGAGAAAAATGCGGAGAGAGAGAGAGAGAAATGGAGAGAGAGAGAGAAATGGAGAGAGAGAAAATGGAGAGGGGGGAAGCATGAACAAATACATACATATACACCAAGACCGGCACATACTTACATATCCACATGTACGAATATAAAAACACAGATGCATACACCGATGCCAATACACTGTAAGTATGTAAAAATGCACACACACACACACACCTCTGGTCAAGGAGGGAACCTAAGATTTTATTATAGATCTCAATCCTTCCTTTGTCCCCCCATCTACTTGGCAGCTTATCTTGCTAGGTTAATGGCTCTCAACCTTCCTAATGCTGTGACCCTTTAACCCAGTTCCTCATGGTGTGATGACCCTCAAAATTATTTTCGTTGCTACTTTATAACTGTAATTTTGCTACTGTTATGAATCATAATGTAATTATCTGTGTCTTCTCATGGTCTTTGGAAAACCCTGTGAAAAGTCATTTGACACCCCCCCCCCACCATGGGTCACCACCCACAGGTTGAGAAACACCGTGCTAGGTGCTGTCAGAATTGAGGAAAGATCTCATGATACCTATTTCAAAACTGTTGACACAGAGTCTCTGGCCATTGGAGAAGCATCTTAGGGGTGTGTGGAGAGATGGACCAGTGAGTAAGAGTGATTGCGACGCAAATATGAAGCCCAGAATTCAGATCCCTGGTCCCATGTAAAGAGCTGAAAGTGTCTGTAACCTCAGCACGGTGCCAGCTGGCGACAGGAAGACTGTTGGGAATTGCTGGCAGACTTCCTATATCCAGGTTCAGGGGCAGACCCTGTATCAAGAGAATAAGATGGAGTGGGATAGGTCAGAACATGTCCTCCTCTAGCCTCTGTGCATGTACTTAGAACCACACACATACACACACACACACACACCACAGTACAACACACATACACACACAATAAACACAGAACATACACAAAACACACACATTAACACAGAGTGCACACATACAAACACACAACAAACATAATATATACATAGATCATACACAATATACACAATGCACACATGCATACACAGAGTACACACATACAAACACACAACAAACATAATACATGCATAGATCATACACAATACACACAATGCACACATGCATACACAGAGTGCACACAACACACATAATACATACACAGATCACACACAATACACATACAACACACAGGCATACAGCATGCACACATACACACCCACACAACACACATATATACACACAATAACACACAGAACACACACATACTATACACAGAGTGCACACACACATACACATACAACACACATAATACACACATAGACCACACACAATACACACACACAACAAATACACCCCACACATAAAAACACCCCACACATAAACTTACCTCATACACACATACCACACCCCATACACACACACACACACGGAAGGGGAGCAATAGAGGATTGCTACTGACCAAACATACCTCAGATAACATCACCTGCAAGTACTTAGTGCCTTAAGACCCTACAGATCTGTGGCATGTAACAGAGAGTGACAGCCAGCCCAAGGGTGACAAGAAAAATCTATCTGAGCACACAGGTGAGCGATGCCCGATTACCGCCCTCTGCCAGCACTTCCCCAAGGGCATCATGGCTGAGTAGCTTGCTTGGCAAACAGAAAGAAGGGTTCTGCTGTGACCACAACAGTGAGTCTCAGCCACACTGAGGATTAGACTGTGACTGAAAATGACTGAAAACATCAGCTTACAGAACAGGGCTTGATTAGTTTTGCTCATGGTACCAGGAGTTCCACTAGAGGGTCACTTGGCTCCATTGCTCCTGGTCGACCACGAGGCAGAGTCTGCGGATGGGAGTGTATGAAACGGGCATCAGCTCACCTCATGGTGGACAGGAAGGAGAGAGAGAAAGGGGGGATGGACAAAGAACAGAAGAAAGAGGAGGAACGGAGAGAGGAAGAGAACTGTCATGATCCAGTCACTTCTCAGAAGCCCGCCTCACCCACTGCTGTACTGGGGACCAAGCCTTTACCACATGAACCTTCGAGAAGCATTTCAGACCTGCATGTTAATGGAACTGTTACACACCCTGTCCCAGGTTCTCTTCTGCTCTTGCATCAGATCAAAGCAGGGGAGTCTAATCCATTACCATCCTGAGCCTCTCAAGACAGGAGGTGATCATGTTAGCAGTGGTGGCCAAGGGTGACTCTGGACAGAGCCAGACAGAGCTGGGTTCCAGAACATCTTAGGAATGGTCAGGCACCTGAGGTCAACCTGGTGCCTGAAGCAGCTTGTGGAGTTTGGCCTTGGCCTTCCAACAGTGTCTAGAAGCTTTCCTTTGCCTCACAGTTCCCTTCTGTGCCTCTATGGAAGCTTCCCTTGGCTGCTTAATGAAGAACTGAGCCTCCCCAGGTCTCTGAACAGACATCCTTCCCTCCAAAACACACACACCTAAATTCAGATGGATGGGTGTGTCGCTCATCACAGTTCCCTTACAGTAAGCTGAATTGTGCCTTACCAAAATTCTATACATCTCTGAAGGTACTAATTCAAAGAGTACAGAGTAGGTCCTCCAGCGACAGATGAGGTTAAAAGGAGACCTAGAGAATGGGAAATAATATTCTGCCAGTAAGCTTGATATGCATTCATGAAAATGTGATAATAAAACTATTTTGTGCAATGACTAAATGCTAGAATAAACAAAAATAATAGGCACAGCTCTTGAATACTGGTATGTATTCTTCTAATAACTTTGCATTTAACCCTCCCCCCCAAAAAAACATAACAATTATTTTATTTGACTACTAATTTTATAAGTCAGGAATCTGTGTGAGGCTTAAACAGTTCTGAATTGGAGCCTCTCACAGAGTGGCAGTCAGATGTCCCCACAAGCACTGTGGTCATGTGAGGGCTCAAGTGGCCTGGCTGTCCGCCACAGCTCACACAGATGGCTGGCACTTAATGCTCCTGGCAGCTGGCTACACAACTGTGTGAGCCCACAGCCTCCACAGGGTGGTCAGGAATCTTAGGTAAAGATAGTGTCTTCCAGGATAAGTGTTCAAAGGCACAAGCTGATGACGGCTTTAGCTCCAGTAACAGTTCTGCATCCCGTGTGCCATGATATAGATATTGGAACATCGACTACACCCACCCAGATCCAAGAGCAGAAGACACGAGAGCCCCACCTTTCAAGGACAGTATCAGAAAGGTTAGAGACACTTTTATGTAATATACAAGAAACATTATGCAGACTGAGCAGGTCGCATTTATGTCATTAAAGGATATATATGTACACATTAAAGGATATATATCTACATTCATATATATGTAAGAATAATTAAAGAAAAAGAGGCCATAAATTTGAAAGAGATCAAGGGTGGGTACATGGGAGGGTTTGGAGGAAGAAGAGAAAGGGGGAAATGATGTCATTGTGCTATAATCTAAAAATATTAAGTAAATAGAATAGGGATTATGTGCATAGTTCAGTGATAGAGTCCTGCCTAGAAGCCATCAGTGAAAGGCTGGAAGCAGCGCTCAGCAGGAGAGCACTTGCCTCGAATCCTCCAGGGAGGAGTCTAGGGTGTGGCTCAGTGATAGAGTTCTGTTTCTGTAAGCACCACTTGACCTGGCCACCCCCCTAAGTGATATTTAATCCAGTAGCCAACTTCCTATGCTCAGATCTCAGACCTCAGCACCACTGCCAATATGGTAGAGCTAAAGGAGAGAAGGGTAATATTATCTGGGAAGGGCAAGAACAGAAGGGAATGTTCTAACCCATCTTCGTCTGGGCTAAAGCCATATTGCTCTCTTACTCAATAACAAGGTACATTATCTATTAAGTTAGAATCTCTAGCATGTTCAAGAAGTCTGTACTTCAAGACACTGAAGAGTCTTGACTGTCAACTTCATTGGATTGGGAAACACCTAAAACTGTGAGGCACACCTCTGTTTTTTTTTTCTGGATGAGGACAAACTATAAGCTTTGACCTAATTAATAGATTAATCCCTTCATGGAATTCCAATGTGGTGGTATTATTGAAGATGGTGGAAGGTAGGAGGTAGGCTTATGTGAAGGAATGGGTTATGGGAGGAGGGATCTTGGGAAATCTATCTTGCTTTGGCTACTTTCTGTTTCTCTGGATTCTGTCATGATATGAACTGGTCCACATTGTCAGACCCTCTCCACCATAGTGAATGATACCCCTGAAACCATGAGCCAAAAAAAAAAATCTTTCTTTTCTTTAGCTGTTTAGAGTACATTGGTTCCATAAAAGTAAAAGACCCTTCTGGTAGTTTGCTGCTATTTTGAAGACACTTAGAGATGTTTCCTGCTCATCCACCCAGAATGATAAGCAAAGCCTTTATAGGTATCCAGCATGAACGACTGCATAATGTGGCTGCTTGTTAGAAAGAATTCTCATTTCTAAGTGGTACTTCAGGTAGCCATAAGAGGTCATAGACTTAATTGTATCCTGTTAACAGCCACTGAATGCTTTAGCTGAGTGGCTGCTGTTGCCAAATTGTTCCCCTTGAAGATGAAGAGTTCACACCCTCTGGTGCTCTAAAATCCTGCCTCTTCTGAACCCACAGGCAACAAGTACTGGATGAGTTCTGTGCTCATCTAAGCACTGGCTGGACAGTTTGGGTTCAAACCCTGTGCATTTATAAGCATAGCTTCAGGGAGGCAAACACAGGCTGATCCCTGCGTCTTGATGACCAGATAGCCTAACCTAATTGATGTGTTCCAAAGCAGTAAGAAACCCTGTTTCCAAAACCAAGGTGGAGCCTGCAAAATGGCTCTGTGGTAAAGATACAAGTTTGGACCTGAATTCCATCCCTGGAACCTACATAAAGGTTTGGAAAGGAAGAATCAAGTCCACAAAGCTGGGCATTGAGCCCTACACTTATGCCATGGTATGTACTTACACACACACACACACACATGCACACACACATACACACACACACATACACACATACATACACACACGAATACATATACACACACACACATACATACACACACACATACAAACACATATATATACACACACATACATACACACGAAAACATATGTATATACACAAACACACCTATACACATAAACACACACAAATATATATATACATACACACAAACATGCATATATACACATATATAAATAAAATAATAATAATAATAAATATTTAAAAACCAAGATGGTTTGCACCAGAAAAATTACAGCCAAGATTGTCCTCTGGTCTACACACACACATACACACACACACAAACTCACACACATACGAACACATATACACATACACATATACTCACCCCAAAAGTGGGGTGGTGGTATTCATCTGGAATCTCAGCACTTGGGAGCCTGAAGCAAGAAAATCACGAGTTTGAGGACAGCCTTGGCTACATAGTGTGACCTTGTCTTTAAAAAAGAAAAAAGTCATTCAATCCTATTTTAAGCACTTTGTTCTCAAAAGAAAGCATCACATGGCAAAGCCCTGGTAAATTAAGAAAGGTTAGCCAATGTGCAAGGAGTTTGACAAAAAAGAGAACTCAGTACAAATTGCTCTCCCAGATCTTAACATGCACACAGTGAAATGTACATTGAATAAGAAAAGTAGGTCACAGGAATGATATAGAAATGACCTAAAAACACAGCCCCACTGAGAAGCTGCAGGCCGTTTTCTGTTTTAATTAAGTGGCACGGTTCAGACATTCTGTCCAATCAAACGCAGCTGAACATTCTGTCCCCTGTACCTAAAGCACATGACAGTATTTAGACATGCTCTTCATCCAACCCTGTATATGGAATCAATCTAGAATTATTTTTTAAAGAGGATTTGAGTTTAGCATAGCATGGGAAATGCCTGTGTTGGGAATTGAATAGCATGTGAGAGCACACGATGTATAAACAAGTTTAGGAGAAAAAACACTTCCCACCGCGTCGTGGGAACAGTGTGATGACACAAGACTTTCCCTATGAGGAGGTTTGGCACAGCTCACCTGGAAATATTTCCAGATCACTGTTTTGATCAATTTAGACAAAGTAATTGATCTCTTTTCTCTCTCTCTCTCTCTCTCTCTCTCTCTCTCTCTCTCTCTCTCTCTCTCTCTCTCTCTCTCTCTCTCAAAATGAGAGGCACTAACATTTTGCATCAGCTACTAAAACTTTTTGGTGATGTTTGTGTTTATATGTGTGCATGTGCATGCATACTCATATGTGTGCAGGTACACATGCATGTGGGAGCCAGAGGGCAAACTCAGCTATCACACTCAGTCGATATTCATCACTCTCGATGGCCAGATTGAGTTTTCTAGGCTTCCTGGCCAGAGAGCCACAGAGAGCCACCTAACCTATATCCACCCATCTCCCCCAGCAATAAGAGTTACAGTCATGTACCGCCATGTGGTTTGTGTGTGTGTGGCATGTGTGTGTGTATGGTATGTGTGTGTAGCATGTATGGCGTGTATGGTATGTGTGTCATGTGTGTATGTGGGGTGTGTGTGTGTGTGTGGCATATGTATGTGTGGCATGTGTGTGTGTATGGTATGTGTGTGTAGCATGTATGGCGTGTATGGTATGTGTATCGTGTGTATGTGGTGTGTGTGTGTGTGTGTGTGTGTGTAATGTGTGGGGGGGGGCATGTGTGTGTGTATGGTATGTGTGTGTAGCATGTATGGCATGTATGGTATGTGTGTCATGTGTGTATGTGGTGTGTGTGTGTATGTGTATGTGTGTGGAATGTGTGTGTGTGTGGTGTGTGTGTGTATATAGATACACATGTGTGCTTGTGCATAAAGAATCAGGGTCTATCAGTGAATATGTACCTAATCGATTTAGCATTAACAGGCTAGCTAGTGAACTCAGGAGATCTGTTTGTCTCTGTCTCTTTTTTCCCACCGTCACAAATTCTGGGTTACAAACATGTGCCAGTGTGCCTAGTTTTTGCATGGGTACTAGTAATCTAAACACAGGTTCTTATGCTGTGCATATCTCGCCAGCCCACACACATCTTTTTTAGGGGGGGGGCGGTAACTTGGGTTCTGGAGATCAAATCCATGCTTGCAAACCAAGCCTTCTCCTCAGCTTCGTGTGTATGTGTGTGTTTTATTGTTGTTGCTGTTATTTTTGTTTGTTTTTATAATTTTTGATCAGCTTCTGTTGTTTGCTTGTTTGTTTTTAGTATGGGGTTCTGCTTTGTCTTAAGACAACATCTTAATAAATAGCCCAGAGCAGTAAGGAACTAGCCAGAATCCCCCTACCTCTATCTTCCAATTTCTGGGATGACAAGTGTGTACCATAATGCCAGATTTTAGATTTTCCTTTTTTTCTTCTCTGTATCTCTCCCATGGAAACTGTAAGAAAAAAAAAATATCTGTTTCAAGTATAAGGATTTTATGCTAGAGAGAAACCCACCCACCTAACAAGTGCTACCCTCCTTAATGAAATGGAAGCCCAGTGGATCTGAAGAACTTCCCACTTACTTGGATTAGTGGTGACAGAATCAGTGGTGACAGAATCAGATTGAGACTCGGCTGAGTGACAGAGACAATCTAGGAAAGCAAGCATTCACGGAGGACAGCTTCAATCCAGGATAGAAGAAAGTGAAAGTCAGACTGTGTCCTGGCGGTACACACCTTCAGCCCAGCACTCAGGAGGCAGAGCTGGGAGGATTTCTGCAAGTTTGAGCTCAGCCATGGCCAGCTAGGCCAACCTTGAGAGACCCTGCCTCAAAAAGAGTGGAAGGAGAAGATGTTTAATGAACAAGGGTCAACACCTGGAACTGTCCCCAACAGTCCTATGGCAAGATGGAAGGGTGAAGACAGGAGAATCACCCAAGAGAGACTCAGATGGCTGTGATGGAGCATGGCTTTAACCCAGCCATCAGGAGGCAGAGGCAGGTGGATTTTTGTAAATTTGAGGCCAGCCTGGTCTACAAAGTAAGTTCTGAACAGCCAGGACTACACACACAGAAACCCTGTCTCAGAGAGAGACAGAAAAACAGACAGAGACGGGGGGGTGGGGGGGAGAGGGAGGAGAGAGAGAGAGAGGGAGGAGAGAGAGAGAGAGAGAGAGAGAGAGAGAGAGAGAGAGAGAGAGAGAGAGAGAGAGAGAGGAACAAAGTAGCACTTCTGACTTTCACACATGTGCCATGGTGTGCATGCACCCACATACACAAATATCACACATATACACAGAGAATAATAATGGATGGAACTTTAAAAGCATTACAGTTTCAAGTGGCTTATCCATGGTTTAATTTGGAATGGTAGCCAACTTTCATTTCTGAAGTTGTGATGAAACACTGATCAAAATGGACTTGGGGGAAGATAGTGAGATTGTGTTGTTGTTTGTTTGTTTTCATCTGTTTTTTGTTTGTTTGTTTGGGGGTTGTTTTTGTTTTTTGGTTTTTTGGTTTTTGTTTTTGTTTTTTGCCTAACTGCCTAATTGATGACAGTCCATCATTGAAGAGAGTCAAGGCAGGAACATAGAGGCAGGAACCAGGACAGAGATCACCAAGGAACACAGTTTGCTGGTTTGCTCTGCTACCTTTTTATATAACCCAAGGCCATGTGCCCAGAGAAGGTACTGCCCATGATAGGCTGAGCTTAGATGAAGCAATCAAGAAAAAGTCCCACCCACATGACCACAGGTCAATCTCATGGTGGCAATTTCCTAATTGAGATGCCCTCTTCCCAGGTACATTCTAGGTTTGGGTCAAGTTGACCAAAATTAATCAGCCAGGTTGAAAAAAAAATCCTAGTTTCTCATATTTAAAAATAAAACATTTTAAGTAGGAAAGACAAGTTGGTATGCTCTTAAGAACATGGAACACTTGATATATAAAATTCAGATTTAAATATTATGAAGCAATATCTAGGAACATATAGTTACCTGAAAGATCACATCTGAAAAACAGTAAGTATCCCAATAATAAATTCTAAGGTCTATCAGTATCACTTGAGCACCCCTGTATCCAAGACAAATTCCACCTTCACACTCCCTATGAGGGAAAAGTGTAGAAAGTAGAACTCAACACACACTTAGTATCTGAAGTTTGCTACACTGGAAACAATTTGCTGTTGAACAAAAGGTTTCTAGAAAAGTCCTGTTTTGTTTTTGTGTTTGTTTTTTGTTTTTCTCTTCATTTTTTTTGATTAAGGAAGAAATATTGAATTAATGTTTTTTTTAAATCAAGATAGGATCAAGCTATGTAACACACACTGGCCTTGAACTCACAACCCTCCTGCTAAATAATGGGTTTACAAGTATGAACCAACACGTTCGGTTAAATGCTTTATTTTACAGTCAAGGGATCTGAGATATAGGAATATTAAGTATTTCTCACTGAGAGCAAAAGTCCCCCTGGGAATCCCTTACTCAGCCACTGAGCTTCCCATTGTTTTCCGTTCATTGTTCTGAGGTTGTTTGTTTGTTTGTTTGTTTTGGGAATTCTCTGCATCGTGGAAGTTAAAGCAAAGTATTCATTTTAAACCTGAGTTCAGACTTCAAAGCCTGAGCTGCTTCCAGAAAGCCTCCATCCCAGTTTGCCCTGCACATCATACTTGCACATGACACCTGCACATGACACCTGCACACCACACCTGCACATCACATCACACCTGCACATCACATCTGCACATCACACCTGCACATCACATCACACCTGCACATGACACCTGCACACCACAGCTGCACACCACACCTGCACACCATACCTGCACACCACACCTGCATATCACTACCACTTTGCCCTCACTGCTAGTAATTTCTGGGGAATGTCTGTGCTTTTTAGGGAGAAAGAACATATTTGATTTTTCAAGAGGAGAGAAGTAGAAAATAAGATCCCCAAATAAAAATCTCGCTTGGTGATAATGCCATAAAGTTCAAAGAGAAAAAATAAAATAAAAATTTAGAGAGTGGGCAGATGACTTAGTCAAGTGCTTGGTTGGACAAAAATTGGATACCCAGAAGCTGTGTTAAAAAGCCAGGAGTGATGATGCATGGTAGTAATCCTAACAGTGGAGACTGAAAGGCAGGACCTGTGAAGTTCACTGGCCAGCCAAGCTAAAACACCAGCAGCACGCATACACACACACACACACACACACACACACACACACACACACATGCACACACGTGTACTCGCATGCATGCATGCACACAAATGTATAAATCCTAAAAATGCAGCTGAAAGTTTGAAATAGAGAAAATTATCAATATGTAGAAGATAAGCCATGGCCCTGCCAGGAGTTTAGGGGGTGCAGGGTCTGGGCTAGGGATAGAAAGAACTCTGTTGTGCTTTTAGGACAGCAGTTCTCAACCTGTGAGTCACAAACCCTTCACAGGGGTTATATATCTGATATCCTGCATATCGGATATTTGCATTATGATTCATAGCAATGGCAACATTCCAGCTATGAAGTAGCAATGAAATTGATTTTATGTCGGGGGGGGGGGGTGTTCCAAAACATGAAGAACTGCATTGAAGGGTTGCAGTGTTAGAAAGGTTGAGAACCACTGTTCTAGGATGTTCTAGCTCTTCACATCCTTGTTAAACCCTCATTTAGCCTAGTATGGTTTTTTGTGAAATGTTCTCAAAGGCTCATGTGTTCAGTGCTTGTTCCACTAGCTGGTGGTGCTCTTTGAGGAGGCTGTTGAATATTTAAGATGGAGAGCCTGCCTGGCTCTAGTTTGGGTCCAGCCCCTTGTAGTCAGGTCTAAATGGTATGAAGAGCCTCACCGGATGTTCCTATCACTATGTACCCTCAAGGCCACAGTGAACTGAAACTATGGAAACCATAAGCCAAACTAAACCTTTTCTTGACAATGTCGTTTGCATCAGGTATTTTGTTATAGCTATTGTTGTGTAGCAATTTCCTCTGAAGTAAAACATTGCTTCCATGAAAGAGGACAAAAACTTATGAGCTGTGGGAAGTAAGTATTTCACAAATCTCAGAAAGTTCCTGAAATTTACAGGATTTACAAGATAACACCTGAAGGTCATAAAAAAAAATAATAACTACTAGATAAAAGAGACTCTTTGATCAGCCAAGATACCAGGAGAAACTCTTCCACCAACCGAACTACTTGCAAGTCCTGCAGGAAATGCAAGAGATGTAGCTTTTGTGTGTAGGCACCTATGCCTGGGGTAGGTTTTTTCAGTAAAAGTTTATCCTTGAGGCATCCCTATTTGTGTAAGCCACCCCTCACCCATACTCCTTTAAATAATCACAATAAACTTATTGGTTCACTAAGCTGGATTTTGGTAGAAGCATTATTTTGGTTGGTTGGTGATTCCCTATTTGAGTTGAGTAGAATTTGCTCATATCTCCCAGGAAGGTTATACAGCAGCTATATAAAAATAATTTATATGACCTCTTCAAGACTAGGGGCAGAGATGACTAACAAATTCTTAGTCTCTCAAACCAATGTGTGGTTGAACTATTGTCATCTAAAGTGGGCTGTCTCTGTTTCTCCCCAATATATTCCTTTTTTCTTAGCCTACTTAAAGTCTCCCAACCACTCTTTAATGTTTCGGCATTTATTGCTAATAAACACAATAATACTTATCACTTGAAAGTTAATGGTACCGTTTGAAAGTTTTATGCACATTACTTTTTGCTTGAATTTATGACAAGCTCTCCTCTAAGCGAAGGATAAATAAATAAAAGCACTTTATCACATTTATTTCCTATTCAGACATTTCTGAATAGGAAAGAGACCAGGGACACTTAAGTGAGATTAACTCAGGTTGAAACAAAACTTTGCATTTGGGGCTCTGGAGACAGGTCTTTAAGGACTATGTCTACACAAAGAATTCCCAGTGGATCACTAGACCGATCACCTCCATATGAAGGCCTTCTAGATTTTACTACTGCCCCCAAAACAATCAGGTAAGAAAGGAAAAGGTAGAGAGTGATTCTGAACTCAATTGTAGCACAATAATTATCTCAATTTTCCACTTCCTTTGGAGAGTGAAGATTTGACCTAAAAGACTTTACAAAAAAGAAAAAGGAAAAGGAAAAACAGGCTGAGAAGGTTTCCCAGACGTGACATAGACTTTAC